>NC_080843.1:51904976-52529976 GCF_030435755.1 Ochotona princeps
TGGACCAGAGAGAAACCAGCATCTTCTTCCAGGTATCCTACATGGGTGGCAAAGGCCCAAACACTTGTAGCATCTTCTGCTGCTTTCTCCAGGCAATTATCAGAGAGCTGAATTGGAAGTCAAGCAGCTGGGATATGAACTGGCATCCATATGGGATGCTAATGTCGCAGGTGACATAATTCACTGTTCCATGTTAGCCCTTCATTCTAGTTTTGATTTTTATTTCCCTAATTAGTGATGCTTAGCATATATGCATATTCATACACACATATATAATGTGTATATATACACACACTTACACACATATGTATATAATGTATATATACACACATATGTATATGATGTATATATACACACACTCACACATGTATATATGTATATAATGCATAAATATACACACACATACACACACACACATATATATGTATTGGCCATTTGTATCCTCTTTCAAGAAATGTGCATTCAGATCATTTGCCCATTTTTAAATTGGATTATTGATTATTAGGTTAAGTTGTGTAATATTCTTGTGTATTCTGGATATTAACTCCATGAATATGCATAATTTGCAATATTTTTTCCATTCTGTAAGCTGTTTATTGATTATTTTCCTTGCCGCACAGAAGCTTTATTTTATATAAACTTATTTGTCCATTTCTGCTTTTGTTGTCTCTACTTTTGAAATCGCATCCAAAACATCTTCGTTCACACCAGAGTCCTAATGTGTGTCCTCCATGTTTTCTTCTAGTTGGTTCATACTTTCATATCTTTTGTTTTAGTCTGATTCATTGTGAGGCAATCTTTTTTACAAATTTTAAAATTGACTTGTATTCATTTGAAAGAGAGACAGATGCAGAAACAGAGATCTCCCATCCATTGCTTTACTCTCCAAATGCCTGCAAAAGCTGCTTCACCAAAAGCCTGCTTAATGAGGTTTTTGTTTTTGTTTTTGTTTTGTTTTGTGATGAGAGCTAGGAGTGTAATTTCACTCTTTTTGTGTTTGGATATCCTGTTTTCTTAGCATAATTTCTTCAAGAGATTTTCCTTTCACCAATGTATGTTCTCCACTGTCTTTGTAAAAAATCAATTGGCTGGAAGTACATGGACTTACTCCTGGTCAATTTACCTGTTGTAATGTCAGTACCATACTGTTTTGTTTACTGCAGGTTGGTGGTATATTTGGTCACAGGAATTATTATGTCTGCAACTTAGAACAAATACTTTTTATCTAAAGTGTTATCCTGTGTTATTGCTGTATTCTGGCCCTGGAGAAAGCATGAAATGTAAAGCCCTTCTAGTCTGTGCTAGAAAGATGCACAAACACCTCACAGTGGAGGTGGCCAGCATGGGTCTTGCAGCTGGTGACCCTGGGTTGGAGATCCATATCCACTAATTAATTACCTGTTACCTCCAGATCCTAATTCTGAGCCTCTAAACTGCAAACATCAGTGTCTGTAAAAGCATGAACGATGTTTCTTCTCATGGGATGGTTGTGAGGATTCAATGAAGGACTTGTACCTAAAGTCCTTATGTAGAGAAAACTCTAGGAATGCTCAGTAAATGACAAGTATGAAAATTATCAATTTTTTTTCTTTGATAGAATAACATTTTAAGGAAAAGGGAAGGACAAAGTACACTTGCGTGTGTGCATGTATTTCAGGCATGTTTCCTTGACAACAGGGTCACAATGAAATGCTGCCATCACACTTTAGATAGTTTTTAAATATTCGGGTGGGTCAAAGGCAGGGCCAGTGATTTGAGTGTGACTGCAGAGATAAGGGCGAGTATACATGGGGCAGCCGGTCAGTTCTGGGGGCCTGGAAAGCACCGTCAGCTGTGTGGCTTCTAGTGTTGCACTGCTGTAACATGCCTCATGTCCCAGTTTCAGTAAGGCTGAACTTGTCAAAATGGCTGTATCTGGGAACTTAGTCCCTGCTAAGTGTGTGGCCATGTCCAGTCTACGACGAGCAGGTGTGTGCCTTTGTCTTATTTCCACTTTGACCTTCAGCCAGGTCATTCCCTTTGACCTTGGAGAGGAAGCCCAGGGTGGCAAGGAGAGTTGTGCTAAAAGTGGAAAATGACCTGGAAAACAGAGAGCCAAGGTTGAAGCCTTCCAGGAATGCAGAGAAGGGATAGAATCAGCAAAGGGCTAGCGAAGGACAGGACGAGGGAGAAAACAAGCATGGTAGTACCCTCAGGAAGCTGTTCTAGGCCCCACCTTTGGAGCTCCTGAACTCTGGGGAAGTGATGGGGACAAACACAATGACTGTAGCTGAAGGTTAGGCTTGGAACTGCTCCTGACTGTGCCTTTACTTTTCCCTTTGGAACGTGAGGGTGATGATGATGGCTCCTTGCTCCCAGAGTCCCTGAGAACAGCTATTCCATGTCAATAGCTTCCTACTTACTCTGTGTTGCATAGGATGTAAGTCTTACAAATATGAGCTGTTTAAAATGCTTTGTTCGTTTGTTTTTTTTGCCAGAATGAACTCAAGATTCTACATTTGTGTGCTTACGCTATCCTGTCTACAGGACCATTTCTTTTGTCAATCTCTTTCATGTGGTCCACTCTCTCCTTCTGTTCAAGCATCTTCAAGATGTTTTTCAAAGGCATTCGTGACGTGTCTAATTGCATGTGACCCTGCTCAATACAGTGTAATTATCCAACTTCCCTTCTGAAAGCGAAAGTGGTTCTATGAGTGTGTTTTGGAGTTTGGCTCACTGTGCTGGAGATGGCAAGTACTGAACAGGAACAAATGACTAATAATGGGGGTCAGAAATTCTACAGAGAGCTTTCAGACATAGATAATTCTAGTCTAAGTTAAGGCTCAGCACTTTGAAAAGTTCATGGGAAATGGAATTAAAAGATCAACTTGTTTTAAAATCCATGGATAGTAGGAGTTCTTAAAAATGTGTGTAACATATATGGTGAAATAATTATGCAGAGATTATACAAGAATAATTAAACCATGGGTTTGAGTGCAGTCATAATTTTAAAGATCATGACTGCATCCCAGAGATGTCATCGCTAAACAATGGTTAAAATGGTGCAGCTGTAGGTGCTGCAGAAGGGTATACAGAAAAGTCTTAGGTCATTCATGTATAAAATTGACAGCAGCCTATTTCTTTTGGAAGGTGATTGATGTTAGTCCTCACAGACTTAATGGCAAGTTCAGGTACTGGAATGTTAAGAAAACAGACTTTTGTAAGCTTACATAAAGTCAAAGCAAATGCATAGAGCAGAGCCTGGACGTGTGAGGAGCAAAGATGTTCTGAATACTTATACTTTTTTTTTTAAGAGAAAAAGAAATGGAGAAAGACCGTAAAATACTTTCTTTGGGTTCCATGAAAACTGACATTGGAGGAAGAAAACAAGATCACACAAGAAAAAGATGAACTAAAAATGTGAGTTCAGCAAAAATGTAGTAATAATAAAGTAAAGGAAACTGGGGCAGACTTCCAAGCAGCACAGGGTGCAGTGACAAAGGCTTGGAAGAATAAGGTCAAATGAGTAAAAGCTGCTCCAAAGATGCCACTTGCAGAAAACAGAGAGGAGCAAGAGAAGACAAAATAAAATATGGCTTCCATTCTTTATTAGACAGCGCTGAAGCACAGAAAATAATGCCATCAAAAGAGCAAAGCTGTTAGATGCCCCGGTAAACATTTTCTGTGCTGATGAAAGAAGAGGAAATAGGCCAGAACACACATACACACAAGCACACACACACACAAGTACACAGTTGGAGGGTGGGGAATATGGACATGGTGAAAGATATTTTAAAGGACTATAGGGTTAAAGCCAGGTTTGATGTGTTGGCACTTCACGGCACGAGAATGAACTCATCAAAGTCAATCAAGGATGAATTTGTGTAATCAGGGGGAAATCTCAACATTGTAAACAGCTGTCACACCCACGTGATTCCACACATTAGTACACATGCCTGCACAGAGAAAGTGGCAGCATGTACCGAAAATAGGACCAGATCGACTGGCACACAGGCTTGGTGCTGCTCTGCTCGGAGCCCTTGTTCATGTAGCGTGGATTCTCCAGGTTTGACTTGCCCCTGCTTTTCCCTGTTTCCTTTTATAGCAGGATGCATTGGAAGAGAAGTGGATTTCGTGCACTCAATCACTATTTGGCTGTATTTGGTGAGATTTCAAATGAATTTTCATTCAATAAGGACATTTAATTGACTCCACAATTGTCTATAAATTTACCTATTGATTTTCATAGGCTTGACATGAAATAGAAGTTTCAGAAACTTGTTTTCTCATGTATTTATAATTTTGAAACTAAGTTGGAAAAAGCTAAACATTAGAAGATGTAAAAAAAAAAAAGAATTGTACCTACAAAAAAAGAAAAGAATGCTGAGTAGAAATGGGGTAGCAGACATTCTTATCTTGTTCACAATAGTAGGTTTTTACTTTCTAAAATAGTTTTCAAGCAGTTTGATGATTTCTTAACGGGGAGAAAACCAGTAACAACTCGGTATATCCACAGGGAAATGAAAATTGGACTCTTACTCTCCAGATGTCTAAAGCCTAAAACAGAATAACCCAAATTTAACACTTACTGAAAAAAAAATAATGTGGGAGATTCCTGGCTTAGGCCTGGTTTAGTTCTGCTTGTTGGAATTACTTGGAAAGTGAACCAGTGGATGAAAGATTGTTCTCTCTCTCCCTCTATTTCTTTAAGTCTGCCTTTCAAATAAATTTTAAAAAGTAAAAAAAAAAATTCTTTTTTTGATATTTTTTGTTATCTCAAACTTTTTTTTTAGAAAGATTTATTTATTTTTATTACAAAGTCAGATATACAGAGAGGAGGACAGACCGAGAGGAAGATCTTCCATCCGATGATTCACTCCCCAAGTGAGCCGCAACGGCCAGTGTGCGCCGATCCGAAGCCGGGAACCAGGAACCTCTTCCAGGTCTCCCATGCGGGTTCAGGGTCCCAAAGCTTTGGACTGTCCTTGACTGCTTTCCCAGGCCACAAGCAGGGAGCTGGATGGGAAGTGGAGCTGCTGGGATTAGAACTGGCACGCATATGGGATCCTGGGGTGTTCAAGGTGAGGACTTTATCCACTAGGCCATGCTGCTGGGCCCGTCTCTCAAACTTCTTAATGCAGTAATTCTAAGAATATTCCTTTCATTCACCCTTATCAGTGAAAATTTGCAAAACTGTCCTTCAGTTTAAAATATACCCTGGAGAATATTAGAGAAGGGATGGGATAGAACTCTGGCTGTTAACAGGTTTTAGAGTTGTACATACATAGTTTTAAATTTCTACTCTTCTAGGTAGTGAGTAGCCTTGCAGTGGGAGGATCGCAACACACAGAACTTCAGAGAATTTCTGTGCAGAGTTTAGCTGTTTGCATGGGCACTTCATGTATGTCAGTCCAGCTCCGCTACCTTCTAGATGAGAGAAATTAAGCACGTGAAGTCACTGCAGGCAGGACTGGAATCCCAGCTCAAGGTTCCAAAATCCCCTGTCCACAACATTGCTTCACATTCAGTCATCATGTATTTTCATTTTCAATTGCTGCAACTTCTGGCTTGGGATTGTAAAGTTTGCAAACCACATGTCAGCGGCAGTGGTAGGGCTGGAGAACTGAAGGATGTGAACACTCAAAAGGTCAAAATCTGGGGCAGAGGCAAGTGTGCAGCCAACAGAGTGGTTAGAGCAGCAGAGGCAAGTGTGCAGCTAGCAGAGTGGTTAGAACTGATTTCCGCCTCTGGCTCCTGACTTCAGCTTCCTGCTAAGTGTAGATCCTGGGAAACTGCACTGAGGGCTCAGAGTTGGGTTCTTGCCACAAATGTTGGGGGGCGGGCTAAGTTGAGTTCTGGCTCCTGGTTTTGGCCTGGTCCAACCCTCACGATTGGAGAGTGTTTGAAGAGTGAATCAATGAATGGGAACTTTCTGTCCCTGCCTGTCACACATTTTTTTTTAAAAAAACCTTATGTTTTGGAGCCCACGCTCTGGGGATGGCTGGAGCCATGACTGCTTCACTTCTGACCCAGCTCCCTGCTGATGCTCCTGGGAAGGTGGAAAAGCATGGCCCAACTGCTTGGGCCCTGTACCTATGTGGGATACTCGGGAGAAGCTCCTGGTTCCTTGTTTCAGATCAGCCTATTTCTGGTCATTTTTGCTATTTGGGAAATTAACCAGTAAATGGAAGATTATCTCCCCCTCTCTTTCCTTGTAACTCAGCCTTTCAAATAAATAAATGTTTGATAAAAAGATGTTCTAAAAATCCATCTGAAACAGGACCAACCTTCAGGCACTGAGTGTTGGGAGTCATCAAGTACCTTTTGGTACTGTTTGCAGTAAGTTGTCCTGGAAGCTTATTTTTGGTTTCTGGCTTGTTGTAACTGGAATTCTCCTGTCCCTCATCATTTTGATAATGGCTCTGCAGTCCTCCCTCATCCCTAGCTACATCTAGTGGCATATCTCAGCCAGCAGGGCTCCAGCCTCACAAGCTGAGGAGAGTTTTACCAAAGACAGTTTTGTGGCACACACTTTAAAGAAGAGTTAGTAAGAAGCATGTGCTAAGAAGCTTTCTGTGGTTAAGTCAAATTGGAGAAAGGTAAGGGGAAGAGTTCAAAGCGCTCTTCAACATGGGTCCTTGCAGAGATTTGAACCTGCCTGTTTGCTTTGTGAAGTTCTGAGAGGGAAGGAAAATAAGCACAGCTTCTTAAACTCTGTCAGCTACATTTTCCTTTATTCAACATCACTAGACTAAAGTTCCCTGGAACACTCAATGGGAAATGCTGACCTAGGAGTTCTTCTTGCTTATCTGGAACTCTCTATTTCTAGGTAAGAGTTTGTTATTTTATGTTTGAAAATTAGGAATTCATCCTGGAGTGATTTTTAGTAGATTGGGTTGGGTAAAAATGTGAGTCTTGGTTGCGTAAGAGAACCTATTCATCATCCTACCGTAATCACTCTACCTACTGTGTTAAAAGAAGTAGGCTAATGACTGTACACAACTGAGAATGTTCTTGATTTTTGGACTGTACACAATTGAGAATATTCTGAATTTTTGAAAAAGGTGGGACCCCTTTTTCCTTCTAGCAGGCTCAACCATGTATTCATTTGTGTAGCACATGGTTTCTGAGTTTCTGCTTGATGCCAGAGAATACGCACCTACATTTTCTCAGAAAGAGTGGTCCTTGCCTTGAGACAGGCCTACATTGTAACCTCAGTACTGTATGCCTCTTCCTGCATGGAGCGCTACTTAATGCCTGTCTGTGGAGGCGAAATGAGCACTTGCGTATCCCAGAATCCATGCTGCACTCTGGCTCACTCCTGGTTTTCTGCAGAAGGCCAAAAAGAAAACTGAAACGGGTGGGGTGACGAGGGGCTGCTAGCAGAGTCAGAGGAGATGTTTTCTGAACCACATCTAACAACCCAGAAAAATAAAGTCAATGTTTTCCTGCCTCAGGCACCTCACTTTTATCTTACCAAAGTTTATTTGAGCACAGAGATGTTTAGTTAACTCTTCACGGTGTCTAGAGCTCCAGTTCTCAAATACTGCCACGTGCTCCTGGACAGTCTGAATGGAGCCCACGAATAGGCCCCAAGGGTTCAGACTTGGATGGGCACAGTTTACTTTTCCTTGGACATTGCCCAGGTCCAATGTGGAGGAAAGTGTGTAGTGCAGTGCCCCAGTTATCATTAGACCTTCTGCTGCTGGAGCTTGGAGGGGAGAGGTCTTCACTGGCCAACAAGGTGCGGTCCGATGCAGGTGGAATTTCAACTATTTGTACTCCCAGGGTAGTTGGGGCTCACTAGGTCAGCTGTGTACTTTGCTGCCAGTAACAGTCAAGAAACAGCGTTTACTTGGTCTCCAGGGGTTACATCTGTCTTGTGGAAACCACAAGGTCTATGGGGAGGTGCTTTTCAGCCCCAGCTTATTAGGAAAACAATGTCACTCTGAAAGGAGCCTGGGCCTTTCATATGATGGATGCCATTTTCACTTGTTGACTTTTAGTGGCTGCCACTGTTGTTGCTGTGAAAACACATCTACAAATGGAAAGATTGTGAATTCATTTGTATATGTCTTGGAAAAGTTTGTGGAAGATGGAATAAAAGCTACCTTTATTTTCATGCAAAAATGTGAAATTTATGCATATTAGAGGCCTTTCAAAAAGCTTATGAAAACTGAATATTATGAAAACATTGGGTTTTAAAATGTTTTTGCATCAAAACCTTACATTTTAATCCTATTTTTAACAATATTTTCCTTTTTATTGCTTTTAATTTTAGAGGAATAAAAAAGAAAGTGAGAAGGGAGAGAAAGAGTGAGCTAGAGACAGCAAGAACACTCCCATCTGTGATTCACCTTCCTAGTGCCCACAGCTGTTGAGGATGAGCTGGTCTGCGGCTGGGAGCTGGGAAACAAACCAGGGTCTCCCGATTCAATCATCTGAGCTATCACCTGCTGTCTGCAAGGGTCTACACTGACAGAAAGCTGGGTTTGGGAGCTGGGGCTGGGATTTGAACCCAGGCAGTCTGATATGGGTAGTATATATCCCAATTAGTGGCCTAATTAATTGCTAGGCTAAGCATGCATATTTCCATGGACTTTTTAAGTACCTTTGTACTTATGCTAGAGCTTTCATGTTTCTTCTAAATTTTAATTTTGGTTAATTACATGACCATATGAATATGCATTGTCTTTAAAACACAAATAATCCACACTACAAGCTTATGTTAATTTTCTGCTGTTGAATTCTTCAATTCTACTAACAAAGATTGGTTTGTGGTTACCAAACTCTTTTTCTCTTTTCTTGGGCACACGTATATGGAGCACATTTTTAAAGGGTCCTTATGATTGAGTTCTAGCCAAGGGTATATGCGTGGGTGGTAGAGAGAACAGTGGCACCAGAGGCTGGGAAGGAGATGTGGGTGGCTGTGTAAAGTTGAAAGGAGGCTGGGTAACAGGTACCAAAAGATGGTTCTATAGAAGAGCTAAGTTCTAGAGCTCTACAACGTAGTAAACTGATTAGAATTCACAACAGTTTGTTATGTAATATATAAAGAACTGAAAGAAAGGGGTTTGAATGCTCCACAAAGAAAGGCTAAATTTAGGGAGATAAAAATCTAACTGTTCTGATATGATCATTATATTTTGATTAGTAATCAAATGATCATACTGTGTCCCATAAATGTGTACAATTAAAGCACCAACAACAGACAAGAATAAGGAGTGTCAAACATCACTTCACAGCGGGAAGATCTTGTGCTTTGAGCACAACAGACCTGGCTTGGAGCAATGGCGCTGATTATTCTTGCTGTGTGATCTCAGTTAAGTTCTTTAACTGTTCTGAGCCTCAGCTGGGACTGTGTCAACACAACCGACCAACAGGACCTGGGCTGCTTGTTCTGCTGGTGTCTGGAGTTTTTGTGAGAGGTGGGCTCATCTTCTGAGAGTTAATGTGAACAGGCTAGGAAGAGAATAGAAAATCCCACCCTCTTCCCCAGCCCCGTCATGGCTAGTGGTCCAAAAGTTACTATTTGTGACGAAGACTTGAAGAGTGAAAGTCACACCTGTGAAAGATCAGAATGGCTAAATCCTGTCTCAATGTCCATGCAGCTAAATGTGCCAGGAACCGTATTTCAATGATTATTGAGTGAGCTGGGTGCTGCCCTGGCTACAGAGGTGAACTGTATTTTAGTGAGAGAGGGGGGCTGCACCAGCCACTGCTTGCATAGGAATGGGTCTGCTTGCAGTTGGAGACATGTGATCTGAATATGACTGCCCTACAGTAAAGGAAGTTGGAGGCCCAGCTGCAGAGGCAGCCTCTCCAGCCCAGGGGACATCTGTAGGGGAGCCGATTTTGGCTTCTTCCTTAACTAACACTCAAGGGTGAGTGGTTTTCCCTGGGCTAGCAGATGTGAGAGACTTTCTCTTTTCAAGCTTTAGCATTCTCTTCTTTGGAGACTTACCAGGGCTGTGATAAAACCGAAAGATTTAACTCAGTGGCCTGGCTGGGCAAGAGAGAGTTGAGTAGTGGGGAATCCCCCTTCACTGAGCACTCAGCTAGCTCTAACACTGACAATTTCAAATTGAAGACTATTCCTTGAGGGGATGTGGGCTGACAGAGACCTGTTAAAATGTTGAGTGCTATGAAAAATATCCAGGGAAGGATCATGAATTAGTTTCTAACTGATTTTGAATATTTGAATGATTTTCTGCTTATAGAACCTGTGATGATTTTAAGCTGTAGCCAGATGGAGATACCTTCATGGTCCCAGGAGTGGATTATTCCACTGTTTCATAGGCTGACTTTGCTTTTGCAATTTCCAGGTGACTTTTACTGAAATAAATTTCATGCAGTGCGTGCGCATCAACGTTTAACCACGTGTAGAGAAAGGTGGAAATTTCAACTCTTACTTTTGCCATTTCAAATAATGATGAATACATTTTTGCTTAAAGCTATCTATCTATTAGGGCAACTTGAATGTGTTTTTGTTTTATCTGGTGTAAGTCCTTGTGGAATTTTCCAAGAATTTAGGTTATCTAGGTCAATGGTAAAATTGCATGGCTTGGTAGAATGCTGCTGGGTAAGATGCCCTGTTACTTTTTTTGTATGTAAATGCATTGTTTAGCTGAGAAAGAGGTTAGGAGCAGTGTTGCTCCAAACCCCATGTCCCCCTACCCCCATCGGCTTTCTTGGATCTGCAGATATAAGGAGCTAAATTGGTCTAGAGATGCAGGTGATCTGAGCTTTCTGACCTGTGAGTTCCCTTATCAACACCCTGAAACTTAAGGAGTGGACATTGCTGTTGCCATGGTGCACGAATGATATTGTTTATGATAAAAAGTTGTGCACACCCACAGTGCCTGTATAAGGCAAGCCTTAAATGGAAAAAAATTAGCAGAGTTGGGTCAGGATCCTCATGCTGAACTCATTTCTGTTGTAGGCATCTAAAGACCAAGAGAATACAATGGATCTTTTCCTTATGCACTCTCTGTGTGGGTGTATGCATTCCCATGTGTATATGTGCATGTGTGGAACCGTGTTGAGCCCAGTTAGTGGTAGAGTGTAGGCATGGCAAACTCAGCTTCAGTGGCTTGAGACTTGACTACTCAAGCCAGCCTTTGTCAGCATTAGTTGTGTTGAAGCCGTTTCTCTCTGTGTCCATCTCTCCTATGGATGCCTGGAAAAGCGTAGCAGCTCACACAATGGAAATAAATGGCCATCACCTCATGTTGTATATCTACCGGTACCTTGTATGCTGGCCTGATTGCCTGCTTTTGTTCCTAAGGCACACTTGCCGACCTTGCAGGAAGCCAGCTCCAACACCTGGACCATCTTCAGGGGACCTCAAGCAAGCAGCACATTGTCTTGGAGCCCTGCCTGAGCCGCCTGGGTAGGTACTCTCAGCCCCGCGCTCAGCCAGGCCTGGCATCTGTGGCTGTCCTCAGCTCTGAGAATGGCTGGGAAATGGCTTTGGGACCCATGTCTCTCCTCTCCTATCTGCTGATGCTGAAAATGGAGATTTGTTTGTGGCTATCTGGTTTTCTTCAGGCCACAGGATCATGGCCAAAGTCCTCCTCACACTTGTGTAACCAGGCGGAAATCTCTCTGGAGCTTTGCAATGTCAGGCTCTGCCGCTCAGGGAAGGTGCTTGCCATGTTACGAATTCCTCGGCCGCAGCCAACCTGACATTTTTCACAGTGTTCCGCAGCCTCGCGACATGCCTAATTTGTGTTGTACTTTGAATATTCTTGGAAATGGCCATCTAATGAGAGGAAAACATTGTGTGTCTCAGCAGCGTCCATCTCCATGTGCAAATCCTTGTCTGGCAAGAGTCCCATGAATGCTAATGAATTCTGCGTGCCAGAGTTGCCCTGCTCTGTGGCGGGTGTGGTCCCCTGTGCTGAAACACACTTGCCTCACGTGGGCCCTGTCATCTTCATGAACATTAACAGTGACAGCGAGCAGTATGCAGGCTGGCTTGTGACAGGACCCAGAAGTAACATGGGAGGGAAAGAGTAATGGTTGAGAAGGTCAAATATTCACTTTGACAGTGAATGAGCTGTATCCTTTGGAAGCCTCATAAAAGTTATTTGCTCTCAATGAGGCATCCGTCCTTCTGTGATTGTTCAGATAATAGGGAGCCACTCACAGTCAAAGCACAAGTTCCAGAGAACATCTGTCCTGAGCTGACGTTCCAGCTGATTTTGTGTGTGGATACATGCGTGTGTGTGCATGCATGTGTGCTTGTGTTCATGCCTCCATAGTCAACATGCCAGTGTAATCAGGATTTCTTCACCACGAGAAGGTTTGCTATGCGAATTCATTGCTGAAAGCATGTCTATGAGCGTGTCCTAGTCTAATATCCTGATGCTTGTCTCACCCACCCAGTGGAATCTTTTCAAGGGAAATACAGTGAGTGATGTGGGGGCAGACTGAGGGAAACTTTTCTTTCCTAGCAGAGGAGGAAGTTTCATGCTGTGGAAAAGTCAATCAAAAGTGCTAGATGATCTATATCCTACTGATTCCATTGCCCTTGGAAGTTGCTCTCATTTTTGCTGCTTATCCAAGCATTGAATGTCTCCATGTCAGATCTCCATACTGTTCCCAGGGAGACACCTGTTTCTTGTCCCCAGGCAGAAAACCTTCAAGAGCAGTGTGGGAGGAGGTAGATGGAGGGGGAGGAGGGAAGTGACAGGTGGGAGGAGCGAGGTGGGAAGCAGGAGATGGAAGGGGAGGAGGGGCATGGAGAGGGAGGGGGAGCTGCAAGGGGAGGGATAGGGGTAGCAGGGAGCTGACAGATGGGAGCAGGGAGGTGGGAAGTGTGGAGAGTACCCAGTTCCTGGAGAACTGCAAGAATTGACCTGTGGAGGATGGCAGCTAGCAGGAGTGATGAAATGCAGATCTCAGCTGAGTCTGAGCTGCTATGCTTGGTGGATGTCTGACAGCATTTTGTGAGAGAGGAAAGCAGAGCATGTCTGGCTGTGTCTGCAGTCACACCTAAGGTTCCTTCTGGATGTACTCATGTCTCTTTCTTCAATTAGAGGAGTGCCCCAGGAACCCCCTGGCTGGGGGTATGGTGCAAAGCCACCTTTCGCTTACAGTGGAAAACCCAGGTTGGGGTTCCTGTGCTAACAATATAATTTCAACATCAGTCACGTGGCATGGTTGACAAGACACCTTGTTTGCTCTTAGAATGGGAGAGGAGAGGATGCCAGCCAGAAGAGAGAGCTGCAGGATGCATCTGGAAGCTTATGTCTGGAGAACCAAGTTCTGTCCTCCTACCCTTTGGGAACAACAACATTGAAAACTTAGAACAGTCAGAGGATGACATATAGGGCTGGAAGGGGATGTGAAACTGCGTCACATCAGGAACTTATGGAGAAACTGAGGGTGCTGGCCTGAAGATGTGATCTAGGGGAAGCTGGCACTACTTGTCAGCGCCATCACAGGGAAATGGAATTAGGTTCTTCCAAGGAGTCTCTAAGGGCAAAGTCCGGGACCCTTGACAGGAGCCATGCAAAAGTACATTCCAGTGCTTGACAAGAAGATACTGTTTAAAGAGGCAGGAGTCTGAAGCTCCAGGATAACCACATCTCTTCCTGCCATGCTGATGGGTTGTTGGAGGTTGTAGAACCTTTGGTGCAGTGGGTTGAAGTGTCTATTTTGACACCTTCCACATTGTAACATGTCTTACCAGATTGACTGGGACCTTTTGAGCAACAGCAGGACATAGGAAATGATTTCATGGCTACCATCAGTCATTTCTCATTGCTTTCTCTCTCTCTCTTACTGATTGAGAAACAGATGTCATTGGCCTGTTCTCATACCTACTTTAACCTCCTCTTTTGCTGACCCAAGCTTTAAGATTGGGATAGGTGGATGCTGGAGATGGTGACAGATCCATTCTTTTTGGTATTTTAGACTATTGTGTGTTTTCTGTTGTTACCAGAAAGCCTCAATTAGAGTTTTATATTTTGTGTGTCAAGATGTCCACCTACTAAAATGGCCTCAGCCAAGTGCTGTCCTTACTGCTCACTGGACACACAATAGTCAAGTGTATTACGCAGGAACCTGAGCTTCGCAAGGGTGGTTGAGCATGGATATTTACAAGATATTTTGTAATTGTAAAATTCTGTGCTCAAATTCGAGAGTTCCCAGACGTGGGTCCTTGGATCGAGCTCACCTACAAGCAGGTTTTCAGCATCTGCATTAAAAAGTAAGAACAATGGATTAAGTTGTTTCCAAGGCTTAATTCATTCTGTTTTAAGGACTTTCCTAATTCTGAGATAAGGGTTTTAATTTTCTTTTTATTGTGGTTCCAATCTTCTTTTTGAAATAGCAGTGCTAGTAGATGATATTGAAAAATGTCAATGTAGGTAATCTAAGGGTACTTCAGAAAGTTCAGAGGAAGTGTAATTAAAAGGTGTTTCTTTTGGGGCAAAATATTCAAGATCCATGAATCTTTTTTTGGTAATACATGTTTCCTGTGAGCTTTTTGAAAACTTCTTGTAAATGTTTCACTATTATATATATATTTCTTTTACTGATTTATAGAGTTCCATACTCTAGGAACTGTAACATGAACCAGCTAATCTTGGGAAACATATTTATTTATTTGCGAAATGGACATAGACTCACTTAGTTTCCATTTCTCTCAGTGTGGTTGTGAGTTCTACATATGCTGTCATGGTTCTTTGTACCTGAAAATTCCACATGCCTGGGACACTGTGCAGAGGGCATCATCATGACTGTAAAAAATGAGTTGTTGTGCAGTTAGGGGAAGAACAAAGAAGTAGAAACCATCCTTAGCCCTCTTTCTCTTGGCTGGCATTTTCTTCTTGGCATTCAATTACTCTGATGAATGGCAGAAGGGAGCTTTGCGATGTCTTTTCAGGATCAATACGACTAAGTTCTAGTCAGGACAGGCAGAAGCCCAGGCTGCCCAGGGGAAGCCAAACCGATTACCCTTTTGTGCAACATGCGGTGAGTATGGATTGGGTAAATGTCCCAAGAAGGGAGAGGAGTGGTCTTGCTTATCCCAACATAGATGTGAACCCGGAGCCTGCTTTTAGGTTTGTGTTTTCCCCGAGTACGACTCTGGTGATACTCAAGCTCTCCAGTTTAATCTTATGGACAGCCAACACTGGGAATACTGTGCTAAACTCTGAAGGGAACACTTGGGAAAGAACAACTGCCTGTTAGTGCTGGTTTACAGCAAGGGAAGCAAATTTTTCTCTTCATTTTTCGAAGAATCACCCCAGCTGGCAGAGGTTGTTGGCTAGGACTCACGCTAAGGCACCTGCCAGCTATACTTGATCTCCAGTTTTATCTTACTGTCTCAGTTAGGAAACCAATAAGGAGTTGAGGGTGAAGTCAGATTTTGGGGAAATTTTTATGTTTAAAGCTGTCCATGCACGGATGTTCAGAGTAGTGGTATTCCTGCTGGTGGAAAGGCAGAACAACCCTATGACCATTAGTAGGGTCAGGTGGATTAGCTATGGTGTGAAACAGAATACCAGCCAACAGTTCAAGGGACTACATCAAATCTGTATCAGCATCCTCATTCAAAGTGTGGTGCTGCACAAGGGAAAGCAAACTGCAAAGCATCACATAAGAGAACAAAAAAACTCACATGAATATTTAAGACACATAATATGGTATATGTCCTATGTCTGGTTAGCTGTACACATGATATATGTGAGAGCTGAAGAACACAGTGACATGTACCAGGGTCACCACCGTGGTTTTCTGTGGAGAACAACAGAAATGGAGTTGGAGGGAGGCCTAAAGGGAACATGTTCTAGTTTCAGTGACTTTACCCAAAATAACAGAAGCAAATCTGACACTATGTTCATTAACACCCAACTAGGAGTATGTGGATATTTATACTTCTCTGTACTTAAAAAAATATGGGATAGATATAGATATATCTGACATATCAATATCTCTGTCATCTCTGTCTATATCTACATATAGAGATTAATTCCCATCAACTGTTTTGTTAATCAAATGCCAGCTATGGCTGGGTTTGGGCTGGGCTAGGTTGAAGGTGGGAGATAGAAACTCAGATCTGTCTCCCATGAAGGAAGCAGGAACCCAAAGAGTTACTCGCGCCATTAACATTGCCTCTCAGGGTCTGCGTCAGCAGAGGCTAGAGTCAGAAACTGGAGCCTGGGATGTGACATGTGGGCGTCTTCGGCATCCTAAGAGTCAGCCCAAATGCCCATTACCATCTTTTCTGTTCCTAATTGCAGGTTTTTTTTCTAGCTGACACATCAAATTACATATTTGTGAGATACTGTACCATGCCTTGACACATGTGTATTCTGTGTGATGTGTATACTGTGTAGTGTATATGTTGTATAATGTGCATAACAGGCAGGAAACTTCTATTTCCTCAAACATTTACCATTTCTACAGGGTAAAAACACTCAAAATGCTTTGTTCTAGCCATTGTTAATGAAAAATGTACAGTACTTCATCATTATCTACAACTTAGAATCTGCAATCACTTTCTATTTCCTTTTCTCCCCGCTATGTTCTCCAGCCTTGGTAACCACCATTCTATTCTCAACTTTTAGTGGATCAACTTTTAAAAAGTGGTTGAAAAAAGAAACACTTTTTAAATGAAAAATTGTAACTATCAAAAAACAAAAGTATTGTAGAGTGAAACCCACTTGGCATTCAGTCCTGGCTCTGCCACTTGCCATTCTTTTACCTCTTTGGGGGCCTTTGTTTTCTGCTATGTGAAGTGAGGACTGACTGTACACTGCACAGCACTAGACAGGTTAGCTGTTATTGTCATGGTCTTCCTGGGGAAGTGATATAGGCCAGCTGCTCTTGGGCAGCCTTTGAAGACCACTGAGTGTTATCTCCACCAGGAGACCTCTACTGAACATCCTGGTTAGGCACCCCAGGGTCCCCCAGTCTGCTGTGCACAACTTCCTGCCCATTGCCACATGCTAATCAGGGTAATGGGCACCGAACATTGACGGCATGTCAGACTCTCTGAGCATCTTTATGGGATGTTCACTGCAGCTCCAGAGTTCTGTGTCCTCATGGTGCACACTCTACCTTGGAGTCCACTTAAGTGTATATGCCTCCACTCTAATGTGCGGTGCTTCTGCACTCTTGAGGTTCTGTCTAGGAAGCTTCGTACTCTCAATGGTGGCCACAGTGCTTAAGACAAAGAGGACTTTGAAAGAACTACTGAGTGAATAATGAATGAACTTGGAGCATAGGTAGGACATCCCATTTACCCAGTTGCTGCATGGCTACAATGATAGGAGGCTCAGAGGATGCTTGATGGCTGCCTGGGTTCTCCTCTGATGTCCTGAAGCTCATGTCTCTGAAGGTTATCTCAACAGAGGCAGGGGTGGAGGGCTCCTCTCAGGGACAAAACTAAGTGACTATTATGTTGGAAGTGTGTGACTTGTGCTCCACCCAAAGCACATACTCTTTGCCTTACTGACTTTCTTTTATTCTTTTTAAAAAATTTATCTGTTATTTTATTTGAAACTCGAAGTTAAACACACACACACACACACACACACACATATGCACACACAAGACAGCGGGGGGTGAGGTAGGGTCAGGCTGAAGCTAGGAGCCAGGAACTTCATTTGTTTCCCAGGTCAGTGTAGGGCTTGTTTTCCTAGGTACATTAGAAGGAAGCAGAATTAGAAGTGGAGCAGCCAAGGCTCAAGCCAGTGCCTATAAGGGATGCCAGCACTACAGATAGCAACTTAATTTGCCTAGCCACAGCATTAACTCCTCCTTAGGATGACTTTCTTGATCCTCTTCATGTAAGCACGCCCTGATCACACATTTTTACACCATCCTATGTGTCTTCTGGATCATGTCAACACATGATATTGGATGGGCATAGGTGGGATTACTGTTTGCTTTGGATCCACAAGAGCAGAGTTGGGTCTGTTCCTATTTCTGCTGTCTCTCAGGGTCTGGCTGGCTGCAGGTGCTCTGTACCTACTTGGTAGGAGAATGGAAGGCAGGAATGGCTAACAGAGGGAAGCAGTGGGCTGCTAAAATCCTACTGGGCATTCAAATGCATAGCTGCTATGGATGAAGACTGTAGCTATTCTTTTTCAGCCTAATATTCCAAGGAGTTGTGGCTTTCTCTGTCTTGGAGCTCTGCATAGCTGGTCAATGAGTTCCATAAAAGCAATATGGATCAGCAGCAGGCATGGGTCAGACCTTTTCCTCGGAGTGGTTTGCAACTAGCATTTATGCATAGTCAGGACCATCTAGGGTGTTTAAATACAGACACCAAATTCTGTCCCTTCATTGCGCACACCTATCAGAATCTTGGGCTGCGCATGGGGCATGTACACACTGCAGCGCATCCAGGGGCCAGGATTCAAGGCCAGTGCTGTCTCTCAGGCTGCTCTGGAGCTGATTGCCAGTGTGATTTTTTTTTTAAACATCTGTTCATAAGGTAGAGAGAGACACACAGAGAGATAGATGGACAGGGAGATTTCCCTTCCTACGGGTTCACTCCCAATCTGCCCTCAATAACTTAAGTGAGGCCAAGCCCAGGCCCTGAACCCGAACTCAATTCTTGTCTCCCTTCCAGGACAGCAGGGACGCAAGAGCTTGAGCCATCGTTTGCTGTCTCCCGGGGTGTGCATCAGCAAGAATCTAGAATTGCAGAGATGGGATTTGAAGCAAGGTCTCCAATATTCTTAACTTCTATCTATGGAGTTTAGACATGCTGCTGGCCAGATTTTGAAAGGCAAAGGACATGGATATCTTTCCGGTCTAGGATGTTGAAATTTCTCCCATTTTCAGTCTCACCCATTCTCTTCCTCATCATTTCTCTTGAATCATTCATACCTGATCCTCCAGGGAGCAAATGGGTGGAGTAACATCCTGTGGGTGGCCCCAGATGGGCTTTGAAGGCTGTAAGCTGTGAAAGGAGGCATCTCACAAGCCTGGAAATGCAATTAGTGAATTGAGGAGGTGTCTGGAACCTCTGTTGAGGAGATAAGATGACATTGGGCCACAAAAGGCCCTCTTCTAGCTCACTGGGCTAATGACTGCATATTTTTGATTCTTTTAGCCTTAAAAGAAACCTCAGCGGTGGCAAGGTGCCATGAGTGCACTTTTGAGGCATCCTGCATACAGGGCCCTGCTGTGGCTCACATGCAACTGAGCCTTTCCTCCTTCTGAGAAGGGCAGTCTGGTATGTAGGGAGACTGCCATCTCCCCTGCCCTCCAGCCAGAGTAGGGCAGGCCCCTCCTACCTCCTGGCCTGTGTGTCACTTAGTTCTCCATTACAGGTATAACACCTGCTTACAGTAGAGCTCAGCTTATCTAAGAGATTTTGAAATTCAGCTTCCTGGCATGGGAATAGGGGCATAGACTCCATTTCTGGAGTCTTCTTCCTTCCCAGTGGCCTCCATGGCTGCAGCCAGTCTAGATGATTTTGCTCTGTGAGACTCTCATGTTTTCTCTTTGGCCTATGACTTCTTTCTCTCTCTCTTTCTCTTTTTTTAAAAATAATTTGTTTACTTTGGAGAGAGAGAGAAAAAGAGGGAGGGAGAGAGAGCAAGATCTTCCATCTGTTGGTTCACTCCCCAAATGCCCATGACATTGGGCCAGATTGAAGGTGGGAATCAAGAACTCAATCCAGGTCTCCTATGTAGGTGAAACAAACCCAAGTTCTTGTACCATCACCTGCTGCGTCCCAGGGTGTGCGTTAGCAAGAATTTGGATGGGATGGGATGCTGGGATTTGAACCATTCACTTCCAAATGGGATGAGGACACCCCAAGTGGAATTTGAACTGCTGCAGCAAATGCCTGTTTTATCTGAGTGCCCTTGATAAGGGTTTCTGTCCTATTTAAGAGGCAGGGACCTCAGTCCTCAGCAAGAATTTAGCTGAAGTGTATTATGCCTCAACTTATTGGTCCTGCTTTTATGCCATTTGCTGCTTTTGCTTCACACAGCATGTGTGTACTGAGGGCTCGCTACACACTGCACAGAGCTCAGGGAGTGGAAGTGTCAGAGGCCTCGTGGGCTGTGGAAATGCTGCTCTTCAGGCCTTGGTGTGGGGATTGTTCACTCAGGAACTCTGAGATGGGAACTGCTCTGGAGTGGGAAGGAGCAGTGTAAGGGCTAATGTTTCTGAAAGGCCAGAGGGGCTAGGGTCAGCTAGGTTGCAAGAAAAAGACCTTGAGGGTGAACCTGTGTTTTGTTCTGTGTGATGAGAAGTCCCTGGGGAGACTGTATCCTGGTTTCCCACATGCTTGGCAGGGGCCCAAGCACTTGGGCCCTCCTGTGCCGTGCTCCCAGGTGCATCAGCATGGAGCTTGGTGGGAAACAGAGCAGATAGAACTTGAAATGGCACTCAGTTATAGGTTGCAGGCATTGCAAGCGGTGGCTTAGCCTCTGTGTCACAATCCTGGCTCCCAAGAGCTTTTCTGTTGAAAAAAATATACGGCACTTATGTGAAAGGCAGATAAAGAGAGCAAGAGAGCACGAGAGAGAAGCCAGAAATTTATTCCAGATTTCTGTGTGAGTGGCAGGACCCAAGTAAGGAGGAAGCTGCTGCTTCCAAGAGCATTCATTGGCAGAAAACTGGATGGGAAGTGGAGCTGGGACTCAAACCCAGAAATGTCTCAACGGTTACAATAAATATCCACCTCCTACAAGAACTTTTTGAAGTGTACTTCAATCATGCCTTCTTGCTCCTGGCTCCTGGCTTCGTATTGGCTCAGCTCCAGTCGTTGTGGCCACTTGGGGAGTGAATCATTGGAAGGAAGTTCTTCGTCTCTGCCTCTCTTTCTCTCTGTATATCTGCCTTTCCAATAAAAATAAATAAATCTTTTAAAAATTAATGCCTTCTTCAGACTCACATTCCTCATTCCTCATAATGGGATTAGTTCTCCAATAAAACTTGATTTGAATGCCATCTTACTTTTCTCTGTAATATCGTGAGGTCTCTTTATATAAATCTTTATCCTGGCATGGCAGTTTTGCATCTGGTGGACACTGTTTCAATCATACAGCTCTAGCACCTTGGTCTTGTCGATGCAATGTCTCTATTCCTAGGTTAGATGCTTCTCAAGCACAAAGCTGGTTTTTACTTTGCATCCACATTTCCTGCAGAGTTTCAGACTCTGTGTTGGTGATTTGCATTGCTTTGGAGGAGAAGTTAGGGAGCACTAACTTAGACACTCTGCAACAGCAAATGCCCTTCCCTCCCTGCCCACCAACTGCAGAGAGTGAAGGGAAAGCACTTCTAAAAAACCTGGACACAGAACTGTTCCCTGCTTCAGGTGTAGTTTGCCCCCTTTACCTAACCTGGTGGTCCACCAGATTCCCCCAGCGCCCTTTGTAGCTCTCTGTGAGTGGGCAGTCAGTTGTGTCACTTCCGGCTGAGGCTCTTCAGGGGCAGTGCTGCCTTCTGTCTTTGTCTTCTCCTGCTGTAGCAATCCTGTGCCATAGGATGATGATGTGTGGATCTCGGAGTGCCTGGAAATTGATCCAGAAGCCCCACAGGGAGCAGAATCCAGGCAGATCCTATCAGGAGTGGCAAGAACATTCAAGAAGTTGCTAAGGCTCTCAGATTTTGTCTCCTTTATTGCCTCAGCATAGCCTATCCTGCCATGTCTTGGAAGACTAATAAAAATTCTTATATCAATGCATGTGATTAGCTACCTGTGAGAGCAAAGGAAAAAATGGCTGGCTACATAATTTGTGGCCATCAGATGCCAGATTCCATCAGACTCAAATGAGCTGATGGAGACAGAAGCAGAATGAGTCTGTATGCAAACAAGCAGCAACAGTAGATCTGCTTGTGATCCGCCGTTTCAGAAGGTAGTTTAAAATGGGAGATAGAGGGTCGGAAGTTGGCCATGCCCTTGAGAGAAGGTGTCCTGGCAAACAGGGGAGGGCTTCTGAACTTTTGGAAGCTGTACCTGTTCTGTGGAGAGGGATGCTGCAGGCCAGGCTGGCCAGATGCCATGGTACCTTTAGGTTGCCTAACTTCCTGCTTTTGCTCTTACAAATGGTTGTATGTGACTTGTCATTAGTTCATCAAAAGGAGAGCAGACCTCACGTGCTATGATATGTGGCCGTTGATAAGTTCTTTTCGTGGTTGATTCATTCTCCAGCAATCTAGTCATTTGCAGCAGCCTCTATGAGGCCATCAGTTCATCAGTTCACCCACAATGGGTGGATCCACTCTCAGTGTGTCGTCAAAATCAGATGAGTCAGTGTGCAACCCTGAGACCAATCCTGGAGGCTCCTGATGGGCCACTCAGATTACAGGTCGAGTCTAGGCACAGTCTGAAAGCTGTCACCGAGTCTATATTCACAAATTATTGTTTCTCAAGGACAGCTCAGATCAGAATCATGTTTTGGAAATTTTCAGTTCTTTTTGTTATGCTTTTCTAATCCGAAATTTGAATATTCTGGGTGGGTGAGATTCTAATAGCTCAAACACCAAGACCCCAAATAATTAACAGCACAAAAAAATCTTTATTAAATTTTTGTATTTTTAAAACATTTTAATTTATTTATTTGTTTGAGATGGAGATAAAAAAGAGTTCTCATTGGCTGATTTGTTCTCTGAATGCTTACAATGTCCAAGGTTAAAACAGGTCAAAGATAGGAGTCAGGAGCTCAATCCAGGCCCCCTGTGGGTATCAGGGATATACTCGCTTGACATGTCACCTGATGTCACCAAGCTGGAATCAGGGGCTGAAGCCAACCACTAGGCTAAATGCCTTGTCCCTGATTTTTTTTTTTTTTTACTTATAAAAATGTATGTGTCAATAATACTATTTAAAAATGAGGAAATATACAAACAATGGACTGTAGGAAACGTCCTAGTTCTGTTCCCCAGGAATTATCCTTATGAATAGGCTGGAATAGCCTTTGAGATTTTCTCCCTACACACATACATACATATGTTTTGTCATTTACAAAAATGGGATAATCTTTTTTTTAAAGATTTATTCATTTTATTACAGCCAGATATACACAGAGGAGGAGAGACAGAGAGGAAGATCTTCCGTCCGATGATTCACTCCCCAAGTGAGCCGCAACGGGCCGATGCACGCCGATCCGATGCCGGGAACCAGGAACCTCTTCCGGGTCTCCCACGCGGGTGCAGTGTCCCAATGCATTGGGCCGTCCTCAACTGCTTTCCCAGGCCACAAGCAGGGAGCTGGATGGGAAGTGGAGCTGCTGGGATTAGAACTGGCACCCATATGGGATCCCGGGGCTTTCAAGGCCAGGACTTTATCTGCTAGGCCACACTGGGCTGGGCCCAAAAATGCGATAATCTTATGCATGAAGCCTGGAAATTTGCATTTATCTTCTTAGCAACATATCTTAGGCATCTTTTTCATGTCAATATGCATTTGTATTTTTAATGGCTATGGATTATTTCATTTTGTATGGAATATAAATTATTTAGCTAATTTTCATTGGTTGATATGTGGATTATTCTCAATTTCCTCCTTCATAATCAATGCCAGAATGAATGTCCTTGGACATAATTATATCCTTGGATACTAGTTGATATAATTATAGATACTTTTCTGGATAAGAAAAACTGTATCAACATTTTTTTTGTATTTTAAATTTCAATTTTTTAAATCAAGATTGCCCCAGATTACATGTTCACCACTACCGTGCTAGCGTATTGGTCACATTTTCACTGTGATTATCCAGGTAATAGAAATTATGAGACTAGAGTCTACCATGTAAGGCGGAAGAATCATCTTTGATTTATTAAAATCTGAAATTACTCCTTAGAGCTCCATTTTGATTGTGGTTTCAGCAACCCAAGATGGAATCAACGACTCATGAATAAAAGCCGAAACATAGCCCATTCTGATATACCCTGTGAAGGTCCCACCTGTTATATTCTCATCCTACTTAGCAAGATAAATATGCAGGACAAAGAGGTGAGTCAGACTTGCTGGAGTGGGAAGTATTTTATGTCGAGCCTGCCTGATGCAGGCTTATGGAGTCAAAATGGAAAGATCTTTGACTTCCGTACTGACAGGCCACGTTCCCACAGGTGTGTTAGTAATTCTCTACGGGCTCAGAAAGTGGGTGTGAATCATTTACTCAGTTTCCACCATGCAGGGTTTGTTTTGCAGAGGGTTTGGGGCTACCAGACCCTTTTTTGGATGCCTGTACCAGTGAGTGTTCTGCGTCTGTGGACAACAGGGCTCTTTTCAAGGACCAAACTTGACCATGGTAGACTTCACTTAAACTCTTTTCTAGAGAAAGAAAAGTGCTATTTGTTAGAAAATTCTGTTCCTCTTGACTTATTTGCAGGTATGTAAAGAATCACTTTCTCCTAATGTCTGAGCCATCTCCATTTGGTATTGCCATGGGTGCTGTGAGATAGGTCCACATTGTGAAGACACAGTTAAATTTAATCTTCCTATTGTTTTCAGAGGTGGCTCTGTGGACAATGTTTCTAGAGGGAGTGACTGGAGTCAGGTAAGACCAGGATTGGGTTGTCTTTGATTTTTCATTCTAGGTGCATGTAACTATTTTCTGGGAGAGATGTTCTTTCTGAGATTTGAGGACTCTGTCTTCTCTCTCATGGCTGCTGCTTGAGGGTCTTACCAGGCTCCATTTGGGCTCTGGTCACTCCACCTGCTCCAGGCTCTGCACACTCACCATGTGAAGACTCAGAAGTATCTTGGTGAATAGAGAGGCAGCGGCTATGGAGGAACCCTAGTGTCTCGAGTATCATGTTCTATATTTTCATTAGATGGCCTCTCTGGCCTCAGGTTTCTTGAAGGTCATTCCTAGAGAACTGCCTGCAAGCACTGATTGGGGGGCTGCTAAGGAGACAAGCCTGGGACAGGAGAAAGGCAGTGCAATCTCATTCATTACATTTTCTTTGTATTTACCCACCCTCAAAGGTGTTGGGATGACAGTTAGTAGTACTCCTAATTTTCAGGCAAGGAAATGGGAATAGATGGATTTATTACTAATAAAATATGTAGAACTTGGACTTGAACCACAGACATCCATTGCTGTCTTCCCTGGGGTGGGGTGGGAGACACTGGAAGGGTAGAAGCACCTGAAGAACTGTCGATACGATACAGATCCAGGAGGCTGAATGTAGCATCCTGTCTGTGTCAGGACCCAGCTGCATGAAGCTCAGGAGGAACACAGATTTTTTGGAGGGACGGTGGGGAGGTAAAACCAGAGTATAACTGGGGCAGAGGCCAAATTCAATAAAAGGAGTGGTGGAAGCCAGATATGGGAAAACCTCAAAGACATAAAGGCTTTTAGAGCCCAAGTCAGGGACACCAGTTGCTCTACCCATTCAAGACCCACCTGAGAAAGGCTGGGGGCTGCTCACATACTCTGACTGCTCAGTGTCTACTTAGGTGTAGCCAAGGCCCAGGAGGAATAAGACATCAATTCCAGGTCTGAGGGACTATGAGCTGCAGACATTGCGTGTGAGTGCCCCATCCGTCTTCCTTGCTTCGCTCCATTCTGCCCATGGAATGCTATGTGTGGAACTAATTGTGTCCAATTGTCAGGCCCAGCTCATGCAGTTCTCTCACTTCGTTGGACCTTGGTCAGCTCATCTCTGTCATGTGTGCTCTTCAAGAGGTAGACTTCTGCTACTGATGAAACTTTGGGCTGAAGTGAAGCTGCTCCATGGCTTCAGTATCTTCAGGACCCAGCTGCATATGTCTCATACCTCTATTTATTTTGCCAAATCATTTGTACATAAACACCATTTCTCCATCATAATTTGTGTGAGGTGAACATGATAACCACTACACTACAGA
Organism: Ochotona princeps; assembly: GCF_030435755.1. Classification (NCBI taxonomy): domain Eukaryota; kingdom Metazoa; phylum Chordata; class Mammalia; order Lagomorpha; family Ochotonidae; genus Ochotona; species Ochotona princeps. The sequence continues at coordinate 51,930,760 of NC_080843.1, forward strand.
AACAAGCTTCCATCACAATTTATAAGTTTTTAACTAAACTGAGATTCCTGATCTCAGATCAGGTTCATGACCAGTTGATTGGGTAATTGAGAGTCTCTTTCCTCTAATCCCTTCAGCCTCACATTAAGATCTAGGAGCTTCTAGACAGCTAATAACATATCTTTGCAAGCCTGGTTTGTTTGTTTGTTTGCTTATTTGTGTGTTTAGATCCATTTGAAAGGCTCTATCTTAAAGGGAATGACAAAGAGAAATCTATTCTATGTGTTGGTTCACTCCCTAAATGACCACAATGGCTAGAGTTGGTCCAGGCTAAAGTCAGGAGTCTGAACTCCACCTCTGTCTCATACGGGTGTCAGGCCATCTTGTACTGCCTTTCCAGGCACATTAACAGGAAGCTGGATTGGAAGTGGAACTGTTGACTTTTCAACAAGCAGTGGCTCAATTGGCTGTGCCACAATATCGTTCTGCTTTGCTTTTATTTTTAAGCTGAGTTTTGGTTAATTCAACTTATTTTCAGTTGGTGCAAAGAGTAACCACAGTAGGCACAGGCCTGGCTGCTCAGATTCTTTCTCTTAAAATGAATGTTCAGTTGCTCTCCATTGGAAGATCCTGGCAGTTAGGGAGTGAAAAGGACTTGTGAGGCTTTCTCGAAATCAAAGTGATTTAGAGAACTGCAGAGCCAAGGGGCACCTTGGAGGGCAAGATGGATCTTCACATGACACTGCACCTTTGCCAGAGCTTCGTTTATTTGCAGGTACTCTTTTACTTCTGCAGGAATTAAAGACGGGAATGTATGAGGGGACTAGTGAGTGGGATGGTTTTAACCAGAATTTTTCTCTGAAACTTTCTGATTCTTTGAATAAATACATCAAAAAAGATTTCTTTCAGTATTTAAGATTGGAAGGAATTGCAAGTTAGGAGAGAAATGAAAGTCAGTAAAATCCCAGCTTAAAAATGCCTCTACTTCCAAAGAGCAACTCGCAGGAAAACAAGGAAAAAGACCATGCCATCTGTGGTGGACATGTGTGTGCTTGGCATAGCAGTAAAATACCACGTCAGCACATATACAGCCTTTATCCTAGTGCCTAGGTTCCAATCCTGGCTCTGCTAATTCCAGCTTCCTGCTAATATGTGCTCTGAGAGGCAGCACGGATGGCTCAGATAATTGGATCTTTGACATCCACGTGGGAGACTCAGATGGAATTCTTGGCTCCCAGCTTTAACCTGGCTCAGATGTGGCTGTTGTGGTCATTTTGGGAGTGAATTAGAGATTCATGATTTCTCTATTTCTTGTGGTGTCTTTCTGCCTCTGAAATAAAATAAAAGTCAGCACACATTCTCAAAAAATAATATTACCTATGAAAATAAAAAGGTTTCAAGCTTTCACAAATGAATATGATGCCTGCTAAAATACTTCCTTTCTGCACATCATTATCAGTGCTTTTCACATTTTCTCCATCCCCTTTACATGTCATTCTATGGATTCCCACCCGGTTCCTTCCAGTATTCCCCTCATTGCATAGTTTCGGCATGCAGGAAAACACTTACTGCAGGGTAGGGTTTCTAGTTGCTCCAAGCTTAGTGGCCTCTAGGTTCAGATGTAGGTTTAGCTGATTCAGAACAATGCCATTATGCTAAAGGAAATGAGTCAATCCCAAAAGGTCAGATATCATATGTTTGCCTTAATATGATACGATGTCAAATCTAAAAATTGTACCTGCAAATTGTATCTTATCACACTTCCTAGCTGTCTGAACTACATGCAATAAGATCTTGTGATGTGACCTATAAATTAATAATTCATGAGAGACTGATTGCATATGATTGTCTGAGATTGTTAACATCCTTCTTACCACTGTTATTACTACTACCGATAGGTAATGATGATCTAGTCTGTGCTGTACTCCCATTTGAACCACACGGGTCATATGCTAGCATCAATTTCTGCAGGAAGATATTAGACATTCTTTTGAAACACCCTGGTATCACATTGATATCCCTGCTACGAGTTCAACAATACCATGGAGATGAAAGCTCACTATTTCATTTTATTTAAAATTTTTCTTTCTTTTTTCCTTCTCAACCCATGCTGTTCTTTACCTAAGGGGAGGTATAATGGAAGTGCAGTGGGAGTAAATATGTCCACAGGCAGTAACAGAGTGAAGTTTATCCCTGTGCTTGCAATACAAGGATGGTTTCACAGCGAAAAATATTAAAAAGTAATAAAAAAAGAACCAAGTCAAATTTTTCTCACCCCACATTTATTATCATGAGACTCCCAAGGCACAGGGTTTTTTAACCTATTCAAGACAGACATTTGAAGCTCACAGACATCAAATGCCTTGTCTAATATCAGACAGTATCTAGGTGGCAGATCCAGAGTTGAATCCCAGTGCCATCTGTTGAGTGAGCAGTCGAAAGTACATATGTATATGTGAATGTATACATTGTAGTCTAGTGCTAGTGTCCTGTTGGGGATTCAATAAGAAGCAGAACCATTTCTTCTCTCATATGTTGGGGTGACTCTTTCTGTTGGTTAGTGATGAACAGCTGAGGAATGAAAGCACAACTGTCTCTAGGAGTGAGTTTGGCCAAGTTTCTTAATTTCTTTGAGCCTTAATGTCATCATCTTTAAAATGAGGGGAAATATTCCCACTTTATATAATTAGAATGTGGATAACTAAGTTAATTTCCAAACACACTGTGCTTAATGCATAGTTCCTGCTACATTAAGTATAAACCCTGTATGGGGTCAATGCTTTTCCCTACTAGGTATGGCTGATAAGAAAACAGGTCACACTATAGAAATGTATTTTTTAATGTTATTTGAGTTGGCAAGGGTATGGTGTCCTCTAAGCTGCCAACTGCCTGGTATTGAAAATACAAGACAATGAAGTAAAATAGCAAAAATAAGCATTGGTGGTGTTTGTCCTGAGTGACTCCCATCTGATGTATCTGCCCCCAGCCTGATCAAATTCTGGATACACACATCAAATAACCTGTAGACTCAAAGTGATTTCCTCTTAAGAGTAGCATATAAACCCAGTGAGTCATGTTAAAATAATACCCAATTGTACATTTGCTAAATGTGACATGCTCATAAACATTATGCTGAACATCTTACATACTGTTAGATATAGAGAGGCAAGCATTTTATCTTGTGCTTTTATTTTGCAGAAACATTTGTGTTTCTTTTCCAATGACTAATACAGAATTGGGAGCTCAAATTGTATATTATTAAAGTGAAAAAAGGACAGTTGGTTGTCTGCAGATCTACCCATTTTTATTTATGGACTATCTCACAATATATCTGGATCTGGAACTCCACAAGACTGCGAAGATGCAAAAATTTATATTCTTAGAAGTCAAGCTTAATGTATGTAGGAAGTCTTACGTAAAATACTTGTAGAGTGTTTTACTCACAGTTGACAGTCAGTCAAAACAAAGCATAACAAAATAAAAGCAGTACAACTTCCTTTTGAATACTTACTGGCAGCCTAACTTGTCAGTTCTAGCTCTTAATATTTTCAGAAATTGTATGTTCTTAATTTTCTGATGGAGTCTTACTGTTGCTTTTTTTTTTTTTTTTGAGATCATATTGGGTTGGGGACAACACAAACATCACATAAGCTCATGGGGTAGGAACCACATGAAACTGAGAAAGCTGGAGTAAAATGGGTTGAGTGTTCCCAAACCTCAAAGAGAGGTGAGAGTTTAGAAGTCACAGATACTAATAGTTGTCTGGAGAGAATACAGATCATCTCTTTGTGTTGCTATTGCTGTTCATTTAGTCGTTTAAAAAATTTATTCATCCAATTCCACATAGTAGCCAGACAACTTTATGGATCTGTAGTTTCCATCTGTAAGGTAATTAACATTTTCATCCCACTCTTAAAACATAAATATTTCCTGTATATCTATGTTAGCAAGAAATATAAGTAAGTACAACACAGCCTCCTACTTTAATAGAATTGACAATCTAGTATTAGAGACCAAAATGAAAGAAAAGAGCAGACTGCAATAAAGCTCTTTGTTTGTTTGTTTCCCTGGAATTAGATGTACATACAGAGAAAATGCAACTGCTGTTTTCATCAGTCTCATTGTGTGGATGACTGACCCAGCTTCATGCACAGATTTGCTCCTTCCCCCTCAAAGCCATGGTCTCCTGAGGCTGAACAATGGGCTGGTGAGGACAGCCCTTCTGTATTCATCCAAACCAGGCTTGGGATGGGTACACAGATGGTTGGCTCCCCACCAGAAATGTCAAATAAGTGTTAAAGGTCCATTAGTAGCAGAATGAGAAGGGAAATGTGACCGTTCTCTGAGAGCGAAGCTTTGGGTCTGCAGTTGTGTTTAGTGATTGATTTTTAGAAGGCTCTCTCTCTGCTACCTACATGGAAGCATACTTGGTCTTTGCTGTGATCACAAGGGGGTTATAGCCCCAGTGAGGAAACGTGCCACTGATAAAGAAACAGCTTGAGATTTTTTTCCCAGATAGTCCAGGGGTGGAGTGGGTGGGGGGCTGTGAGGAAGCAGGGGTGGATGGCCCCTTGACCTAGGAGATAGCAAAGCAAACAAGCCCATCTGAGGCAGGAATGGCATTTGTTTCAGTGCCTTATTTTAGAAGCAGGGTGTGAGGAAACGCATGGGAGCATGCAAGAGCAACCAATATAAAATTGAGATGGCATGTTCTAGTTTCTGCCTAGAATGCTGGGCCATGGAACCAAAATGCAGAGTTCTGCAAACAGTTAATTGCTCATAGATTATATTTCTCTACTAGTAGTCCCATGAGCTAGGAAACATGGCTGGTAGAAACTGAAGGATAAAAAGTAGCTTTTCCTTCATTTATCATTCTGGAAGCAAAGTGTAAAAAGAAGTAGAAAACTCCAGATGGATGACTCCTTTCTTTGAATCTTTGCAGTGATGTGTAATTATGGGTCCTAAATAAGTGTCTGAACTTTTAGAGGAAACTGGAAGACTGAAGGTTATGTAGAAAAGGATGCCATACACATGGCATACCTGCCACTCCTCCTTCTCACGCAATGGCAGACATCATCAATCAATCATAGCACTCTTTCCTTCTAGACTTTGCAGTATTTCTCCTTCAACATTTAAAAAAATTACAGAGATTATCTTTCTATGTGAGAGATCTTACTCCACCCTTTTGTTTTTTTAATAAATTAGAATGTTTGGGATCACAAGAGACTGCTGATATTGATCAGATATTTACATTATGCCTTTATTTCAATTTATTGTGATGATTGTGAAGTCTCTGAAAAGTGAAATTCATCTTGGTGACTGGGTTTTATTCCTGGGTGGGTCTTCTGACTTACTGTTTTTGCATGTTGTAGCAGGATTGTAGAGATCATGTATTACACTTTTTGGAATGGTTCACAATTCAAAATTGTTTACTTATGGAATTTGAATATTTGTAGAACTTTCCATTTAACATTTTCAGACCATGGTTAACTGTAATTGATACCAAGGATCAAGGTGGGCTACTGACATGGCCTTAGCTGCATCTTTAAACCTTGGATTCTCGGGTAAGTTACAGTAAATTAAGGAACCAAGGATGGGAATGGGATGACTGGTAGGGAGGTTGTCGCAGCTAGGCAAGAAATCAAGATGGAAGATGAATATGGCTTGCTTGCAGGTAGCATTGGTGGAAATGAGGAATAATTTAATTCTCTTGTTATTAACACCCAAAGGCAGTTTGGGTTAATAATTCAACTTCTGTTCAACATTGTCATGGTCATTTGTTGGTTGATTCTTCCAGCCAACATCTGTGCTTACCCCACTGCCTGTCACCACTTCACTACTCTTCATTGAGGCATGGAGAAATCCCACTTCCTGACTTCCAGCACAGCAGCCAAGGAGATCCAGGGCACCACCTTCACCTGTCCATTTATTTGCCTCCCACAATACTTCTGTGCTTTGGTCTCTTGCTCATGCTGAACATGGCAAACTTTCTAGACAATTCCTGATGTTTCTGGACTCACCCATACATCATTTGATGCCCAAGTAGTTCCTGCTCCCTGAGAAAATGGGACATGGTGATTTGGGGATCACATTCCTCCGTTTTTCATTTCTCCCACTTCTCTCTTGCTTCTTTTCTTCCTCAGGCTGGAGACATCAGACTTCCCTCCTCTCATTCCTGCAGGAGAGCGCCCTTGCGGAGGCTTGCCTTTTGAGACATTAAAGAAAATCAGAGAAAGGAATTAGACAAAGTCTGTCGGTTGATTTCAAAATCCCATACTAGATGTTGAATGCTCCATCCAATATTCCTTCACTGACTTGGAAGGAAGTCATTTACAGAAAGAGGCAAAAAAAAAAAAAAACCCAAAAATACACTGATACATTTCAAGATACCAGTTGTGTTGCATAGTTGAGTGTAATAACGTGAACCTGTTAACATGCACCCAACCTGAGGCAAAGCTGCCCAGGCCACAGGAGTGTCAGCGCAGTGATTGCTACTCCTTAGCTCTACATGGCATTGGGTGGGTGCCAGGCCCATCATCTGGCTGAGAAGATTTTGGAAAACTTCCAGAGAAAATTGTTAAACTAATCTGAAACAGATTATTATTTGCATTTGGAGAGCTAGTGATGTGGAAACAGGCTGCCGTGTACTTAGATGGAGGTTTTTACTAATTTAAAAAAATTATGTAAGAATCTTTATCTCATTTGAAAGAGAGAGAGATCTTTCATTTGCTGGCTCATTTCTGTTTGTAACAGCCAGGGCTGGGCCATGTCAATGTTGGAAGCCTAGAACTCCATGTGAGTCTCCCATGTGGGTGGCAGGGACTCAAGCACTTAAGCCGACCGGCTGTCTCCCAGGGTCTCTTTGTAGGAAGCTGGACTGGAAGTGGAATAGCTGAAACTCCAACCAAGTATTCCAATATGAGATTCAAACTCCCAAAAGATGACTTAACCACCACATCAGGTCTCAGTTCCAAATGGAGGCTTCTGCAGCATGAAAGGATCAATCAATACATCATAATATTTGTTATCAGAGAAGGGAAGCGAGGGGAACACTTGGAGGAAAGGAAGGAATCTGGACTCCTGTGGCAGCCAGGTCAATTCTTGTTTTTGGTGCTGAGTGAGCTCATGGCAGGGGTCCCTGTGGCTGGAAGTGAATGTAGATGGTGTTGAGATTCAGAAGCTGGGACATTGCCACTGGGTTGTGCTTTGAAATGCTGATGTTTAATTTCTCTACCAGGAAAATGGGAAGAGTAGAATAAAAATCTGTGTCCACCCTACTTATTCTGGTATTATGAGGAGTCTTCAAAAAGTTCATGGAAAATGTATATTGTGAAAAATTATTTTTGTGTTTCAAAATTTTGTGTAAAGTTATATATTAACTCAATTTTCACAAATCTTAAAAGTTTTTTTTTAATTTGATAGAATTGGAGAGAGGCAAGGGAGGAGACAGAGAAAGAAAGCTCTTCCATCTGCTGGTTGACCTTCCAGATAGTTGCAGTACCAAGGCTGAGCCAGCCTGAAGTCAGGAGCCAGGTGCTTTTTCTAGGTCTCCCATGTGGGAGAAAGGGGCTAAACACTTGGGCCATCCTCCACTGCTTTTCCCAGGCTATTAGCAGGGAGCTGAATTGGGGCTGCAGCTGGAACTTGAACCAGTGCCCATGTGGGATGCTGGTGCAATAAGTGCAGCTTAACCCTTTATGCTGCCGCATCAGCCTCTTACATAAAGTTCTAAAAGTATCCTTGTGGTTGTCTTAATTTTTAGGGAATGATAAGAAAATGAAGGTTTGTATGTGTCTAATACTGATAGAACTATTCTTTCTAATACTTCTGTTCTCCCTTTGGTTATCCATAGCTGCAAGAAACTATCTGTATATTTCCACTTAAATAGTTTTATACGTAGGTGAACCTCACAATCTACCCTCTAGAGACTTCTGGAAGAAATTAGGATCATTTCTACAAGGCCTGCCTGAACACAGTGGGACAATCATTACTTTTATTTTATTCCTTACACATTTACAATTGGACAATTTCATCATTCTAGAATTATTAAGTAGTTTGGAAAAAGATTATTTAAAGTTTTTGTAGGAGCCTTTTCTTTTCATATTAACAATTTCACACTCTGTAAATTATTGTTACAAATGTGTGCTTAAAACTTATTTTTGCATTTGTGTGCTTAAAATTCATTCCTGTGTATGTGTGTTTGAAAACTTTGGCATTAGTGTGAGAGACTGATATGGAATTTCAGCAAGGGAGGAGGAGGTGCAGAGAGGAGCTACTAGGGTAGGGGATCTTCTCCACATCTCCTTTCTTCTCTTGACTTGGGCAGAGCCATCCACCCAGCCCTGTAGAGGAGAAAGAGTTTCTGTAGAAGTCACTGCAGTGGTAATGCCAGCCTGTGTAATTTTCCCTTTCAAAGTCTTGATGCTCTGGTGGCTGTTGGAGTCAGTCAGCTTCTGTACTTCTCCTTCGGCTCCTGGCAAACCATGAGGAACTGTGTGTTTTCTCTCCCAGGCATCTGACAGTTGTGACTGCAGAGTGATTAGACTTAAGGAGCCGAGAAGGAGGATTAGAGGCAGACAAATGAACTGTGTTTCGTGGTGGTCTTTGGGTTCCCAATGACCTTGAAGCATCACTAAAAATTTGGAAAAGGATTTTCTGCAAGAGGTGGGCACCTGCCTTTATCGTCTGAGACTGTAGTCTTTATCTTTCTGTCTAGAGGGGGTTGCTATTCTGGGAGCACCACGGTAGTCCCTCTCTACCAATGGAGGAAGCTCCTATTCACCTGTCACCTTGCCTACCTTTAGGACAACTACCTGAAATCTCAACTATCTGAAATCTCAACTCACATATATGCTACCTGTAACTCTGGTCTTCATAACAGCAGCGTTGGGTATGCTATTCTGATCAGTAATGGCAAGTTCAGTCAAGCAAGCACTCACGTATAAGCCTGATCAAAGCCCCTACAGCTGCACAGGGAGACGAGAGTGAAGGACCTTATAGAGTATTTGAGGATAAGGCAATGGGTTCTTTTTTTTTTTTTTTTTTTTTTAGCGTGCCACCCAATCTCTTCTTGTCAAGGTCTTACGTGACTGCTTCATTGTCAGTCCTAGCACATTTTTGTTGATATTTTCCTCAGTATGACTGGCAGGACCTGGTATCCAACTGCCCTCCACAAACCTCCTAGATAGAGCTTTCCTTCAGGTCTCCCGCCACCTCAGCCTCCACACTTTGAGACCTCTGCTTCCTTCATCTGCTGGTAAATGCAGCTATGATTTCTCATGGTTCCACCTTTGATTTTTTCTTGCAGGGTCTCCCCTACAGAGGAATCCTCTAGTACCCTGTTGCCAGAGGGGGTGAGCCTGCTGCCCGCCACCCAGCCTCCCAGCCCGTGAGAGACAAACACATGGACAGGGGTTCGGTCTAAGCAGTTCTGATTTTATTGGGGAAATTCAGTTTCTTATATTGGGTAAGGGATAGCCTCAGGCCGGGAATTTCAGGAATTCCAGGAGAGGAGAAACTAGGAGCCAATTACTAAGAGCATGACTGCAGAAGCCACCTCCCATAGGCCAGGGGTAGGTGAGTGAAATGGCCCTGGCCAATCAGTCTTTCTTTGAAACAACACGACCCCTGCCCTGGGCTCTGTCCTTGGTCGCCATATTGCTTGCCAGTGACCTTGACTGTTAGTTGCCATCTTATTGACTTAGTGAGCTCTTTGCCCCTGAGCCCCACATTTTTCATTCTTCTTGTTTTTCCTTTATTTTTACCTGTTAACAAGCTTTCTGAGTGCACAGAGTCCAATAGCAAGAATCTCTGGGCTTCTCAGTCACTCTGGTTCTTGGCTTCTACGTCTATGAAAAGGGAATAGCGAGGACTCTTGACTCGTTGTACTATTGGTTATGATGAAATGGGTTCCTATATGTAAAGCATGTGGAAAAGCATTTGGCACATAGCCACTTTTCTGTAAATATCTGTTGTCAAATCTGGGCAAGACCTAACGGGAAATAAATTTTCCAGGGATAGCAGGACTCTTTGCAGAGATGGATACTGTAAGTTTCTCTCCCCTCTTTTAGAGTCCCCTCATGCTCACCCAGCATCCTCAGTTGTGATAATCTCCTGAAGTTTGGTGCATCCAGAGTTACACATGGAGTTCTGCAAAGCATTGCTCTCTTTTGTGGTTATCAGCTTCTTTTGGGAAAGTTGAATTGTAACAGTTGGGTGGGAGAAAGAAAAAACATCGCTTTGAGAGCTTGCCCACTATTTATTTAGCAAATAATGAATTGAACCCATGTTATTGTTGGATCTTTTACATTTCATGTTACTCTTCCCAGAACCTTCCTGGGAGGGTGTCATCCTGCCAGGAATGCATTCTTGTACTCATTTCCTATTTTAGAAAAATTATTTATTTTATGATACAGTTCCATAGGCTCTGGAACCTCCCGCCAACCCCTCCCACATTGATTTCCCCTATCCTGTGCTCATTTCTTCCCCTATGTGCAATGGAGGATAGGTTGTTTTCTAGAACTTCAAGGTGGGTGGGTCTAGTTTAGCATCATGTACACATGATTCAAGGTTGACTAAAAGATGATGAAATTCTCCAAGACCCTCAGGTAATCCCTGGAATGATGATCATGTATGGTGTTGAGCATCATCTAGGGTCTAGTAGCTTACTTGTGTTCACCTGTTTGTGATTCAGTAAAAGATGTTTCCTGTCACAGGCTCTAGTTTTTTATTTCTTTCTTTCTTTTTAAAAATTCATTTGCTTTATGATACAGTTTCATAGGCTCTGGGATTTCCCCTTCCCCTTCTTTCCAACTGCCCTCCCTCCACTGATTTCTCCTATATTATTATAATGTTATAGTCCTTCAAAAGCAGTCATAAGCCCATCATTCTGCTATTAACTGTATCCTGACAACATAGATATAGACGATGACAGAGTCCAGCATCCTATTGTCAAGATATATTTAACGGTTTCATTGGAATTCCATTTTTGATTTGGAAGTAGAGATGCATTCTGCATTGTATCTTCACATTTCGAATGATAGTCTCTATTATACAGTTCCTCTAGATGACTATATTTACATGCATGTTTAGCTATAAACTTATTGATTTTGTATTTTGCTTGAAGGTTGCCTTATATCAGAGTGAATATATGATATTTGTCCTTTTGGGATTGGCTTATTTTACTGAACAGAATGGTCTCAAGTTGGGACTGTTTTGTTGCAAATAGTAGGATTTCATTCTTTTGAGTAGTGTTCCATATAGTAGATGTGTCGCAGTTTCTTTATCCACTCCTCTTTCAACAGTCATCATGTCTTTGTTGTTGCAGACTGTGCTGCTGTGAATATAAGATTTCAGGTCACTTTCTCATATGCAGATTTCATTTCTCACATTTCTCACATTTTCCTTTTTTTCGTTAATAGGGACTAAACAAAAAATTACAGGCTGCATCTATTTAATTTGAGAGATAGAGACAGAAAGATCTTCCATCCTCTAGTTCACTTCCCAGATGCCTATCACAGCTAGTGCTGGGCCAGGACAATGTCAGGAATTTGTAGTTCCATCTGAGTCTCCCATTTGGGTAGCAGAACACCAACGGTCAGCTATTGCCTCTCAGGGTGCATATTAGGAGTAAATCAGAGTTGGTAACAGAGGTAGAAATCTTGTCCAGGCTAGACCTTTGATGCAGTCATTCCAAGTAACATCTTAATAACTATGTCAAACCCCTTAGCTTTGTGTTTTTGCTTCATGTATTTGAAGTCTATGATGTTATATTAGAAATTTAGAATTTAGAATTGCTACACTTACCGAGGTTTGTTTTGCCTGAAGCTAGGGTGACTAATATTAGTATCACTGTATCACCTTTCTTTGGACTAGTGTTTGCATGTGGTATCTTTTAATCCCATTCCTTTCAACACCTTTAAAAAAATAATTCAATTTTGGTGTTCTGCAAACAGTATGTAGTTTTGTTTGGGCTTCCTGGTCTCCCAGTTGGAGAGTTTAATTGGCTTGCTTTTAACATATTACCGATTATATTTGGAATTAATTAAGTCAGCTATTTGTTTTCCACATTTTTTACTTTTTCTATTTTCTCTTTGCTTTCCTTGTGATCTTTTTGAAAAGTCATTCCTTTCCTCCGTTAGCTTATATTTTAGCCATTCATATACTATTGTTCAATCCTTACCTTAGAAATTATAATGTGCATTCTTGACCATCTAAAATCCAGTGTAAATTAATACTGTTACCATTTCCTAGACGCAGAAATCTGCTGCCTCCTGAGTTTGCATTCATTTCTCAATTAATACACTACTATTGTCTTGTATTTTAATTCTATGTGAGTTTAAGATCCCTGAGGCTCCTGTGATTGGCTTGACCTTGTTTATGCACATTTACCCACTTGTCACCATTTGTACTGTGGTTCATTTTACAATTGAAGAGTTTAATTGGCCTCATTCAATGTGAGCTTTTTTCCAGGACCAGAGATGGTGTGTTGCTGATTTTCTAAGTTTTTGTTTTGAAAACTGTTTACTTATCTTGCAGTTTTGTAAGATTTTCATTTTGGAAGGGTGATGTGTAATTCTTGATTGGTGTTCTTCCCTTATACTTTAAATATATTATTCTGTGCTTTTCTGGATCCTGCTGTTTCTATAAAGAAGTAAAGTGTAAGTAATCTGTTCTTGTCCTTTGATTTAAGATTATGTCTTTGGTTCTTAAGCAATTTCACTTGATGCAAAGATATGTCAAGTTTTTCTGCGTGCAAAGTGTTTTGAATTTATCCTGCTGGGCGTTTATAGAATTTCTCAATGCCAAGGCTTTATTATCTTTTGTGACTTTCAGAAAATTCTGATCAATTTCTTTTATCTGGGATTTTACATACATGAGACTGTATTTTTATATCTTTTCTCCACACATCTTTATTTCTGCTTTTTATTCTTCTCCAGTTTCATTCCTTTTGTCTTTATTTCAGTCTGGATATTTCATTCTAATATTCTTTAGCCTACAAACTTTCTTTTGAGGCAATTCCAATTATTACATTTTTTGACTTATGGAATTGTCCTTAAAAAAAAAAACACATAGTTTTGGACCTCAGGGCTTTGGTGAATGGACCTTTGGCAGCATGGTGACTGCTGGGAGGACCCGGGCCAGGTTGGGCTCAATGCTAGGGCCCTGAGCCCCAGCCACCACTGCCAAGTGGTGGGCATATCCTGTGCATGTGGGTTTCACCTGCTGGCTGCCCAGTGGAAAGCTCTGGGGTCTTGGGGGTGTGGAATTACTGCCTAGGAACATCCATGGATAAGGTTACTGTAGGTGTAGATGACGAATGAATCCTGAAGGACCACTGTACTTTCAGATAAGCAAGGGGACTGAGACTTGGTGGCTAGGAGGGGAGAGAATGAAAGATCTGTATGGGTCAGACTGATGCATCAGCCCACAGGGAAGTCCTGAGTTGGGCTTGTTAGCATGAAACATCATTGACCACCACATGCCAGTCCACATGAAAGCTAGGGCTGGAGGCCTGTCTAGTAGGGCTAGATCCCAGTACCTGACTGTCAAAACAGGGGATGGGTCACATAAGACAGGGCCATGACACTAACCAGCATGTAAGAGAACCAGGTCTGGGGGTAGCTTCTGTGGGGGATATGTGGGCCAAACCCTGTGGAAGTACAAATCCCACTGGTTAGCTCAAGAGTTGGGGTGGTGATGGGCTGAGCTTGGTGTGACTATGGAATCTGCCAACATTCAGGTACGGGGGTTGAGAATAGGATGGGCAGGTCCAGACTGCAGCACCCCTTTATGCATCCTAAAAGAGGGTGTGGGGCAGGCTGGGCTGCAACATTCACCAGCTCATACAAGGCCAAGATGGAGGGGCAGGCGATGCTGGGCAAGAGTTTAGCACCCACTGGCATGTGTGAGATCTGAGTGTGGGAGTGGACTTGGTGAGGGAACTTGGATAAATCCCCTAGTGGGTCATAGCTTCCACCGGTAAGCACGTGGTAGGCCTGGGAGTCAGGCAGGCTGGGCAAGATAGCTCCAACTGTTGGCTAATGTGTGGGTGGATTTGGAAGGGGTGGACTGAGCAAACCTTAGCTCACCAGAAAGTTCAGAAACCACGCTGGAGAGCAGGTCATGCCGGGCTATGCTGTTTACATAAGCCAGGGATGGGAGCAGACTGAACAGTGCCAAGTTGCGGCACCCTCCAGCGAGAGCTGGGACTGGGGGCAGGCTGGATCAGGCCAGACTACAGCATCAAAAGGCAAAGGCCAAGACAGGTGAAGGACTATGACAAGCTGAGTCAGAGCAAACACTGGCACGCATGCACTAGTAGGAATGGGCAACCCAACCTGATTTTCCCCTGCGCAAAATCTATGACTGAGGTTAGGCCTAGATAAGGAGCAAAGGGAATGCCCCAGCTAGGTTTTGGGTCCCACTGGTGAGTACGAAGGCCTGAGTGGGGGCTGCTGTCTGGCTGGACATGGCTGCAGTGTCCTTCGGCACAAGTGTGAAATGAGTCTGGGGTGTGCCAGACTGGGCTAGACTCCAGCACCCACTGGTTCTCATGAGAACCAGGGTAGGTGTGGGATGGACTAGGCTAGCTCTCTGCCCCTGTTGAGCCAGGGGGTGGGTCTGGTGGGGGTTATTGAGGGTTGCCCTGACTAGGCTGCAGTTCCCACTGGTGTACATGAGGGCTGAGTATGTGGTGGGCAGGATTGGGCTTGGCTGCAACACCCATTAGTTTGTGTAGAAGACAGGGCTGGAGACATAATTGCAATCACTAGCATATGCATAGGCTGACTGGGCTGATAGACTGTGCTGGACCCTGTACTGGCAAGCACACACAAGAATCAGGTCTGGGATAACCTCAGATGAAGTGTCTCTGGGAATCCTCCCAATTGACTTGCTGGATTCAGAACCCTATCTATGCAGAGAAGTGTAGGTTTTATGGTCTGATCATGGAGTGTAAGTGTTAGAGCTGAGCCTCCTCCGTGGCTTAGATGGAGCAATGTACAGCATAACCAGGTGCACATGAAGGATATGGCAGTACTTTGGAGTCTGCAGAGAACACCTGGTACCATAATAGAGGATGGAGGACAGAACAAGTTGATCGACTGCCCCAGCTAAGTGTTGGCAGTGAATATCTGGGCAAATGGAGATTCTAAGGTGAACTATATCAACAAGTAGATTCTGGAGAAATTTCATCATGCTTGGAGTGGCAAGATTGGCACTATTGTTGAACTATCAAAATGTCTTGAGCAGGACCTTCAGAACATACCTCACATCAGGGATCCTGGGGTGGTATCGGGTGGCTGTCCTCCATCCCAAGGTGTAGAGGCATTTGGGAGGCTGGGTGTGGCTTCTCTCCGTATCTCTCCCCTTCCCCCACATATAGGAAGAAAAAGAAAGAATGTGGAAATGATGGTCACACTCACCTTCCTCTAGCCTTTGACCCTTATCACCTAATCAACTATGTAAAAATCATCAAAAATAAAAATAATGATCAAAAAAGCAGAAAAACATAGTTTTCAAACATTGAGCTCTTACCAACATTCCCCACCAAATTTAAATAAGTCTACAAGCATATTGAACAGTTATTTTAAATCTAATGTTCAATAACTTCAGTTTTTTTTTAAATATTTCCTTCTGTTTTGCCTGGTTACTTGTGAATGTGTTTTAAAATGTGTACAACCTGGGCCTGGTGCCGTGGCCTAGTGGCTTAAGTCCTCACCTTGAATGCACCGGGATCCCATATGGGCACAGGTTTTAATCCTGGCAGTCCCAATTCCCATCCAGCTCCCTGCTTGTGGCCTGGGAAAGCAGTTGAGGGCGGCCCAAAGCCTTGGGATCCTGCACCCATGTGGGAGACCCAGAAGAAGCTCCTGGCTCCTGGCTTCGGATTGACTTAGCTCTGGCCCTTGTGGCAGCTTGGGGAGGAATCAATGGACAGAAGATCTTCCTCTCTGTCTCTCCTTCTCTCTGTATGTCTCACTTTGCAATAAAAATAAGTAATAAAAATAAATCTTTAAAAATGTGCACAAGCTAAAATTTGTCTATTTGAAATATAAAATGGTATGGCATTATTACATTCATAGTATGGACAGCTATCACCGGAACATTTTCAACACTTCAAACAATGAGTCTATTCCCATTCTCAATAACCATCCCTTCCCCTTTTCCTCAGCCCCAGGTAATTTGCCATCTACTCTTGATATATTTGCTTATTCTAGTTATTTCATATTTGTGGGGCCATACCGTATTTTTCTATTATGTTTGTTTTATTCTCTTGGCAGAATCATTTTAAGGTTTGTTCATGTAGCAGTATGCATTAGAACTTCCCGTATTTCATGACAGAATAATATTTCATTGTGTGGACATAGCACATTTTGTTTATCCACCACTCTGTTACTGGCTCCATAGGTTTCTTCCACTTTCTGGTTATGTGAATAATATTGCTGTGAACATTGGTGTATGAGTGTTTGAGTAACTTCAGTTTTGGGGTTATATACATCTAGGAGTGGAATTGCTGGGTCACATAGTAATTTTATGTTAAACTTTATTTTAGGATTTGTTAAAGGGTCTCCACAATGTCTGTACATCTACATTTCCAGCAGTAGTATTGGAAAGTTCCAATTGTCAATATTTATTTTTTTAAAGGCCACCCTTGTAGGTGTTAGGTAGTATATCATTGCATTTATCATTTATATTTCTGTAGTGACAAGTGTGTTGAGGATTTTTCATTTGCTTACTGGCTATTGGTGTGTCTTTGATGCAAATTCTACTCAAAGTCTCTTCCTTGTTTTTATAATGGGTTGTTTGGCTATTTGCTGAGTGGTAGGGATTCTTTATATATTCCGAATATTGAATCCTTTAGATATATGATTGGCAAACATTTTCTTCCATTCTGCTGGTTGTCTTTTTTTTTCTGTTGATAAAGTCCTTTGATGAATAAAATTTTGAGACTTATGAAATACAATCTGTTTTCTCTTTTTTTGGCCTGCATTTTTGGAGTCATTTGAAACAATTGCCAAATCCAAAATCATGAATATTTGTTTCTACGTTTCTTTTTTAAGCTTTATATTTAGATATTTGATCCAGCTGAAATTAAAAAAAATTTTTAAACATGGCCAGTCCCGGTGCAGTAGCCCAGTGGCTAAAGTACTCATCTAGAACGCGCGCCAGGATCCCATTTGGGCTCTGGTTCTTATCTCGCCAGCCCTGCTTCCCATCAGGCTCCCTCCTTGAGGCCTGGGAAAGCAGTCAAAGATGGCCCAAAGCCTTGGGACCCTGCACTCGTATAGGAGACCCCGAGGAAGTTCCTGGCTCCTGGCCTTGGAATGACTCAACTCTGGCCATTGCAGCTACTTGGAGAGTGAATCATCAGATGGAAGATCTTCCTCTTTGTCTCCCCTTCTCTCTGTATATCTGCCTTCCCAATTAAAATAAAATGAATCTTCATAAAAAAATTTTTTTAATGATGGCATAATGTAAAGGTCTATTTTTGTTCTTTTTTGTGTGGCTATCCAGTTTTCCCAACAACAATGAGTCTATTCCCGAAGAGCTTGTCCTTCCCCCTCTTGAGTAGTCCAGAATCACCCAACCATAAATGGCTGAGGTTTGTTTCTGAGCTCCTGATCACACTTCGTTGGTCTACATGACTCTCCTGCTGGTACCAAGCCTTTGATTGCTGCAGCTTTAAGTTTTGAAATTGAGATTTGTAAATACCTTAAAATTCCTTTTGAAGTTCAGAATGTATTTATTCATTTTTGAAAAAAGAAAAGGCCCTTGGAATTTTGGAAGTATTATGTGGGTTCTGTAGATGTCTTTTGTATTGTTTTCCCAACAATAATATGTCTTCTAATCCATGGACACAGATGTCTTCCCACCTATGTGGGTAGTCTTTAATTTCTTGCAGCAATGTTTTGCAGCTTTTTGTGTCCAGACATTATGTATGTGTCCTTGGCTAAATTTTTCTTATGTATTCTTTTTGATGTTCTTCCAAATGGAACTATTTTCTTAAATGCCTTACAGGCTGTTCATTGCAAATATATAAAAGTTTGCTAAAAAATAAAAAGCTTTTTTGCTATTGATTTTTTTATCCTGACTTTAGTTAGTTCTAGTTACGTTTTTAAAAATTCCTTGGAATTTGAATTCTTTGCAGTTTTCTTTCTTTTTTTTTAAAGATTTATTTATTTTATTACAGTCAGATATACAGAGAGGAGGAGAGACAGAGAGGAAGATCTTCCGTCCGATGATTCACTCCCCAAGTGAGCCGCAACGGGCCGATGAGCGCCGAAGCCGGGAACCTGGAACCTCTTCTGGGTCTCCCACGCGGGTGCAGTGTCCCAATGCATTGGGCCATCCTCGACTGCTTTCCCAGGCCACAAGCAGGGAGCTGGATGGGAAGTGGAGCTGCCGGGATTAGAACCGGCGCCCATATGGGTTCCCAGGGCTTTGAAGGCGAGGACTTTAGCCGCTAGGCCACGCCACCGGGCCCCTTTGCAGTTTTCTACATGTAAGATTATTTCAACTACAAAAAGAGATGATTTCATTTCTTCCTTTTCAATTTAGATTTGCCTTGTACTTATTTCCTGCCTCATTGCTCTGGCTAGAATTTTCGGTTTTATGTTGAACAGAAGTAGCAAAAGTGGGCATCCTTGTCCCATTTTTGGTCTTATTGGGAAAAATTTTTATCTTTCACCGTGAGTGTGGTATTGGCTGTAGGATGTTCACATGTGGCCTTTACACGCTGATCAAGTTCTCTTTGTAACTGTTTTTTTCTTTGTATACGAGCAATATAAATGAGCATAAAATCTAATTCCATTAGTTTTATATCTTTGGAGAATTCCAATAAACACACCCCTACATTCTACATTTTCAATTTTAAATATACTGTTTGTTAATATCCTTGTTTTCTATTCTTTTTCTGTGTCCGTGAAATCTGAAATGCTGAATGAATTTTTTTTTATAATATAAGGACGTATAATTTCCCTCTGAATTGTGTGCGTTTGGAAATACATCAGGGACCTTTGCTCTACTGGATGACCTTACTTCTCAGGGAGCCCTCTTCACCCCGCCCTGAGATGCTCTAATGCCTTCTTTCAGCCCCATTGGACCCTGCCCTGGGCTGCATGGCTATTTTATCTGGCTGGGTGGAGTCTGTTCTTTCTAGGGCAGTGCAGGGGAAAAGGAAGGGCAAGGCTTGATGAAGGTTTCCCCTGCCCTCCCTGTCCTCCGCTGATAGGATGCCGTCTTCACATGCTGCGCAACTACATCCTATGCTATTGGTCAAGTCTCAGACCTGCAATGTTAAGCTTGGAAGTTCACCAAATTTCTCACTGTTCCTGTAATTACCTCGGAATTTGGTTTACGGGAGGAAGCAGCAGCTTACACTAGTTCACTGTCTTATTGGCACTCTTTCAACTATGATCCTTCTTCAGCTGACCCACTGCATGACTGATGGAGTTGCTAGATGTACAGATTCTCCACCTGAGAGTTGGCTAATCAGCTGGATAATGTGGCTGACTCACAGCAATTTTTTTTTAAAGATTTATTCATTTTATTACAGCCAGATATACACAGAGGAGGAGAGACAGAGAGGAAGATCTTCCGTCTGATGATTCACTCCCCAAGTGAGCCGCAACGGGCTGATGTGCGCCAATCCGAAGCCAGGAACCAAGAACCTCTTCCGGGTCTCCCACGCGGGTGCAGTGTCCCAATGCATTGGGCCATCCTCGACTGCTTTCCCAGGCCACAAGCAGGGAGCTGGATGGGAAGTGGAGCTGCCGGGATTAGAACCGGCGCCCATATGGGATCCCGGGGCTTTGAAGGTGAGGACTTTAGCCGCTAGGCCACGACACCGGGCCCAGCAATCTTTTTTTTTTTTAAAGACTTATTTATTTTTTTATTGCAAAGTCAGACATACAGAGAGGAGGAGAAAGAGAGAGGAAGATCTTCCGTCTGATGATTCACTCCCCAAGTGACTGCAATGGCCAGTGCTGTGCCAATCTGAAGCCAGGAGCCAGGAACTTTCCTCCAGGTTTCCCATGCAGGTGCAGGGTCCCAAGGCCTTGGGCCATCCTCGAATGCTTTCCCAGGCCACAAGGAGGGAGCCTGATGGGAAGTGGGAAGAGACCCCATGTTTAAGAGATAGAGGAGGCAGGGAGTCAGTGCCTCTTCTTTTGTGCCTCCCTCTGTTGATGCTCCCTGGGCAGGGCCTTGGTGCCTCACATCAATGGGCAGGGGTGTGAAGTGCTTCTCTCCAGACTTAAATACTGCCCTTTTTCCAAGCATGTTAATTTCAGTTCTAATTTCAGTGCTCTGTGATGCTAGATGCTGCTGCCACCCACTTAATTGGTGTTACCCTGAGTGCTGGAAGTTGCTTTCGTATTTGGGCATCATGCACGCCTAACATGTAAATATGAGCACGTTGCACAGCTCATTATCCAAAGCCTCACCCCTTGGAAGGGAAGCCTGTGGAAATCCCTTGTGTCAGCTCCCTGAGACAGAGAATTTCTACTAGAGACGGGGCAGCTGTTAGTGTAGGCAGTGCTAGCCTGGGTGAGGCTGTTTCTATACATATGAGAATTCCTGGCTTTGTCTACATATCCATGCAAGGCCATGCCCATCCAGATGCACAAGAAATGGGAGCACATGCTCAAAAACTCTAATGAACGGCTATCATTGGTGAGCACAGTTGCAGGTTAAAATTAGTGATGAAATGGCTTAGGGGCCAAATTTCACCTGCCTCTTGTATGGCATGTTCTTTAGCAATTTAAGTTTCTAGTAATAGTACTGACAACAGTAACTGACTTTAACAACACCGTGTGCTGATGGTTAGTGTTTATGCGGGTTATTTCTTGAAGGCAAACAAGAATCATGAGATAGGCATGGTTTTAAATCCTATTGCACAAATGCCAAAACTGAGAATTACACAAGTTAACTCATCCCAGAGCATGTACAGAAAGCCATGGTTGAAGCTGGCCTGTGACACTGGGGATTCACCCTAATGCTGCTAAGAAGCCAGAGCCTGTTGCTGCCTGCAGGTGCGTGGCCCATTACAGGTTCATCAGCATGGGCTTGGGGAGACTTGCTGGCCTATATTTTGGAATTGTTTATTGAATAGGCTTTTCAGAACATAAGCATGTGATTCTGGGAGATGGGCTATGAAAACAAACTCAAAGCGAATAGAGAGGCAGAGATATTTAACAGCCTTCCTTTTGCTGCTGCCCTTGCTGGGATTTGCTTGTGGGCTTCTTCTTCGGTTCCCCCTGGTGATGAACTGTGAAGTATTGAGAACAGACGACATCCCAGCTCAGTAGGTAAAATGGCTGGACCTCTCTGGCCGGTGGTGGAGGGCAACACAGCTGCACATGGTCCCTAGAAATCCGGCTCCTCTCTGCACCCCTAGGGTGAGTGAGGATGAAAGTGTCACTTGGATTTTCTTTTACTGCTTTGTTATTTTCCTTTTTGGGCCAGCACATCCTGGGCTAATGCTTTGGATCTGCTTTGCTGACCAACACTCTTGTTTTCTGAAGTGGAGAGAGCTGAAACTCTCAAGTTGGGTCCCTTGGCCATCTCTGTCAAGTCCAGGTATGTTTGGAGAGAAGTGGAGCCATATATTTCTTGTTTGTATTTGATTTCCTCATGTGGAATGCCCTGGATATTTTGAGGAGTTAGCAAAGTCATGAGCTGCATTTTCTCTTTGAGCCATTAGTGCCTTTTGGCTACTCAGTTGCTGGGAGTACTGTGGAGTTGGGAAGGTGGGTGGAGGACCCTGGGAGATTTTATTCTGCCAGCCTGAACACTAAGCTGCAAAACCTCTCTCCCTGGCTCCTGGGAGTCACTTGGGGATATCACAGACACACTCCTCTCAAGATAATGAGTTCCCCGAACACACGGGTGAAGAACAGAGGAAAAAGAAACAAATGTATCCTCACTGTATTACTTAATAAAACCCAGAACTTTGAAAAACACATTGGTACTTGTTCTCTGGGAGGTTGGAGTGGATTTCTTTTGCTCCATTTGCTCTGAAACCACACCTGCACTGTCCTCTATTTCCTGGCTGTTTTGATGAGTGTCTTCCAAATACTCCAGAGGAAAAGGGGGTCTCTGTGATGAGCTAAGACCTCCCCCTTTCCAACAGGGAGTCCCTCTGGCCATCTCCCTTCAGTTTAAAATTTCAAGGTGGAGCTATTCAAAGGTGGACATTGTGGCACTTAAAAAATTCATGGGAAAAATATAATTAAAATATAATTAATTAGTGCAAAAGCTGGAAATTCATGCATAATATTTTCAGAATACATCTTTCCCATGAATCTTTGCAGAACCTCTGCTATGCATAGATTTTATTTATTTATTTGGCACTGAAATAAGCATTTTCCATGAACTTTCTAAATTACCCAACAGGTGGTCTCAGGTATTACTGAGCTGTGGCAATTGGAACCAGCCAGGTTGGAGAGTTGTAGACCTTCCTAGCCAAGAGGAGAGTCTCTACAAATTCTGATTGACTTGGCAAGCAATGTCAAGTCACTGTCACCAGCTGTCCATCCTCCACGGTGGTGACCTGTGCTCCTCTGCGCCTCCTCTCTATGAAAGCCTGCGAGTTCACAGCTGAAGGTGTTACAGTTGTGGGTGGCAGGGAAGAGAGTGTCACACACACAGGAACCCGTCTGTCACAGCCGCGAGCTGGTGGGAGCTGAGACATGACAGTTTACTCGCAAACCCTGTGAGTGATGCTGGCAGCATCTTATTCTCCTCTGGCCTAGGCAGCAGGGCTGCATGCCTGCCTGCCTGCCTGCTGAGCTGGGAGCCGCTGGAGGAGCCCACTGCTCTTTCAGCAGCTGCTGTTCACCCTGCGTGACAGGAAGAGGCATCATTTAGGTCAGCAGAGCAACAGGAAGCGGAGTGCTGCCTTGGCAATCCTGCCAGGTATGTTCCCTCCAAAGTCGGTCACACACCTTGGAGTAGCTCTTGGTTCCTCACAGGGCCCTCTGAATGGGTATGGTTATTTCTGCTTATCAATGAGAAACTGAGGCTTGAAATGCGTATACAAACCATCCAATACCTGATAGCTTCTGAGCAGTGCAGCCAGGGTCCTCCCCATCTTGTGCTATCCCGGCCTGTCCACCTCACCATGTCTTCTGAGACTGCCTGTTGTCGTGAGGCTCTTGGTCTTACATGAGGATTCTGGTGTTGTGCAGGGCCAAAAGCCTGATCTCCATGGATTTGTTGCTTATTGTCCAGTCTGGGAAATTAGCAGCCCTGCTGAAAAACACATTGTATGCCTAGGTGCCCCTTGCTCTCTGTGCAGTATCAACCATCACATTGGTATAGCTCTGTTGCCTGCTGCAGTTGCGATGGCAAGGTTACAGGAGGCAAGGGGCAGGTGCATGTGCAGTGACCAGCTGAGGGGACAAGCAAAGAGGTCGCTGAGAAATGAGGGACATGTGAGTTCTGACTTCACAGACACAGTGCCGGTAAAGTTCTGGCTTGCCTTGCCCTAATCCTCTTCTTTGTTATTATTATTTTTTGATACGGTTTAGCTGGCACTGGGGTCTCCCTTCCCTCTCCCCCAAGTTCCTTCCCCTCCTCCCCTCCATTCTCCTCTCCAGTCTTACAATGACTGTCTTTGACCCAAGAATAGGACTAGGGTTAGGCAAGCAAGGTATGACCCCAGGCACAAAGTAGAGGCCCTGAAAATCTCACATATTAAGATTAACAGTGTGAGAGGAGCCATCTTGATTTTGTACTTAAGGCAGTTATCTGACCTCATTTCCCCTCACTGTCCACTTTTATTCCTCTAGCTAGACTAGCCTCTGACCTCCTACTGTGCTCTGGACACACTGGTACCCATTAGCCTCTGGGACTTTGCATAGGCCATTCTGTTTCCCTAGCCTTCCTTCATCGTATCTGTATTCCATCTGAAGCCTTGAAGTCTTTGTTTATGTCTTTGCTTATTGCTTTATTCCTGGGTTAAACCCTAGGTGGGCAATTGTTTTTGTTTGTGAGGTTCACTGCTGTTTTTAGACATGTGGTAGCATCCAAATAAATATCTGATGCACAAAATAGCAAATTGATATGAGAAAAGGTCTAACTGTTGAGGCACCTAAAAGCTACAGTTGGGAATTTTAATTTGAGGATCAATGTATATTAAGAAAAATCTGTGCCTTAATTTCAATTTTTTTGTATCAAGATAAAATCATTTTTAAAAAACATATTTACATTTTTTGGAAAGGTAGAGACACAGAAGGAGATGGAGACAGTGAGAAGAGAGATCTTCCTTTCACTGATTCCCTGCCCATGGCTATGACAGCCAAGGTTGGACCAGGTCAAAAGTGGGAGCCCGAACTTCATCTGGATCTCCAATGTGGAGATAGCTACCCAAGTACTTGAGCCATCATCTTCTGCCTCCCTGGATGTGCATTAACAAAAAGCTGGATCAGAAAAAGAGTAGGAACTCAAATCAGGCACTCTGGTATGGAATGACAATATTCCAAGTGGCAACTTAATCATTGTGACAAATGCTTACCCCAGTTTGTGTTTTAATACCATCATCCATGGATTTTTGGAAATACTTTTCTCTGCATCTGCTTTTTATACATGCAGGCACTATGCTGAGTGCTTCCCATAGATACTTTATTCCATTGAATCTTCATCCCAACCCTATTCTCCCATTTTCCCCATGAAGACAATGAAACTCTGAGAAGTTAAAGAATTTGTCCAAGGGCAACGGTCTCTGAGCAGATTTGTTCCAGCCTTAGGATTCTAGATGTTTGTGGGATGTGCTGAGCAAGCAAGAAAGAGTGTGGAGGTGGATGGAAAGCCAAAGAAGCAAAATGTGAAGTTAGGGAGGAGAGAAGTGAGGCTTCCAAGCACTTTTCCTTTCCCATTGCTAGTTCTCCTCTGTCTCACTCCATTCACCTACCCAGAAGCTGTGAAATCCAAAAGGGGTTACATGGGCTTATCAGCTACATGGGCCAGTCAGTGAAGAGGGAGCCAGAAGCAAGTTGCAAGTGGCTGGTGGACAAGTCATTAACTCAACTAGACAGAACTCTGCTGGAAAAAAAAAGTGAGCTCAGGACTTCCTTGAAAATGAGATTTGAATCTGAATCGTAGTGTCATCTATTGTAATTTGGAGCAATCATGTATTCATTTGCTTTTGGTTCATTGGCCACAACCTTGCCAGCAGCTCTCCTGTGTTCCAAGGAGGTTTGTCTGGCACAGACATTCTCCAGGGAGAATGGCTTCTTTGCTGAAGAGGTTGAGAATCCAGGAGATTGGGTGGCATCTTGGTTCTGTAAATTGCTCAGTTTTGTTGACCCTGCTTCTTCAGGGTTGAGTGACAGTAATCTCTTTCTCACAGGGAGTTATAAAGAATAAGGTATCAGTTATAAAGAATAAGCAGGTGTTTGGTCTAGTGGTTGACACTGCTTTCGTAGCCTACATCCTGTATTGGAATGGCTGAGTTCAAGTTTTGGCTCTACTCATGATTCTAGCTTCCTGCTAATGCAAATCCTTGGGTTCCTGAAACCCTCATGGGAGATCCAGATTGAGTTCTGGGCTCCTGACTTTGGTCTGTCCCAAATTGATCAGCATTTGGAGAGCGAGCCAGAAGAACAAAGTTAGCTTTTTGTCTCTCCGCCTCTCAAAAATAAACATATTAGGGCCAGTGCAATGGCTCAATTAGCTAATACTCCCCTTGCCGGTGTCTGGATCCCATATGGGTGCCAGTTCATGCACTGGCTGCTCTGCTTCCCATCCAGCTCACTGTTTATGACTTGGGAAAGCAGTGGAGGTGGCCCCAAACCTTGGGACTCTGTACTGTGTGTGGGAGACATGAAAGAAGCTCCCGGCTCCTGGCTTTGGATCAGCTCAGCTCTGGCCACTGTGACTGCTTGAGGAGTGAACCAGCAGATGTAGATTTTCTTTCTGCCTCTCTTATCTATAAGTCTGCCTTTCTAAGAAAAAAAATAAATCTTAAAAATAAACATTAAAAAATAAGGAGCAAATGTGATTATTTCAATAAAGCATCTAACAGGACTCCTGGTATAGGAGAATATTTAAAAAATTTGTAGAAAGACAGAATTAGAAGACAGTGAACATTCTTATGAATGTTTGCAGGTGTCCTGGTACAGGAGGTGTGCCACAAATGTTTATTTCCATTATTCTTTTTAGTTTGTCTTTCTAGGCAGGTCGGTAGGGATGGAGGGAGAATTGAGGGCTGGTGCAGGCAGTGTGTGTGTGTGGGGAGGGGAGCAGGGAGTGCCCTGGTAGGCACTGGCTTTTGGAGTTCCGGAGATCTTGGCAGTGCTGTCTGATTACACAGGGGTGAATTGAAAAGTCAAACAGGGAGATAATGCGGTATTTAAAGAACACCATTTCTCTGAGGTGTCCCAAGCACTTTGATACACAGGATCTTACTGAGCCTGGAAGAATCCCCTGCCAGGAACTGCCATCCCTGTTTCCAAGAGGGAGAGATTCTTGGGAAGGACCAGACACCTGCTGGTATTGGCACTCTCTGCTCTGTCTCATGACCCACCTTGCAGGCCAGGCTTGGCACTTTCAGGGCACCTGCATGGGAAAAATCTCCCCAGATCCTAAGCACCTTAACAGAACAATGTTCTCTTATAAGGCAGAGTGGAGCTTTCCAGGAAAGTTTACTCGAAATGAATTCCTGGAACAGCAACTTCATCTTGTTAGAATTCCTTTGCCCTGGTGGGGCCCGTGAGAGGATTTGCTCTCTCCTAGAATTCCAAGGGGGCACGTTGAGACATGACTAGTCAGTTGTGGCTTCTGATTCATCCAACAAAAACTTGAAAAAAAAAAAAGCTACAGCCTTTCTTTCTCCCTTTCCGCTGCTCCTCCTTCTGTTCTTCCTCGTTTTCCTTCTTAGTCTCCTCACTTTCTTGTTCTCCTCCTCTATCTCCCCTCCCCCTTCTTCTTTTCTTCTTCTGCTGGCTGTTGATGCAGGACCATTAAAATGGATAACTCTTTATATTATTTTTCATAAAATATTTTGAAAAATTTTAAACTTATTTCCGTTATATCTGAGACTCAGAACAGAGAAAGTCAAACAGACAGACAGCAGTGTCTTCCATCTGCTGATTTGCTGAGTGGACTGAAGCCATGAACCTGGAACTCAACCCTGGTTTCCCACCAGTGGCAAGGACCCAGGTACTTGAACTGCAGCCCCTCTCCATGTTAGCAGGAACCTGGACTGGAAGCAGAGAAACAGAGACTTGGCTCAGGTTCCCCAAAATGGGAGTGGGTGTCCCAAGCAGGGACTCAACACTGTGTCAAATACTCACCTCAAGCAACCCTTTAGAATGTGTGGCGAAGAACTGCAAGCATCCAGTTAGAGCAAAGCCTTGGAGAAAACTAAACTGGAACTGAAGTAGACTTCAAATCCTCTGAGACAGAGAAGACAGATCCCTGTTAATGGAAATCTGGACTCCGGTTCCAGCCAAAAACCTGGCAATGACTGCAGTGTAGCCTCCACTTGATCTGTCTGCTGAACAAAGAAGGTGATCTTTGTTCCAGAGGATGCCAGGGTGGGAGCGAGGGCAATGGCCAAAGACTCAAAGTCAGCAAGATGTAGTTAGCTTGACTGCAACAGCCCGTGATCCAAAAATGTGTAAGCAGCAAATAGATCCAACGACAGTGGGAGGATAGGAGCAGAGATGGAGAGGTGGGGACCAGCAGCTGAGGTGAGAGGAGCAAGTGAATGGGAGGAAAGCAAGGGCTATAGACAGCAAAGGTGCTCCAACTCTGGCCAAGCCCTGCCCCACTGGGAAAGGCCCCTCACTGGCCTTTCCTTGTTCTGGGCAGTTTGTCACCTGGGCAACTTCACAGGTGTCAATGAAACAACTGAGAAAACAATGGGGAGGCCCAACAAGGTTAGGTTTCCAAAGCTTGAGGCAGCCTTGGCTTTGAATCATGTGTTTAAGCATCACCCATGAACTTGAAGCTCCAGACCTGGGTTTTCTCATGAAGTCATCCTTCCTTGTGTCCGTGTGACTAACAACTTACGTATGAATCAATAGGTGTAGATTATGACATCATAGGCAGATATTTGTATTAGTTTTCTAATTCTAGAAATAATACATGTTATAAAAAATTTAAAATCTATTATCTACCATCTATTCAAAGTCACAGACACAGAAGATTATAGTCACTCATAAATAGAGAATAATCACTATAAAGCTGTTTGACCATTAGCCCTCTAGGGTATTTCTTATGCATGTAACAAATCCATATCAATCTATACACAGGCATTTGTACATTTGTTATACAAACACAGTCATTCATACACACACACACACATTATGTTTTGAGTGTTTTGAGGACTGCTGACAAGTTTCCTGCTTTTTTATTTTAAAGATATATTTCTTTTTATTGGAAAGGTAGATCAGAAGATCAGATTTATGGAGAAAAGGAGAGATAGAAAGATCTTCCATCCACTGGTTTACTCCCCAAATGACTGTAATTGCTAGAGCTGAGTTGATCTGAAGCCAGGAGCCAGGAGATTCTTCCAAGTCTACCTTGTGGATGCTAGGTCATAAGGACTTAGGCCATTTTCTACTGCTTCCTCAGGCCATCAGCAGAGAACTAGATGGGAAGTGGAGGAGCTGGAACATAAACTGGTGCCCATATAGGATCCTGGCACATGCAAGATGAGGACTTTATCCATTAGGTTACTGCGCTGGGCCTTCAGGTTTTAAAGACAAAGCCCTACTGTGGGATTTACATTGTTTCCATATTTTCACTATATTTTATAAGAGATTATGAAAGTAGTGACAGAGTAAAAGGGACACACACACACACAGAGAGAGAGAGAGAGAGAGAGAGAGAGAGAGAGAGAGAGAGAGAAAATCTTCCATCCTTCGGCTCATTTTGCTAAATGACCACAACAGCCAGGTCTGGTTCAGGCCAAAGCTAGGAGCCAGGAACTCCATCTGGGGTCTCTTAGGGGCCGAAGTTCTTGTATTCTCTGCCCCCTTCCCAGGCATAGTAGCAGGAATCCTGTCCAGAAGTGGTTTAGCTGTGGATTTCAGCTTGTGCTCCCATATGGGGTGCTAGCATCACGGGAAATGTCTTCACCAGCTGCACCTTAACCCCAGCCCACCTCAGTTTTCAGTGTTATAAACAATGCTTAATTGGACATTCTTAGAGAAACCCTTCTCATGGTCTGGTTTTTAAACAATGCTTAATTGGACATTCTTAGAGAAACCCTTCTCATGGTCAGACTTGGGCTGCTTTGAATCTTCAGTCCTGTCTGGGAAAGAATTAAAATTTGCCTTCAGGAGCTTAGCTATCTAACAATGGTCAGGGTGGGACTCTGGAGCCCATGAAGTGATGTGGTGGCTTCCAAAATTAACACAATTACATTTTAAGTTAATACATGGTTCAAAACAAAAGGTGCCTGGCCAGATGTGGAGAATTCTGCACAGATCAGATGTTAAGTACAACAGGGGGTTTGTGAGTGGGACTCTGAGGAAAGCTGTGGGGTGAGGTTGGGGGATTAAGGTTTTGGGGGAAAGTGATTAACTTAGTTCTAAGTTTACACAAAGAAAGATGCTCTTTTGATTACAGAGAGTATAGACTTGAGCTTTGCTCAGTCATCATGGACCAAAGTGTTGAAGAAGGAATGTAAACAAATGGTTGGGTTCAAGCCCAGTGATTTTTCCTTGAAGACGCCTAGAGGGCCATTCTGATGGCCCCGTATTCATTAGGGGTCAGGGCTTTGTCTTACTCAGTATCCTTAGAGTCTGGTTTCCGCTGTGATGATCATCTTACTGTCTCACATGGCAGCTGCAGCTGCAGCCATTATATCTTCATTTCAGGTTGGGCTGCATGGTCTCGTATTGACAGGTAGAGCTTCCAACATCGCACATTCATCAAGCAGGACTGATATTCACACAAAATTCACAGGTTTGGCCAATCAGTTCCTGAAATATGTTTTTTTGTTGTTGTTGAACGAGTGGGACACTGCCTCTTAACCTTTTTGCATTATCTCCAAGACCCCAGCAGTTGAAGAATTAACACAGGTCCCAGCAGGAAACCCAGGGCTTTGCTTGCTCCTTAGGGTGATGTCCATTGCAGTGGTTGAACATGTTGTCAGGGAGAGTGAGGCTTCGCTGTGCTAAGACCAACTGTCTAGAAAAAAACCTCCTATAAATAAAAATAAGCTCCTGTTTAAAGTGAGAATAAGTAAATAAAACAAAAACAAAATCTGCCCCCAAAGCTGGTAGGAGTGTAAATGGGAAGACAATTTGGCAGTATTTAGCAAAACAAAAATTCACACACCATTTGACCCGGCAAATCCATTTCTTGGAATCTGTCCTAAGAAATATGCATTTGCCTGTGTGGAAATGTATGCACAAAGATGCTGATTGTAGTGTGCAGTCTTAAAAGGGGACAAATTGGAAACCACGTGAACATCTATCAATAGGGGATTTGTTAAACCAAATTGGGGAGTATCCATTTGGAAGAATTAAGGGTGAAACAGATTTATCGTATCATAGAAAAAGCTACAAACTGTATCTGAGGGAAAATAAGCAAATTGTATAACAATCAGAATGCAAATTTGGTGCAATCCCACTTCTCTTTTAAAGAAGTGTATCCATACGTGTGTCAGTATAGGAAAGAAACGTGGAAGAGGACTCCCGTTTGTTGACAGTGGGAGGAGAGTGGAAGGCAAATGTTGAGGGACTTTAAAGCTTTGTTCTTCGTATTTCTTAACTCTTTCAATCAGAATGTGTTCATGAATTATTTATGCAATTAAAATACTCTTGTTGACAAACCTGTAGAGTCTGTTGGAGCAAGCAGCCAGAGAGACTAATCAGGAGGGTAGGTAAAAAAATTTGCGTTTTCAGCACAGCATTAAAAATAATGTGATTCTTCTTTATTAAAAAAAAAAAAGATATATTTGAAAGGTCGAGTAAATCTACCCCACATACAGATCTTATTTCCCTAAATGGCTGCAATACCAGATTTGCACCAGGCTGAAGCCAGGAGCCAGGAATTTTATCCCGGCCTCCCATCTGTGTGGCAAGGGCCCAAGTATTTGAGTTATCTTCCACTGACGTCCCAACTTTGTAAGTAGGAAGTTTGATGGGAAGCAGGGTATCCAGAACTTGAACAAGGCACTCCCATATGATCTGTGGGCATCCTAAGTGGCAGCTTAAACTGCTGTGTCACAACATCCACTCTTCTGCTACACCCCCCAATTAAATTCTAAAACATATGAGTAACTAGTAATATAAATAACACAACAGACATGAAGGATAATCTAGCTGCACTGCAGACAAGAACTGACTGAATCTTCATGACAACTCTATGGATGACACTATTATGCTTTCTAACAGATTGAAAAATTGCAGCGCTGAGAGGTGAAGTAGGTTGCCCAGCATCACACAGCTGCTAAGAGACAGAATGAAGAATGACACACAGGTGTCATGGCTGAGGACAAAATCTTGTTACCACTACCCAGGGCTGCCTGTTTGTGTGTGTGTGTGTGTGTGTGTGTGTGTGTGTGTGCGTATGTGCATGTAGGGCTGCCTGTTCCTTTGAAATCAATTTCACCTCATTGTATTTGTTCTTCAAAATCAACCGAGATGGCTGGTCTACCCTGTGCTAGGAAACAGGCTAATTGCCTTAAAGCTTCATCTGTTCACTCTAGTTTATTCCACATGATTTATTTACTCTTCATTACTCAATGTCTCCATTAGGCAGACTGAGCAGCAGGCTCAAACCTGACGTAGCCCTTCTGGCTTTGTATTGCAGCCCATAGCTTGGCTTGGCGCTGGGGCGAGGGACAAGCTGAGAAAATTGGAAGTTGTCTGTCAACCCTGCACATGGGCTGTAGGTACTGCAATGTAATTGACATTGTCTCTTCCCTTGTGGCTCTGGTTTGCTGGGGTCCTGCTCTGATCCCTGAGAGAAGAGCATCCTCTCCAGCGAGAGGTCACTGTGTGCCACAAATCAATGTGGCTGCCCTTCACTACCTTTCCTAGCCAGAGTCCTGTCTCCACACAGATTCACTAGCAATGCTCCCTTGTTGAGCTCCTTCCTACATACTAAGCTCTGTGCTAACAGCTTCATTCCTGCTGCCCCAGGTCCTTCTATTCCTATTGTCCTAGTTAGCACAGCTTCAGGGGTCCTTCAGCAGGACAAAGACCAGGTCCCTTGCATTGTAACTGTCATGAGCATGTCTAATTTTGGCTTTCTTGGTCTCCCTGGTTTATGATCCCATTCCCTTCCAAATAAACTGCCTACAACCAAATCTGTGCCTTGAGGGTCTACTTTGGTGAAAACCCAAAATAAATGGCTGGCATTATGATCCAGTAGGTTAAGCCATCCTTTGCAATGCTGGCATTCCATTTAATATACCAGCTGCATTAGTCTGGGGACATGACCCAAGCTCTCTGAGCCTGCTGCTCAGTCTGCCTAATGGAGTCCTTGGGGCAGATATTCATAAGCCCATTTTCAACATCAGTAATATAAGTCTACTAGATCCTGTGAAGGCGTATGCATGGCTCTGCCTCCACATAGATTCAACTTGAAAGCAGCATAGGAGAAGAGCCGAACTACTTACAATGCAGTTTCATTATTGGAGTATTTTTAAAACAGATTTATTTATTGTTATTGGAAAGGTAGATTTACCGAGAGAAGGAAAAAGAGATTAAGATCTTCCATCTGCTGATTCACTCTCCAAATGGCCGCAACAGCTGGAGCTGAATGAAAGTCAGGAGCCAGAGGCCAGGAGCTTCTTCTGGGTGTTCCCATGGGTGCAGTGTCCCAAGGCTTTGAGCTGTCCTCTACTGCTTTCCCAGGTCACAAGCAGGGAGCTGGATGGAAAATGGAGCAACCAGAATATGAGTTGGTGTTCATATGGGATCCTGGTGAAATGCAAGGTGAGGATTTAGCCACTAGGCTATCGATAGTGCCAGGCTCCCATTATTGTGTGTGTGTGTGTGTTTTAATATTTATTTGTTTGAAAAGCAGAGTTACAGAGAAATGGGGGATGTGGAAGAGAGACTCGGAGACAAAGAGAAAAAGAATTTTATCCACTGATTCACTCCCCAAATGGCTGCGATGGCCAGGGCTAGGTCAGGCTGAAGCGAGGAATCTGGAATTCCATCCAGATCTCCCAGGTGCCCAAGCACTCAGGCGGTCTTTCACTGCTTTCCCAGTTGTGTCAGCAGAGAGCTGGATTAGAAGTGAAGTGGTGAACGACTCCAGCAGGTGCCCATGTGGGATACCAGCATTGCAGCTGCTGGATGAGCCTAATGTGCTGCAGCACTGGCACCACATTCTTGTGTCTTCAGAAACAAAACTTAAAAGGGATCCAAATGCAATTCTTGATTGACTTTTCTTCCTCTTCCTTTAGCTTCCCAGACTGACACAAATCCCCTGAAACTTCTCTCCCTTCTGGAATTCCTCTCTGCTGTTCTTGCCTCTTTCCTTTAATTCTAACTAGATCAGGTTCCTTTCCACTACAAAAGATCTATTTATTTATTTAAAAGGCAGAGAAACACAAAGACAGAGGGAGATAGAGGGAGAGAAACACACACACACACACACACACACACACACACACACACACCTTTCATCAGCTGGTTCATATCCTTTTCCCAAATAGTTGCTATGGCCAGGGCTGAATCTGGCTCAAGCCAGTTGTCCAGAACTCCATCTGGGTCTCCCACATTCACGGCAGAGACCCAAATACTTGGGTCATTATTTATTGCTCTCCTAGGTATATTCGTAGAGGGCTGGGTTGGAAGCTGAGTAGCCAAGACTTGAGCTAGGACTCTGATATGGGATGCCTGGTCACAAGCAGTGGCTTCATCCACTGTGCTACAAACCTGGTCACGTGGAAAGTAATTATCTGGGGAACTCTGTGTCTTTCTTCATCAGGAGAGACCTGTTTCACATACTCAGAAAAAGCTGACCACAAACCTTCTACCACTGTTGGCTCAGGTGTAGACCAGCATCTTCCAGCATGGCATAGTTCCAATCCCCGTGAACACAAGAATCCTTTTTGGTTGAAATAAGAAATAGAAAAGAAGGAAAATTGGGCTGGTGGAATTCTCTTTGACAGTTTGGAAATGAGCAAGGATTGTGTCAGTTGCAGGTTAACCAATTCAAAAGACTAATAGCGATGGGGAGTGTGGATGTATTTTTTCTTTTTCCTTCTTTTCTCTCTCTTTTTCCCCCCCCAAACTTCACAGGCTGAGAGAATGTATGCAATATGGCCTTGCAAATGGTTTCTACACAATTTAGATGTCAACCCCCAAGTTCCCAGTGTCTATGGGCACACACACTGAAGATGCCAGGGGCACACTGCCATCAGCTGCATTGACTTGCATTTCCCGGGCCATCATGGCACTCACTAATAGTTGCATGAAGACAAGGGATGATAACTCACTCCTCAGTGGTACTTTGGGTTGCTTGAAGATATAAGAAAAGATGAAAAGATTCCTGAAGCTCAAGAGGTTCCTTTGTGACAATTTCTTTTTTTAAATTAGAGAGATTTGGTTCATTTTTGAAAGTGATCCAGAGGTTTTTTTTTTTTTAATGATGTCTCTTGATTTTCTTTGCAATGGGTTGCCTCTCAAGATATGACAATGAGAGAAAAGATGATAATAATCAAACCAACCTCAAGGAAAGAACTAAGTAGCATCTTTGTCAGACTAAAAATGGGAAATAATGATGAGAAATACTCAAATCTTTCACAGATTGTAGGCTGCAGAAAAGCTTGTAAGAGTTGCTGGAAAACTGCTTTCAAATAGACTTCAAAGTTCAGAACTGAATGAGAAGATATAGACACTAGTTTTCTTTTTTTAAAAAAAAGTATTTATTTTTATTAGAAAGGCAGATTTATACAGAGAAGGAGACACAGAGATCTTCCACCTGCTGGTTCACTCCCCAAGTGGCTGCAATAGTCAGAGCTGAGCTGATCCAAAGCCAGGAGCCAGGAACTTCTTTTAGGTCTCCCAAGCAGGTGCAGGGTCCCACGGCTTTGGGCCACTATCCACTACTTTTCCAGGCCACAAGCAGGAAGCTAGATGGGAAGTGCAGCAGCCAGGACCTGTACCAGCACCTGTATGGGATATTGGCGCTTGAAGGTGACGGATTAGCTTGTTGAGCCGTCTCGCTGTGTCCTTAGACACCTGGTTTTCAATGGAGAAATAAAAATGTACCAAGACTCTGGGTCCCAAGAGGAACCCTAATCCTTTGCTGGCAGCTACCACCTCCCCCAGCCTTTCTGTGACTGTTTTTTCTTTTAGTTTTTTGGGGGATGAAACCTCACAATAAATCCTGGCTTCGGTGCCTGGCATTTTTCTTAAAAGCCAATAATAAGAAATAGGCATAAAAGTAAAATTACCTGATGCCCTGATTCAGCACATCTC
Organism: Ochotona princeps; assembly: GCF_030435755.1. NCBI lineage: Eukaryota > Metazoa > Chordata > Mammalia > Lagomorpha > Ochotonidae > Ochotona > Ochotona princeps. The sequence goes on from NC_080843.1 coordinate 51,966,144, forward strand.
ATGCATGAGGCTGGCAGAAGGGACCTGTGTACTCTCCCTACCAAGGAAGCCAGCTCGTTGCACTTACAGCTTCTTAGTGCAGCTCTTGGGGTATGAGCTCTCAAGTGGCATCATAACCACTTCACACAATGGCCACCCTGTCATATCTGAGTTTAGACTGCTTTGAGATATTGCAATGCTTATGCTCAAGAACCCTTATTTTACTTAGTGGTGACCCCTCCCCCCCCCCCACAAGCGGCATGATGCTGGCCATTTAGATACACTAAAGAGTATGGGGTGGAGATGTGTGCGTGTGTGTGTGTGTGTGTGTGTGTGGTCTAGATAGCAATTTTCCAGGAACAAGGAACAGAAAGATTTTCTCATGAGAGAAGACAGATCTGATCTGACACAATGATGCTGGGAACTACAGAATTGCAGACTCTAAGGAGACCTTGGGAAACATGTCTTTTACAGATGAGGAAATTGGTGTCTGGTGAGAGAAACGGATTTACCTCGCGTTACCCAGTCTGTGCATAGTAAGGTGGGAACATTAACCAGGCTTTGGGATTTCAAGGTGAATGTTTTTCCTGCTGCTCCCCTGTGAATCTCCCTTTGATCACTGGAGTACTTTCATTTCAGTGGAATGATTTCTTAACTGTGGTGACCTGCCAGTGTGGGAGGAGTTTGCCATGTCCCAGCATTACCGTTAACGGCAGAAGCAGTTCTCTTAAGCATGTGGGGCAGAATGAGGAGTCCTGAACATTTTTTTTTTTTTTACTTTCACTGGCCCTTTTCTACATGCCACCACTATGCAAAGCAAGGAAATTCCCCAAGAACTCCACTGTTCACCTTTCACCCTGGAAACTATTTGGCAGTTTTAAAATGAGATTTTTTTTCCTTTCTGGGTAACATCAAATAGTATTATAAACCAAAGAAAAAGTATTTCTCCTGTTCTCAAGCAAGAGTGAATTAAAGCCAGGGGGATGCATGCTGGGGGTGCAGGTGGAGGTGGGGATGCAGGGCTGATTATCACTCACTGGGCAAGAGAAAATCCCCGAGCCAGCAAATTGTGGAAGTTTGACCCTTGAGCCCAGATTTCAGCTGGACCTTGACTCCTGATCTTAATAACTCATTTCTCCTGAATTAGACTCTGCTCCTCTTAGCCCCCTAGCACTAGCATTAGCACATTACAACGTACAGCTTATACCGGGACTTTCTCCAGGAAAGGCGAGACCTGTTTAAGCACTGGGGACAAAATCAAAACCCTCAGGCTTAACTTGATTCAGGTGATTGGGCTGGGCTTTATTAATTTCTCACAGCATTTACAACTTTCTGAAATTATCTGGCTCATAGAGAGTTTATTTCTACTCAGTGTTTCTTTTCCTAACAGAAAGTTTACTAAGGCTATTGAATTAATATCATGATCAGGCAACATGCAATCATGCGTTGTTCCTAGGGCTGCCAAACATTACAAGGGATATATTTATATGGAAAACTTATTTCTTGCTGACCCTAACTCAAATGTAACCGGGGAGCCTATGTTTTGATTCTAAATCTAATGATCTTATCTGAACTACCTTAGATGCTCTCCTGAAATTTTGCACGTGGGTAGATTTGTGACTAAAACCATGCATGAAGCATTTGGGGAGCGAAGTGTCCATTTTTAAGAGCTGCAAAAATAAATCTGGTTTTTATATATCTGTCCGACTTGCTTTAGGTGTGGTCTACTTGCGTGTGACTTATAAATTTAATTTAAAAGTGTTTATTTTAAATATCAACCATGGCTTACCCTCCCTTATCCAACCACAAATTGTACAATCATAATTTGCAAAATCCACAGCACGGTTAAGAAGTATATCATTGTCCATTCATTCACATAGGTGTGTCTGCATTCCACAGTTTTTGAGGGCTCTTTCAGGGGAAAAGCTTGCTGCTTGTGAATTTTATGTTTTCTGAGCTCCCAAAGCTATTAACCCAAAGCAGTTCCATCAGGGCCTTTGGTGACCACATTAACCACATGGATTAAATGCTCACTGCATGCCAAGCCATGTATGTGCTCTCTGTATGTTCTGGTTCATCCAGTCCTATGCCATAGCTGCTATTATTACGGGCAGAATATCCTTATTCTGGAAATTCCAAATTCACAACTTCTTGAACACCAAGAACATACCCCCAAAAGTGAAAAATTTCATAGCCGACCTCACATGGCAGCGTGCATTCAAAATGCAGGCACACTAAAAATATTAAAAATAAAATTATTTTCAGGCTATGGGCCTAAGAAATATACAGAACATTTATGAGTTTTGCATTTAGATTTGTGTCCTGTCCCATGCATCTACCTCAAGATGTACATACAAATATTATAAAATTGGAAAAAATCTGAACTCTATAACACTGATGATCCCACACATTTCAGAATAAAAATCTTCAATTTGTGTGTCTCTGATTTACAGATGAAGCAACAAATGGCGCAGTAACTTTCCTGTGTTTTCATAACCAATAAAAATGTTAGGAGTCAAGCTCAGGGGTGATTCCCACAAGCCTTATAATTCCTACCCACACCTGAATGCTTTCGTGTGCAGCCCAGGGCTGGGGCTTGGTAGGGGCCTCAGAAAGTGTGGGATGGGGATGGAGACTCACAGCAAGAAGGGAGGCTCCGACTGCTGGCTGTGAACAACAGGAGAAGTTCCGTTCTACAGCATTCCCAGAGGAGCTGGGGTAGGATAGGTCTGGTTCTCTTTGTTTTCCTGGGAGTTGGGTTTGAGATCTAAAGCCCAGAATGGGAAGCAGCCTTATCAGAGCGAAAATCACAACTTTGAATACCTCGAAACTGAGATGACTGTGACTTCACCTTGGAATATGTAAGAATCGCCTGCAGGACTTGTGTGAAAATTCCAGAGTTCATGCTTACAGATTTTGTTTAATTCTTTCCTCCCATTTCTCCTACCTCTGTTCTCCTGCCCTTCCTTTCTCCCTTCTGCTCTCTTTCTCCCTTTCTTCCTCTCTTACCTCACCTCCGCTCCTTCCCACTTGCCACCCCTCCTTCTCATTCTTTCTTCCTCTTTCTCTTTCTTTCAGAGATAGATAGATGATAGATATAGATAGATAGATAGATAGATAGATAGATAGATAGCTATTGATAGATACCAAACTCCCATCTGGTAGTTCACTTCCATGGTAACTTAATCTACCCTTCCCCATGGGTATCCCAGATCCAAATATTTTAGTCATCACTGCTACCTCTGAGAATGTACATTAGTGGGAAGCCAGAATCAAGAGAGAAGCTGGGGTTAGCAATCAGGATCTCTGATGTGGCATACAGATGGTCCAAGCAGCATCTGGAAGCGCTCTGCTGAACGCTTGCTCCTGGAGGTTCTGATTCCGATTCTAGTTCAGTAGTTCTGGGTGCAATCGGTAAACTCACCATGTTGCATTGCATACTGCAGCTGCACTCCACACTGTGGTAGGTGTGAGCCAGTGCGCACACACCTTGGGAAACCCTACTCCCAGGCAGGAATGTGTCTTACGCATCTTTCTATCTTCCAACCTAGAATAGAGCCAGACATATTGTAAACATCCCCAAAATGCTGAGAATGGATCCAAGTGAATGCTCACAGAAGGATATCTGTTGACACCTTAGACTGCTGGAGGATAACTCACATAATCCTCTTTGCAGCCACTGAGTTTTCTCCGAGGATTTCCAGATCAGTGGAAAGCAGACTGCGATATCCTAGGTCTGTCTACATTGAGGAGAGGAAATGGGGTGGTAGTGGTGATGAAAATGTGTTTCTGTCAGCGAAAGGCACAGTCCTTGGCTGTTAGACATCAAGGAAGCAGAGGACTCTAGCTCGTTGTTGGAGTGCTCATCCCTGTATGTCTGTTGCTTTCTTTTGTAGCCAGTGCTGGAGATTAGAGTCAAGCTGTAAGCTTGTAAAAAGCCTTTGAGGCAAACTCTTAATGAGGAACTGATTCTTTTACATTCAAGATTAATTACTTTTACAGCAGCATTTCTATTTTGGATGCTTCCCATGAATAAAGTCTCTTGAAGCCATTGATGCAAGATCCACCCCTCTGTCTCAGCAGGAAAAAGCACCACCCACCACCTTGGCGAGAGGAAGCCAATGACTCTTCTCTGCTTGGACAGCTGGCTTCATTTCAAAGCTTCCAGGAGCAACAACCTTGGATCTCACATTGATGAGGCCTTCGAAACACTTCTGTCCTTTTTCCACTACTCGGTTGTTTGCTTTCTCTCCTCATGGGCAGTGACAGCAATTTGAGTTCATGGGCCTTACAGCACATGCCCTATGGGCTCAAGAGAAACTGCCAATGGGTAATTGTGATCATTTGTCACACGGACACATAGCCTTTCAATCTTCACGATTTGATGGAGACCATCTAGGGGAATTCTGCAATCATGCTTTTATAAACTGGATTTTGGAACGTAGCTCTCAGGAGCTGTTCGCTAAAGTGTCCTCACACCATAGTGTTCCAAGGCGTCAGTTGGCTCTCTGCATTCCTGAGGTTTGCATCATGGATACAATCCATTAAAGAGGGAAAACAGCTAAACCTGTGATGGTTCATCTATACTAAGCATGTACAGATTATTTTTCTTGTCATTTTTCCCTATGCAAGAGGGTTGAACAACTATTTGCAGAGCATTTATATTGTATTAGATAGTGCAAGTATGCCAAATACATGGGAAAGTGTTGTTAGGCTGCAGGCAGACAATACTGCGTTTTCTAGAAGGGATTTGAGCATCATAAAATTTTGGTATCCACAGAGTGTCCTAGAAAAATTCCTCATGGACCCCGAGGGATGAATGTACATGAAAAACATCTCAGGTTGTTAAAGGAGAAATTAAGCTTATTGGGGCCCAGCGCAATAGTCTAGTGGCCACAGTCCTCGCCTTGCATACACGGGATCTCATATGGGTGCCAGTTCTAATCCTGGCTGTCCTGCTTCCCATCCAGCTGTCTGCTTGTGGCCTGGGAAAGCAGTTGAGGACGGTCCAAAGCCTTGGGACCCTGCACCCATGTGGGAAACCTAGAAGAGGCTCTGGACTCCCAGCTTCAGATTGGCTCAGCTCCAGCTATTGCGGACGCTTGGAGAGTGAATCAGTGAATGGAAGATCTTCCTCTCTGTCTCTTTTCCTCTCTGTATATCTGACTTTGCAATAAAAATAACTAAATATTTTTTTTAAAAAAATTAGGCTTATTCATTATCTCTAATAATATCACTGCAGTACAGTTTTATTCTATTTGTAAATTTTATCCACCCATTTGAGAAGGAGGAGAAAGAGACAGATCACAAGAGGGAGAAATCCATGAGCCAGTTCATTCCCCAAATGCTGCAATGGCCAGAATGAAGTTAAAGCTGGAAGCTGGCAACTCACTCCAGGGCTCTCTACCACGTAGGTGGTAGGAGTCCAACGACTTGAGCCATCACTAATGATTCTCAGGGTCTGCATTATAGGACAGCTGGAATCAGGAGCTGGAGCTGGGAACTGAACCCAGGTACTGCGATATGTGATGTGGTCATCTTACTCAGCCACTATGCTAAATATCCACACTTCCACAGTTTTGTCTATATTTTTAAATATGTAAAATACTTGCTTTTTGGATTAGAGGCAGAAAGGCGAAATGAGAAAACTCAAGATTATGTGTAGAGGATTTTCACTGACTCATTCAGCTCACTAGAGGTTGATTGAGCCTGCAAAGCCTCCCATAGATGTAAGGTGGCAAGCTATGATGTCTGTGCACTGTCAGTGTGGGTGGGTGAATAAGTATGAGGCTAGAATGCAGCTGGGTAGATGTGTCATGAATGAATCTTCTGTTAGGGGAGGAGAGTGTGCAGCCCAAACTCCCACCAGGTCCTGGGAGGGGCAAGGGTGTTGCCTATGACCTTCCTGTGTATTGGATTCAGTAGAAGAAGTGACTGGAAGTACCCTTCAGCTAAGCATGGGGGCAGGGTACAGCCTCTGGCCTAAAATAGAGGTCTAAACAAAACTGATGCCTGCTCTTCTACTTATGACCGTGTGACTGTGGCAAATCCTTCATAACTCTGAATTCCTGGTTCCTCATGTCCGACAGTCATAGGTGGTACTGTGATACTTGGTGATACATGGTACATGGTGCTGCAAAGCACCATACACATTCTAGTGTTCATGGAATCAGAGTTGTCATTAATTACTAACAGGAACTACATTTTAGCTGGAGGTCCCAGCTGCCACAGTTTTTGCCTAATAATTCCTGCAATTGTTTAGTTATGTGAAGTCCAGCTCTCTTTGATGACTTTGCATTTCCTGTTCTGTGCTGTGAACATTCTTGAAAGTAGATGTTAAGATCTTTCTGCCATGCTTAGCATCAAGATACAGTGCCTCAATCGTGGGAGACATGTATCGTTAAGGATGAAGAGAAATGGGAGGAAAAAATAAGAAATGGGAGAAAGACCAATATGAACAGTAAAACTCCAAAGTTAAGATGCTAGAATTACTGCAGCACTTGTTCCAATGTTGGCACCATGGGTTACTTGTGTGTGACCTCAGTCAAGTTAAACCCCAGTTTGTGCATGCATAAAATAGGGACAATATTCAGACAGTAAGGATATGCTCAAGTGTTTAGCACAGGGCTTGATATTTCACTATCTTTTGATAGATGGGAGCTGTTATGACAAAAATGCAAAGGAGCTGGAGAGAAAAGCTTCAAAGTGCCTCAAAGACCATCTTTAAGTATATTATGCAAAATGTAGAGTGTGTTAGAAAATAAGGCTAAGTTTCAGCAAAAAAGATTTAGATCATCATTAAGAATAGAATGACTCTAAGGATGATTAAACACTTGGGTAGAATTTATTCTGTCTGATTTCTCCTAGTTTTTTCTTCCTAGTTCTTAGCTCTTCTGGAGCTGCATATTAATAGAATAACAACCAAAACAAAGCTTTTAAAAATATAGCTAGATGCATTTGCTCCAAATACAATTTATGGCAGATAAAATTGTAATCAATAATACTTCAGTCATAGAAGAGGACAGCATATATGCCACTCATCCCTGATTCTGAAGAGGCCAAAGGGAAGGTCTGGGCTAGGATTGAGTGGCAGATGATGTCATCTATGTGCTGGAAGAGAACGAAAAGCTGAGGCGAAAGAGGACTGAGGCAGAGATTGTCAGTGGGTGAGAAATGAAGCAACCAGCACATGGGAGGTGGCCTCCTTTCCAGCCAGATTCCATATCATCACATTCCATAGTTCTCAGTTCTCAAATGACCTGATAATAAGCTCTGACTTGCAGAGCTCACAGGATGATTCCAACAGTTCTCTTCTGTTGTCCCTGTTGTCCCTGGCTGGTCTCATGACTTGCTTTGCAATCAACATCTTAGCGATCTGTTGAGTTACCTGCTGGTTAACTTCACATGGCTTGCTGGTTTCTCCTGGCCAAAATATAAGTGGGAGCCTCAGGCAATGAAGGCAGGTGGCAGTAGGGGAGGTGGGAGGTGGAATCAGGTGGCAGTGGTGGTTAGAATGTGGAATCAGAGCAAGAGCAGGCCTTGGGAGTTCAGGCTGAAGCAGAAGACATGTGGGGCTGTGGATGGTGGGGTCAATTGTATTTGGGATAAAGAGTCATCCACAAACCTGATGGCTCAGTCTGCTGGTGTTGCTGTAACAGAACATCACAGAACAGGTTCTTTAAAAAAAAGGCAGAGACATTTCTCACAGTTCTGTAGTCTGGGAGCTCCAGGATCAACGTGCCAGCATGTGGGGTGGGCCTTCCCATTGTGTCCTCTCATGGTAGAGAAGCAATGGAGAGAGCCAGCTGAACACTGGAAGCCATCCGGGCCTTCTCACACCATTCCATGGGCTGGACTAAACTTCCATGTAAATTTCTGGCCCTTACCAAGGAACATATTCTGAGATGGGATGAGGCTGTTGGAGATTTGTCCTTCCAGTGACTTACAGCTGGAGTTCTGACATGTCACCTGCTTCTTGCTGACTAGGGGGAATTGTAGCCTAACTGCCCAACCAGCCAGGTTTAAGGAACTATGGAAGGCACAGCCCCACCTGGGAGAGTGTGGGTGCTTGGTGCAGTTACTGATAATACCTCTAATTAATTGGCACCATTCAGTGCAGAATAAGAATGAGCCAGGTGCACGTTGGAGTGCTACACTGGTCCCAGGATGACTAATACATGGTGTTTGGGGCAACGAATGCCCTGCATTTCAGCAACTCTGGGGACCCTGGGGGGAGCTAACAGGTACCATCTGTCAGAAGGCTAGAGCAGTTGGGGAGTGAGCTAGGCAGGTCGTGCCAGGGGAAGGCTGTTTCCTGGGAGGAGACATGGTGATTTCATATCTGTAGAGACAGCTTATGATGTGCTTCCTTATGCCTGAGTCTCTGCTTGGCCAACACGTTGCTGGAACTGCTTGTGCAGATGTTGTTGGGATGGACTGATTCCTGGGCTCAGGGGTCAATCAGTGGTCCTCAAACTCAGGTCTTTACCAAAACTTCCTGAAAGGGCTTGTGAAACCCTAGTTTTCTGGGACCTGCTCCCAGGCTTTCTGGTTTAGCGAGGCTGGGGCAAGGCCCAAGACCTTTTGTGTCTGACAGATTACCAAACAACTGATGCTATTGGTCTACCTGCCATGTTTGATGGTCATTGCTGTCAGCTTGGGTTCCTCAAGTACCTGTCACTCCAGAGATCTGTTCAAGATGTCAAGCTGGTAAGCAAGTCAGGTGACAAATCCTACTGAGTCTCAAAGCAAACTCACCAAGAGATGCCAGGAATGCCAAGAACAGAGTGCATGACTTACCTGAAACAGAGCAAGTCACAGCATCTCCTAGTTCACCTTGTTGAAACTGTGGGCAACGTGTTTTCTTTGCCATGTGTCAGGTGCAGATATTTCATCTGGTATCTGGAAAAGATCTTGTCCCAAGGAAAGATGCAGTGGCAAGAAAATCTGCACCATATTTGCTTGCTGCTACACTGAGACAACAGAAGTCCTTTTAGAAAAGGTGAGATGTGCAAGTAGCATCTGCTAGGTGCTAGATTGTGGCAAGTATTTTGCACACGTTGCTTCCTGCGATTTTTCAAAATTGTGCAAGATCTGCATTTTTTCCACTTTGTAGATGAGGAAGCCATTGCTTAGCAGCACTAAGAAACACACCCAGAGTCACAGAGTTGGGACAGACAGCCCTTGACACTTTGTGGTGTTGTGAAAGTGATGTGCATTTAGTAGAAAGTGTCACTGCATCTGGGCTAGCAGCATGGTTGCCTTTTGTGATGTAGGGCAGCAGCAGCCCCACCTCCAAGTCAGCTCCATGATCATGAGGGAAGATGCCTCATCACTCAACAAGGTACTGCATGCTTAGTTCTTGTGTTTGGTAGTTTGGCTATATTACATTGATTTTCAACTTACAGTGGGCTGATAGGATACAATCCTAAGTCAAGAGCATCACTGACAGCAGCAAGACTTGAAAATATGCAACATTCTTATCCCATTCCTTTCAGAGATCTTTCTAAAATATTAAATTTTGAAAGTGAAATAGTGCTTTTAAATTAAACAGGAGGTGAAATGTTCAGAACCAAGAAGGTAAGGTTAAGAATATGTGGGGTTTATAGACAGGATAAAGAAGATAATCTGCAATATTGTCACTGATCTGATTGATTTAGTAAGGCTTTTTCCTGCTCCTGTCCTCTTTGGTGGATTTCTCAGGTGAGAATTTTGAAAAATTAACATAAAAGGTAGCGGGAAGATCTGGAAATATAAACCTGACACACACCCAAGGTTCGTCATCATCTCCATCAGCAGCAGCATCATGGTCATCATTACCACAGTGTGCCTCTGTAAGGTGGGTGAGGGTACCAGCTGGGTGGGCATAAGTACCTGTGGGCAGAACCAAAGAGAAAGACATACATCTAGGGCAGATTGCAGGAGGTTGTGAAAATTTTTTGGACACTCTCAGCTCTGATTAGAGGCAAATGTGACTTTACTTAAGAAGGCAAGTTGGAGGAATTAAAGGGAGATAGGAAAGGAATAGAGTCATCTGTAAGAGAAAAAAAAAAGTGGGTCATTCAGTGACAAAGACTCAGTAAGCTCTGCTTGTCAGTCTGGGAGGGCCTTTGAACTGTGGGTTCCTTTTTCTGAAACAAGCTACCTGGGCAGAAGTTTCCTCCTAGATTTGTCAGAAGCACCTGGCAGAGTATGCATGCCTTGCTATGCTTAAGACAATTCTTGGGAAACAATTTTGACAGGAAAACGTGGTGGAGAGAAAGGACCCCATGGATAGAGTAAGCACTGAAGTGGCCATGGCATTGATGGACAGGCAGAGTGGGCACAATATGGCTGACAAGACAGTCTCCAGTTGATTTACACAAGGAGTAAGCAAGAGCTGCCAGGTCAAAGGGCTGATCTTTTTGTAGGAGGCTGAAGGGAGATGAGGACAGGCACCTGCCAACTGTCATGCAGCTGGGAGAAAAACAACTGGCCAGATGTTCTAGAGACAACCTCTGTGGCAACCTGAACATACGCCAGTTCTCAGGATGAATGAATAAACAATTGCCAACTGGGGCAAGCACATGAGCATTTACGAATGTGTGGGCTCTCTGTGCCACGCATGCCAATGTGTGGGACACTGAGAGGTACCAGTGGTGAAACCCTAGAGAGATTCCCACTTCTGTAGAGCTAATTAGGAGCCTGGGAACAAAACAGGAGCTGAGCAAAGCAGTGAGAGTGGGTCTGTGGGGATCATGATTGACGGGTCGCAGCTCAAAGGTGTGTAGCCATGTTAAGACATCCTGTCCCTATGATGTTGAAAGGAGGCAGCATTAGCAGCCAGGTGATGTGGTCCAGATGGGGTTCTGCAAGATTGGCCATTCCATTCCTGGGGTTGTGCTGCTTGAGATTCTTGGCACAATTTGCAGGTATCTCGGTCTTTCATGATCCCTCATTTTACCAGGACTCCATATGAATGTTGCAATTGGAAGTAAGCAGTCCTGCAGTCTGGGGCTGTCTGGCTGTCCCGGAGGGCAGTGGCGGGGCCAGAAACATGCTGTACCACTGGGGTCTGGTACTGGATGCACCGTTTCTGCCAAGGCAGGTTCTGCATCCCCTGTGGCCACCTCAACCTCAGTTCAATGAACTCCTTTGGCTGACCTGAAATTTGTTCTTAGTTGTTATTATTAAAGTTTTATTTATTTTTATTGCAAGGTCAGATACACAGAGAGTAGGAGAGACAGAAAGGAAGATCTTCTGTCCACTGATTCACTCTTCAAGTGGCCACAACTGCTGGAGCTGAGCTGATCTGAAGCCAGGAGCCCAGAGCCTCTTCTGGGTCTCCCACATGGGTACAGGGTCCCAAGGCGTTGGGCTGTCCTCAATTGCTTTCTCAGGCTACAAGCATAGATGGGAAGCAGGGCAACCAGGATTAGAACTGGCACCCATATGGGATCCTGGTGCATGCAAGGTGAGGATTTTAGCTATTAGGCTACCACGTGGGGCCTTAGTTGCTGTTTTTTTAAAGATATATTTATTTACTTAGAAAATTGGAGTTAGGGGAAGAGAAGGTGGAGGGGTAGAGAGAAAGAGAAAGAGAAACAGAGAGAGGATGGGAGGGAGGGAGAGAGAGAGTGAGCACAAGAGTGAGCGAGTTTCCATCAGCAATGGGCAGCACTGGGCCAGGTTGAAGCCAGGATTGGCTCCTGATAGGGTAGAGGCAGACCACGAGTTAGGACACTGAAGGCCATTGGGAAGTGAATCATTAACAGGGACCTGCAGTATTGTGGGGGAGTTGGGGCGAGTTCTGCCTTCCTTGGTATTGGGAAAGAGGCACAGGACAAAGGACATAGAGGGTCACCTGTATGTCAAGGGGACTGTGTGGATTTCAGTGAAGTTAAGCCACTTGGTCCTAATGTAATACTTCTTGCAGAATGATTAGAAACCATGGCTGGAGGAGACCTTGCCTTTACACAGCACCTGATACTTTCTTGGTGTGTTTCCCATCTCAGTCTAATTTTGTCAGCTGAGAAAATATTTGCCAACTTTTTCACTGGTTCATTTATCTCCAGACCAAGTTACTTTCTGTTTAGCTGCATCCCATGACTGGGACTATGGAACTCTTGCTGTTCCTTTGCTTTTCCTGACTGCCTTTCAGTCATCTCCCCACCTGTTGAACAGCATCAAGAACAGGGCCTTTTACAGTGAAGTTGAGTCAGTGCATATCAGTTTCAGGCAAAGTTTCCAGGCTGGTCCTCCTGGCACATCTGGGGCAGAGCTCAGGATGGGAACCTTGTTAGACTCATGTGACCAATTCCCATCATGTTTTGCCTTTTCCTCAGTTGTATGTTCTGTGTGTACATCCTGTGAATAAATGCTGGGTTAGGTGCAATTCTGGACTCTTGGGCCTATGAAGGTGTAAACAGTGCCACTCACTTCATTCTTTCTGCAGCTGTTTCCAGGAAATTTTCAGGGGACTCAACATCCTGTTGTGGACAATAAGGCAACCTTCTGAATAACCACAACTAACCATAGCAGAATGTGCTATGTACACTAAGAGGTGTCTAGATCAAAATGCTTTGGCAGTTCAAAGCAGGAGAGATTTACTGTGTATTCACAATTGGAAGCAAGTACAAGTTGTACCAGGAGAGGGTAAATAACCTATTCACTTCATAGTACTATAATAAATAAAATATTATTGACTTGGTTGGCAAAACTGCTAATACCATTTGGACACTGCAAAAAACCCTGATGTATAAATAACCATGGGTTCGCAGAACAGCAGGATCTAAAATGTTAGTACTACAAGTGAGTTTGGAAGACATCCAGCTTAACCTCCTCATTTTGTAAATGTACAAATACATGTCCAGATAGGTTAAGTCTATTGCTCAAGACCACGGAGCCCATCTGTGGCCAAGGCAGGGCAAGGGATGAGGCCAGAATATCTTATTCACTGTGCCTGATGCCCATCTCACACTAGGTTGTGACACCTGCACTGTATTGCTTTTGCTGAATAGCACATCCTAAAAATACTCGTCCCATTTGGAAGATTTATATCCCTGTCCTATTTTTCTTACAAACCTGCCTCATCATGTTTCTGGAACATTTCTCTGCCTTCTTGAAGCAGAGTGTGTGGCAGTTCACTGCTGAGGACTTGGGTGAGGCCTGTGGAACAGAATAGAGCAAGGCAAACAGATGACATACTGGAAGATGTGTTGTTTTTATAACTAATCATGTAATAGGAAGTGTGGATGTAGAATCTGAAAAAGTTGATGTCATAACAGTTTAGAGCAGGGCAGTGGTTGCCAGCGATGGGGGCACCAGGGCATAGGGACCTGGAGAGAGGTTGGTCAAGGAGTGCAATAATAGAGAGCTGGTGTTCCACAGTACAGTTGGGTAGCTATCATTAACAATAAGGCATCTTGAAGAGAGGCTCTGGATTGTTCTGATCACCTAGAAATGCTAAACACCCAAAGTGATGGGCCTTGATTAGATTACTATGCAATGTAAGTGTGGTGACATATCATGCTGTCTCCATAAATGCGTCCAATTATTATGTTTCAGTTAAAATAATATACAACTTAAATAATGAAAAAAGTGAAGGCCGTGGCAGGGACCTGATTCCTGGTTCACTGTCCCTGTGTGTCCAGCCCGGCACAGGACCCAAGAGGGGAAGGTCCACCCATTGGGTTTGTTCTTTTCCCATCGTTTCCTCTCTTTAGTTGGCCTGTCTGTCCACCCACTAGCCCCCTGGATGTTGGACAGTCTCTTTGCTTCCATCTTTCCCCTGCCTGTCATTCCTTTGCAGCTCTTCCCTCTCAAGAGATGGCATAACTTCTGTCTCATCATATTTTAATTTCTGTTCTAGCTTAATTTCCAATTTTAGTTCCTTCGTGCCTAATATCTGCCATAGCCCTAATGTCCTATCTTGTTTTTTCAGTCAGCCGCCAAGCTTCTGGTTTAGTCTTGCCCTGCACCTCACTTCATATCCTCCCGTGGTATCCATCCATGTCTTCTCTGGCTGGCCAAATGGCTTGTCACCTTGGTCACATGTGTCCCCTGGACTGATTACTCCAGATCAGGTGATTTTCACAAATTACTAAAATGATTTTATAAACGGTGTGTATGGGCTCAGCTTTTTTGTTGCCATTCATCCTGTCCCTTGTATGAGGCCAGCAGTGAGTGATCTCACCTTTCTTTGGCCCCTGGATCCAATTAGTTGTGGAGCTCCTGAGACACTTCTGCAACTGTGACTTGGGCTGCACATAGATGACTAGCATAGAAATTTCAGTGGGAGACGAAAGCTATATTGAGATCTTAGAAAGAAGGCTTATGTATTAATTTATTCAAAAGGCAGAGTGAAAGAGAGAGAGAAAGAGGGAGAGAGAGAGAGAGAGAGCGAGAGAGCGAGCTAGCTTCTATTCGCAGGTTCATGCTCCAAATGTCTGCAATGGCCAGAGCTGAGCCAGGCCCCAGTCAGAATCCAGGAACTCCATTTGGGTCTCCCATGTACATGACAGCAGCCCAAGTACTTGGGCCATCTTTTGCTGCTTTGCCAGGTGCATTAGCAGGGAGCTGTATTGGAAACTAAGCAGCTGGAACTAGAATTGTGCTCCGTTGTGAGATGTCAGCATCGCCAGCGGTGGCTGAAGCTCATGCAGTACAACACTGATCCCCTACTCTGGCATCTTGATGAGACTTGGCACACTGTCTTATCTAGAGAAGGCTCCGGGAGGCTCAGAAGCAGCTTCAGTTGAGCTGATCTGATATGTTTTCTGGGTTCCTTTGAGAATATTCCTGTGGGAATAGGGCACAGATGCCTGAAATGTATGTCTAGAATGAATTACATAAAAACCTTGAGCTGTGGTTATGCAACAAGGTGGAGGAATCCACCATGGTGGGAAGGTTTGGGGAGGGGTGGGGAGAACCCAAGTATCTATGTAACTGTGTCACATAATACAATGTAATTAATGAAGTTAAATAATAAATAATTAAAAAAAGAATTATATGATAAAATTCAAAAATTTGAATAAAAATTTAAAAAAAAAAAAAAAAAAAAAAAAACCTCCCTGTCATGAATAGAACTTTTGTGCCAGGGACAGATTTAAAGTCCTCTATGTATTTCATCCCCTTTCATCCCAACACCTCTGTAAGGTAAATATTGTTCTCCCCTTGTGTTAAAGAAGAAGTTGAGTCCTGGAGAGATGAAAAAATCTCACTTGGGACCAAAAAGCAATAGGGAGCAGAGCAAGGTTTCCAACCCAAACGTGTCTGCTAATACAAGCTGGGGGAGATTCTGGCAGAATGATTATGTGGTTTTTTCCAGCCTCTTATTCAGCCAGCAGGTAAGGGAGCAAGGGATGCCCAGCACCATTTCACTTCCAAATGTGTGTAAGTGCCTTTACTCTTGATTTGCTCAGTGGTGTTAACACTCAACTAGTGCTGCTGTATTTACCACCCTCCTCCTTCCAGATTTTCCTCACAAAATAAATCATTCATTGCCCCTCTTCTAAAGCTTACATCACAGCCTTTGATCCCTGGCATCTGAATCGCCATTAAAACATCTCTTGGAGTCATTCCCTGCAACTAGCTTCCAGGTTCCTGCAGTGGAATCCTACTCGCTGATGTTTGCCTTGGCATTGAGCTTGGATGATGAACAGTCCCTGGGTGCCCTTGGGGGATCTGCCTTCCTGTTCTCAGAGCCTGACTGTGTGGCTCTTGTTTCTCCTTTGAATGCTCTGCTGGCCTTCTGGAGTGTTCAGGTCCCCAAAGCATTTGCACCCATCGTATGTGGGACATTTCTGCTTGTCCCGATTTCATTGCCTTTCCTTTCTTCACTCTGGCTCCTCTATTTTTTGCTCCAGACCTCCCCTACTCTGTAGCAGCTCTGAGCATGGCACTAACAGTCAGCATTTTTTCAGTTGCTCCTCAGGACTGCTAAGGCTGTGCCTTCTCTTCATCTCTTTGGAGCAGTCCTCCAATGTATCTGCTTCTTGACCCCTTCTTGTCTGCTTGTTGCCTCTCACAGCCTCTGCAGGACTCTGTTTCACTCAGTTTTGCCATTCATGCTTTTGTTCAATACTGATTTAGTTAGCCACTACTCTGTACTGTGTGGTGATACAGATTGGTAACATATTATTTTTATTATTATAAAGATTTTACAGAGAGAGGAGGAGAGACAGAGAGAACATCTTCCACTCACTGGTTCACTTTTCAAATGGCTGCAATGGCTGGAGCTGAGCCAATCTGAAGCCAGGAGCCAAGTACTTCATCAAGGACTCCCATATGAGTGCAGGGTCCCAAGGACTTGGGCAATCCTCCCCTGCTTTCCAAGCCATAAGTAATGAAATGGAGTAGAGAGGACATGGGGTACCAGCAACTGGTTATTTAGCACCATTTTAATAAACTTTTTACTCCTTGTAGGCATACAAACATGACCTCTGAACATTTGAATGTGAGAGTTGCACATGTTATTTGTATGACTGATGAAACTAAGTTGATACATCATTATTGCCAAGTCTGTGGATAATGTTAGGGTTCACTCTGATGTTTCATAGTCTATGGGTTTTAATGAATGTCTAAAACCAGCTATTCATGATTTTAGTCCTGTACAGAATTATCTGTGTCTTAGGAATTTTTAAAGCATAGTAAAAGGTATTAGAACATCCTTCATTGCTGTACTATTTTGAGTGTTGAAACAGAGACACAAATGTATTAAAGGTTGTTGGAACACAAGGAGGGAGTGACTAACTTTCTCTTTTGGGGTCTCTGGAGTTTTGGAAGACCAGTGAGTCAATGGAATCCTATGTATCTGCAAAAGATTAGAGTATTGTGGACATAAGATGTGAGGAGCCAGCTAACCAGGGGATGCAGGCATGGACATCAATGTGATGTAGGTTAAAAACAGGAGTCTTGTAGTTCCACTGTAGTGGTTTGGAATGTGGCCTCTACAATATCCTTGTTGTGACTGTGGTCAAGTTACAAAAACTCCTTAAGGCTCAGTGTCTTATCTGTAGAATGGGCATGATGGTACTTGCCTATAGATGTGCTCTGAGCTCTAAATGGTTGATTCACATAATTTTCTAGTGCCTGGCTTCAAGTCTGTGGACCCAAAGTCAGCCAGCCAGTGGTGTAGAGAGAGAGGGATATTGGAATTGGGACTCAAAAGTAGATGTGAAGGTTATGAACATATTAAAGAGTGTGGACTCTTGCTCAGTGACTTTCAATATTGAGAATGCATAAGAGTCTTTTGAGAATTTGTCAAAATGTAGATTTCTTCATCCTTACTCCCCTCATATTTTCTGCCTCATTTGGTCTGGAGTGGGATCCAGGATTTTTTTTTAATTTATGTAAGTATTAAAAGACAGACTTGATATGGAAGGAAGAGGCAGAGATCTTTCATTTTTTTTGTTTGTTTTTGCTTTTTGTTTTTTCAGAGAGAGATATTTCATCCACTGGTTTATTCCTTAAATGGCCACAGTAGCCAGAGATGGGGAGGTCAAAAGCCATGAGCTGGATCCTCTTCTGGTTCTCCCACATGAATATAGGGACCCAAGGATTTGGATTTTTCTTTGTTGCATTTCCAGACCATCAAGAAAGCTGGATTGAAAGTGGAGCTGCTGGGACACACGTAGGATATGAGGGGCCACTGTCCTAGTCTTGATCAGAATTTCATTTGTTGGTCCACTTGCCAACTGGCTAGTGCTGGGCCGAGCTCTAGTCAGGAGTCAGGAATTACAACTGGGCCTCCCATCTGGATGTCAGGGACTCAAGTACTTGGGCTACCTTCTGCTTTCCCTGGTGGACTTGCAGGGAGCTGGATGGGAAGTGGAGCAGCTGGATCTAGAACTGATGCTGTAATGTGAGATGACAATGTTACAGGTGGCAACTTAGTTCACTGCACTATCATACTAGCCACAAATTTTCTTTTTAAATGGTTTTGGTGAAAGTGGGGCAGGATCACAATGGGGATTAGGTCGTGGGGCAATCATAAAACCTTTGGAACTTCTCTGTGAAATAAACCAAGAGTTTACACATGCAGAAAGGTATTTAGCCTTTTAAAGTTTGGGCAGCCAAACTTTCTGCTAGCTGGAGATGAAACTGATGCCAGTGGGCTGCCTGATTTCAAGTCCAGGCTTTCTTTTTTGTTTAGCATCACAGCACTAGATGTAAGTCAACTCCAATACTGACTGTTACGGTTAAAGGTTGGATTTGAACACTTAGGGGCTTTGGCCAGCTCAGACCTCTACTAGGAACAGGTTTCTTTCTGTCTAACTACTCTTCCTCCACTGTTCAAGACTGAGTGTCCACCTCCTGAAATTGGCCTTCTTGTAGCACCGAGCACAGATCTTCTGGTTAGGAGACCAGGCAACTCGATGCAGACAGATTCCAGCCAAGATCACAAACGAAGCTGCTCACTGGATTCTTCCCTCTGGGCACTGGAGCCTTTTCTCTGAGCCTGGTCTTGAGGGATGTCTGTATTTCCTTATGTTCTATCATGCCTGATTGTTGTGGCTACAAAAAAGTCATCTGCCTCCATCCTTTTATAAGGGGATGCCCTTCCCTTTGGTAGCCATGACACCTTCTCTGAGTTGGCTTAACTGCTCCTGACAGCTTGACCTAGAAAACCCTCTAGTCTTAAATCTTTCTGGAAGCAGATCCTGATGACACCTCAATAGGTGATCATGTGTCCCTGGTCACATAGTCTCAGGTCCTCTCCCTGCTATGATTTACAGATTAAACTTAAATTCCGTAAACCAATCCCAGTCCTGCTACATTTTTATTATTTTAAAATTCCATAGGCATTTTACCATCTAGTAGTGTAAGACAGCAAGAGCGAGAGCGAGAGCGAGAGCGAGAGAGAGAGACACCTCCCTTCTGCTGACTCATTCCCCAGATGACCACAACAGCCAGGCTGAATCTGGGGGACGGTGCCCAGATCCAACCTCCATCTAGATCTCTTTTGTGGATGGCAGGGATCCGACTCTTACAGCCAGCACTTCTGCCTTCCAGGGTATACTCTGGAAGTGGAGCCAGAGCATAAACCTAGACACTTAACTCTAACATGGGACTCAGATTCAGGGACTCATGGGGACCGCAGACCAAAATCCTGCATCCTCTCTCAGACCCCTGTGTATCTTTAAATACAAAAACATTGAGTGCTTGAGTTCCTAAGACTCTCCTTTTGACTTGTTAGCTCTTCCTGCACAAATATTTGAGAACAATTTGTAGGTTTGGTTAGATGATCCCTCTTCTTTCCCTCCCCCAACTGCCCTAACTAGGAGAAGCAAAGTGTCATGTCAGATGGGAGTCAGGGAGCTGGAGCATGATCAGCTGTTACAGGCATAGGTCATAAACTAACAGAGCTGTACGGCAACTGAGAAGGCAGTGAGCCACTGATGTAGAAGCTAGGGCTGACACAGCCATGTTTGGCCAGTCACTGTAAGCCCTCAGGAGACTGGAGATTTTACAGAATTGACACGCTGACTTTCCCAAGGCCGACTGTAGCCGCAATAGTTAGGCTTAGCTATTTCTGAAGTCTTCCAGAGGGGATATGAGAGAACAGGGAGCTGAAGACCTGCAGAACTGCTTCTCCTCTGTGAACTTTGTTAGTGACTGGGCCGTTCTAAATGCCACGCGTTATTAGACTTGTGCTATTGCTCTACTGTTCTCAGGCTGCAGTAAGCATGAACAACTGGTTAGGGACCCCTGGCTCTGTGCTGGGTGCTTTATACACATTATTTCAAATCACCACAGCTGTGGAGCTGCTTTATCACCCTCATTTTATATACAGAGGCTAAATACTTGACCCCAGGTAACTGTGCAGCCAAGATTCACACCCAGGTTAGCTAGCGTCCTAGCTGGTGGTGGTGTATCTGTTCCAGCCTCTGGAATCCCATTTTGCATTTTCTTCCTTGAAAATAGAGTCTGATTTGTATCCCATGAAACAAGGATGTTGCTTAGTAACCCAAACCCATCAGGAAGCAGGACCTGGGACTTGACAGATGACTCAGAGTACATTGGTCCCAGTCCTGGGCATGTGCAGTTCTGGACATTCCCAGAACTCACAGAATTACTTGGAAAGAAGGCGGTCAGAGAAAAATGAGAGCCAAAAGGGAGAGAAAGTTCTACAAGTCTATGTTGACAAGAGTTTGTCTACGTGAATGGATAGGTTTTAAATTACGGAGAGCTTGTGATTTTTAGTTCCATGGTGGCAGCTGCTGTCTGGGGTTTCACTGTAACAGCAGAGTCCCCAGCTGTTTATATCAGAAAGAACAGTGCTGGTGAACTTTCCCTTAGGGCAAGGGCCCCAAGGACCAGAACAGTTTCACTGTGGGTGGCAAGTGGGATTTTTTTGCCCACTGTCATTCCTGTGATAGGTAACTACTTCGGACATGTTTTGATTGGTGTTATTCAATTCAAGGAGATCGAGTTACAAAGTGTGCCTTCCTCAGATTCACGGTCTCTGCATATAATCAAAAAGCAGACACTGATTGGCACTTTAGCCTCTAAGTCTGATGTGTATGTTCGTCACTGTAAGAAAGGACAACCCAAATTAAAACCTAAACAAGCAGCAAACAGATGGAAGCTCAATTTTTGCCAAGATCAGAAATTGATTTGGTGGAGGTACTATCTTTTGAACATTCCCAGGTAATAATTCTAGAGTATAGGCAGGTTTGTGAGACCTAGAATGAGCTGACTTCACAAAAGGATTTTGGGTTTTCAGTTGGCAGTTTCCCCCATGGGTTCTGTCATTGAGTTGGAAAGGTTCTGTTAATCATAAACACTCAGGGTCAAGGAGATGACAAAGCAGCATCCTTTCTCCATGGGAGTCCCGGAATGTGTGGACCTTAAAGAGAGGAGGTGGTGTTTCATGATCACATCATGTAGGTTGAGAGTGGAGGTCTCAGTTTGTGTTTCAGCTCTGCCAATACACAGCGGGGTGGGGATGTGTTTGCATCACCACCCTTCTCTGTGGCTCTGTTTTCGCATCCACAAAGTCAGGGGCTTGCTCCCCGTTTGACTTCTCAGTTTCCTGCCTTTGTAATTAGCGTTTCTGGTTTCTAGAACTTTATTTTGTGCCCAATAATTTAAATCAGATTATCAGATACATATTGAACACCCATGGTGTGTGTTCAAAAACTGAAATTATTGAAAAAAATGGGATCTGGGGAGAAACAAGGGGCTGGGGAAGGGACAAAAAAACAGGGAAGGGAAATAGATGGTCTCAATGGCCAAAAATTGCTGAACTCTAATAGCATTTCCACTTTCTTGTTTAGAGCCATTTTATGTGGTTTAAGTGCAGGTTACAGCGAGGCAATTGCCTGAGAGAAGCAAATAAAACCTGATAGATGGTGACTGTGCTACTCAGCCCTTTGGATGACAAATATTGCTAGGTGATAAAAAGCCCTAATGTGTCAGGTGCTAATCTGCTGGTAAAATGCTGCTTCAGGAAAAATGCATGACCAGAATGGAAGTACTGGCGGTTTGACTGACAGGAACAGCTGGAGGTCCAAACAGAAGGCAGGGGCAGTGCCAAGGGGGAGGGTGAACTTCCATGTTATAGAAAGGAATGGGTGCCAACCAGGTGTCTCAAATAGTCTGGCTTTGGGAGGTTGCTCGACCGTATTGTTCTGGGTCTTTCACAGGGCTCAGACATGGGGTTCTGAGGGTTCTCCATGCAGTTCTGTGGAATGGTCACTGGCCCAGGGCAGGTGTTTTCCAAGGGTCTTTACAGAGGTGCAGGTGGAGAAGGATGATTAGGAGGGGCAAAGGAGCACCAGCCATGTTTCCTCAAACCAGACCCAGCCTGCGCTGCCCTGTTTGTGCTGGCATCCTCCATGAAGTGCTGGGACAAGTTGGCCAGCTGGCAGAACTCACCAGCTCTCTGGTGGCATCCGTCACCCAATTGGCAAAGCATATCCAGACAGAGATTGAGAGCTTGGTAAGCCCGATTTGGCTGGGTGGTGACTGATGTAAAAGTACTGGCTGATGGGATTGCATTTTTTTGCGTGATTGCAAGCCCTCCCCTACATTTCATCACTGCCTCATCTTCTGGGTGGTGTGAGAAAGGAACAAGGGCAGGGGTCATGTTGGGGAAGACACACGTCATCCTTATAACAACTCTCTGGGTGAGCTGCCGGGTCCCACAGCTTTGAAACAGGGAAACTGAGACCCATAAAAGGGTCTTACCTGTTACCCTACAGTCACACAAGTCTGGGAAGATGTGGAGTACTATATTCCTAAAACACCCTCTCTGGAACTGACTCTAGAAGTACCTCAGAATAGTGTGGAAGGAACTAGAACTGTCTATGGAGACCTGACAAGAGTGTGGTATCTGAGACATATAAAGGAGTGGGAGGTGGCTTGAGAGGGCCTGAGATGTGCTGTGCAAACTTCCACAGGCTGTTGTTCACAAGCATATGGTAGCAAAGGATCTAGAAAGTTCTATTCAATCAGTTTCCCACAAGCGCATAGGAGAAGCCCCACTAGCTACAAAACCAAGGTCATCAAAATGCCATAAATTGCTGACATTCCGCAATCTATAAAAGATAAGTAAAGGCAATAACTCTTTATTTTTTTTGTATTTGTTATTTCATGTCTTTTGAAATGGCGGAGTTGCATTTTGACTGTATTAGATAAAGGCAGTGTGATGTGTGGCTTCAGCACTCTTAAACATTTCTTGAATGAACAGATAAAGAAGCAACAAAGACAAAGTTACGGAAGGCATTCCTTCTGTCCCAGGATAAAGGCCAAAGCTCCCACCTCTGAGAGTGGAGCATGCTTAGGAATCCAAAGTATGTTCTTTACTTCTAAAAGGGTTGGAAACTCAGGGTCATACATCTACATTGTGTGCCTAAAGCAGGCCCGTTGCTAATTCAGATCTTTTGTAAAGTCAAAGAAACAAACGGTTTGGAGATCTTTCTTCCTTGCCATTTTTCTCTGGACAGACATCTCAGAGTTTCCTTCATGTGTCTCTCCCAAGATTTAGACCCCGATCAAACCTATGGCCTGATTTCCCAGTGGCCTTGCTGAGCTGCAGACACATGCTTAGCATTCCGGAGCCGACTGTGAGCAGGCAACGAAAGCCCCAAGCAAAAATGGCAGACACTTGGAACTTTCGAACTTCTTCTGGGTATTAAAGGAGCATTAAATGGGGAAGTGTACACAAAGTCAGCCAGTGATTTTAGCCCTACAGGAGAAAATTGTCATGGCAGGGACTGGGTACATGATCTGAGCCCGTGTGCTTAGGAAATATTTTTTAGGCTAATTGCATAAAGTCCTGATGGTTGGTTGGGGTTCTCACACGCAGAACAAAGCCTCTGCTCAAGTAGTGGGTCACGATTGCATTTGTGTCTAGGGCATCTGTGAAGAGTCAGTCATACACAGTAGGTTGGATTTTTATGCCTTGAACTGCCATTTAGTCTGGATGCATAGGGTGGGTATGCATGTTTGCCTGTGGCCAGCCTCTATTTATACTGATTGGTGCATTTTTTGTAACTGTTGCTAAATATTTTGAGTATTACCCTATTTACATGTATACATTCCCTCTGTAATAATCACTGCCGAACTCCACAGGTCACTATCGTTGCCCCTGTCCTTAAGCAATGATTTTGAAGAACTAACAATGTCGGTTGAAGAGACTATAAGCTTGATAAATGAGACTTAACCTTGCTCTTTATTTGGAGGATCTCTTGGTTTTTGGCTTCAATATTCCTTTTTCAAAGAGGTCTCTCATGACTCCTAAGTAGGGTCCTCTGCATGTGCTTCCGTGGCTCATAGAACTTCCTTGTTTAAGCATTATTACATTCATTTGTTTCTGATGAACATCTATTGGCCAACCATAAGCTACATATGGCCAGGATTTCACAGAGTTTGTTCATTGCCTGTGACAGAGCCTAGCTCTTCATGTCTACTAAACAAACGAACTGAACATTGAATGGCAAATATGCCTGTCCTGAAGGTATCCTTCTTCTTTATTTATTTATTTTTTAACTTTTTAGAAAACTTGCACTTGGATCAGCTGGAAGCCGGAAGCCACGAGCTTCTTCCAGGTCTCTAGGTGGATACAGGGGCCCAAGCATTTAGGCACTCTTCTTTTGCTTTTCCCAGTCTGTCAGAAGGGAGTTGTATTAAAAGTTGAGAAGCCAGGACATGACCTGGCATCCATATGGGATGCTGGTGTTATGGTGATGGTGGCTTTACCTGCTATGTCACAACACCAACCCTTTAGCGTATCGTTCTGTGGAGAAGACAGTAAAAACCCACCTCATCTTAGGGGGACAGATAATGGATGTGTGAGGTATTATGGGGAATGAAGTGAGAAGAGAAGTTGGCTCAGTGATCTGGGCTTGTGGGGATGGGCAGTGTGATGTGATATGATGGGTGAGATTTGGAGAAGACTTAATCTTGAAGGCAAGTCTGAAAGTGGGGAATAGGAGTTTTCCAAGTGGGGGGAAGCAATTCATGAATAGGAAACTACAGGTAGAAGAGAACTCCCTGCTTCTCTGGTCTTCTGGATCACCCTAACTTGTAGTTGAACAAAAGTCTTAAGACTTTTCACAAGAATTGCTGTAAAACCATTATTAAGACTGCCTCGTAGTACACCAGCCTAGGGTCTAGGCTTCACTTTTGTAGTGGGATATATGCGTTTGGGATGGAAAAAGAGGCTAGGATGATGAAAGTTTTCCGTTCTTTCAATAACTTTTTTTCTAATTATATAATGAACTCATCAGGATCAGCAGTTGGATTTTTAAAAATTATTTCTTTTATTATTTTATGATATAGTTCTATAGGCTCTGGGATTTCCCATCCTACCCTCCCCAGATCCTCACCCTTTTTTCTCACTGATTTCCCCTATATCATTACAATAGTATAATCTTTTATAATCAGTCAGAAGTCCATCAATCTACTATGTAAGTGTGTCCTGACATTGTAGGTATGGACAATGGCAGAGTCTCTACCATCCTATTGTCAAGAGATATTTAACAGTTTCACTGGGAATCCATCTTTGATTTGAAAGTTGAGATACATACTACATTGTATTTTCACATCTGGATGTGATAGTCTGTTAAACAGTTATACATCCTCTTCAATGGAAAATCCATAAAGCAAAATCAACAACAGTCAGAAAAAAAAAACCCAGAAAATTAACAACATGATGTTAAATAACATGCTATTGAATGGCTGAAGAAATAAAAAAAAAAACCTTCTTGAAGCAAACAATGTTATTGTGTGACCTACGAGTCAGTGAGGAAATTAATAAAAGACTTTTTTGAATTAATGAAAATAAAAACAAGAATATCAACCCCTTTGAGATGTAGGAAAAATAGCATTGAAAGGGCTGTTGACCTTGTATTTTGTATGAAAGCTGCTCTATATTAGAGAGAACATATATTTGTCCTTTGGGGATTGATTTATTTCACTGAGCATAATGGTCTCAAGTTGGGACTGTTAGGTTGCAAATGTTAGAATTTCATTCTTTTTAATAGTTGAGTAGTTGGGGTTTAATTGTAACTTCAGTATTCAGTCCCATTCCTGACAAGTGACAGGTGTTTAGTGAAGCATGTGACCATGTGATTTATTATTCAAACTGGGACACTTTAAGAGTAAAGGGGGTGCTGTCCAGCTGGGAACTCAGACCTCAGCATAGATGGACACTGTCCCAAGCAAAGCCAAATAAACCAGTGAGTGCTTGGTGAATGAGAGGAAGTGAATGGGTTTACAGATTCCACAAGGCAGGCCATGCTAATGTATTCCCTGATACTGAGGCTAACAACTGCTTCCTGGGAATCCCACCCACTGGGTTTAGTTCTGGTTGACTGGACACACGAAATGCATCAGGAGTTTCTTTCCTGTGGCATTTAGATGTTTGAGTTCATCCGCTGCTTGCCCTGTATTAGGTTCTCTTTTTTCCAGCCAACATGTCCTCAGGTTGTTTAGCCATTCTGTGTTTTGACTGGAGTCTAGCATTTGGGGGGTTCTCTGGTTCTGTGTGTGTTTCTGGTTGACATCGTTATTTTGGGTGCTGCAGCCTCAGCTGCCAGTGATCACACACCTCTATTCTTGGGAGTCAGCTCACTCACAATGGTCTTCCCACCCATTTTCTCCCCACATCTCTGATTTCTTGGCGTTACCCTGCAGAGCTAGAGTTTATCATAAGAAAGGGGAGTTGCAAAGTTCTAAGCCAATCGTCTGCAGCTCGGTCTCCTAGAAGCCTTGCCACTGGCTCAGTTCTGATTTGGTAATCTTCTTGTCAGCATGTTTTGGCTTGGTTCCAAGATCCAATTTGGATCCAATTCTGGTGACTGAGTCTCTGTCCTGAATCTTGGTCTGAGTCCCTGCATTGGTCACCTGGAGAGGGCTTGTCTTGTTGATGTTTTGTTTCCCCTTTGCTCTAAGAACAAGGTCTTACCCATGAAGCCTGCTGGAAGTTGCCTGACCCATCGCGCATTGATTGTGTCACATCCCTCCTGCCTGTCCACAAGATTGCAACTTAGCACCTTGTCTGACTTGCATGGTGTGCCTGCTGGTTTAGATGCCTTCCAGACACCTGTAAATGACCAAGCTGTGGCAGGACCTTCTCTGGATGTGGCACCATTGCCTTCTCCACCTTGTGGATCTTTCTTTTCCGTTTTTGCTTTCACAGATTTCTTATTTTGCCCCCATGTCCCTACTTTCAATTTATTTTCTAGTTTCAATTACTCTCAAAAGATATGGGTATATCTCAATTTTTGTTTAAGAGAGGGCATTTGCATTCACTGGTTTACTCCAAAAATAGCTATAATTCTCAGAGCTGAGCTGATCTGATGCCTGGAGCTTACATGGTTCCTGGTGCGGGGACCCATGGACTTAAGCTATCCTCTGCTGCTTTCCCAGGCCATAAACAGGGAGCTGGATCAGAAGTGGAGAAGCTGGAACATGCACCCACATGGTATGCTGGCACTAGAAGGTGGAGGATTAACCTTAAAGCCACCACGCCAGCCACTATATCTCAGGGTTTTTTCTCTATTGTTGTTTTTACTGGGGCTAATATATCAAACTTCATGCATAAAGGGGCTACATCTTTCATTTCCATTATTTGAATTCACCTTCCCGTTTATTTCCTTGTGCTGGTGTTAGTTTTTACAAGCAATTAAGTTCTTTCAAGCAGCTAATTTCCCACAACCAAGTCCTCTTTTCAGCGTAAGCTAAAATACCAGACACAGTAAGGTACCTAGGAAGTCTTTTATTCCAGTAGGGTAAAGATGGTAGCAGAGGCAGAGGGAGGAAGACAGAGGGGGAATGTCTCCTGCCATGGTAGCATGGACTGTAAGGGGAATGGGGAAGGAGGGGAGAATGGAGGAGGAAGCGGGGTCAGGCTGGGAAGCCACAGCATGTGCATAGAGAGAGAGGAGGAAGAGGAAGTGAGGGAGGAAGAGGAAGTGAGGGAGGAAGAGGAAGTGGATGTGGGGGTGGCTGTTGAGGGGTTGGTGGATAGGATTGTTGAAGCTGCAGGAGATTGGTAGCTTGGCGGGACTAGGGGGAGAGGCTGTGAGGGATTGATGGGCAACCTGAACAGCGTGAAATTCGCAAGCTGTGGGAAAGGGTAATCAGATATTTAAAATAGTACAGAGTCCAAAATGGTGGGGGTCTTCAGGCCTGATGTTCCAGTCACTTCTCACAATTGGGAACTTAGGGATCTACTTGTAGACTTATCAGTCACTTCAGAAACAACTGAGCAATACAAAATTCTGATCCTCTGTTCTCTTCGTGGGCAAGAGGCTATATAAATGCATGAAATTATCATAAAACTGTTAGAAAACTGTGAAGAGGAAATTGACCTTTTCAAGTTAAGCCACATTATACCATTGAGCTACATTTTCCATAAATTCTAGAATAAAAGTTAAAGCCTCTAAAAGGTTAATAATCTTAATTATGGAGGAACTTATTTTTTTCAAGCAAAGATGATGATCTCTTTTATTAGCTTCTAACATTTGGTTAATAGGTTCAAACACATTTTCAGGAAAAGATAGGGGACCAAGCATTGTGGTGGAACTGGTTGTGTTGTCACAGTGATCCCTATATGCTCTGTAATACTGCCTGGGGTCAAGTCTCAAATGGGTTCCCATCCAACTTCCTATTAATATGCATCCTGGAAAGCAGCAAATGGTGGGTCAAGTACCTGAATCCATGCCACCCACGTGGGAAACCCAGGTTGAGATCTGGGATCTTAGCTTTGGTTTGGCCTGGTTCTGGCTGTTGGGCATATTTGAAAAGAGAACCAGCATATGGAAGATCTCTGTGTCTATGTCTTCACCTTTCAAATAAATACAAATAAACATTAAAAAGGAAAGAAAAAAATTGAGGATAGAGTAAATGAACATCATTCTCTTTTGAACTCCAAATTATCAGCCCCTGTGTTCAACCAGCTATGGAAAACCATGTCATCATTCCAGGTCTTGTGTGCTCATTTTTAAGATTGTGTCTGTGACCTGTGAAGCCCCCTACAGTGCTAGCATCTTCTGATTTAAGCTTCAAAAGTTATAGATACATTCTGATGATAGTGTAGGTAAATGCAACCTTTCCTGTGATTTAGGGATCTTGTTGGAGATGGGTACACTAGAGTCCAACCAAAAAACAGTTTTGCTAGGAGTCTGCCAGCTGGAAAAGCTCAAAGGACCAAATTGGAGACAGGGTGCTGCCACTTCTGGGCTGTGTGATGTTGGACATTGTACTTAGCCACTCCAAAAGCCTCATGTGTCAGATGCAAGTCATGAAAGAACCAATTTCAAAGGGCTATTGGAAATTTCACTTGTCATGGTTCTTGGCACATCATATGTGGTCAATAAATATTGATGGTAACCATCATTCTTTACCTCTGATGTGACTGTCTTGGCATGGCGGGTCTTTGTGGTCCCACCCAGCTCTAAATGGCTCCAATTCTCGTGGTTTTGTAGAAAACACAGTGGCAAATGAGCTCTGGGATGTTTGGTTAGCTGGAATTTGGGAAATGAGGCCAAAGTTCATGAGAGCTCCAAGTCTGTGATAATGACAAATGTTATTTTGGGGTTATGTTACATTGACATATTGGAACTTTTAAAAATTAAATATGATTCTTGGATGCATTTCTGGTTTGCAGTCGAGCTTATATTTTCCTGGGAGATGAGAAAACCAGAAGAATTTTATGATGCCCACTGCTTAGGCTATAGAGTTGGGTCTCAGAATTGTACTACTTGAGGCAAGCAGATCCTCTCGTGAATCTGAAAGGCTCGCAAAAGAACTCAGGTCATCCTGGGCACTAACTGGGAGACAGTGGCTCAGGGCTATGTTTGGCTTCCCTGATAACACAGGTCTGGGTCCAGAGTCTAAAGGCCCAGAGGGATGTCTGTGTTTGCAAGAGACTGGGACTTGTGCAAGTGATTATTCTACCAGGTCTCGTCCTGAACTCTGGCAGTACAGAAACATCAGTGGAGACCTTGTGACTTTTTGTCTTCTCTGTGATGTGCTTGTGCCAGGGGCTCCACCTAGCAATAGCATGGCTGGGGCAGGATGGCGACAGGAACCTGGTGTGTGTAGATGGGTATTGGCTGGGTGAGGAAGGACTCCTGACCAAAAAAAAAAAAAAAAAAAAAAAGAAAAAAGAAGAAGAAGCAATTTGGATAGAGCCTTTCAGTACGGGACACTTGCATTTTCATGTGATCTTAGGGCTTAAATCAGTTAAATCAAATACCTGACTTTTGAAATAAAAATTTTAGTTTTTAAAGCAATGTAAAACATAGCAAATTATTGACAGAAACATTGCATGCCATTTTAAGCTATTTGCATTTACGAGTAAATTATAGAATCTATAACCTAAATTGAAAAACATATTAACTTTACATAGAAGGAAGTTATAGATGAATGTACCTGGTCTTTGATTTGGGATGTTTTGCTTTAGATCTCCCTTTTACCATTCCAGGACCCAGGAATGCAGTTTAGGTTTCCAGGTGAATGGCAGGAACTCAAGTACTTGAGCCATCAAATATCATCTCCTGGGGCATATATTATTAGCAAGAAGCTAGAATTGGGAGTGGGGCTGAGACTTGAGGCCAGGCACTCTGCTCTGAGATATGGGTGTCCCCACTGGCTTATAATCTGTTAAATCAAATCTTTGCCCCTGCACCTCATTTTTAATGAGCAGTGATAGACTTCTTAGAAGACTAGCAACAAATAATCTCAGAACTTAGGGGTCTGCTCCACTGTACAAGGGCACTTCAGAAAGTTCATAGAAACAAATATTTAAAAAAAACTGCTCATGGATTTCATATTTTTGGTACCAAAATAAATATAAATATTTAAATTTTGTTTTCCATTAACTTTTTGAAGCACCATTGTTGATGTGTCTTGAGCATAGGATCTGCAGAGCAGCATAATCAGGCAACAGGGTTAAGACTGAGATCTAAACTATGGTGGAAGGAATTCAGAATAATAAGCTAAGAAGCATCAGTCAAGACCATTTAATGGAAGTACAATTTTAAAAAGACACTCAGAATTAAAGTTTATCAAGTGCCAAATGAGTCACACTTTGACCTTCAACTCCTACCAGTCTTGAATGTTACATCCCTGGAGTGACCTGCTGGTAATGGAGCCACTCCTGGAGAATCCTGCTCTACCTATGTCCTGAATGTGCACCTCTCTTCTTGTCTCTGCCCCCTTTGTTAGAACTGGGCTTGGGTCTAGTTCTGAACTTTTGTTGGTCATGTTTGGTCTACAAGTCATCCTCTACTGTGGTACTGTGGTCCCTTCTTTGACCTGGAATGAACTCGGTCACCACCTGTGTGTTAGGAATGGTAAATCTGTCACAGAGAGAGGCTGAACCAGTTCCTTTTTCTGATCCTTGGCTCTTTTTGAGAGCTTTCATGATGCTACTGACTGAACGAGTCTTCTTTTGAAACCTACAAAAGTTGAATATGTTTATTGTATGTCAAATGATTTGAAATTTGCAGGCATCACAGAATTGTTCTATTGAGCTAATTAGCATTTCTTTTCTATCACATACTTACCATATTTTTATGGTGAGAATATTTAAAATCTATCCTGGTGACGATTTTCAAGAAGATAGAGTTACTTGTTATCAACTATCAGCACAATGTTGTACAGGATATCTCTTGAACTTATTTCTCTTGTCTGGAAATCTATGTCCTTTAGCCAACATTTCCCCCACCCTAGCCCTGTGCCCTGGGAACCACCATTTTCTGCTCCTACCTGTGGCTTGTACTGAAATTCTGCTGATGAGCTCATGTACCTGGGTGCTGACCTCCTGACTTACAGTGACCTCTGGTCACTGGCTCCTTTCTGGCTTTAGGCCTCTCTCCCATTTCCACACGTAGGCTGTGTCCCAACCTGCCCATGTTTGTGTGCCTTGAGTTCAGTATGTTCCTGATCCTCGTTTGCTGAGCTATTCTTGTCCTCACTTTCTCACCTCATCCCAGCACATGTGACTGCATCTCTAAGGGACTCCCTCCATGTGCCCAAGCACTAACTCTGTTCTCCCTTTAAGGGCCTGACTGAGAGTCCCTGCAAGATGTGTCAGAAATGCACTGACCTGGGGTTAGAGATTCAGAGACATACTTTCTACCTGCTGGTCATAGTAGCAAAAATAATCTCGGAGCCTCTGCTTTCTTATCAGCAAGGTGGGAACAATAACAACAATGTCTAGGTGGCTTGCCTTCAAAGTGATAAATAAATCTGATCATGTTTGGCATATATAGTTGTTGTTTTACCACCCATACTATCTTCTTGGGTGAAAAGTAGCTGTGCAAATATTTTTCCCATTAAAAAAATCACATTGTTTTTTATTATTGAGTTTAAAGCATTTCTTACATCGTCAAGATTACAAGTTCTTCACCAGATATGTGCTTTGCAAAAATAGTTCCCAATCTGTGGCTTATTATTTCCTTTTCTTAATAGTATCTTTAAAAGTTTTTAGTTTTGCTACAAAGGCATATGGGGGGAATCAGGAGCAATCCTAACAACCTCTTAATAGGAGGTCATATGCACAGAGCAGTGGGGCACCCCAGAGTGGAGCAGTTGGACAGGAGGAAGCTTGTATCCCAACCCTGGAGACTCCCGGATCCTCACCAAGGACTATCAGTACAAGCACTGAGGACTACATCCCAACTGCCAAGGAGACCACGGGGAATTGGAGTACCTTCGGAGGCCGAGAACTCTGAGGTCACCCACCCCCATTTGGATCTACCACATGGGATGGAAGAAGCCCAAATCCAATGACATTGGAACAACAACCAGGAGCAACGAGAAGTCCGCAGAAACAGAAGAACAATAAACTTCCTTTGGGACTAGGGAGAGGAGCTTTCTCTGGTCCTTGCCTGGTTCTGACTTTGGATCCCCACCCTCTCTCGTAATGACCATCAGGACCGCTCCAGAAACCCCTCAAAACAAGCAAACAAACAAACAAACAAACTAGAATAGATAGAGAACAACAAGGAAAGCTTAGAAACAGACATGAAACAGTCAACGGGGATGCACTTATAACTCACTGGGTGGGACACAAAGATTAGTTACTCCTCACTGGGGTATTGAAGATTTCTCTGCACACCCATCCTAAAACTGTTCACCTAAACTGTTGACATATGTCTTGTTGGAGTTATACAGTTAGACTACCCGAAAAACAGCCAGGTTCAGTAAAATCGTGCTTCAATGCTATGAACTGCTAAATACTAAAATTAAAATAGACATGAGACAGCTGAATAGTAATCTATAGCCATTTTAAGGTGTATAGAACCTGGTTGTATATAAGCTAATAATTGAAATGTCAATGTAGAAGTCACAGGGTGTGGTTCAGAACTTACATTCTTTTTTTTTTTCTTTTTCCCTTTTAACATATTGGTTACTCAATACCATGTCAACTAATTCCGATAACGTTATAAATTGTTACTGATGTTATGTCGGGGCTTTTAATTGAATAGGATGATACTCTGCCGGCTCTACCTTCAGACCAGAGATGGTCTCCCCAGCAAGCCGTTGAACTTATCTGGAAAATAAGATGCTGGATTTTATGCTTGGTAGATACTTGCAGTGAAAGAATCTCAACTGAATTTGAACTGTGGTTATGCAACAAGGTGGAGGAATCCACCATGGGGGGTAGGTTTGGGAGGGGTGGGGAGAATCCCAGTGCCTATAAAACTGTGTCACATAATGCAATGTAATCAATAACAAAAAAACCCAGATTTTAGTTTTGAGGAAGTTTAATTAATCAATTATCTTTTTTTTTAATTGAAAAGGTAGAATTGCAGAGAGAGAAGGAGAGAGAATCTTTCATCCACTAGTTCACTCCCCAAATGGCCACAACAGTTGTTGTTGAGCCAGTCTGAAGCTGGGAGCCAGGAGCTTCTTCCAGATCCCATACTTGCATACACAGGCCAAAATTAAAAACAGGGAATTAGATCAGGAGCAGAGCAGCTAGGACACAAGGTGGTGCTCATATGGGAAGTTGGCGTTGCAGGCTGAAGATAAGACTGTTACCCCAGCACGCTGGCCCCCAGGAAGTTTAATCTACTATTGTGTAAATGTTATGGCTTCTTTTATTTTGTATTCTAAGACATTTTTACATACCCAATGTTACAAATGTGTTTTGCAAGTATTTTCTTTTTTGTTAGTTATTATTGTTTTCCATGATACAGTTTTGTATATATAGGGAATCTTCCCTTCTCTTTTCCTCCCTCACCATTTTCCTCTCCCCTCAGTTCCCCCATGTTACCACAGTAATATAGCTCTTTAATAAAAGTTACAAGTTTAATATTCTACTTTAGTGCATCATGGCAAAGGTAGAACACCTAATATCATACTGTCATGATATATTTAACTCTTATTGGTAGTCTTCCTTTTATTGGAGATAGAGATGCATATTTCACTTCACAGCATGCTAATCTCTATTTTACTTTAAACATTTAATATGTATTTTAAATTTGTTGTAGTTGATTGTGTCCTTCATGTTTATTTTGAATTACTATCTGGATATTTTATGTATGCGGTAGGAAAAAGCAAATTATTTCCCTGTCCTGAATTGGCAACATGCAACACAGAACACTTCAGTGACCAGCTAAGTGAAGATTTTTCCTACACAGAAACTCAGTTCATTGGTGGACACCCATTAGGTGTCCTATGACGCAATCCAGTTCTGACCTGGTTCATTTGGAATTAGATTCCATAGGTTAAGGGAATCTCTGCTTAATCCCGGGTTAATGCTCTGTTGCCCTTCTAATGCCAAGTACAAGTCCAGGCCTTTAGTACTTCTAATCACTGGCTAAATTGGGGTTTAGTCATTTGCTAGGATGGTGCACAAAAAATTCATGGAATATGTTCTTTTGCCTATCTGCTATAAAGGATATTTTAAGGTACAGATGAACAGCCAGAGGGGAGACAAATAGGTTGGGGATGGGACAGGTCCCAGATACAGAAGCTTATGTCCTTGTTGGGGTGTCCCTCCCTGAAAATAATTTCAATGTCCACCTATAGGAGCATGGACAGATATACTGTGATATATCCACATACAATGAAATAGTGGTATTCAACTACATCAATTATTTTCAAAATAATTATGGACTGTGGAAGGATAAACACAGTATCTTTCATGTCTCTAAGAGTCTGGAACAAGTGTGTTCAATATTAGTAGCAGAAAGTAAACTGATGGTGAGTGCAAATGACCAGGCATGATTATGTGGCAAAGTTTATGGGCCCTTAAGGACATATGAAGAAACTTCAGAAAGTTTGTAGAAAATGAAATTTTTAAAAATTACATTTTTATAAATGGTTTAATATTATTTTTATACTTGAAATTTGCCTATTTTTATATTTACTACCTGGTCTGTGTTGATGATTTTATGTGTGTGTCTATAAAATTATACATTTAAATAGATGCTATTTATTGTATGATCAATTATACTTCACTATAGCTGCTAACGGGGAGTATTTGAATAAATATTCACCAATGTTAACAAAAGTAAAATCATGATTACAAAGACCCAATGAAGTAATGCCCAGGAAACTGCATTGATAGCCACTCTCTGTGCATTGTCTTTATTATCTATACACATAGACTAGGAAAGTTTCCTGTAATAGAACACGACAGTTTCTAGGGAACACACACAGACTTGAGTTTTCCAAACCCCACCCAGTGGAAAATGTCGAGTTGAGATTATAACATGCATCACTGGATGAAAGCCACATTGCTTACGATGGCATTCAGACCTCCAGCAATTCCTTTGAGGGTGTGACTGAGTCACAAAGCCTTATTCCTGTGTGTCTCTCCCAAACAATGACAACACAGTAGTGAAAATACATCTTTAGTTAGGAGTTTCGAATCTGCTTGTACATGGGAATATACTAGGAGAAAGTTTTTTAAAAAGATTTATTTTGTTTATTTATTTGAAAAGCAGAGTCACAGAGAGAGAAGAGATACAGAGTTTCCAGCCACTGGTTCACTCCCCAAATGGCCACAAAAGCCAGAGTTAGAACAGGCCAACCTAAGCTCCAAAATCTTCATTTGGGTCTCCTCTGTGGGTGTGACAGCCTAGGGATCTGATTTGGAAGTGCAGTAGTTGGTACTTGAATTGGCACCTATGTTGAATGCTGGTGTTACAGGTGGAATTATCCTGGTGGAAATTATCCTGGTGGAAAGAGGCAAAGAAATATTCTAGTTTCATTTCTTGATTTGTTTGGGGATGGATGTTAAAAGATGACTGTTTTAGCACATTTTTTTTTAATTAATGCATTTATTAATAAGAAACACTTTTTAAAAAATTCTGAAGACTCTTCTCCCAGTGCAGATTTAAACATGTTTTTGCACCTAGATAAACTTACCTTTTAATTCCATTGTACCAGCATTTTCTGAAGTACCTTGTAGGATGGGTGTCATTATAGAAAGAAGAAATTAGGATGCATGCCTACAGAAAAAGCAATGAACTTGTGAGAATACAATGAAAGCCAGGCATACACAAGTCAAGGAGAGGGGACCTAGGAGTTGTGTTGAACCCTTGTTCTTGAACTTGCAACCCCAGACCTGTAACTAAACAAATTTCTGTTGATCAGCATATATATATATATTTTTTTGCATAGCAGCAGCTCTGGCAAACTAAGAACAATTAAGATGCTTCTCTTCAATATCTACATGCAGAGGGTGAACATCCACCATATGAGTTCAAATTTGATGGTCTTGCCACTGCTCCAGTGTTCTATTTTTCCACAAAAGATTGTTGATGGTGCCATGAGGTGGTGAAGGAGAGCATAATTTCTACAGTTAACCACTGTCTAAAGAGGGAATGTGTTTGAGGACTCAGCACACTCCAAGCAAACCCAAGTATCCTCTCCTTTGCATGCCCAAGTGTGATGTTTGGGATCACTGTCAAATTGAGAGGAATAGTAGAGGAATAGTATTTTTTCCTTAAAGTTTGGAAATTTTCAGTAGTATTTAGTAATTAGTTATTGCTGGTCATCAAAAATCATGCCAGTCTTGCAAACCATCCTGGGAAATGCTTGTGGATGCTCATAATGCTATTTTCTGTTGCTCCTGCAGATTCCATCCCTACAGACTGGGTCTTCAGGTATGCAAAGCATATTGAGCTTTGCATTTGTTCCCAGTTCTATTCTTCTCATTTTAAGAGCTTAACGTATTAGGACTTCCTCAGAGAGGAAAATTAACCACACTTTATATTTAAAGTTTAAATATAATGAAATAAAATGCATCTTGACATGGCCTTCTTGAATTCTCCTCACTAGTAGGTAGGATAAAATAATGTAAATAATATTTTGGAGGATGAGCTCAGTAAGTCATCCCATGTGGTCTCAATTTACTCTGCTCTGAGTGATAAATGCAATTTTCTCTTCGTTCTCCTAAATTAATTGAGAATTTACTACTTGTTGGATGTTGTATCCCAATTAATGTGGAGGAAGGGGTGTTTTTTGTTAGCAATTATGTGAGCTTGTTGTGTAGATAAGAAGCTCTGCCTATACTTAGAATAGTTTACTGCCTGAGGAAAGTTTTCAGGGTGTGATGCAGGAGGGAGAAATGAGGAGAGAAGACAGAATTGAGAGATCTTCAGGGAGACCAAGGCAGCTAGAGTTCAGGAGGCAGAACACAACAGCCATTGCTGTATAGAAAGAGAACTCTAGAGATTTGCAGAGGATCTCCCTTGAGTGGTCTACTGAGAAATAATTAGTGTCCACATGTACAAAATCGATTGAGGCTGGAGCGTGGGTATTTGATGCGGCAGTTAAACTGCTGTTTGGAACATTTGCATTCCATATCAGAGTGCCTGGGTTTGAGTCCAAGTGAAACTCATAATTCCAATGGCATGTTAATGCCAACCCTGGGAGGTATTTGAGTGCCTGTCACCCATGTAGCAGGTGCTGATTGCGTTCCTTGCTGTTGGCTTCAACCTAACTCAGCCCTACTTGTTGCACACGTTTTGGGAGTGAGCAGATGGAAGAGCTCTGTCTGTTGGTTTGTCTCTCTTTTTAAAAATATGAAAATACTTAATAATAATAATAGTAATAATAATAAAAGAAATATACTTGAGATTGGGAGAAGAGTCATCCCAAAATATTCAAGGCAAAAATATCTGGTGGTTACACAGAGTTGGGAATAGGGACTGTACATTTCAGTCAAACTGAAAAATCCCAAAACACATTGGGTGTTAGGTAGAATACTCAGAGAAAAATTATAATCAGTAGTAGAATTATTACTGCACGTGGAACACTGATCTGGTTCTGTGTAATGATCCTTAAAAGTAAGACCCTCAAGGATCAGATATTTTTTTCTAAGTAACATAACTGTGTGCCAGAACAAAACACATTAGTATCCATAGTAATACAAAAACGTGCAACAACATGGTAAAATTTAGTCTGCTACCCATTAAAAAATTACCAAACATGCAAGGAAGCAGTAAAATACAGTGTTTCTTAGTTTATGATAGAGTGATGTTCTGATAAACCCATCAAGAATTGAAAATATCTTCAGTGAAAATATGTTTAACATGCTTAACCTACACAGTAGCACAGCTTAGCAACATAATGCACTGTAAACTATTAGTTTATCCCTGTGATCACAGCTTACAAAAAGCCAGGTCTTGCTGCTGTTTCTGAGCATAGCGAGAAAATCACCACATGTTGCTAGCCTGAGAAAAGATCCAAATTCAAAATGCAGAGTATAGTTTCTGCTGAATGTGTGTATTTTGTATCACTGTAAAGTGAAAAAAATAAAGTTGAATCATTGTAAGTCAAGGATCGTCTATAAAGGCAATGTAAGGATAAGACGCAGTCTCTAAAATTGACTTATTCAATATTCCATCTGCTGATTCACTCACCAAATGGGCACAGCAACTGGAATTAGGGCTGTGTCAGGCTAAAGCCAGGAGCTTGGAACTCTAGTCAGGTTGACCACATGTGTGGCAGGGACCTGATAACTTGGACCACTTTCTGCTGCTTTTCTAGGTGCACATTACCAGGGAGCAGGATTGGAAGCAGAGTAGGAAGGAAAGGAGTTGATGCTTGTATGAGATGTCCATGCTGTAGGTTGTAGCTTAACCCACTGTGCTACAATGCTGGACCCAAGATTTTACATCTAAATTGCATGCTCTGTTCATCATGGATAAAGCCAGTGGCTGATCATATGTTATGTAGAGGAAATGGAGCAGGGGTAAACGCATACTTTTACCATCCCATGTAGTAGTCTGTAGCAAGCACTTTTGCAGTTTGTTCAGAGATCCTACCTGATATGTCTTGTTGTCTCATGTTAGACTTAAGAGATTACAACAGTTGTCTAAGCTAGCTACTGATGCTCAGCTTTATCTGAGCAGCCCCTTTTAAACCATCTGTATTTTATTCATAAGTCCA
Organism: Ochotona princeps; assembly: GCF_030435755.1. Taxonomy (NCBI): domain Eukaryota; kingdom Metazoa; phylum Chordata; class Mammalia; order Lagomorpha; family Ochotonidae; genus Ochotona; species Ochotona princeps. The sequence continues at coordinate 52,004,976 of NC_080843.1, forward strand.
GACAAGATTTTACTACGTTGTGAAGGTTGTGACATGGCTGTCTTTCTCCAATACCAGAAAAACAGGAGCTCAGAACAATCCCATCCCTTTAGGAAGGGGCTGTTATCTTCTCAATGCATAGGGATGAGGCCATTCATCTGCCTATTGGGAATACTTGGAATACATTGTGTGTGAAGGTTTCTTAACAGGAAGATGTGAGGGAAATCTCAAATTTGGTCTTGAAACACAGAGATTTGTGAGCACATATGATGCTGATTATTCCAATAGGACTCAAGATCACAAAACTCTAGGGAGAGGTGATGAAAAACGACAAAAAATGGAGCTGCAGAGAGCATTCTGACTCTATGAGGGGATTTGTCTCCTATTCAGCCCATCTATTGAGCAGACACAAGATGCTGATGAAAGTAGTCCCTTCTGCATGGCTTATCAAGTTAGTTCTGACACATTTGGAGCATGGGTAGTACTTCAAGTTTCCTGTGATCTTAAGTGAAGAGTGGATTGTTCCTGAGTGATAACAGTACAGTTTCCCACGAAGTAACAGCCTTGCCTAAGATGGTTATTATCTGAGAGCTGTCAAAGTGGCCCTGCATTGACTGGTTGCTTTCGTGTCTCAGCTAATGCATGGATAGGTCTTTCCCTCATTATTGTGCTTATTTCCCCATAGTATGTCCAGTGAAGGATTTTCAAAGGTTTCTTACTATCTTTTTTTTTTTAAAGATTTTATTTTATTTTTATTACAAAGTCAGATACACTGAGAGGAGGAGAGATAGAGAGAAAGTGAAGCTGCCGGGATTAGAACCAGCGGCCATATGGGATCAAGGCGAGGACCTTAGCCACTAGGCCAAGCTGCCAAGCCCTTCTTACTATCTTTTACAAACTTTTTTTCTTTATCAAAGGGTTTTCAAAAATACTGAAGGAGAGACATCCTTATTCAGATTTGGTGATTTGGTGATTGACAAGTTGTGGACACATTTGATTCTTCCTATATTCTATTTTTACCTCTATCACTTGAAAGGTATTTTTCAGTGAAAAATCCTTATAGATATTTTGTCATATCCTTAATGGTTGTGACAGTTTTAACATTTATTTAAAGTTTCATTCCAATCCAGATTCAAACTCCCTTGTAACTTTTTCCCCCAATGAATCCCTACATGAATTCTGTCATAGATATTAATTACTGATTGTCCTTGAACACATAATGATTGGTTTGCATTAGTTCAGAAGCCTATCACATTCATTCTTCCTTTGCCTTCTTTCTGTATCATTTATATATCAGTACAACTAAGCTATGCCTGTCAATAACTTTATTTTAAGATTTGTTTTATTTCTTTGAAAGGAAATTGCGGAGAGAGAGAGAGAGAAAGAGAGAGAGAGAGAGAAATCTTCTATTTGACATAGTTCCCTACTGCTCATATTTCACCATGAAAGCATATGAAATTTTCCATCCCATAGTCAACGAAGCATTGTGTATACTCATCTCCCCAGGGAGGGCACAGGCTCATACAATCATGACCCTCAGTTCTTTTTCCAGTCCTCTTCTTCCCTGTCTCTTGGTCAATGTCCTCTTTCTTGAATCCCCAGTGTTTCAGAGTGCAACTTTATTGGTTGACAAAGTCATTTATGTTCCAATAAAGCTGGTAGGATGGAGCCCTCATACAATAGGACTGTTGTCTTTATAGGAAGAGGAAGAGACACCAGGAATGCATGTGCCAAGAGGAAAGACCATGTGAGGACACGGTGAGAGGACAGTCATCTGCAAGCCAAGGAGAGAGGACACAGGAAAAAATTACCTGCCAACATCTTGCCCATGAATTTCCAGCCTTCAGAACAGTGAGAGAAATGTCTGTTTTTGAAGCCACCAGCTTTTACGGATCAATCAGTTAACATATTGATTGGTATGTGGGTAAATAACTTTGATGTTGATAAGTTACTGCAATGTAAGAAGTTATTTTGATATGGTAGATTATGAAAGAACTGGCACGTCACATATTTCCAGAACAAATTTATTGGTTAGTGAACAATAGGGTCATATTGTGAGAGTATGTTGTCTTTATAGTTTGTCTCTGGGCAGCAGTGAGAAGCCCTAGTAATTGGAACCTAAGAAAGAAGCGAACAGGCAGTTTCTCCAGAAACAGAGTGAGCCACAGGATGAGCCAGCACTGAGCAGACAGCTCCTGTGTTCTCACTGACTGGCATGGTACTGTGTCTGCTGCCAGCCCTTGTCAATACTCCCCACAACACGCTGATGACATGACTCAGCTGCATGTGCTAAAGAATAACAAGAACACCTGGAATGCACCTTCATGGATTGTAGTGGGAGAAAGACACTGAGGGCAGATTGCAGTGGAAAAGAAAGCTCAGCCCTGCCAGTAATCGGGTAGAACATGCATTCAGGGTCAGACATCCAGACACTTCTATCCACAAACATGATAATATGTGGAAACATCTGGATGGTATCATGAAGAAGCTCGTGTTTTTCTACATAGGTGGGACACGTGGGCAAACTTGAGCTCTAAGCAGGCCTGGTCAAAGACAGAACAAGTTTATTGTCACCATATTCCTCAAGGGACTCAATTAGATTGAAAGGGGCTGGATTTGACTAGAGGAGTGATTTACGCAAGCATGTGCACACACACATACATATATGAAGTCAGAGGCAGCTCTTTGGAACCAGAGCTACAGCATGCTAAGACATCCAAAAGGGAGATTCCTCTTTGAACTGAAAAAGGCCAGGCAGCAGCCAACTAAACTCACAGCATTCACAGTGCATTAAGCCAGCCCACATGGTGCACAGTTGGTGACATGCATGGGTCATTAGCATCAGCAGCAACCAGAGAGCATGGTAGAATAATACACTTAGGAAATGAATGAAAGGAGAATCAGGCCAATGGACGATGTCCTGACATCAAGAGGATTGATATGGATGAGGGTCAGGAGGCAGGGTTACTTTGCTGTTCTTAGGAGTAGATATTGCTTGCAGTAAACTAAGACTGCTTAGGAAATAGGGCTTGTGGAGCATAGCCAGCATATATGTATATTCTAAATATAATTCTAAATATATATATTTATTTATGAATAAATTTATAAATTTATTTATTTATTTCAAGCCTGAATTAGAGAGTTAGAGAGAGAGAGAGAGAGAGAGCGAGTGCTTCCATTCTCTGTTTTATGCTCCAAATGATACTAACAACCAAGACTGGGTCAGGTTGAAACCAGGAGCCAGGCGCTTCTTTCTTCTGTGACTCCCACATGGGTGCAGGGGCCCTAGCACTTGGGCCATCCTCCACTGCTTTCCTAGGCACATTATCAGAGGCCTGGATCTGAAATGGAGCAACAGAGTCTTGGACTAACACCCACATAGGATGCTGGCATCACAAGTGGTGGCATAACCCACCATACCATGCATAATGCTAGCACCAACAGCTAGCATATCTTGTGCTATTTTCTGGAGCTATGGACTCTTTGTAATAAGAGGGTCCTGAGACCAGTTAAGTGGAGGTCACATTCATTCATTCTTCTCTTGACACACAGACATAAAATGTTCGTTTTTTTTTTTTTTAGTCGGACACAGAGAAAGAGTTAGAGACAGATCAGGAGAATACGCTTCTATCCCCTGTTCACTTCCCTGAATGATTGGAGCGGGGCCAGGCTGAAGTCGGCAGCCAGGAACTCAGTCCAAGTCTCCTAAGTGGGGGGCAGGAACACAATATGTTAGTTACCACCTGCTGCCGCTCGGAGTCTGTATTGGCAGGAAGCTGGAGTCAGGAGCCAGAGCTGAGTATCAAGCCTAGCTACGCCCCAATGTGCTAGGATATATCAGCCAGTGGTTTAAGTACTAGGCTAAATGCTCACCCCTAACCAACATTTGTTGGATATCTGTAATTCTGGGCTCAAGAATTACACCAGTTAATGGGGATTAAACACCACTTCTAATTTGAAGGTAGGTATAGAGAAAATAAACAGGCCTTTGCCATGCAGTGATGGTGGAGGTATGTCGGGCCTTTGGAGCCCAGCCAGGCTGGCAGGCAAATGCTCTCCTCGCATCCGGGAGGAAAGTCTAAGGGATGGGAGGAGCTGAGCCAGGGAAGAGGAAGGGATTAGGCATCATCAGAAAGGAACATTATGGCTGTGTCAGTAATTGAGAGCAGTTGGAAGACTCAGTGGGTACAGCGAAACTGGAGTCCCATCACTGTTGCAGGTGGGGATGGGCCATTGACAGGCTGGGCGCACAGGCTGACACTCAGAACACTGAGCATGGCAGCAGATCATGATGGGGGACTTGCTTGCACACAGATAACATCAAAGACATTAGTGCTGGTGAAATCCCCATGGAGAGTGTCCAGGGTGAGAAGAGGGGACCTAGTACAAGATCACAAGAAGCCCCAAAAACTAAGGGGGTGAGCAGAGTCTCTGGGATGCAAGGAGCTGGGAGGGAAGTCAGGAGGGGTGGCAATGAGGTTTCCAGGTGCTCAGCACCATGTCATGCCTGACAACATAAATGAACTGACAAATCACAGAAAACAGCACAGGAATATCTTGGTAACATAGGGATAGTTGGAGAACTTGGTGAGATCAACAACTTCCTGATGGTTCAGGTATGTGTGTGGGGTAGCAGAGGAATGAGTAAGAGGTGAGAAAGTAATGTTTGCAAACTTTTTACTTATTTTTCATTATTATCATTATCTGATACAGTTCCACAGGCCCTGGGATTTTCCTCATCTCATCCCCAGTTCCCTCCACTCTCATTGAGTTCCCCTGTATCATTACTATAGTATAGTTCTTCATACACAATCATATGTCCATCATTGCAGGCATGGACAATGGTAGAGTCCAACATCCTATTGTCAAGATAGAGTAAACAGTTTCATTGGGAGTCCATCTTTGCCTGGAAGCAGAGATGCATACTGCATTGTATCCTCACATCTGGATATGACAGTCTCTATTACACAGTTACTGTGTATCCCCTCAAATGAAAAGCCACAATACAAAATCAACAATAGGAAGAAAAATAAATTTACAATGCCATGAAGTTAAAGGACATGCTGCTAGATATGGCAGTGTCCATTTTACACAGTTACTATACATCTCCTTAAATGAAAACCACAAAACAAAATCAACAAGATGAAGAAAAACAATTCACAACAATTCATGCTACTGAATGACTAATGTGTCGCTGAAGAAATGAAAAAGAAAATCAAGAACCTTGTTGAAGAAAATGATGCAACTGTATGACTATGAGCCATTGAAGAATTTAATGAGAAGAAAGTGTTTTTGAAGAGGTAAAAGTAACAAAAGCAATCAAAATCCATGAGATAGAGTTTCTGCTGATCTCTGTTGGTGAAATGTGTCTCCTGTAGCCGACAAATAGACGGGTTTTGTTTTTAATCCAGTCAACTAATCTATGCCGTTTGATTGATGAGTTTAAGCCATTTACATTCAGGGTTAATATGTATGGGTTAATAATTTAGTCCTGTCATTTTAGGAATAGGTTGTTCATTGATTTAATCTTCTGTTGTTATTTTACTGGGATGTTGTTCACATTTGTCTTTGTTTTTGGTGGGCGCTATTCCTTTTCTCTGTGAAGAGAGCATCTTGAAGTATCACTTGTAGGGCAGGTTTGGAAGAGGCATATTGTTTAAATGTTTCTTGACTGTGGAAGAATTTTATTTCACTTTCAAAGACAAAGGAAAATTTTGCTGGGTACGTTATCCTGGGTTGACAATGTTTTGCTTTTAGAATCTGGAATATGTCACTCCATTCTCTTCTGGCTTATAGAGTTTGCTGTGAGGGGTCTCCTGTGAGTGTAATTGGCATTCCTTTATATGTCAACTGATTTTTTTTTCACGTGCACATTTAAGGATCTTTTCCTTATGTTCAACTGAAGAGAGCTTGATGATCATGTGTCTTGGTGAAGACCACTTTTAGTTAAGCCTGTTGGGAGTTCTGTGTCCCTCCTGGATGTTGTTTCCCAATTCTTTCTCTAGATTAGGGAAATTTTCCCTTACTGTTTCATTAAATACCCTACTTTTCTTTCTGTACCTTCTGAGAGTCCCATACCTCTTATGTTTGGCCTTTTAATAGTGTCTTTCACTTCCTGAATACTGTTTTGGGCCTGATCCAGCTCTGCTTCCAGCTTTTTGTTTGTTTCCCCCTGGTGACAGGAAATATCTGCCAATTCTGAGATTCTTTCTTCTGCCTCCTTCATTCTGTTTTGGAGACTCTCCACTGTACTTTTAGTTTGCTCCACTGTGTTCTTCATTTTGATAGATCAGCTTTCATTTGCTTGATTTCCAGTGTGACATACTCCTTGCATGCCTGCTTTACATGCTTCTTGTTGTTGATAAGAAGTTTTATAACAAGTGTTTTGACTTCTGTATTCCGCATTTTCTCAATGTCTTCCTCAGTGAACTCTGGAGTTGGTAAAGGGTTTTGCTCCTTTGCAGGGGAGTCTTCAGTACTATTCATTGTGCCTCTGTCTCTGCTTTTGCTCTTGGTCATTGTTCTTCTGGTGATCAGATTCTTCTCCTTGGGGCAGGTTTTGTAAGCTGTGTCACCCACAGGTCTACAGTTTAATTTTACTTATTGCGGTTGACACACGGCTCTTTGTTTGCAGTCAGCTGTGCCACTTCCTCCAGTGAGTTCCAGGTCTGGGTTTTTATGTTAGATTTCCACCATGGTCTCCAGAGTCCCAGCTCCTGGCTCACCAGTTTCCACTCCCTGTGATCCTGTGCTGAGGCTGCACCATTGTCTGTACAAGCTTTCTTTCACTTCGGGTTGGAGCAGGTCCCAGGATTAGAGAGACACCAAGTGTCCTATATAGCTAGGTTGTTGTTGGTGGTGATCTTGCCAGAAGCTGTTGGCCATTATGTCTGAGGGCCACACAGACCAATTTTGACCTGTAAGATGCCATCGTCCTATTATTTTGCTGAGGGACCAGTGCAATGCACTGAGCTCAGTGAGTCCTTGCCAAGCTCAGGCCGCATGTGCAGCTCACTGTTGTCCCCGACAATCTTAAATTCTTTGCCACACTGTAAGAAATGGTGCCTGATGTGCCACTAGTAGAGTTCTTGATCTGCTGGCCATCAGGTCTGAGGGCTACCCAGAGCTGTCTTGGGTGGAACCTGTAGGATGTCACATTGTTGTAGTTCACTGAGCCAGAAATGAGTTCACTCCCAGCTCCGAGGATGTCCAGTCTTGCCCCATAGCCCTTGCCTCCTTAGACAAAATGGTGTTTAATTTGGCTCTAGGAGGTGGACTGGGCTGTGAAATCCACCCTGTTCCCATACCACCTGTCTGGGACTTGCTGCTCTGTTTCTGTTCCTGGTCAAATCAAACAAAGCAGCAGGACGGACAGTTCTTTGTCTGTGTTCACCTCCTGAGCTCTCGTTGACTGTCCCTTTCCACCTTGTTGCTGGTGGTGTTTCAGCTGCTGGTGGAGTTCAGCTCACCATTTGCTGAATACTGCTGGGGTATCAATCACTGCAATACTACATTGTTGTATCTTTTGTGTTCCTGTGTCTGTCAGTCTCCAGGTACCGCTCTGCTGTTGTTCTGTCTGCTCCTATTTTCTGGAATGTGCCCTCTGCTCTTCACACTAATATTTCTCCATGTGTTTAAATGTGTCTTTACCCTATTCCACCATCTGGATTCTCCCTGTAAACTTTGGGTTGTTTTTAATTTTTCAAATTTTTGTATTGCGTTTCATTTTATGACTTTGTTTCATAGGCTCTGAGGTTCCCCCAACCCCTCACCGTACCTTTCCCCTGTGGTGGATTACTCCACCTTATTGCAGTATTACAGTTCAAATCCAGGCATGCTTCTTTCATTGCAAGCATGTACCATGCATAGAATCCAGCATTCTATTAGCCAGATAAATTCAACCGCTTCTTGGTGAGACCATCTCTGTTCTAAAAGCAGAGCTGGTAGAATATCGTTCTGACCAATTAAAAGCCATAACATAACATCAGCAACAGTTTGCAACATTATGGTGTTGATTGACATCGTATTGAGTGACTGATATGTTAGAAAATGCAAGTTCTTAACCACATCCTGTGACTACTTCATTGACATTTCAATTTTAGTGTATATACAACCGGCTTCTATCCACCTTAAAATGGCTAGAGGGTTCTATCCAGCTGTTTCGTGTCTATTTTCATTTTGTATTTAGCAGTTTATTGTATTGAAGCATGATTTTTACTGAACTTGGAAGATTTTAGGATAGTCCATACTGGCTTATAACTTTAACAAGGCATATGTCAACAGTTGAGGCACAGAACAGTTTTAGGAGGGGTGTGCAGAGAAATCTTCGATACCACAGTGAGGAGTAACTTATTTTCGTGTCCTACCTAGTAATGTATATGTGAGTCCCCGCTGATCGTTTCCTGTCTGGTTCTAAGCTTTCCTTGTTTTTCTCTGTCTATGTATTCTAACTTGTTGTTGTTGTTGTTTTGTTTTTAGTGGGGGCTCTGGGGCGACCCTGATGGTCATTGCAGGTGAGGGTGGGGATGCAAAGTTGGACCTAAGTACGGACCAGAGAAACTCCTCTCCCTAGTCCCGAAGGGGGTTTACTGTTCTTCTATTTCTGCAGACTGCTCAGGGCTCCTTGCTGTTGTTCCAATGTCATTGGAACCTGCGAGGAAGGATTTGGGCTTCTTCCATCCCATGTGGGAGATTCAGATGGGAGTGGATGACCTCAGAGTTCTCAACCTCCGAAGGTACTCCAATTCCCCATGGTGTGCTTGGTAGTTGGGGTGTAGTCATTGGTGCCCGTACTGATAGTCCTTGGTGAGGATCCGGGAGTCTTCAGGGTTGGGATACATGCCTCCTCCTGTCCACCTGCTTCACACTGGGGTCCCCCCTGCTCTGTGCATATGACCTCCTGTTAAGAGGTTGTCAGGATCGCTCTTGATTCTCCCTGTATGTCTTTGTAGTTTTACTATTGTCTAATGCTGATTCAAGTCTGTTGTGTATAAGTTACCTTTTATGCTCTTGATTGGTTATACTTCACGTCTTCCTCACACTTCTAGATTGTCCCTGTAAAATTTGTAAAAGCACTTTGGCTGAGAAATTCAAGGCGGAGATGGGCTGGAGCTGAAAACATTTTGATGTGGCAGCTCAATTTGGACAGCAATGGCAACAGCATGTTGTAAGGCTGCTGAGAGCCTTGGAGGGCTGAATTATTCAGCTTGGTGTAGGATGAATTCTGCTGTTTAGGTATGTAGAACTTCTTAAGCATTGGTGGTGGAGGTGTGTGCCAGGTTCTAGCCAGTCTGTAGTTAAGCCCTTTGACCGAGCCCTAATCCTTTCTGTGCTTTTCATGTCATTGGCAGTACTGCCTTTATCAACTCAGTCAGTTTCTTCATCTGCAGCAATAGGACCTGCTTTGTATACTAACTCCATATCAAATACAATAGTGATAGTGTATGGAAGAGTGTTAGCACAGTGCCTGCCAAAAACCCATTCAAGTCTCGTTTTCTGCTTATTCTTCATAAGGTTGTCAGCAACAAGTGCTCATAGTGGAAGGGTGAGGAGTCTCCTCTAAGTTTCCCTCTCTGCCTGGCTGTCCTAAGGTTGTGTTCCCAGCATCTGCTGATCCTGGTGGTCGCCAATGTTGCTCCAGTAGTAAGCATCACACCAAAAGGAAAGCCAGCATTGCTGTATGGGGAAAACGGCAACTCCAAGGCTTGGGTGAAAAGCCCAGCCTCCTTGCTTTCTGCAGGCAGCAATGTGGTTCAGGGGAATTTGGGTTGAGCTCCTGGAGCACTTCAGGTTATTTGTGGACCTCACGACAATGTCTGCTGTGACGTAACAAGAAGGGAGTGCCCGAGGAAGGGGAGGGTGACTGCTGGCTCGCTTGCTTAGCTAGACTCTCTCTCTTTTGCTTTTTTGTTTCTTGTTTCCTTCCAGGTGAGATGGTAGCTGTCTTTTGTTCTCCCATTGGACATCTCAGTAGGGTTTATCCCCCAACCCCATTGGACTTTATTCAGTGGTTGGAGGAACCTCTTACTTGAGCCCTTACAGAAGGAGCTGCAATCCTAACTTAGTGACCATAAGAACTGAAAGCTGAACTTTGGAGTCACAATCAGCTGAGTCCCAACCAATCACAGCAGCCCAGCTTCTGTTACTCCCAGATGGCTGACTGCTCAAACCCTGCTCAAATAAGGCAAAATGCTGGGCTGCAACCAATCAGCTTTGCCTAGGCCTTGTTGCTTTTCTGTCCTTCATATTCATTGTCTGTCAATACATGCTTTCAGCCCACTGTATAGCTGAGCCACTCTCTGAACCTACTCTGGTCTTCAGGGCTGCTGTGTTGGAGACTTGCACATCAAAACCAGTTCAGATGTGTAAAGCTAGGTTGGTTGCCATTTTTTTCTTTTAACAGGGCAAAAAGAGATTCTGAGAGGTAGGAGCTTTGCAGCTAGTTCAGTGACCAGGAAGGGGAAGAGAGTAACAGAACAGCGAGTCCAAGACTCCAAACTCAGAGCCTGAGATTATCGAAGCACCTGAGATACTCTGTGTTTACTAATCTGGTTGTTGCCCTCCACCTACCTCCATGTTACTGCAATGCATTGCATCTCCTTTAACCCCAGTCAGGCCCTATCTGGGCTCTGGGAACTTATCAGCAAAACAGAAATCAGCTCCTGTTCTTGAAGACTTACAGTCGGAAGGGAGACAGATACTGAACATAATACTCGGATACATGATAAGCAGATCCTCTGCCATGTCTTCCCAGGAAACACTTTCTCAACACAATGCCTCTTGGGTATCACGTATACGGTTGGAGGGTGAGAACAACAGGCCCACTATTTTTCGTAGCAATTTGCCTGATTGAAAAGCTGACTAGAGCCTGTGTCCCCAAGAGTGAAAGCTCCTTTAAGTGAAGGGGCTGGCCCAGAAACTAGTCCTTGCATGGAGGACATTCCGGTGGGCAACCTAGCTATAACCACATTCTCTTCTTGGCCCAGCGGTGGTGGCCAGGGCTGCTTGTGAAATCACTTCACAAGGAAGAGAAAAAGGATTGTCTCATCAAGTTCAATGTGAGTGCTTTGTCAGTAGTGGAGTTGTGGCTCAATTCTTCAACACTGCTGCCTCCCTCCCCCCCCTTTTTTTTTCTTGAATGGTAGTTATGGAATGGTAGGAAGTGTCCCACAGAGGATATCCGTTGGTCATTGTTGTTTTTCGCTCAGGAAAAAAAAATGTGGTAGGGGGAGGGAAAAGCACCTCCTTCCCTTTGTGAGTTCTGTGATTCAGAGTTTAAAAGGCCAGCGACAGGATCTGGGTCACAGTCCTGGCTTCCTTTTTGTGTGGGGCCCAGTCCTTCATAAACTTCTATGTTACTCCCTGGTTTTGTCCTTGGTTACGTGAATGTAAAGAGCTTTCCTTAAGGTCACGGTACTCAGGAGAGGACCAAGCATTGGAATAGCAGATCTTAAAAGTCAAGCTGTTAAGAGTTCAGAGATCACTTTGTATCATTGCTTTCATTCCTGTCTTCCCTCCCACTCTCAGTGGTGGCTAGGGGACGCTGTGTATGCTCTGAGTGTGTCTACTTAGGGATGTGCTTGTTGGGGTGAGCGTTTGGTGCAGTGTTGTGATTCTGCTTGAGATGTCCCCAATGCCTGGCTCTAAGTCCCGGCTCCTCTGCTTGTTACTTAGCCTCCTGCTCATGCACCTGAAAGGCAGCAGGGGATGGATCGAGAACTTGGGACTCTGCCACTCCCATGGGAGACCCAGATTGGATTCCAGACTCCTCTTGGCTTCAGCTTTGCCCAGATCTGGCCTGACAGACATTTACAGACTGAACCAGTAGATGAATGATCTCCAGAGGGACAGAATTCAGTGGTATTCATATTGGGCACATAGGAAGATTTATTGTAAGGAGTTAGCACATGTGATGACCAAGATCCCAAATGCAGATGCGAGGCCAGGGGAACCCAAAGCTGCAGTTCAAGGCTGAAGGCTTCTGTTTGCAACATTTCTTGCTGCTCACATGTCTCTTGTTCTCTTCAATCCTTCAGCCATTTGAGTGAGTTTCACCTGCATCAAAGAGTGTAATCTACTTTAACAGAGCTGCTTGTATTATATAGATGTTAATGACTTCAAAAAAAACTCTCTGCTAAACATATCCTGAATAATGCCTAGTGCAGTAGCTGAGTGCTATGGCTCAGCCACATTGACATAAAATTATCAAGGATCTAGACCATTACATATCTTTGTTAATGTTGGGTGACTAAGATGCACACACACCTGAACTGCACTCTTCCCACCATTCTCTTCCCCCTCCCCCGTACCTTTGGAAGGAAGGGAAGAGCCAGTCTATTCCTCTGCATGGAGGGAAAGGAGCAAGCAAAGGATATGGTGAATGACTGATTAAAAGTAACCTTGGCTACAGAGCCTTTCAAAGCTGCAGTTAGCCAACAACCGGCTTCCTGAATTCCTGGATTTGGGTAGAGACAGAAAAGCGCAGCTAGCTAATGTGTGCAGGACGAGTGTACACACACACTCACAAGGCAGTGTAATAGAATGGTTGCATGGTACACAGAACATGAACCATATACCACATGGCCTCCTAAGAATCCCAGATTTGGTGTTGACTTGTTATGTAAGTGACTCTGGATTTAGTTCCTTCATTTGTGGGGAAAAAAAAGGAAATAACTGAACCACCTATCTCATAGGCTCTGAAGATTTAATGTGGGTGTAGCTGTAAAATGCTTACAAGTTTGACAGATGAGGTTAGTTAGCATTGTTATTTTCTTTATTGTAAGCATGATGCATACCAACTGCTTATAATTGCATATTTATATTCACATGGTTATTGATAAGGAAATAAACTGTACACTAGAAATCCTATACCCAAACCCTACTAATGTACTATTGCAGAATCTGTGTTGGTGATAGCTTTATAGGAAAATAATATTTTGGGGGTACTTTACCAATGAGACCTCATTGGATAAAATCCAACAGATTCTTGGAATTAAATTCATTTTTCCCTTTCTCTTTGACCAGTGCTACAGCAAAATGCTGGCATGACATTGGAGTAAATTTGGCACTCTGAGTTCGCAAGGCTCACTTGTATCTGCAGGGGTGGCTTGTGCAGGAGGTTTCTGCTCTCGCTTGCCTGAACACTGTTAGAACATGTCTATCTCATGGCACCTGGGGCTCAGGTGTGCCTGAGGCTGCTGGGAGGAGGGCACGGATAATGACAGCTGGCGGGCTCCGGGGGGATTGACTCCTTCCTGATAAATGGCTTTGCACATGCTGCCAGGTTCATGCTCAATTAATTTCAGTTGAATTGATCACCCACGTAAAAAGCAAACCATTAGCAACAAAGCAAAGCTACCCAAAGAGCTTTGAAGGGGTGGAGGAGAGGAAGTGAACTGGTTTCTTTATGGAAGTTAAGATGACAAGAGCTGTGTTTGATAGGAGCCCAACTTCAGCCTTCTTGCTACCTAGGAAGAGTCAATTGGAATAATAAAAGTATTTTTTTTCTCATTTATATATATTAGGAATCATGAAAAGAAGGTATTTTGTAAAAAACAAGCATAGTGATTGCATGTGCTGGAATTTCTTTATTAACCAAGAAACTTTGCATACATTGTATCAACTCAACTCATTCTCTCCTCCTATCAGGATTCACACTTCAACCCAGCAAGGTCTGTGCCCCAGGTGCTCCCTGTCTCATTCCCGAAAACCTTTTGTTTGGGTTTAGGACACCACACACATATGCTTTTAAAAAAATCAAGTTTTGCCATCACACATTTAATGCATGTTCATTAGATGAAAAGCAGTAACAAAAATGATTGAGATGAAAGCGTGAAAATACTTCCTTTTTCTGACACTTCCTTCCATTTTACTTTATTTGAGATAGATCAGAAAGAAAGAAAAACAGAAAGAAAAATTTCCTGCCTGCGGGTTACCCTGCAAATGTGTCCACAATGGCTGGGGTTGTTCCAGGCTGATGCTGGGAACCAGGAGGTCAGTTCAGGTCTCCTACATGGTTGGCAGAGACCCGATATCTTGAGCCATCTCCTGCTACCTCTCAAGGTGTGCATTAGCAAGACTCTGGAACTGTGATCCTGAGCCAGAATTTGAACCACGTATTCTAATATGGGCACAGGTGTCCTAACTGACAGGGTAGCATCCTTCCATTCTAAGCAACAGTGAACCTAAATGATGCATGTTGCTTTGTAACTTGATGTTCTTCATGTGACAATAAAGTCTAAATATCTGTTTATGTATGTATATTTCTATGACCTTTTTTTTGTTTTTAAAAATATTCTGCCATAGGGATACACTACAATTATTCAACCAATCCTTCCCTTTTGGACAAGTTGTTTCCAAATTTTGAAATTAGAAATAAGGCTATTACACAAATAACTGATCCATACGCGAGATAACACATATGTTAATTGGCTTAATTTAGTCATTCTACCCTGTGTGTATATTTCAAAGCATCATATTGTATGTGATAAATAAATATCTAAAACATTTGTTAATTAAAATAGAAAAAGAAATAAGGCTACTTTGACACCCTTATAGCTTAATCTGTTTACATATTGAAATATTTTAATTACATTAGGATTAATAATATCTAGTTAATATAAATTCCTGTCTGATCAAAGGGCTTATTTCAAAGCCACTTCCATTTCTCATTTCAAGATGTTTCCTGTTTATTTACTTACTTATTCTCATCTTATTTGAAAGGTAGTTAGAGAGGGAGAATGAAGGGATAGATAGTAATTTTTCTATCTGCTGGCTCATTCTCCAAATACCTGCAAACAGACATGTGGGTGGCAGGGACCCATGTACATGACACATCATCATCTGTTCCCTCCCAGGGTGTGCATTGGCAGGCCGTGCCTGGGACTTGAGGCAGGCTCTGCAATACATGATTGGACATCCCGAGCATTGAGTTAATCACTGTGCCAAATGCCTACCTTTGGGTATTTACCTTTAAGTGGAAGTAATCATTGGGCTCAGTATTAAGTTCTGTATTTTTCATTAACATGACTCTTGATTCAATTAATTTTATGCAATTAACATACAAACTGTTGTGAATTTTTTTTTTAATTTTAGAAGGTAAATAGCAATTTTGGCATGAAACATGGAAAGTGACACACACTACCACAGAGTGAGACATGTCAGTGGGTCTGTTTATGACCCCACAGGTTCCAGCACTAGAGGACATTGCTTTCTGTCTCCATGGATACTGGTTTAGGATTGAAGAATGATACTTCACTCCCGGTAAAGTCCTTTGTCCTTCCTTGGACTTAGGCATCCTTAGCTTCTTCCTGGAATCTTTCCTCAACTTCCTAACTAGCTTTTCCAGCTCCTGGAATTTCCTTTCTCTAAATCCATTTGTACACTAATATGAGATTTAGCTAACTTATTCTGAGACTGTGCTGATATCAAAAAGCTTTTTGCTATCAAAGATTAAGAGTAAAAGATCAAAGTACAACCAGAGGCTAGCTAGCCTGAGCCTTAAGATATTAAGCTATCTTTACGCTTCTGTGGCCTAGAGCGCCACAATGACTACTCCATCCAGGGTCAATCCTGCATGCCATGCCTGATGGTTTTGTTTATCACCAGATACAGAAAGTTCTCTGCTACTGTTTGCAGGGGCTTTCTGCTTTCAAATCTCCCTCCTGGGCGATCTGGTCTGGGACCCCTGCAGTTGGGCTCATGACCTTTGTCTTGTGTGCTTACCTGTCCTGGGGTTTCCTGCTGTTCTGGGCCCAGGACTGAGATTTCACTCATTAAAAGCTGTCTGTTTATATCCACCTGTGCCCTCATTGCCTGGGTTTGTTTTCAGTGCCTCTACAAGACTTGTGCTGCTCGACCTCAAGTGCCTGTAATTGGGGAGGCACGGGTGGTAGGAGCTTACAGCCAGATTGCGGGACAGCTTCACACTTGTCTCTGAGCAGAAATAGCACATGTAAAGAGTTTTGCCCTTATTCATGTGGTGGGTGTGGAACTGAGCTCGCAAATTGACTAATTGTACTCTCAGGGCACTTCTTATAAGGGTTGGCCTATTCAGAGAGTGGTAGGTTATCATAACTTTGCATATTTTATTTTGTTTTTCACCTCAAATCTAATCATTCTCTTCTCTTCGAAGATCACAAATGCCTGTCTGTGTATTTGGACGTTATAGGGAGCATCAAGACTCTGTAGTGATTTGATCCACAGTAAAGTGCATCAAAAAATTGAATAGGAAGTTGTTTCAAGTGTATTTCTTGTAGAGTGTCTCAAGTAGGGCTACTGAACTGAAAAAAATTGGCTGCTGTTGTACGGAGATATAGGCCTAATGATCTGATTGTTTAAATGGTGGACTTTTTATATGCATCTCTCAAATTTGCCTGATGCTTTCCTGGAATGATATTTCCGTAACTCACTTTAACTCGGGGAAATGAATCCAGAGACAAAGTCACACTTCTCTAAGTGGTCAGGTTAGATCTTGAGACACTGGAGCCCAGTCTTTCCTCATTTGCAATTGTCATTTGGTAAGAGAGTTTTCTGTTTCATTTTTTTTTTTATTGCTTTTACTGTGGATTTACTGCATTTTGAGGAATTGTTAATCAAAGTGCCAAAATTAAATTTTTAATATGAGTCCTCAAACTCTGCTAACTCCAGGCCAGGTGTCATTAGTGAGAGAGGCCTCTGAGCTCAGGTTTTGTATCTGGCGCTGGAGGGGTGAGAGTGGGCTGGGGAACCCCGAGGGAGGGGCAAGGACAATAGAGACAGAGGGGAGCTTCACTGTTATTAGGCCAAATAGCACAAATGTTACAAATGAATTCTTTAACATCCTCCTCCCCCTAAACTGCAAGTGTGGTACTTTTATTGGAGACAGAGAGCTTGGGTTTGGGGTCATGAAAGAGAGAAGAGATAAAAGGGTCCAGAACGGATGGCAGAACTAGGTGGAACAATTTTTTTTTTCTTTTTAGTATTTAAGGACAAAAACAGCAATACTTTTATAGTGTTATTTGATATGCAAATATTGCAATTAACTGGGAATATGTTTTACCCTTCTCTTTTTACTTATTTATTTATTTATTTTGATAATCTTACATAGTTGATTAGGGTACAAAGGGTCAAGGGCTACAGGAAAGTGGGTAATACCATTGTTTCCACACTAATATCATAGTTTATTTTTCCCTGTATCTGGGGTCAGGACAGAGACAAAGGGAGGAGCCCTACCCAGCCTCCCACCCATCCCAGGTCCCCGATGTGGGGCATGCTCTGAGGGTCCTGCTCAAGCAGTTTTGATAGTTCAACAGTTCTGAATTGCTGCCAATCTTGCCGTCAATGTCTTATTTTTCCTTTTAGGCTGTTTTAGAATGTAAAATAAAAGGGGAGAGGGTGGGTGTTAGGGCATGGTTGATTAAGCTGCAGTTTGAGATGACCACATCTTGGGTCAGAGTCCCTGGTTTAAGAACTGGTTCCTCTGTGCTTCTGATCCAGTTTCCTGTTACAAGGTCTGGGAGGCTGCCAGTGGTGTTTCAAGTACATGGATTTTTGCAGTCTAGATGGGCGACAGGGCTGGCTTTCACCAAGCCTAGCCCTGGCTGTGGCAGGGATTTGTAAGAGTGAACCAGCATATGGAAGATCTCTTCATCTGCCATCCAGATCACAAATCTTTATCAAAGAAACCTACTCAGAAGAACAGAATGACTTTAAAGAGACCTACACTTGTTTTAGACACTGTTTGGCAAAAATGTTGACAATCTGAGATGAAATAAAGAAGGTCAGTTGGTGGCTCCTGGAGGCCAACCTGGGAAGAGGCTCCATGTGGCATATAGATCTGAGCATGTGGCCAGTTGATTCCTGATGTGCAAAGTTCTGTGTCCCCTTTGGTTCCTACTTCCCAGACTTTCTTAATTAGCTTTCATAACATCGTTTGTACTTAGGCGACATCATAGAGAGACTAAGGGGTAGTGAAAGTAATTGAATCTTCAGAAATGGAAGAGAGCCTCAAGGTGTTAGATCAAAGTACCTGTTTTTTTTTTTTTTTTTTTAGATTTTTATTGCAAAGTCAGATATATAGAGAGAGGAGAAGACAGAGAGAAATATCTTCCATCCAATGTTTCACTTACTAAGTGGCTGCAACGGCTGGTGCTGCGCCGATCCAAAGCCAGGAGCCAGGAGCTCTTCCATGTCTCCCATGAGGGTGCAGGGTCTCAAGGCTTTGGACCATCCTTGACTGCTTTCCTAGGCCTCAAGTGGGAAGCTGGAGGGGAAGCAGAGCTGCCAGGATTAGAACCAGTGCCCATATGGGATCCTGGCACGTTCAAGGTGAGGACTTTAACCACTAGGCCATAGCATTGGACCCCAAAGTGCCTATCTAAATGGGAATCTCTGTGGCCACTGTGTCACAGCTTCTCACAGACTTTTCAGTCCAGATTCTCAGGACCTGAATTTGATTGATTTAATGGAGCATAATAATTTCTTTCCCTATTTGCACCAATTAAATTAGGGCCTTTGAACTAGAATAAGGTCAATGTACTGTGTTAAAAATGTGCTCCATATCTGATGGATATATATTTAAACCTTATGTCTGCCCATACTATCAGTTATATACTGAAGTGTATTTTTTAAGTTCTATTTTTATTTGGAAGACAGATTTCACAGAAAGAGGAGAAACAGAGAGAAAGAGAGAAAGTGATACCTTTCTTACACCTCTTTGCTCCTGAAATGACCAGAACAGCCAGACTGAGCCGATCCAAAGCTAGGAGCGAGGGTCTTCTTTATGAGTTGTCCATGCAGGTGCAGGGGCCCAAGGACTTGAGCCAGACCATTGGCAGGGAGCTGGATTGGAAGTGAAGTCTATGGCCATACCACCCTGAACACACCCGATCTCATCTGGATTGGAAGTGAAACACCCAAGGGCTCAAACTGGTACTCCCATGGGATGTCAGCACTGTAGAGAAAGGACTAGCTTGTTATGCCACCATGCTGGTGTCCATCAATGGTTAATTCCCCAAAAGACTTCAATAACCAGGCTGAAGCCAAGAGCCTGGATTTCCATCCAGGTCTCTATGTGGGCAGCAGGAGATTAAATATTTGGGCCATTTTCTATTGCTTTCCTGGGTGCATTAGCAAGGCTCTAGATCAGAAGTGGAGCAGCCAGGACTCATATTGGTGCTCTTTTCTGATGGTGATGGCTTAACTCACTGTTTTACAATGCTGGCCCTTGCGTGATTTTTTTTTTTAACCATCCTGCATTCTTCCTCATGCTTCATCCTCCACTGCAAAGGTACCCTCACTTAACAATGTAGGTTGTTCTTATAAGATGTAAAGTATATGAGGATAGTTAAAAAAAAATGTAGAAAATGGAATTTAAAGATAAGCTTATTTTGACTTAAATTTGGAATATACAATTTTTTAGTAATACAAATTCTCCAGTAATACAAGTTGCTTTTTGTATTTCTTTACCCCATCTGCACTGAACCTGGTCATGTGATTTATACTGGCCAATGAGATGTGGAAAAACTGCTGGTGTACCAAGCCTGGGCTTTAATGGGCCTTTTTGGGTCTTTATTCAGCTCCCCTGAGCTTCTGTAATTACTGGTAGAAGATCAGAGTGGGTTAGACCCTATCTAAAGTTTACAGTCCAGATGAACCTCTTTGACTAAAACTCTCAGTATGAGTGAAGGAAACAAAGGGACAGGTGTTGAGGGAATTTTGAAGTGATTTGCTGTGACAATAGCTGCTAATAGCCCTAATAGAAATGTAAAATATAGATCTTCTATGGAAAGGCCAAATACCAAGATAACCTCATGGGGTTTAAGCCTAGTAGTTAGGATACCAGCAGCTCTCCTCAGAGGTCAATGATTCAGCTTAGGGCTCTGGCTCTTAATTTCAAAGCCACAGTAGCCAACTTTGGGAGGAAGTGGGTGATGGCTCACAGGGTTGCATCTCTGTCACCCAAGCAGGAGAACTGGATTGAGTTTCTAGATCCTCTCTCAGGCCAGATACAGTCCTGGCCATTACAAGAATTTGGAGAGTAAATGAGCTGAAGGGAATTTTTTTTTTTTTCTTTTTACTTCTTTTCATTACTATCATTTTATGATCCAGTTCCACAGGCCCTGGGATTTTCCTCATCTCATCCCCAGTTCCCTCCACTCTCATTGAGTTCCCCTGTATCATTACTATAGTATAGTTCTTCATACATAGTCATATGTTCATCATTGCAGGCATGGACAATGGTAGAGTCCAACATCCTATTGTCAAGATAGAGTAAACAGTTTCATTGGGAGTCCATCTTTGCCTGGAAGTAGAGATGCATACTGCATTGTATCCTCACATCTGGATATGACAGTCTCTATTACACAGTTACTGTGTATCCCCTCAAATGAAAAGCCACAATACAAAATCAACAATAGGAAGAAAAATAAATTTACAATGCCATGAAGTTAAAGGACATGCTGCTAGATATGGCAGTGTCCATTTTACACAGTTACTATACATCTCCTTAAATGAAAACCACAAACCAAAATCAACAACATGAAGAAAAACAATTCACAACACCATGAAGTTCAATAACATGCTACTGAATGACTAATGTGTCGCTGAAGAAATGAAAAAGAAAATCAAGAACTTTCTTGAAGAAAATGATGCTACCGTATGACTATGAGCCATTGAAGAATTTAATGAGAAGAAAGTGTTTTTGAAGAGGTAAAAGTAACAAAAGCAATCAAAATCCATGAGATAGAGTTTCTGCTGATCTCTGTTGGTGAAATATGTCTCCTGTAGCCGACAAATAGACGGGTTTTGTTTTTAATCCAGTCAACTAATCTATGCCATTTGATTGATGAGTTTAAGCCGTTTACATTCAGGGTTAATATGTATGGGTTAATAATTTAGTCCTGTCATTTTAGGAATAGGTTGTTCATTGATTTAATCTTCTGTTGTTATTTTACTGGGATGTTGTTCACATTTGTCTTTGTTTTTGGTGGGCGCTATTCCTTTTCTCTGTGAAGAGAGCATCTTGAAGTATCACTTGTAGGGCAGGTTTGGAAGAGGCATATTGTTTAAATGTTTCTTGACTGTGGAAGAATTTTATTTCACTTTCAAAGACAAAGGAAAATTTTGCTGGGTACGTTATCCTGGGTTGACAATGTTTTGCTTTTAGAATCTGGAATATGTCACTCCATTCTCTTCTGGCTTATAGAGTTTGCTGTGAGGGGTCTCCTGTGAGTGTAATTGGCATTCCTTTATATGTCAACTGATTTTTTTTTTCACGTGCACATTTAAGGATCTTTTCCTTATGTTCAACTGAAGAGAGCTTGATGATCATGTGTCTTGGTGAAGACCACTTTTAGTTAAGCCTGTTGGGAGTTCTGTGTCCCTCCTGGATGTTGTTTCCCAATTCTTTCTCTAGATTAGGGAAATTTTCCCTTACTGTTTCATTAAATACATTTGTAAACCTTACCTTTCTTTCTGTACCTTCTGGGAGTCCCATACCTCTTATGTTTGGCCTTTTAATAGTGTCTTTCACTTCCTGAATACTGTTTTGGGCCTGATCCAGCTCTGCTTCCAGCTTTTTGTTTGTTTCCCCCTGGTGACAGGAAATATCTGCCAATTCTGAGATTCTTTCTTCTGCCTCCTTCATTCTGTTTTGGAGACTCTCCACTGTACTTTTAGTTTGCTCCACTGTGTTCTTCATTTTGATAGATCAGCTTTCATTTGCTTGATTTCCAGTGTGACATACTCCTTGCATGCCTGCTTTACATGCTTCTTGTTGTTGATAAGAAGTTTTATAACAAGTGTTTTGACTTCTGTATTCCGCATTTTCTCAATGTCTTCCTCAGTGAACTCTGGAGTTGGTAAAGGGTTTTGCTCCTTTGCAGGGGAGTCTTCAGTACTATTCATTGTGCCTCTGTCTCTGCTTTTGCTCTTGGTCATTGTTCTTCTGGTGATCAGATTCTTCTCCTTGGGGCAGGTTTTGTAAGCTGTGTCACCCACAGGTCTACAGTTTAATTTTACTTATTGCGGTTGACACACGGCTCTTTGTTTGCAGTCAGCTGTGCCACTTCCTCCAGTGAGTTCCAGGTCTGGGTTTTTATGTTAGATTTCCACCATGGTCTCCAGAGTCCCAGCTCCTGGCTCACCAGTTTCCACTCCCTGTGATCCTGTGCTGAGGCTGCACCATTGTCTGTACAAGCTTTCTTTCACTTCGGGTTGGAGCAGGTCCCAGGATTAGAGAGACACCAAGTGTCCTATATAGCTAGGTTGTTGTTGGTGGTGATCTTGCCAGAAGCTGTTGGCCATTATGTCTGAGGGCCACACAGACCAATTTTGACCTGTAAGATGCCATCGTCCTATTATTTTGCTGAGGGACCAGTGCAATGCACTGAGCTCAGTGAGTCCTTGCCAACCTCAGGCCGCATGTGCAGCTCACTGTTGTCCCCTACAATCTTAAATTCTTTGCCACACTAAGAAATGGTGCCTGATGTGCCACTAGTAGAGTTCTTGATCTGCTGGCCATCAGGTCTGAGGGCTACCCAGAGCTGTCTTGGGTGGAACCTGTAGGATGTCACATTGTTGTAGTTCACTGAGCCAGAAATGAGTTCACTCCCAGCTCCGAGGATGTCCAGTCTTGCCCCATAGCCCTTGCCTCCTTAGACAAAATGGTGTTTAATTTGGCTCTAGGAGGTGGACTGGGCTGTGAAATCCACCCTGTTCCCATACCGCCTTTCTGGGACTTGCTGATCTGTTTCTGTTCCTGGTCAAATCAAACAAAGCAGCAGGACGGACAGTTCTTTGTCTGTGTTCACCTCCTGAGCTCCCGTTGACTGTCCCTTTCCACCTTGTTGCTGGTGGTGTTTCAGCTGCTGGTGGAGTTCAGCTCACCATTTGCTGAATACTGCTGGGGTATCAATCACTGCAATACTACATTGTTGTATCTTTTGTGTTCCTGTGTCTGTCAGTCTCCAGGTACTGCTCTGCTGTTGTTCTGTCTGCTCCTAGTTTCTGGAATGTACCCTCTGTTCTTCACACTAATATTTCTCCATGTGTTTAAATGTGTCTTTACCCTATTCCACCATCTGGATTCTCCCTGTAAACTTTGTATCCGTCTTTCTGCCTTCCTATTTAATAATAATAATAAATATAATGCTATCATGATTACTCTGCTGCAAAATTCTTATTAGTATTAGTAGCAGTAGTATTTGTATTAGCCAATCATTGTACTAATCTTTGTGTGGTGAAATAGCCCTTTTCCAGCAGATCTTTCTGATTCATTTAACCTTAATGCATGGCTGATGCATAATGTGGAGCCCCATTTTGGCAGTTTGGAGGGGTGGGTTGAAGTTGAGTGCATGGAATAGGTAGGTAGCAGAACCACCAGAGATCTCTGAATGTCATACTGTGTGAATATCAGTGTATCATCCAGATCAAAGAGCTTTGAGGAGAATAGGAAACTTTGTGGTTCTATTCCGTCAGGCAATAGGCCTCTACTCTCCCAATTAAACTGAGTCACCCAGTCAAAGGCTTTTGGTGTAAGTGTGTGGACATGAATTGGTCAGTTCCTAGCATTCCTATGTTTCAAATACAAGCAACGTGGACCTCTCAACTCCTGCAATTTTCTTAAGTATTTGTAAAAAAATTTACACTTGATTTTTTTTCTTTTTTAGGAGAGTAGATTTAGAAGCTTTGCAATCTGTCTAGCTTTATTGCATACCCAGCACGTGCCAAACATTCATTGAACAAAAAGATGATTCTGGTTTTCATCCCAGACAGTGGCTGTGAGGCTTTGCTGCGTGAACACATGGAAAGTGCTTAGCACAGTCCCTGGTGCAGAGTTAGCACTGAACAGGCGTTTGTTATTGCTTTAATTATCATTTGATCATTGCTCAACAATAAAAAGAATGAATTGAGTTCCTGTTTTTGAAATCCTGGCAATGGTGACGGGGCACATAGACATAAACATGTACTGCTCAGGGAGCTAAACAATGGTGCAAATATTTCTATAAGGATTTGCAAGCATGTAAAACACCAAGAGTTCTAGAACACTCTGTGTGTGACTGATGGTGTGTAAAGATGGAAATGGCAGAGGTTATTGGGTGAATTTCACTTACCATAAGGCCCTGGAAGAGACACAGGAGAATCTGAGGACTTTAGATTTGACATTTGGTCTCATGTTCCAGTAAAAGATAATTTTTTCTTAAAGCAAACACAGTGTGTAGATACAATTGTTTCTGTGTTTCCATGGAAGCTCCATTTATGGACTCAGTCAGCAGCGAATAAAAATTATTTGGAGAAAAAAAACTGACATTCGTTTTAATATGTACAGTGTTTTTTCCTAGTTCTTATTCCCTAAGCTCTACAGTATAACAACTATTTCCATGCTGATTATTTTGTATCGGGGATAAGAAGCTATCTAGAGAAGATCTAGGGTAGGCCAGAGGATGTGTGTGCATTGATGTAGAATATTTGAGCAGTTATAGCATTTGTGGGTACCCCATAGATACCAGAAGATAGCTATATTTATGGTGGAAAAGGATTACAATTATGATTATTTAGAAATTAGTATATCTTAGTGATTAAGAGCTTAGGATCTGGAACAGGGAGCCTGGGATTGAATTCTGGCTCTATTTGAACAGCACCTGTGATGTTAAGCAAGTTCCCTTGGCCTCTTTGGCCCTGGATTCCTCATCTGTACAGCAGGGATATTATCAAGTTGGTAATGAACCTCAAGGAGTTCATTGAGGGTAAAATGATTGAATCCATGTGAAGTCTGAGAATAGAGCTTGGCACATGGTGACCACCCATAAATGTCTCTAATAACTTGAGATCTCAGGGACCCCAAAGTGTGTTAAGTGCCACTATACAAGTTCAACTCTTAGAAACAGCTCAGTGAATATGAATTTAAAAGGTGATTTTTGTGTAGCAGGGATCTGAATTCATTGACCAAATTCAAAGCCTCAAAGTATTCTCCTGGTCCCATGGACCTAGTAGTGCCAAAAGATTACAGAGTTAGGCACTTAGCTTTTAACAAAACATAATGTTTAAATCATGTGACGGACTGAAAAGTTTTCTACTTTCCTTTCACACCACAATTTGTCTCATAAGGAGGTGGTTTTCCAGTGTTCCTATAATAGGAATGGAATGTGGGTCTTCTCAGGAAAAAACTGAAACACTTTCATCATAAAACAGCCCAACTGGAGAGCCCCCCCACTCCCACTCCAGGCATGATGCCAAAGAACTGCTGGCCAGGACTCCACGGGTGATGGAGGAGGGATCCACCAGCCTGGCCCAGCTAGCTTTTTGCACGAAGGGGACAAAAAGAGGCAGCCAATACAATCTATTAACAAAAATGCTGATGTATCTTACCATCCCATGAAACAAATGTGTGTTTACGTGCCAGGTATTGTGGGGAATCCTTTCACATCTGTCACCTAACACTCTGTGACCATTGTGGTGGCCAGCAGTCACCTTGGATTGGACTTGGACCGTAGAAGCTCCTTCTCTGAAAGGCAGGGCTCAGCATGCTGGACTCTCTTTCTTCTTGGAATGTCGGTGGCTGTGCTATTTCCCTGGTACAGCCACATAAATTCGTTTCCAGGTGAGCCTTCCCTCTGCCTCCTTGTGGATTTCATAAATAGCGTTGAGCTCTTAAGACAGTTCCTCCCTTCAAAGTTTCTTTCTTCCTTAACCACTGGCTCATCTGCCTGTGTTTTCCCTTGGAATTGAGTAAATATAAATATACTTATTTATTACAACAGTTTTATAAAGTGGGATGTTTATGGAAGTGATTTCAGATTCTTTTTTTTTTTTTTGTTACAAGAACTTTAAATCATGTTTAAATAATTTTATACTTCAAGTGTGGTTTCTAAGTTAACAGGGTAGCCAGTAACATTTATGTAAGGACACTGATATGCAATAATGGGGACAGAGGAGGGATAGCATTGCTTTCAGCTATAACAAGGCAGTTAAGGTACAACATGGGTGCTGGCACCGGGCTGCCTGGACATACAGTTATACTCTACCAGCTTATGGTCCACAAAGCCTCTGGTGGAGTCAGTACCATTTTGTAAATGTAACTTTGACAAAAGGTCATATGGATGCTACCTACTACATAAAATTATGGTGAAGATGAAACACTTTGATAAATAAAAGCCTTACCACTATGGTTGACACATAAAAATTGCCAATACTCTGTTGTGGTTTAAGTATTGGTCGCATACCACATGTGCAACTAATTGCCTTCTGTGTGCTAGGTTAGGTGATCACTGGGCAAAACTTATTCACTGTGCTATATGCCTGAGAATAGGATCTGTTAATTAGTATTTTCTGTCTATGAAAGTTAAAATTCTGTACGCATGGATTGAAAGTTTGGATTCTTTGTTTCTCTTCTTCAGCCTATCTGCTCCCTGAAACATCACATGGATTCAGAATCCCTTGGTATCTTTCCTCACTTTCCTTCTCCCTGTCCTCTCCTTGGCTCACCTGGCCATTGATATTCTGTCCTGGTAACCTAATGTCCTGCTACTCTTCCTCTGGTGTAGCTCCAGATGAAAGGAATTCATTTGCCTGAAACTGAGTCCTCTGTTTTTGGGCTTTCATCAGCCTTTGGGTGCTTTCCCAACCAGTCCTCTTCATGCTGTCTGTTGCCACCCAGCTCTCTATGCCCTCTGCTTTTTCCCCTGAAACTCACTCTGCTCGTCTCTGGATGTTCTTCTTGCAGTGGCGTGACTTGTTATTTTTTGTGTGGGTGTGTCTAGACATAATTGCATGAAATTGTATTTATAATTCTGTAACTTGCTTCGCCCCCTAATCCTTCAACAATCTGATCTGGCAATCTGTCCTTTCAGATGTATCTCCAAAGCCACTAGGAATTCCCCAAAACTTTGTAAGATCCCATTAACTGAAAATGCTTTCTTGCCTGAGATTCTTTGGAATCTCTTAAGAAACTTTCTTCCTAAACTTATATATAGAAAGCTTGCTATCGATTTTCTATATACATGCATTTTATTTCTGCATTTGTGAAATGACAACTATTGCATCAGCCTCACATTTCAGATATATAGTAGTTGAAAAACACACACACATATACACAGACACAGACACACATACAAGCACATACATTCAGGCTGTTACGATGGATCACTGTATGCTGTGTGTCTAAAAGAACAAGAATTTACATTTGTGCCTTGCTTAACAATGGTGATCTATTCTTAGAAATACATGGTTCAAATGTAGAAAACGTGTACTTCTATATATGTTTATCAGGTTAATATTTATATTATCCACATATTACATAATTACATGCATATATATTCTATATAAATCTATATTGTGGATCTAGCATGGTGGCTCAGTGGCTAAATCCTCACCATGCACACTCTCCGGCATCCCATATGGGTGCCAATTCATGTTCTGGATGCTTCATTTCCCATCCAGTTACTTACTTGTGGCCTGGGGAAGCAGTAGAACCCAGAGCCTTGGGAGCCTGCACCACATGGAAGACCCAGAGGAGGCTCCTGGCTTTGGATTATCTCAGTTCTGACTGTTGTGGCCACTTGGGGAGTGAACCAGTGGATGGAGGATCTTTCTCTCCTTCACTCTGTAAATCTGCCTTACCAACAAAAATAAATAAATCTTTAAAAAATATGTTTATGTATAATTTATATAAAATATATGTTTTTATATTATCTATTTGTCTATTTATATATACTATATATTATATGTCTTGTATATTTTATATATTTTATTATATATAGTTATATATAGTTAATTAGAACATAGTTACAATTGAATGTCTTTTATTTGAACTGCCTGGGACCAGAAGTGTTTTGGATTTCTGATTTTTAAAAAAATTCTGTATGTTTGTATATATACAACGAGACATTCTAGGGGCAGTGGCCCCAGATCTAGTTACAAAATTCATCTTTGTTTCCTAAGGGATGCTTAGTGCCCTGTGTATTGATCACAAACACATCCCTGAGGTGAGGTGTGAAATTTCCCACTCTTGGCCTCTTGTCAGGGCTTAGGAATTTTTTGGATTTTGGAACCTTTTGAAGTTTTGGTTTTTGGGTTAGGGATGCTTAATCTGTAACATATCCACGCACATTACATAAAATCTGAAGATAATGTATTATCATCAAATGTTCAAGTTCCATAATCATGGCTGTCTGGAACTGCCACCCACATTGCCCAATCTGTGCCCATCGTGAACCCTCAGAAACCCACCTCGTAGGGGAGGTCTGTCAGGAGTCCTGGCTGATGGGAAACAACTGTTTCTGACAACACCGAGGCTGAGTGGCAAAACAAACACCAACAGCCTGCTTTTATTTGAACTGTGGTATTTTGTTCATTATAGATTTTAAAAAGAGCTGCATTGAAGTGTCTGTTGCCCCTCTGAAGTGTGCACCTGAGGCGAATACTTTGCCCATCTCATAGTGGCCTCAGGCCTGCAGCCTACAGCCAGCAGCTCCGCAGGTGGCAGTTGGTTCGCTCCACATTTATTAATAAACAAGCACAACTGGTATGCTCTTTTGTAAGCTTGATAAAGTCCCAACTAGCTCTCCACTCCTTGCCGAAAGCTGTGTTCACAAGAGGTGACGTCCTTGATTCTGTGACTCTCGTGACTAGCAAAATCACCCGAGTTTGTAGTTAATTATAAAAGGACTATTCAGGTGCTGGCCTTGGTTACTCAGGGTCAGGGCTACAGAGATTGTGTAGGCACCTGTGGGGAAACTTAGATGATGAATTTGATTGAGGGGAGACTGGGAAACCACTTTGACATTCTAGCAGCAAAAAATGTGAAAATTCCGTTGGCTTCAGGACCCATTGAGAGGCAGCTCTGGGAAGCTTAAGGCCTGCAGACTGTACTAGGTTGAGGGCTCCAAGCCAGGAAACAAAGCTGTGACTTAAGTGCAAAGCCCTCGCTGGTCCCAAGACCCTGCACCTGTGTGGGAGACATGGAAGAGGCTCCTGGCTCCTAGCTTCAGATTGGCTCAGCTCTGGCCTTTGCAGCTGCTTGGGGAGTGAATCATCGGGTGGAAGATCTTCCTCTCTGTTTTTCCTCCTCTCTGTATATCTGAATTTCCAATAAAAATAAATAAATCTTTAAAAAAAAAGAATTTACAAAGACTACTTGCAAACTTACCACCCAAAGCCAATTTTCACATTTTACTGCACTTGCTTTATTGCAAGTTTGCGTTTCTATTCACCCATGTACCTGTAAGTCCTCTTACTTGTTGC
Source organism: Ochotona princeps (assembly GCF_030435755.1). Classification (NCBI taxonomy): domain Eukaryota; kingdom Metazoa; phylum Chordata; class Mammalia; order Lagomorpha; family Ochotonidae; genus Ochotona; species Ochotona princeps. Next base: position 52,034,175 of record NC_080843.1, read on the forward strand.
ATACTTTTCCAGTAACTTGTAAACAGCAGTAAACTTGCCCTTATGTGACCAAAGAGCATGTGCATATATGAATTTTTTTCTCCTGATTTAAATGGTTTCTCAAAAATCATGGAAGGATATGATTTTTTGTTTTTTTCTTTTTTTGTTATTGAAGTATACAACTTCTATTTTCAAATTAAATGTTGTGTAGAAATTGACATGTGAAACAGGCAAATTTGAGCATAGAAAGGTGGATATCAGAAGCTGAGGAGTAGAAAGTGGTGAGAGGCGTGGAGAATGTTTAATCAATGGGAACTAAGTGCCAGCTGGAGAAAGGAAGTGAGTCTTTGAAAATAATAGTATACTGTGTGTTTTTAAAAAGCTAGGGAGAAATTTGAATGCTCTCATGATGAAGAGATGATGTGAGATATAAGACATACTTACCTTTACTTGAACATTACGCAATGTTCACACATTTCAAGACCTACCATGGTACTCCATACCTATGAATAATTGTTATACTTTGATGAAAACATAAATTAGGGCCCGGTGCAGTAGCCTAGCAGCTAAAGTCCTCGCCTTGCAGGTGCCAGGATTCCATATTGGTGCTGCTTCTAGTCCTGACAACCCCACTTCCCACCCAGCTCCCTGCCTGTGGTCTGGGAAAGCAGTCGAGGATGGGCCAAAGCCTTGGGACACTGGTTCCTGGCTTCGGATCAGTTCAGTCCAGCCATTGTGGCCACTTGGGGAGTGAATCAATGGACAGATTTTCTTCTGTCTCTTCTCTGTCTCTCTCTATATATCTGACTTTCCAATAAAAAAATTTACATTAAAGATCGCGTGTTCGGTTAAGATGCCCCCTGGGCTACCTACATCCCTTGTTGCTGTTCCTGGGCTCAAGCGCAAGCTCTGTTCCAATTCGACTTTCCTGCAAAGGCACACCTTGGTGGGCAGCTGAGATTAGCTCAGATACTTAGGTCCCTGGTCCCCACCTAGGAGACCCACGTTGAGTTTCAGAACCCTGGCATTGGTCTGGCGCTGTCCTATCTACTGCAAGCATTTGGCCAGATCTCTGCATGCCTGTTTTTCTGCTTTTCAGATCAAGACAACTTCAGTGATTTTTAAAAATGAGTAAAAAATAGAACGATAACAGGGTCTGCATCCCTTCCTTACTATATAGGGTGATCACTGAGGTGTCCTATAGAACATCTCAAGCGCCAAGCATGGATTACTAAAATTGAGTGCCTTTCTTAGCCTCAGGAACTTCTAGGGGTTCATCTATGATCCAGCTCTTTTCAAGCAGTACTCATCCTCTAGTCCAATGGTGTTAAGGTGTTGAACATTTTTGCAGGCTCCCCCGTCATGAATCCTACTGCAGAAAACATTCTCTTGTATCAATTAGCTCAATGCTGAAAGCCACATTTAAGGCCGTGGATCTGAATGCTTGAAGTAGTAGTAGTAGTACAGTGCTGAGGGCCATCTGTGGAATGGAAGAAAACTGGAAAAACAAGAACCTGACCTAAATGGATGGCCAAATATAGCAGCCTGCACATGCAGGGCTAGCCTGTCAACACAGTGTGCATAGCCACCCTGCCCTTCTTCCAGGGCGGCTGCCAAGCCATGACGCAGAGCATCACTCAGGAATGTTGATGTCTGCCACTAGCAGAGTCTGTTTGGGATACTCCCCTTGTCCTGGTACCTTGTGGTACCTCTCTGAGATAGCCTTAGCTCTCTGGGGCAATGTTCAGTGCTCCTGACAGTGAGTTCTGACAGGTTAGGGAGTGACCTGGGTATGTAGGCAGCTCCTGGATAGGAGCTGAGACTGGGGTCAGTGGCTCATCATCATTTGAGTCAGTGGGAAAATGAGTACAAGGAGAGGAACAAGAAGTGGAGCTCTGCAGAGACCACAACAACCATTTGTATCTAAGAGGCAACACTGGGTCTGAAAAATAGAGAGAGAAGACAGAGCTAGGTCAGGGTTGGGTGGCAAAGCAAGGATCATCCAGGTGGCCCAGGCCTGTGATAGGAAGAGCCTCAGGTGACCTGAGGTCATTTTTCCTAGGTAGTTGGTAATCAGGGTAAACTTTGTGAGGACTGGATTGTGTCTAACTGCATTTCTGCATCCAGGACCAGGGAAGTGGTAAGTTGGTTATAAATACAGAGAGTTTCAAAATATTTGTGGAAAAGCGGATTTGAAAGATAAGGGTTTTGGGGTGCAAAAAGCTTTGAAATATATGCATGGCTGTTATACACAATGTTCCATAAATTTTTTTGAAGACCTTGAAAGGAGTTTCCAATTTTTTTTTCAGTAAAGCAAACTTCTCTTGTAATGCTTTTCCCACTAGGTTAGCTCCTTCCACTACGTTTGAGTTACGTATTAACCAAATAACTCAAATGACCATAAAGGGTGCAAATTCAAAGCTCTCTTCTTCCTCTTCCTCCATTTTTCCTCATCTTCCTCTACGTAATTTCCTCCTTTCTTGACAGTGGATACTCTTTTGCACCCTATACCCAGTAACTATCTCCTTTCTTGTCCATGTATATATTCTTTTATTTGATTAGCCATTCAATGTTGGATTACAGAACATTCCAATGAGTGAAATATGGGTCTGGGTGTTAAGGAGAAAGTGGATGGGTATGAACAGGTTTTGCCCTCTGGCACTGTAAAGTACACAAGTGGACTTGGATCAGCACAGAAGGGTACTCAAGAAGCTGGATGATGGGCCAGCAGAACACTTCAGCAATTTACTACTCAACAGATGAGATTGCATGTCTGCGCATGATACATTCTTTTGTGCAGATAATGAGGACATCAGAAAGTAATGATTGCTATAGTTGACTGGGCGTGTACTATGTGCTGGGAAGTGTGTATGTACCTGTTAGCTCTTTGTATCTCAGAACACTCCACAGTACATGCTGTTAGTCCAATTTTTAGGAAGGTAGTGAGTATATAGTAACCCTCCCCTCCAAATTTAGTTACGTTTATGCTATTATTATAAACATAAAATTAGTAGTCAAGATAGCAATAGTGATGATGTTAAGAAATTTTATCAGTAAATAGCAGTGACTTGAAGTGAACATGGGTTTATCTCATCCTAGAGAAAAAATTTTTTCCATGTTAACACCTTATCAAAGTTTGGGTCAGAGCCCTTTTAAGCATAGGGGATCAAGTCTCCCTGAGACTATTCTATACGATTTGAATTTCTTCTTTTCCAGAGAATATGTCTAATGAAGACCAAATTTTATCAAGGATGCCATGAGTTGTTTCAGATGACAGAAGATGTGACTCATCAGCAAGGTGCCATGAGAGTAGAGGTGGCCTGGGGGCCAAGGAAACCTCTGATAAGGAGGAGAGGCAGACAGGCACCTGTCATTGATGGGCAGGAAGACTAGCTATAAAACCCCTCACCAGCTCTGGGAGGAATGTGACTCTCACTGAACCGGGGAACACATCAGCAAGTGTGGCCTTGTACTGAGCCACCTGTACCTGGAAACCTTCTGCTGGCTAAGGACAGCTGGAGGCCATTTGCCAGGCCAAACCTTGAAAGTCTAGGAACTTGGCTCTGCAACAAGAGGAATTTCAAATCAGGGTGGTATTTGGGACACTGCTCTTTTCCTTCTCTATGCTCACTTCTTACTTGGATGCTGCCAGCCTAAAACTCTAGCCTTCTGCCTGGGAAATGCTCCCTCTTCTTTCACTCTCAGACTAAGTGTCACATTCGCATGGAAGCCATTTGCAGCCCACTAACCAGGCTGGGGATCCCTTGCAAATTTTCATGCTGCTAGGGGTTTTCATTTCTAACTCTCAGCATTGTCTGAAGAATTTTTTGAGCAATTCCTTTCTGCCTGATTCCTATGAGGCAGTGTGAACTCAAGAAGGACATGGGCGGTCTGTTCTGCATACCATTGTATTTCCACTGCCTGGAACATTTTCTGTCCACTGCTGGCCCCCAGCAGGAGCACAGCAGTCTGTTGAAAGAATCTGAATATTTCCAGTGCCTGCAGGAATTCTGTTAAATGACTATTGCCACTATTTCCATAGGTGCAAAATCAACTGTCTTCTTTTCTCATTCTCTCTGTGCATTTTATAACTAGGCACCTGATCCTAATGGAGACAAAAAGGGCTGTGGATACGAAGAAAACTATATGCGAACCCTTCAAAAATGGATCTGTGTTCTCTCATGCCACTTGGGGAACATGAAATGCCTTTTGAAAATTGCTAGTTGTGTGAGCTGTGCAGGAGAGACACGTTAGCCCTGCTCAGTGGCAAGACCACCTTGGAGCCCACGCAGGCTGCCAACAGCCTGGAATTCTGAGAGTCCCATTGTGCTCAGGTGTAGGGGATGGCAGTGACCAAGGTGCCCAGTGCCTTTGCTCGCATGCCAAGTCATCTTCATAAGGCTCAAGGCATGTCAAGATGAGTGTGGCATCCGGGCCAGTGCATGGAGCAGTGGGTAATGCTGGGAGTGCTCTATTTCTCTCTGGTATGTGGAGACACAGCCTTTGATGTTAGAATTTTGGCTCATTAATAACTAATTTACATTTCCCAGACAGCAAATTGTGATCTGACACAAATTTATAAAAGAACTCCAAATGGCGAAATTCTCTTATACAATGAGTCCTTTGTGGTTTTTTTCCCCCTTCTAACTTAAGGAGTTTGTGATTAAAATTTTAATGCAATCATTGAAGTCTCCAGGGCTACTTAAAAATAAAACACCATCTTATTTCCTTCCTCCACAAGATCATGACAAGTGGCTGTTTCTTTGTTGCTGCTATTAGTGTTACAGTTGCTTTTTCAGCTGCTTTGAGCCCCACATTAAGTTCTCAATGGGCCAGATGGAAGGCCTGGGAATGAATTGGCAGTGGTAGCAGAAGGTGAAGGTGCTGTGTGCTTAGGCTTCTTAAAGCGTCTTTGCAGGTTACCGAGGCAACAGATTTTATTCAGATTGTCTTCTTGGGTTCCAATACTTCCTAGGGTCAGTCTCAATGCTCCAGAAGATCCTAAGCTTGAATAGATTATTCTGGAACACACATGGACAAATTAGAGCTCCCAAGGTGGAGATTTGTGTATACATCACTTTCTATTTATCCATTTATTTACCTACATATCTGCCTTTTTTCTTGGCTACATCTTGGAAGCCTGAATTCTTTATGACAAATGTCAGGATTTTTTTTATATTTTACTCACATTTCTTTGGGAAAATATGGAAGTCAAGAACAGTTGAAAACTGATTCATGGAAGGCAAATCTAGTTGCATCTCAATTCAGCCCATCATCGTCGCAGTTTATCTCTGTGAAACACTTTGTCATCTTGTGTGTTGATGACTCATGCTCAGTGAGAAGGTAAGCAGGTCCTCTCACCCCATGTGACAAGGAGAAAATGCCGCTTGTGCCCGTGCCTCCCTACAAAGGGAGGTCTGTGTCTCCGGGGAAAGAAGATGGACCAGAAAGGTGGACAGGAGAGTAGGCCATGGGCAGGGCTGTGGGGTGGGGCTGGGCCAACAAGACTTGGGTGGCTTAGCTGGTTGCATCACTTTTGGCAAGAAGCTTGGTTCTACTAAGTTACTTCTTGCTTGGAGAAATCATTTAGGGAACAGTCACGGGCTTGTTGTGCAGAATGGAAACATACCCAGAATGAAAAGATTTTTTAAACTAGCACCACTTGAGGTCAGATTTTAAATGGTCACCCAGCATGAGCCAAATTGACTACATGCAGAGAAGCAACAAGCCTCCCCAGTTGCCTATATTATTTTAATAACTGAAAGAATGTATTAGGAATTCCAGGCAAGATTTCCACCTGGACATGGTCCCAGATTCAAATTCATCTGTGCATGCCTTTTCAAATAAGCTTTGCACAAAGAGGTCATTTTTTTCTCACCAATCTTTTCTCCACCAATGGGTGGAAGAACCTGAGGCTGCCCCTCTCAGCTTTGGATGTAGGAAACAAGAAACCCGAGAGCTCTGCTGTAAGCAGGGTGATCTTCTAGAAAGTTGCTGAGAAGATAGCTTTGCTTGGAAGGGTGGTCTGCAACTCACGTGACATAGCCTTTCTCCATTGACAGAAGGTGACTCAGGGTATAATCAGCCTTTCCCTGTTAGTTGGACATCAGAGTGTTTGGAATAGAGAGGACTGACCTTGTGAGAAAGGGTCCCTGTGATGGGATCTCATGTCTCTGGGACATGCTGCTATACTGAAGCAGCAGGAGGATGAGTCCTCCACGCCACCCTGAGAGCCATGAGCAGAGACAGGATATCTTGTGTGTGCCCAGATCACAGTTAGGCTGTTTCTCAACACCTAGAACATTGCTGACATTTAAAAACGAATGTGGCTGCCCTGCCTGTTTATTTTATCCTCTTGTGTCCTGCATGGCTCATGGTCATATGGAGACCAGACTATGATTTTTTTTTGGAAGGGAGCCTATTCTGTTTCTAGTCATAGTTGGATTTAAGCAGAAACATCTTCTCATTGCCATGGTCAGGATAGATTCTCCTGGCTGGGTCATACTTGTTTCCTTCAGTCTGTGGGGATTCAGTTTCCATCAAAATTTTGGCTCCACCACTTTATCTCTGGCACTCTTGGGTTTGTTGCTTAATCTTTCCCAGCTAGATTTCCCTCTTCTACACAAAACAGATAATAATATTTGTTAAGAGAATGAAGCACAAAGGATTTTAGATATTGAGTTCTCAGAGGGAATTGTTGACATGATTATGAGGTTTACCATACAGTTAGGTATAAGGAGTCTCTAGAAGGGAAGTCCTGGGAAGTGATAAAGCAGAACCACACTGGTTTCCCCAAAAGACACTTCAAGGAAGATGTCATCATTGTTATAGCATCCATGTTTTTAGGCCATTAGGTATCTGAGTTAGGCTATAGGAAGTGTTCATTTCTGCCATGACTATGTCCCTCCTCATGGGAATCCAACCTCCTGAGTAGACTCAGCTACGGAGTATAAAGCCCTTCAAACAAAAGGCTTTACATATTTCTTGTGCTTTATTGCTCCAAGCCATGCTGGGATGTTGTGGAAATGAAGTGGATTCCTGTGGTCAGGAGCATAATGGAGAGGCAGGTCATATAGGGCTATGGTGCCACTCTGGGCAAGTATATAGACAGACTAAGATCTCTCCCAACAGAAACAGATCCTGAAGCACAGATGTCTCAGGAGATAGACATAAGAGCCTAGTGCAGCCATTTCTTCGATACAATGGTTAGGAGTTCTCCCTAGTTTCTTCTTCCTCTTTATTTTAATAAGATTTATTTATTTTTATTGGATAGTCAGATATATATAGAGGAGGAGAGACAGAGAGGAAAATCTTATGTATACTGATTCACTCCCCAGGTGGCCACAATGGCTAGAGCTGAGCCAATCTGATGCCGGGAGCCCAGAGCCTCTTTTGGATCTCCCACGCAGGTGCAGACTCCCAAGGTTTTGGGTCATCCTCGACTACTTTCCCAGGCCATAGGCAGGGAGCTGGATGGGATGCGGGTCCGCCAGGGTTGGAACTGGCATACGTATGTGATTCTGGCACGTGCAAGGTGAGGACTTCAACCACTAGGCTATTGCATTGGGCCCAGGGGTTATCTCTAGTTTCTTAAGGAGAGAAAATTTAGGATCACATACTATTGTTTAAGAATATCTAATAAAATACACATTGCTCACTGGAAAGCATGAGTCTAGTGACTTTTGAAAAAAGGTTTTTTGTTTTTTGTTTCTTTTTTTAATTCAAGAGGTAGAGACACACAGGCAGCCGGGGAGAAAGATATTCCTTTCACTCACTGGTTCCCTCCACAAATACATAGAATGACTGGAGTTGGTAGAGCTGGGCTGAGGCTAAAATTAGGACTTGAAATTCAAGCCAGTCATGAGCTGAACCATCAGGTGTAAAATCCTAGAGTCTGTACTGACAAAAAGCTGGAATCAGGATCCAGAGCAACAAATCAAATTCAAATTCAGGTATTCTGGAATGAGTCAAGGGCATCCTAGCCAACATCTTAATGACCTGCCCTTTGGTAAATCTTTCTTGTCAATTTGTAAGATCTTCTTAGTGAAACACATTGATAGTAAGTATCAGAATAAAAGTCCTAATCCTCACAATGGAAAAACTAGGTGTGTAAAGCCATTAACCCTGTTAGAGTGAGAAAAGTGATCTAGAGGCATTTGATTGCACCCAGCTCCCATATTGCAAGGTACATTTTTGGCTTTGTGAAATTATATCCCCATTTATGCTTCATTTTATTCCTGAGAGATTAGCAGGGCATGTAGGATGAATACAATTGTCCTGATTTTCATAATGGAGGAAGCCAGACTAGAAATTCCTTTCGTTATGAGCATATGAATTCGGGGCTTAAGAGGAACAAGAATCAAATTTCCTCATTGTAGGACTTTGCGTGTGTGTGTCTGACCAATTCATAGTTTATAGTGTCCTGCTGAAAACCATTGCACCTTTTGTCCTATTATGGCTGTGCTTCTGTCTTTTAGTTCAGGAGGGTGACCTGGTGGCATGCATGCTTACTGCTGTAAGGAAAGATTCAGAAGGGGGCTGCAGTGATGACAGTGCACTTTAAAATGGGGCATGGTATTTCAAACCATCCAATGCAGACCTGACTTTTGTTTAACTGGCAACCTCAGTTTCTAAAAGCACTTGTCCTACAGGGCAGGGTTTGGAGTGATGTCTGTGACTAGCAGAAAGAGCAGCTATGCCTTGTCCAGTCTGTTCACACAGCTGGATCCAAAGGGTCTGGAAAGTTGATGATGGCAGAGGTTTTGGGTGACAACCACAGTTGTTACTTTCTTTCACTTGCGTCACAGGGTTGGCATGTCCACATAGAGAGAAAATAAGCCATCTGGGCCATTTGTTTGGTCATGGTAGGGCTGGCCTTCTCACACTCAACACAAGGATGCTGGTGAAAGCTTCTCCTAGCAGTACTGGTCAACATGATGAGTCTGGTGAAGACCCAGCATGCAGTTCAGATCTCATGGATTTTAGGAGGTCCCTGGATGATTCAAGCCTGGGTGGTGTGGATCCAGGCTATGGACTCTATGCAAACACAGGGCACTGATGGGTAGGAGTGCAATGAGAACTAGGGAAGGCTAAGGTTTGTGTTTATGGTTTAGATTGCTGTGAATGGGGGTGTGAAAGTTTTTTTCATTACTCCTTAACCATGGCATGATTGACATTTACACATTGTATTGCCATCAGTCTTAGAATGAATTTGATTAGAGGTATCTGAAGAGTGCTTGGGGAGCTGTGTGCAGACAATGGGATAACAGGGACCTGTGGGTTGCTTACTTCACTGTGGGTTCCATTTTCAACTGGCTGATTGTACTCCTCTCTCTTTTTCTCCTGATGTGAAATTGAGGAGATGGATACATACTCTTTGATTAGCTATCTTTGAAGCAAATCAACATAGGCATCAAATAAACAGAGCAGTTTCAGTCGGAAGTAGATTTGCTTGTTGGCAGAGTGAGAGTGGTAATTTTCATAAAGCGACAAGGGCATCCTGCACCCTGAAGGCCTCTGGAACCTTCCACTTTCCTGAGCTGTGAACTCAGAGGGTGCAGTGACAGAGGCTTCTTGGTGGGTTAAGCACAGGCTTTGCAAGGTTGCTCTCCTTTCCTCTGCCTTGTTAGTGAACATACCTAGAGATTCCTTTGTTTCTGAAACCGGATTTCTAGTAGAAATCTGGAAGTTATTTCACAGGGACTTCTGAAAAGATGTACTTCGTGTAACTATTCTGATAGATTCGCTTGCACTTCTTATGTATGATGGAGAACAGGTTGGGGTAATGGAAAAATGCCTACTTGTGAGTCACAGGGCTCTTGACTTGAAAAACAATAAAGCATTGTAGAAAGAGTGTGGGCTTTGGACTCTGACAAGTCGAGAAACAAATCTTAGTTCTCTAATGATGTGACTAGGCAAGCTTTGGTCTTCTCATCTAGCAAATGATGCTGTTAACAACAGCTTCATAATGTGGTTGTTGGGATTAAATGATTCTCTCTCTCTCTCTGTCTCTCTGTCTCTCTCTCTCTCTCTCTCTCTCTGTGTGTGTGTGTGAAATTAAGAAGATGCGTGCTGAGGAATTTTCTGGTGTCTAGTCTGGACCCGAACTTCAGATTTGCATTTTTCACCTCAGTTTCCATGTGCTATTTTGTAGCCAACACATCCCAGTTTGCACATATCCTTTCTCTTTCTTGTCCTTCAAACCCTTTTACTTTCTACTTTCGCTTGTAATGACGAATTTCCTCACTACCTATTATCCACGGGTACTTCTTTGCTCTGTTTCAGTCACTAAATCCTGTGACTGCTGCTTCTGCTGTGTCACTGTTCTCTATCCCATCCTGCTTAGCCTGAGTCCAGTCCTCATCATTCTTTGCCTGGATCACAGCCATAACTACCATTTTACCATTCACCAGGGTGAGAACCACCAGCTATGGTACATCCGTATAAAATATTCAGTGCGTCTTTCATCAACCTCGAGTGCCAGTTCAATTTATTTGACTAAGAAAATAAGCGCTCCATGGCCATGTTCTTTCATGCTCCCCAGCTCTGGTCTGCATCACTTCCACATTCTGATCCTGAGCTGACACTCAGCCAAAGTACTTGGTGCTCCGCAGAGGAACCAAGCTCTCCCTGACTTTCCCTCAGAAATCACAGTTCTCTGCAGGGAATGCTTTCCCATGCCTTCCACACCTGAGTAACTCCTAACCACCAGCCAAGAGTCAACTTCATTGTCACCTCCTCCTGGAAGAGATTCTGGAGCCCTTTTGGCTGGGTAGGCACTCCTTGTCTATGCCATCGTGATTTCATATGCATACATTTGTGGCCCCCGATTTTTCTAAGCTGTCTTAACCTCAGGGCTGGAACTCTCCACCTTAGCAACATCAGACCCTAGGACAGCACCAGGCCTTGTTGGACATGTAGTGCAGACTGATGGAATGGTGACTGAAGAGTGTCCAAAGTGAGTAGAAAAGAGATTTGCTAATTTGAGCAGCTCAGTAACAGGATCTTGTCTGATTTTTGCTACTAAATAGCTAGTCAACTTGGATAAGGCCTGTTAGCTTTCTGGGCCTCAGGTTTTTCACATAAAATGAAACTCACAGATAATGTGACATAGAACACATATAAAACTTCACATTTCTACAGAACATGAACCTTTAATAATGTGGAATAAAATCAATGGAAAGTAATACGTAGTATAAGAGCCTGCATTCAAGAGGTGAATGTGTGAAAGTCTATAGTCAAGGGGCCAGATCCTTATACATGTTTGTAATGAGTAAAGCTGGTTTTCACTAAAGCAGAATTGGATTTATACTTTCCATTTCAGTTTCTTGTTTTGGAATAAGGGCTAAATAAAAGTGTTTGTCAGCTAGAGCTGAATAACTTCGAGTGGATCAGCTGAGAATGCGGAGTGATCAAATCGTTTCTATATGGCTGGTGACAAGTGGCAACGTGGCTGACTTGCTTTCCTCCGTGTCCAACAAAGTCAGAAACTCAGTAAAGCTACGAACAAAAAATGTCACAATTGCCATTTTATTTGCAAAATGTTAAGTAATGTGCCCACATTCCTAGAAAATTATGTACTAAAATAGCACAAAAAAGCACACTTTCCTGTCAAATGGAGTTAGACTCAGTAAATCACCGAGAGGCGAATGCCCAGTAGGATATGAGCAAGGCCTAACAAGCAAAGCATGCTTGTCTATGGTGTGAGGCTGTGCTTTGTGCTGCAAGAGGGCCAGTATGTCTGACCTGCACACGTGAACAGAAGTTGTCCCTGTTCTATTGGTGAACCAGAAACAACTATGTGAACTGGTTTCTAAAAAAAATTGTAAGTGTTCTCTAGGCAACTAGATGAGTTGAGTTGCCTTGTACAGCATTGACAAGCTCCCTGTCTCAAAATTCTCTTTTGGGGCTAGTTTTGTGGCATGGCTGTTTAAGCCACTGCCTGGAATGCCTACATCCCATGTGGATGCTGGTTTCAGTCCTGGTTGCTGCACTTCTGTTCCAGCTCCCTGCTAATGTGTCTGGGAAAGCAGCAGAGGAGGACCCCTGAACCCCATGGGGGAGAGACCTGGAAGAACTCCTTGCTCCTGTCTTAGGCTTGGGCCAGTATAGGATATAACAACCATTTGGGGAGTGAACCAGCAGATAGAAAATTCTCTCTCTCTCTCTTTCTCCCTCCCTCCCTCCCTCCCTCCCTCCCTCACCTTCTCTCTCTCCCCCTGTAACTCTGCCTTTCAAATGAATAAAATAAATCTCAAACAAATCCATTTTGTGTGGAAAAAAATTTCCTTTACCTAAATTTTCTGAAGCTAACTTTGTAAAGTGAATATATTTTCTTTAGTTAAAGACTTGTATCCTCAAAGGAAAAATCAGTAACTTTCATTAAGGAGGGAATTAAATGTTAAGTGAATATACAAATGTAAACAATTTCAAGATCATTGAGATTTGGGTTGCATTTTCCTATTAGTTTTCATTTGTGTGGCTTTTTTTTTTTTTTTTTTTTTTTTGTCGATCTGGCTGATCCTAGGATGAGGAACGTTTTCCAATGTCCAGTCTCCATTCACTCAGATATTTGCTGTCATTGTTTGGCTGGGGTGGTTGACCAGTTTGTTCTGCTCTTCATTCTCTGCTATGGTACCTCTGCAGGTGGTGGGCTGCCATACCTCTGCAGGCTCCAGTGGGCTGCCATATCCTCAATGTACATCTGAGCCAGCCATCCATGGCGCCATCTTCTCCACTGAGGAGGCCCAATTCTGACACATGCACTCTATAGTCAGTCCAACATTCTTGGATGTGAGACCCCAGGCACCCGAATGTTCCAACCTATGATTTAGTTTTTTTTTAAAGATTTATTTATTTTATTGCAAAGTCAGATATACAGAAAGGAGGAGACACAGAGAGGAAGATCTTCTGTCCAATGATTCACTCCCCAAGTGAGCCGCAATGGCCGGTGCTATGCCGATCCGAAGCTGAGAGCCTGGAACCTCTTCTGGGTGTCCCACGCGGGTGCAGGATCCCAATGCATTGGGCCGTCGTCAACTGCTTTCCCAGGCCACAAGCAGGGAGCTGGATGGGAAGTGGAGCTGCCGGGATTAGAACCGGTGGCCATATGGGATCCCGGTGCGTTCAAGGCGAGGACTTTAGCCGCTAGGCCACGCCACCGGGCCCTGTGATTTAGTTTTAATCTCTCTTCCTGGGATCTTTTTTTAACCCTGCCACTACTGTTAATGACAACTTCCTGACCAAATTTGTTATTGCCTATCTGGAAAATAGGGGTCATCCTTTATTCATATTACTGTGTCCATATCTTGCCTGTATCTCCAGTTACCAGAAGGTGTTCAACAAGTATTTATCGAATCAATGAATGTAGTGCATAGTGTATTTCAATATACAGTCAAAAATATAAGATTTGTGATTTTAAAAATGAATTTTTAAAAAAGATTTATTTATTTTATTACAAAGCCAGATATACAGAGAGGAGGAGAGACAGAAAGGAAGATCTTCTGTCTGATGTTTCACTCCCCAAGTGAGCCGCAATGGCTGGTGCTGCGCCGATCCGAAGCCAGGAACCAGGAACCTCTTCTGGGTCTCCCACGCAGGTGCAGGGTCCCAGGCATTGGGCCGTCCTCAACTGCTTTCCCAGGCCACAAGCAGGGAGCTGGATGGGAAGCAGGTCTGCTGGGATTAGAACTGGCGCCCATATGGGATCCTGGGGCATTCAAGGTGAGGACTTCAGCCGCTAGACCATGCTGCCAGGCCCTAAAAATGAATTTTTTAATTCAGAATCTCTAGTTATGTGAAATTCTATCACTTTGAATGTATTTTTAGTGAATGAATTAATTAGAAAGGCCAATAGTTGGGTGTGAGAAAAAGATAGGGAGAGCTTACTCCCATCTTCTGGTTCACTCCCCAAATGTCCGCAATGACTGGTGCTAGAATAGACCAAAGACAGGTGCTGGGAATTCAATCTGGGTCTCCTACTTGGCTGGCAGGGACTCAACTGCTTGAGCCATCAGTGTTGCCTCTTTGGTTCTACATTAGTAAGAAGCTGGAATTGCTTAGTGAGCCCAGGTACTTCACAGTGTGTTGGTGTATTAACTGGCTTTGAAACTACTAGGCCAAATGCCTGCCCCAATATTGAGAATATTTAAAGGAGCAAGAATGCGGAAGGGAAGAGGAAAATGGAAGTTAAAGTTGTTCATTTTTATGAGATAATGATGCTCTGGCGATCTGTCTCACAACATATATATCCAAGACTCCTGAACGGTATACTTAACAGTGGTTAAAGTGGGGAATGTACGTATTTTTTTTTTTTTAACCACAGTGAAAAACAGAGTGAGAATAATGAAAAAAAGACACTTTTTTTCAAAAAGGAGTAATTTATTTATTTGAAAGGCAGAATTTTATAGAGGAGGGGGAGAGAGCAAGAGAGTGAGAAAACAAAAGAGAGAGAGATCGAACTTCCATCCATTTTTTGATTATTCAAATACTTGCTATGGCCAGGACTGGGACAGACTGACACCAGCAGCCTGAAGCTCCATCAGGGTCTTCCATGTGGATAAAAGGGGCCCACGTATTCGGATTATTTTATGTTGTCTTCTCAAGGCATTAGCATTAGCAAAAACTGGGAAGTAGAACATCTGAGGATTGAGCCAGTACCTGTATGTGATGCCGGTGTTGACAAGTGGTGGCTTAACCCACTGTGGCACATCACTAGTCTGAGCAAACTTTTTCTGTAAGAGGGGCCACACAGTAAATATTTTAGGTTTGTCGGCTCTGGGGTCTCTGTCCCAGCTGTAGCTTGAAAGCAGCCAATGAATCAGTGTGACAGAGATCCAATGAAACTTTATGAGCATGAATGAATTTGATTAGAGGATTGTTTCTTGATGTCTAATTTATAGTATGGTGTTGATGAGACCCATATCTAAACTGCCTTTGTATGTTTCTTGGTAAACTTAGTTGCAAAGCTTAAGGAGTTGCTATTTAGGAAATTGTCATTCTTGGATAACTGATGGGATTGGAGGGCCAGCGCAGAAGGCCAGACAGATTGTACATCACACAACTACAGAATGGCCAGTAGCAGCCTTTTTGAAAAGCCAGATCTGTGATAGGCAGATGAATTCTGTTATCTACCTTGGGTAGGGAACACGATTGTCATTTATGTGGATAGCTGTAATATATTTTATATATGCTCTATCATTTCAATGAATACCATTGTCTTTTGTAGCACGAGTGTTACCATTTCCATTTTTCAAATACAGGAGACACAAGAAATTAAATAATTGACTTGAGGTGCAAATAGGATGTGGTGGGTCCTGGCTTGACCTGACACTAAATCTGTGGTCTTTCTACTATATCACCATTTATTTATGATCATAACAACTCTGATCCTGGTTCATAAAAAACAAAACAGAATGTAATGTTCTTGGCAAAGCAGACTGAGGTAGCACATTAGTATCTATGGCCTTACTGTAGTCAAGTTTTCCTCCTCTTTTAGTCATTAGAGCCCACAAATGAATAATATACTCACATTTCTAAGGCTAAGTACATCCCAGAGACCTTAATCTTGGAAAGAATCATCCAAAAAGGTATCAATATTTTTATTAATAATTTTGTAATACAAATCCTAGTCTCACTTGAGCTAACTGAAAATTTAAATAGGGATTAAAATAATATGTTTACACATTTCTGTTGCTATGTTTTTGTTGTGATAGAGCTGTATGAACTGTACTGAATTAATGAGATGTCACTTCATTTATTCAGTCACAGCCATCCTTTGGTAAAGATAAGCTGCTAAAGGAAGATATTGCATAAGATTGCATAAGTCATTCAAATCTCTTGACACCTGGGATGCATTGTTGATGCTAGAGGGAAACTAAAAAAAAAACTAGAACAGACTTTGTTTAGAGCTTTGAAGAATGAGTTCCATAAGGCCAAACAATCACATTGCTATGTGTTCTGTCTGATTGGCCAAATCAAGGTATAGGTCCAGGTCTGCCCTGCTTCTCTCTTCTCTCCACCTCCCTCCCTTCTGTCTTTCTTACCTTTCTTCATTCTCTCCTTCCTCCCTCCCTTCCTCCCTCCGTCCCTTCCTTCCTTCCTCCCTCCCTCCGTCCCTCCCTCCGTCCCTCCCTTCCTCCCTCCGTCCCTCCCTTCCTTCCTCCCTCCCTCCGTCCCTCCCTTCCTCCCTCCCTTCCTCCCTCCCTCCGTCCCTCCCTTCCTCCCTCCCTTCCTCCCTCCCTTTCTCCTTCCCTTCCTTCCTTCATTCCCTTCATTCCTTCTTCCCTCCCTCCCTCCCTTCCCACCTCCCTTCCCACCTTCCTCCTTCCCTTCTTTTCTTCTTTTTTGTTTTACTTCTATTTTTTCTCATTCTTTTATTCCTCTCCATGTCTTCTCACCCTCATTTATGTATTTCTCCATCTGTCCATCTATCATTCACCCTTCCACACACCCATTACCCAGGTTGAGCATTACGCCATGGACTTAAACACCTGCCTTTGCCATGTCTGGGCTGCCTCCACATCTATTCAGTCTCTGCTCTGTTTTTACTGTGAATCTTCAATGTACACCAGTATCTGTACAGAGTCATGGATAAAAAGCCAAAAGTACACACATGCCTTACTTTTTATAGCTATATTCGTGTTAGTCTATCCCAGCACTCCTACTAGGAAAATGATTTCCGATTATATTGAAGATTCAGAGGTGGGCAATAGTGGGAAATGAATCCCACAGCACTTGGTTCCATTTGCAGTGGTTTCCCAAAACAGGAAATTAAAATAACAGCAACATGAAAGAAGCACACTATCTGGTATGCCATAAAATCTGTACGCCCTAAAGAACACTGCTTTTCAGTGCTGAATATAAGCTAATGTATTTTCACTTTTGAATACATGAAGATCAGGTACTTGCTGGGAGATGCTTTGGTTTGGGACCAAAAGGCATCAAAGGCTTGCCGCCTGATACCTGAGGCTTTGAAGTGAGGTGGGTGGTGTGGTGATGAGAGGAAGTTCACCCCTCCATGTGTCTACTCTATTATTTCTATTATTTCAGGCTTTTTATTTTCAGCTGTGAAGAAAACAAGCCCCCCTGGTGCTCCGACTTACCCCAGGTTATCTTTATATGCAGAAAGGGCTAAATTTCCAACCACGCCAAAGAGAGAGCTAATCAGGCCAGTGTGTGTGTTATATATTCAGGCCTAGATGAACTTGAATTAATTTTGATTCAGTAATGATCACAGTGGTGTTTGATGTTGCCTTTTGGTCTTGCAAAAAATTTTAAGCTTAAAGAAATGAATGGTTTGATTATATACAGTAGTGAAAACCAGTGAGTGGCTAACTCCATTACTATTCTGAACATAGTTATCTTCTTCTTCTTCTTCTTCTTCTTCTTCTACAATGGAGAATGAGTCATACACTTGCTTCTCAGCTAGGGTGTCTGTGTAAGCCAGATCTAGTCAATGAGATGGTGGTCCTGTTGGATTTGGGTAAACTTTTTCTTTCCATGATGTGGGTGACAGTTGAACTGTTTGCCTTTGTCAACTTGTCTCTGTCTCCTATGTAGATGACTGGAGCATCTGTAACCATTTTGTGACCAAGCATGAAAATGTGAAGCTAACATGCCAAGTATGTTGGAGACTGACAAGAAAGGAAAGGTCCTAATTGTACTAAAGAAGCTGAACCAGCACTATTTGGACTTATTAATTTGGCTTTTATTATTTGGATTCCGTTGCTATATGAGAAACACAAATTTCTATTTATTTCAGCCCATTAGTTGTTAGGTTTTCTGTTTCATCTTATCTAAAGGAGTTCTAACTGATACAGCTTCAATAGCCAGTCAATGGTAAGACCATGAGGGTAATTAAAAAAAAAAAAAAAGAAAGTTATTTGACAGCGGATAGACAGAGAGCACTCCCAAACATTGGTTCACTTTCCAAATGTTCATAGAAGTCAGGGGTAGGCTGAAGTTAGAGCTATGGACACTAAGTCTCCCATGTTGGAGGCAAGGACCCAATTACTTGAGCCTTCACTGACTTCTCAGGGTCTTCATTAGCAGGACACTGGAGTCAGGGGTGGGAGTCAGATATCAAAGCCAAGCACTGCAATATGGCATGCAGGAGGCTTTACCACTAGCCCAAACACTTGCCCCAAGAGAGTAATTTTTTCTTCTGCTTTTAGTTCTATGACTTTGGTGAGTCACAAATCTTCTGTTAATACACGTATGTATAAAATAAAGGAATGGGATTCAGAGTGTGTAAACTCTAACCTTCATGATCTTTGGGGAGTATATAATGCATCCTTCTATGGTTAATACTGTCACCAAGAAACAGAGGAACAAATGTTAACACTTTCATTTAAGATTTTCCCATGAGCTTAGTCAGTGTAGCATGAAATATTTTCTTTTCCCAAGAATATTTTACTTTAGGAGAAGCACCTCCCCCCACCAACTAATTAAAAATATTAGCTAGGCTTACTTATTCAGTATTAGTAACTTGTGTATAAGAAGAAATTCTGGGTGACTAATATCCACAAACCTGCATAGTTTACTCACACCAATAACAATTTTTCTAGAATCAGGCACACACATGAGTTCTGAGATATAAGTGTGTGTGTGTGTTTGTTTTTTGTATGTAGGTCTTCACTGTATCTGAAAAATCCAGGGGAAACTTCAAGCTGTAGAGGAAGTCCAAAATTCTC
This sequence comes from Ochotona princeps, assembly GCF_030435755.1. Taxonomy (NCBI): domain Eukaryota; kingdom Metazoa; phylum Chordata; class Mammalia; order Lagomorpha; family Ochotonidae; genus Ochotona; species Ochotona princeps. The sequence goes on from NC_080843.1 coordinate 52,052,846, forward strand.
TCTTAACCTTGGCATGGTTGGACTATGTATTATCTCTTCTATTTCTTGGGTTTGGCAGTAACCACACATGTTTCTCTCTTCCTCTAAAAGAAACAAGTCACCAAATCCATTTTTATTTCACCAAAAGGAGGAGAATTTTGTTACTTTCATTTGGGTTTCCCCAAGGAGTAGTAAAATGCAATCCAAAGGGCAAAACAAGGAATCAAGAAAATAGATTTCCTGTTTTTAACACCACCTTCTCTCTTTTACTCTTTTTCTCTTCCTCTCTGTCTCCTCTCTTTGCTATGACTGTACATTCTGAAAAACACTGATCTAGTTTAGAGACAAAACAGTTTCTCTTAGTAAGGAATGATATAGAAATCTGAAGAAGCACTGCTGGCACGTTATTATCAAATGGATGTTTGTAAGTGGTTTGAATTCAGTAAGCATTCAAGTAGTATTATCGTCTAGTTGCCAGAATGTGCCTCCCTCCATAATTTTCTACTGAAATTTCAGTTCTAAAACCTCCTTTATAAGCGGGGATGTTGGTGTTTGTGTTGCCTTCTTTTTGAGGTGGTAAATTCCTACAGGGTTTTGGGAGGATATGAGTTATTTCTGTATCTCCGTCAGTAGCTAGTGCAAGCTTTCATACTCATTTGGTAACCCACACACTTTTGTTGGATTAGATTCTATCCATACTCTTGCTGCTTTGCAATATATTGATCTTTGAGTTGATGGCCTCTGAGTCACACACTCAACGACTCTTCACCACACTTCTGAGAGGATTTTAAATCAATTTGTTAGAATCACCAAGCTTAGATTATGTGCTGCTATATATATCTATGCCGCAATTAAGCTGAAGATAAGCAACATATTTAAATAACTGTAAGAGAACTGAGACAATGGGGTGATTCACACAAATGTCCCTGTTCCCCTTTGTTTGAAGGATAAAATTAAGTGAATGTTTAGCTGTATCTGCATTATTGGATTGAGACTCCCACATATTGATGAGACGAGTACACTTACTGAAAATTTGAAGTGATGTAGAAAATAAAATCAGAGCCTTTAAGGAGTAAATTTCAAGTCTGATTCAACTTTTGAAATCTCATTTATAATCTCTGAAAATAAAGATAGTAAGAAGCTCCTCGAAGTAACTGCTTTTAGGCAAGTGACCTGGGAGCCTCAGGATTCAGCAATGGTTTCCCCTGAAAACCTCTCCGAGTGCACTACTTTTATGTAAATACTACCTCAGCAAAGTTTATTTGAAAGTTTGATTGCAAACAATTCACATAAGGCAAGATTTACCTTTGTGAGCACGTTCACCTTCTTACTGTAGTTGAAATAAACTTTGACCACAGGGTCTATGCAAGCTCTTGGGGTCTCATTGGGAAATGAGGATGCTGTCTATGATTCAGTTTCCTAGCCCCTTTCACCCTCCTCTGGAAATAGCACCCCTCTTTTCCTTCTTTGATCAGCTGCTACTTCCTTACTCCAACCACATAGTTTTGGGAGGTCTTCCAATTGGAATGGGCTACTTATCTACCCTCTTCTTGCTTACTCTACTTCGCTCCATCTGCTTTCTGCCACTCTGCTAATGGGAGCACAAATGTAGATTGACAAAGAAACACATTAACACTGATGTGGAGCTGATTCAATGAGAGGATAAAGAGAGGGAGGATGTCCGGAAGCTTGAAGTCTCTGGCTTTAGTAATCCGCCAGCCATCCTCCATCTCACTGTTCCTGGTTTCTTGAGTCAATTAATAAAAATAAAATGTTTCTCTTTGATAAGCAAGTTGAAGCTTCCTCCAATTGTATCCAAAAGAATCTTAACAACTTAGGGTTAGAATTGTATTTAACCAGCCTGCCTTGTATATGTGGAGATTATGTCTTACAGTTGCCAGTTGTACAATATTTTCAAATTATCACTGTCTCACTGAGCGAATGTCCCCTGGGACTTCTCCATCTTTCAATACTCTAAATGTAGTCCCGCATACTATGTGAGAACTCTGACCTACATTTGCTTTACTGTTTCCAACTTTAGTTAAGAGGCATGGAATGCAGTTGGGCTTGACATTTTGATAGCTGCTTACTTTTTGTCTTATATCAGATATGAAGGCAATCTAACCAAGATTTTAAAATGGAAAATATTCTCAAGCCACATTTTCATATAATACTTTTGCAAGTGATCATTCCAGCCACCAAATAAAATTTTTTATGTATTGCCAATGAACTTAATTCTGATATATTTTTCTGACATTATGCTATTACAAAACTGTCTTCAGTTTTGCTTCAGCCATTAGTTTAATAAGCAATACATGGAAAATGACTGTTCTGTGTGAATCTAAACCAGCAGTCATGTAATTCCAAGGGCTCACAGGTCTGTGTGGTGTTGGTTTGGGAATTTCCCTGGAAATCAACAGGAAGCTTATGGATTGGCAGCTCTCTGCATTGCTGTGAACAACCAATTCTCCCTTTTATGACCATAAGGAAACCATTTGCTATCTTTAGCTTTTGGCATTTCCTCCGTTCTTCAGGGCACAGCAGAGAACACTAACTGACTCTCTGATCAAGTCTTCAAAACCTTGAACGTTAACTTCTTGAGGTCTCAAAGGCTATACTCATTTTAAGTCACCTAATATTCTCTTACTATCTCGCCCATCTCTCAGGAGCTCTGATTTCTTTTTTTTTTTTTTCAGATTTATTTTTATTTATTAGAAAGGCAGATATATAGAGAGGAGAGACAGAAAGGAAGATCCATTGATTCAAGTCCATTGATTCACTCCCCCAAGTGCCCGCGACGGCCAGTGTTGCACTATTCTGAAGCCAGGAGCCCAGAGCCTGGAGCCTCCTTAGGGTCTCCCCTGTAGATGCAGGGCCCCAAGGCTTTGGGCCATCCTCGACTGCTTTCCCAAGCCACAAGCAGGGAGCTGGGTGGGGAGCGGGGCAGCTGGGATTAGAACCAGCACCCTCTATGGGATCCCGGCATGTTCAAGGCGAGGACTTTAGCCGCTAGGTTACCATGCCAGGCCCTGTGTTTAGCCCAACATATGGAAACTCTTTTGCCTCTTTGTTTAGCTCTTTCTTTAAATATTTATAAATGAATCTTTACAGAATAACCTTTGGAGTAGCCTCTTTGACAAAGAAATCATGACTGCTTTCTGATACTGTGGTCCAACGAAACTTTGGGAATGAGAGGTGTAAGTGGGTCTAGTTGTGAGGGCTAGGGGTGACAGGGATGAAGAAGGTAGTGACATTCGACAACAACCTTCCTTAATGGGCCAAGTGGAAAGATATACTCATGGTGTCAGATTAATAAGTTGGTGACAACAATAATTCTTGAATTGGTTGAACCCAACTATAGGTATCTAACAGGCACAGTAGAATTCTAACTTTAAATTTTATAATAATTATTTAAATATTTAAAAACATGACTTTGGCATTCATATAGCATAAACAAGCATAGTTCTAAATAATCCCAATGGCATGAACAAGGAGTTGTACTTATTGGAATGAAATCTGATGGATAGAGAAGTATGAAGAACCTGACATTTCAGGCAGGACAGGCCACTAGCCTCAGTCATTCAGGTTATTACACAGCAAAATATCCTAGGCAGGCAGTTCATAAACAACTCACATTTGTTGCTCACAGTACTGGAGGCAAAGAAGTCCACGGGAAGGTGGCTGTGTTGTGAGCCCAAGGTAGGTCAGCATTTACTTTGCCTGACATCAACATGGGATGTGCGTTCAAACCCAACTCTTCCTGGCTCAAGCCCAGGTTTCCACTGAGAATGAAGGTGGCCTTCAAGAGGGAGCTCAGGGCACACTGGTAGCATCTCAGGAAGCCAGGAAAGTGGCTGGGGGCATTGAGAGCTGATGCTAGGCAGGAGCTGGGCCTCCATGTACCTTAGGTTCCCGTAGGTTGCACAAACTGTCCAGACAACCACTAAGGGAAGTACAGAAGAAAAAACCTTGTGCAACCACCCTCGTCTCTGGCTCATGAAGCTAGGCCTGATTCAAGGCCAGAAATGAGCTTTGAAAGCAGAAATTAGAAATCTTCCACTACATACCATTTTGAGTGTTGGAATCATCCTCTAAAGAAGGATGAGAAACAAACTTAATAGGTAAGTTTAGCTAGAGCAGGAGAGAATCCTGAAAACTGGGCTGGGGGCTCAAACGTTGTCCTGTAGGGAAGGCTGCAGAGAGGGGAGTGACAAGGTGAGCTTGGCATTCAGAAATATTAATTTCCAGTGAGATGTCTTTCAGAAGTGTGTTCCTTTCAACTACTCTTTTTTGTTGTTTTGCACGTAAGAACTGAAGGAATGCTCCTTTTTTGGATCAAAGAAATGTAGTTGCCTGCAAGGCCTCCATCACTCACTTTTTCCCACTGTTCTGTGCACAAAATCTGCTGGAACTTTTGACATTTTGTGCTCCTTTGCCTCTGGATTTTAAATGCCAGCAAATTAATGTGTAAGATGTCGGCAGAAAATGACTTTCACAGGACAGGGTGACCTTACGTTTTTGGTCAGGAGGAGAGGAAAGCGGCAGACACACTAATTGCTGAATTATAATGAACCTTTCTACCATCCTTTGAATCTCTCAGAGGAATCAAAATAAAACAAAACTAGAGCATTGATAGCAAGCAAGCGGCCATGCAGGCAGACAACAGGTGGGGATGAAAGCCAAGCTCCCAACTTCTCTCAAAGTATCAGAAAAAGAAAGGTAACTTCCGTTCCTAACAGACTAGTAATAATTTGCATCTCGTTACTTCTCACCTTAGTAGGAATTTATGAAAGACAGGTATTTGCATCGCAAGCACACATGTGTGTCTGCACACGTGTGTGCATGTATACACACATACACAGAGGCAGATCTCAGTATGCCTCAGCACATATGCGCAATTTACACTGTCACAGAACCAGTAATATAGTTTAACATGGAGTTGTTGAAAATGCTAAGTGCAAGAAAGCAAATCTTATGAGGGTGATGGGTAACCAGAATAAGAGCTACTAATGATCAGAGTATTTGACAGAACAAAGTTCTTGGCTTCACCTGACACAGAAAAGTGGATGCAAATTCCAAGTGAGAAATTTTGCTTCCTCATGGTCATTCTCTCTCTTGCAGACTGGCTTTAAGAAAGTCAACACAGGGCCTGGCATGGTAACCTAGTGGCTAAAGTCCTCACCTTGAACATGCCGGGATCCCATAAAGGGTGCCGGTTCTAATCCCAGCTGTCCTGCTTCCCACCCAGCTCCCTGCTTGTGGCCTGGGAAAGCAGTCGAGGATGGCCCAAAGCCTTGGGGCCCTGCATCTACATGGGAGAGCTGGAAGAGGCTCCAGGCTCTTGGCTTTGGATCTTCACAGCTTTGGCCATTGTGGCCACTTAGGGAGTGAATCAACAGACAAAAAATCTTCCTTTCTGTATAGCCAACCCAGATTCTGTCATGTCCTGACTTAGAGGATGATCAAGTTCTTCTTTGTGATTTTCCAGTATAATTGAATTATCTCAGCTAATATACAGTTTATATAACTTCGTGTTTCCTTTTTTTTGGCTGTGTGCTTTCCTCTTCAAGCAGGGCTTCATATTTTACAAAAACTTCAGGTGTTGGGTCCTTTCCTGTTAAATACATGGTAATGTTTCTGTGCAGTAAATGTGTTAACATACACTGATTTGGGCACAAGCACATGCATACACACACAGCTTCCAATCCCATCTGCTGATTCTCCTCTCCCCACTCCCTATACCTACAATGCCAGGGCTAGGCTGGCTAAGCCAGGAGCTGGAAATTCAATCCAGGTCTCCCATGTGAGTGGCAAGAACACAATTACTTTATTACTACTACTTCCCAAGATTTACAATAGCAGGAAGCTGGAATCAGAGCTGATTCTAAGGAGAGAATCTGGGTTCGGTGATATGGGATGCAGGAGTTCCATTGTTTGGCCAATTGCTCAACACAGGGTTGCTTTTCTGAGAAAGCATGATAGAGTATCAGTGATAACCCAGACTGAAATAGGCCCCAAGCTTGGCACGGCCCTGTTATCTCTGATCTTAGTTACTTGATTTCTCTATTCCTCCTCTGAAAATGGGGCATGATTCACGCCACAGGTGTGTTGTGCGCTTGAAACAAACTCATGTGTATGAAGCTCATGTGCAAAGCAGGTGCACAGCGGGTAGGTGTTACTGCTTGCCCATTTCCCATATCTGCCATTGCTGAAACGATGTGAGCAAAGTATAGAGCTGGTGGGTAGCTGTGATCAGATTTTCTTTCCTGTGCTCAGAAATTTGAAGTTTCTCAAATGAAATGTTTGCTTACAATTCATCTGTGAACATCTTTTGGTTTGTCTCATTTAGGTGGAGGAGACTGTATTATTTGGTGGCTACTTTGTTGGCACAGCACTGAAATTGTCATCAAGGCAAGTCCAGAATCTGTCTGACGATCTGTTTTTACCGGGGCATCTCTCTGGCGGCTAGCCAGACTCTTGGAGTGTCTCAACCACTGCCACATGTTTCCCTGAGGACATTGCATAAAATGCATCAGAAACGGCCACAGTTTCATGTAACAGACTCCCACGTTCATCATTTTCATAAGCAAGAGTAGACTTAATGGTCACTGGTCTCATTATCCTATTATTTTCCCATGGAAATATTGCTTCATATTGACTATTTTAAAAACAATGATCATTTTGCGGTATTTCTCAATAGTTTTTGTTAAATAATAACCATACACAACAAAACAACATGCCCAGTTTTCTCTTTTGATGTAGTATTTGCAACCATGCTTATGGATATCACAACCATGCTTATGTTATATCACATTTAAATGTGCATGATATTTACTCCCTTGCCAGAGAGGACATCTGGTAGTATCAAGTTAAAACATCTATTTACATTAAGATTCATATATCCAGTTTTTCTACTCCAGGGAAGATAACTCTTCATTCATTCTTATTTCCATCTGACTTATCCACAGCATAGTGTACTGTTAACTTTGACCCAGTTAACTATCAGCGGTTGTGACTACAAACCTGCCACCCACAAAGATGATTATGTCTATTATGTATAGTGCATGGTTTCACTCATTCACTTATCCCTAAATAAGGGCAGATTTACATGGAAGAAAGCTAAGATCTTCCTTGGACTACCTCTGTTTGGAAATCAGATATGTATCTTTGGTAGATGGTACTCATGGACTTTGAAAAAAGAAGTTGCTCCATGACAGAAATTTGTTGTTAAATTTCATCTCAGACTCACTCCTGCTTAATACTAAGGAACAATATAAATGAGACACTATTTATGATGGGTTGCTGAGAAGGTGAGTAATCCACTCTATTTGAAGAACTGAAGATTTTAATTTCCTGATGCATCATAACCATGACTCCATATTGAAGAACATTTAAAGAAATTAGTCACACAGAAGTGCTGGTTGTTTCTGCATGAGGATTCTTTAAAAAGTTGTAGGGGTTGGGTGTATTGGTGCATCTCTTGGGATGCCTGCTGCACTTATCAGAATTGGTGGGACTCAGTCCTGTCTCTGCTTCTGATCTGCTTCCTGCTAATTCACAACAGGTGAATTATACATGTGTTTCTATAATTTGTAGTTTCTTTACTGGTTTCTAATTTTATTCCATTGTGGTTCAGAAAAATGGTATATTTTTTTTATTTGCTGAGAGTTATTTGGTGGCTTGATATGTGGTCTATCCTAGAGAATGTTCCATGTGGTGATGAAAAGAATGTGTATTGCCACAGCTGTTAGATAGAATGTTCTAAAAATGTCTGCTATGTCCATTTGGTTAGTTGTGGAGTTTAAACTGGACATTTCTTTCTCTTTCTTTTTGTATTGAAGATATGTCCATTGATGATAGTGAGGCGTTAAAGTTCTCATTATTATTGTGCTGAAGCTTATCTCTCCATTTAGGTCTAATAATTTCCATTTTATAAAATTGAGTGCATGAATTAGGTACTATGTATCTTTACAGATGTCAGGTCTTTTATATAACATTATGTAGTGATCCTCTTTGTTTCTCTTACTGTTTTTGCCATAAGATTGATCTTGTTGTGATAGATAGATAATCCTGATTAAGATGCCACAATTCTACATTTGGCTCTGGCTCTAGCTTTTTATTAGTGCAGTCCCTGAGAGGTGGTGGTTATGGCTCAAATAGTTGAGCTGCTGCCTGCCATGTAGGAGATCTGGATTCAGTTGTGGACTCCTGGTTTTAGCCCACTTCAGTCCTGGCCATTGAAGGTATCTGTTCTGTCAAATAAATGAATTTTTAGAAAGGCTATTTTTTTAAGTTAAGACATAGTAACATGTCTTGTTTTTTAATCCATTCAAGTGGTCAATAATTTTCAACTGACAAATTCAAGCGCTTTTTAGCCTTTGGCTAAGATCACATACAACTGATAATCAAGCCACCACTTTCAAGGTTATTATTAAGAAGTAGTGACTTAGTCTTATCACTAAGGATATTTATTTTGAATATCCTTTATTTTATTTCTGCAGGGTTCCATAGTTTCACATATTTTCAGCATCGCTGCTATTTCCTTTCCTTTTCTTTTTAAAAAATATGTATTTTGTAAGAATTTACTTTATTTTCATTGGAAGGATAAGGAGAGAAAGATCTTTTATCCAACGATTCACTTTGTAAGTGGCTGCAACAGCCAGAGCAGAATGATCTGAAACCAGTATCCAGAAGCTTCTTCTGGGTCTCCCACACAGGTGCAGGATCCAAGGCTTTGGGTCGTCCTTGACTGCTTTCCCAGACCACAAGCAGGGAGCTGGAAGGAAACTGGAGTTGCCGGGACACAAACAAGCACCCATATGGGATCCCTGTGTGTGCAAGGCGGAGCCGTCACGCCAGGCCCTGTTATTTTACTTTTGCTTTTATATGCAGGACATCCCTAGGAGTCTTTCAGAAGGTTGGTTGGTTGGTGATGAATCCTTCAGCTTCTGCTCTCTTGTGTAGATTTTATCTCTCTTTCATTGGGAACAGACTTTTGTGGTCTTTCCGCTGGTATCACTGGTTCTTGTGAAGGTGACTTGGTGTGTGAATGGCTCTTTTAATTGTGGTCTCTGTGGAGCATATGATTCAGTTGCCACCTTGCTCCACCCTCTCCAGACTTGTGTATCAAACCCTGTAAACAACACCTTCGGTCAGATGCTATTAAGCATGCTAAACTTAAAATTATCAAAACTATGCTTGAACTTTTTCTAATTTATCTGGAGTCCTACAAAAATCGATTGCATTCTTTCCAATACTTAGGTCAACATTTTTGGAGTTATGTTCTCCCTCTTTCTCAATTCCCATTGCCAATTTATTTGGAAAACTTATTAGTTCTACCTCAAAGGCATGCTCAGAATCAGGCAAGTTCTCATCTCCTCCAATGTTGCTATCCTGGCCACAGTCACCACCATGCCTCACCTGGACATATTGCATCAGCCTCATCATGAATTGTCCCGTTTTTCATCCTTGCCTTCTTCAGTCCATTCTTACCATGGCAACTGTTTTGCAATGAAATCACCTCCCATCCCCCAAAGTGGCCAGAGTCCTTGTCATAACTTCTGAGGGGGTCCTGAATTGTCTCCCATCACCTGTCTGAGCGCTTGTCCTCTCACAATGTTTATTCCTGTTCTATTACAGCCACACCAGCTCCTTTGTGGGGTCCCAGACATGCCACATGTACTCTTACCTCATGTGTTTACCCTTCCTTGTTCTTCTTTCCCACTTAGCTCCTTCTGGTCTCTATTCAGACATTGTCTTCTCACGGAGAATTCTATCACAGCTCAATTTAAATCAGCATTCCCATTCTGGTACTCCCTGTTCTTACTGCCCGCTTTATTCTTCTTTTGAATGCTTATCCTCTGCTACACTGTTTTGCTTCCCAGTGGATGTGTTTACCATCTCAGTCCATCCATTCAAAACAGGGATTCTTGTCAAGGCTCTCTATCTCTAGTCTTCATCTCCGTTCGTATTTATTGTTTTGCACTGTACCTCAGGCTTGCAATACTTACAGAACAACATTACTTCTTCACAGGTAATGTGACTCCACTTCATCTCCCAACATAGTTGTTTCTTCTGATTTGGACATGGCCTGTGTTACCAGGTCTCAATGTGGAGCTCTAACCTGGGGGACGCAGGGAAGCTTCAATTATCAATCAATTCATTGCTTGCTGACATTCAAGTGGACATTAAAATAGGGGCTATCAATATTGCTGCTGACTCCAGGCTGTTTACTACTTGAAGTTTTGTGTCTCTCCCATGTCAGTCTTTGCTTTTGCTTTGAGACAGATAACTTCCACAGTAGCAAGTTGGAACTCTCCCTCTCTGCCTCCTCCTCTTTCACGTCTGCTTTGTATTCTGCTTGCTTACTCTTCTGCCAGAGTATTCTGCTGACATTTTGAAATTCTTTAACTTAGAAGCTGGGAAAAAAATTGGAGAGTGAAGCATGGCACAATAGAACTTTTTATGGATGGGATAAATCAGTTTTGTATTTTTATAGATTTGACAACCCGGCTTTCAACAGCAGAATGGTAAGGCATCACCTATTAGATGATATCTTGGTGAGACCCATAACCTATTTTATCAGATATCCAGCCTATCAGTTAATTTCCCTAGCACTTGAGGATTGTTACAGTGACTGACAAAGGTGTCACAAACTGATCCAAGACAGTTTGCATTTATATAGAGTTTAAAATCACATTGAGAATGATTTTTTACCTTTTAAGTATGTCAGTTATTATTCTATGGTGTGTAACAGTGTGGCAAGAGCGACGTGGTTAATACAATAATACGATCTTCCATCACTTTTATGAGACATCTGCATCCTTTTATGCAGTACCTAATTGACAGTTGTCCCTCCAATCCTCCCCCGTGGAACGGCCTGCTAAATAGAATTTATGGCCATTACTTTTTAAGTTGGTTAAATGACATGAAATAAAACTCTATGTTAAATGACATCTTTTCTCTGGATGGAAGAAACTGCATTTCAAAAAAAAATATTTATTTATTGTGTAGCTGAATAAGCACATCCAGAACCTGCTGAGCCACAGTGTAGGTGCAGAACACGGGGTGTGTGAGCTATTCTTTTCTGTGTTGGTGAACCTGCTCTTGTGACAGCACCAGTCCCGGCATGTGCTGTGTCTCTTTTGATGTATTTCAGGGGACAGCCAGAGCAGTGCCTATTCTTGGGAGTACATTCCCTGCACTCCCTTTGCAACTCGTGATTGAGAGAGGCAGCATTGTCTTTCTCTTTCTGCCACTGTGCTGGCTACAAGAGGACCCTGTTTCCTCTAGCACATGCTAGGTACTCTGTAAGTTTTTTCTTTAAAAGTTCCAGAAATTTCCATGACTCTGGGGCTCATACTCATACAGTCCCCTAAGTCTTAACCTTCAATAGCTTCACAGTAAACTTACCTCTGATTATCAGAGGTAAGTTAAAACGAAGCCCACTAATAAGAGGGGTAGGAATAGGTAGAAAGAGGAAGTTCTTGACCAAGGCCAACCCTCCACAGAAGCCATAGAAATAGTTTGAGTCCTAGTCCAGAGTCCAGCTCAGCAATGTTACTGACACCATGCTACTCTGAGTAATGGGCCTTTTTCTGGAGCCCAAAAAGGACTGTGACTTACCCCACCTCCTATAAGCAAGGCATGACAGCCACCAACATCTTGCCTTTGGTTCAGCCCTCAGGTGTATATGGAACTGTATAAATTCCCATGATCTCTAATCTGCTTATCATTGCTCAGTGAGAATAATGTAAGATTACTGGCTCTCTCTCACCTTCATTTTGCTTTTTCATCTTTTTAGAGAGGGGAACCTTACATAAGTTGTTATGTCCTTTATTCCTCTTCTGAAACCTGAAATCACTTTTTCCGGAGGCCCGTATGGGAGCATGTGATAATTTTTTTTCTCCTTTATAACCTAGAGTCTCTTCAGTTCCTTCACACAACTTTGAGACTCCATTTGCCAGGCCCGTGGGGAACACTGGCTTGTTGAAAAAAGGGGGCAGGCCCAATCCAGTTCACTCTGTAAGAAGGGAATTACATTCGGACAAGAATGAATGAGGGATTCTAGGCAGGAGACTGTTGTATTTAAGGAATGGTGGTGGATTTGACAGGATAATCATTGAGAGACAGAAATACTTGTGAATGGTATGTCTCAACTGGATTGTGCTAAGGGGTGCCCAAATGCTTATTCTCAGGCTTTCAGAGTCAGACAGAATGATGCCACTGGCTTCCTAGGCTCTCCGGTCTCTGTATAACAGAAACCAAAGCTTCACGGCTGTGAAATTGTATGAGCTGATACCTAAAATAAACCCACTTCTCTCTCATCTTGGTCACTGTTGCTTTATATCCATACCTATATTTGTATCTGTAACTCTCTATACCCCTCTCTATATCTATGGATATATCTGTGTGTTTAGTTTTTCCGGAGAACACTGATCCAAACAAGATGTTTTGTATAGGATATTTGGGACAGCATCATAAAATTGTCGCTATAGTAAGATGTGACCTTACATAAAAAACTAAGTAAAAGCATTTGGTGATTTGAAAGCGCTGTATAAAATGTTAGTATTGTCTGGTTTGGTAGTCAATAGTGAAGGACGAAGGTTTTGAGTTCAGAAGTGGCATAAAGGAATAAGTGAATGATTTAATGCAGTAATGACCCCACGTGATAAAGAACTTGTGGTGTCAGATCCATCTCTGTGGCACAGTGACCTGAGCTTCTGACTGAAACATCAGCATCCCACATCAGAATGAACGCTGGAGTCCTGGTGCTCCACTTCTGATCCAGCTGCCTGTTATAAGCATGGGAAAGTACAATAGGATGATCCAACTACTTGGACAACTGCTTTTCATGTGGGAGATCTGGATGTAGCTCCAGGCTCTTTGCATTGCCCTGGAGCAGCCCTGGTTATTATGGCAATTTTAGGGAATGGACCAGTAGATGAGAAGGTCTCTCTCTCTCTCTCTCTCTCTCTCTCTCTGCTCACTTGTGCTATCTTTCAATTAAATAAATAACTATTAAAAAATAAATCATGGGGCCCGGCATGTAGCCTAGAAGCTAAAGTCCTTGCCATGTATGTACCAGGATCCCATATGGGCATAGTTCATATCCAGGCTGCCCCACTTTGTATCCAGCTCCTTGCATGTGCCCTGGGAAAGCAGTAGAAGATGACCCAAAGCCTTGGGACCCTGCACACATGTGGGAGACCTGGAAGAGGCTGCTGGTTCCTGGCTTCAGATCAGCTGAGCCACTTGGGGAATGAATCATCGGACAGAAGATCTTCCTGTCTCTCCTTTTCTCTGTGTATTTACCGTTCCAATAAAATTAAATAAATCTTAAAAACAAAGAAAAATAAATCATGGTGTCAATTTAAAGATATTGAAATCAGGAGGAGGTTTTGGGAAAGAATTTTCTGATTCTACTTATTTTTTCTTGTGTTGCAGTTTGAGATTTGACTTGGGTGCTTATAATTGGTATTCTCCATGACATATTCAATCTTGCCTGGTGGGACAAAGTGTCAAAGTTTCCGTTTTGCCTTCCTATGTCTGTTGCTTGTTAGAATATGCAGGATGTATGTATTGAAAGAGCCCCCAAGGGGAGAAGGACTGGAATCCTTATTCCAAGCAATGTAGTTGGAATTGGAAATAGTGAATCATCCTGGAAAACAAGAAAGTCTGCATTAAAATCTCTCTGTATTTACCACTGAACATCCTTGAAGCTCAATCCTTACCCTTATCTCCAGCACATCACTTACTCTTGGCTTAGGCTAATAACAGCATAGACCCCAAGGAATAGAACTAGCACATCTGTGATGCACAGCAGTTCACATTGTTGAACACTTATTTTATGCCAAACATTATGTAAATAATTTTATGCTTATCATTTTCTTAAAAGCTGACAAGTCTAAGAGAAAGGCAATATTCATATCTCTCTCCCTCTCTCCCTTTTCTCCACCTACCACCTACTCATGTATTTTAGTCAAGGGACTTGAGATTTTACAAGTTTGGTGGTTTGCCAGAACTCTGCAGTAGTATGGGATTCAAGTGACTCAACTAAGCCATTCTTTCAACAAGTAGACCAAGGGAGTCTATCTCCAGCAATCTCTTAATCATTTATCGTAAGTGTCCTCTAATTACACATCTACAAGCTTCTATTTTGGTTTACCTGGAGTTAAAACAAACTACCTGGCCCAGCAACTGGCATGAGAGGGCTATCTCCAGTTGTCTGTGTGAACTTAATCATAGAAATAGAATTCTCTGAGCCAAAATATGCTCACTTTGGTCAAACATAGATTTGATAGACACAGTAATTTCCCAATCCCAGCTAACCACCCAAATCAATCAGATATGGGTACTGGGCTGGGTACTGGGTGAAGGGTAGGTGTCAGAGCTTTGAAAATGTGTCCAGAGAATCCCAGTGGACAGCCAAGAGTGAGAGTCTGGGTGGTCAATAATTCCTGAAGGAAGTTTCATTTCTTTCAGCAGCTTCCTATGATGTTGTGCAAATCTCTGCAGGATGTGAGTATATGACATCTCTGACCACCAGAACTAAGTGCATGATGGCTTGTGTTTTGCCCTAGGATCTCTGTAGTCTGAAACACGAGACTTTATGGAGGTCTGATGTGATCATCAAATTCTAGATTTTACAGGTGAAAAATATGAAAGTTGGAAAGATGATTTTTTTTTCGGTAAAAGAAACTGCTTCCTCAGAATGGGCCTCTGAGCAGTCCTGGTACTTTGTGTGCTAAGAGATAACCCGGAGTTGAGAAATGTACTCAAGGCAAGCAGGATCCGCCTCAATTTGGCCGGGAAAGTGTGGTCACTGAATGTCTGAGATATTACACAGTCACATGGAAGCAAGGCATGAGTACTGCATGGAAATTATTTCATCCCTCCACTTGGGGTATCAAATAGCGCTCTGAGCCTCTGGGACCTGGTCCTTGTATGGGGTGTGTGTGGCAGCAGCTGGCTTTTTGGAAGTGGCACCAACATAAGGAACGCTTGCTTGAGGATTTTGCATTTGGAGAGACAACCCGTTTCATGCACATATACTGTGCCCAAATTTTTGTACTAAGATAATTGAGTTGTAAGAATGGGATGTGCACTCAAGTTGTCCCAATGGAGTCAGGCCTGGGTGGATTCCCTTTTGATCCCCACCTTCTGGTGCTGAACTGCTGAACCCAAAGCTGTTTGCCTTTCCACGGGAGGATGACATCAGTGAGGAGGCAGTTCCTCAGCTGAGGGAGCCAAGTCCTCAGACACCATCTCGGAAGTAGGACAAGTACATTTTGTTTCTGCACTTCAACCCAGAGAACTGCTTGCTCCCCGGAACATGTGCCAAATGTGTTTGCGCAACCTTCGGCAGCCGCTTCCAACGGCAGTCCAAGAGTTTGCCAGGGATTGCATTTCTATGGGGGAGCAGACTTGACACAGATGGCATGGCTAGTGTTGGCCAGATCATGCCAGGTCATGTCAGGTCATGCCCACTCCCCACTTGGAGCTCAAACATCAGAAAGAGTTAGGGCCATAGGAGAAAATCTCCCAGGCTAGTGCAGACCTGTGACGTTGCTTCCGCACTGTTCCCAGATGGAGCACACAGCCATGGAGAACATTGAGATCAAGTGAAGCAGGGCATAGTGCCATCTTGTTTTGGCCAGGGGTGTGCTCATGCAGTGGATTAAAGCAAGAAAAGCTACCAGTTTGGCCACAACTGCTGAACATTTGCTCTGCATTTTTGAATCTTCCTCCTTAAGAAGAATTTCCTTGCAGATTCCTACACCCCAGGCAACTGGATAAGGACATACACACACACACACAATTACACATGCAAAGGCCCACACATCCACAGACAGACTTTAACCTTTAGGTGAAACTTGTCTGTTGCATAGGTCCCTTACACACATGCTCTTATTAGGAGAACCAAGGACTATGGAAATGCATGCGCACATACAAGTGATCAACATTTTAATGCCACATGGTGTCTTTCAAAGACCAAATTGATGATACATTCTTAGGCTTCCCAGTGTTTTACAGTTTACAGAACAATAATGTGTCTCATCTGATCAACTCAATAACTTTGTAAAGTAGGTATTAGTTACCATTGCATTTTCATAGAATGGAAATAGAAGATCAGAAAGGTTAAGTGACTTGTTCAAAATCACTTGCAAATTACCCAGAATCAGGGTGTGAGGATATGGGTTAGCCCTATGCAACCTCCCTACTATGTTGGCTCTCTAATCTTAGCAAGACTGAAGATCAAGAGGTGCACGATTCATCTACTTCTAGGACTAAATGCCAGAGCATTTACAGTGGGGTAGTAGGACCAGCAGAAACACCCACTTCATTGAGATTCTTTTTGAAATTTATGAGTGGGCATCTGATGCACTGGTGCCCATAGTCTGGATTAATGGGCCTCTTTCCTAGTCGTGACTCTAGTTTTGATTCCAACCTTCGGTGAAAGTGCATCCTGGGAAGCAACAGGCGATGAACCAAGTACTAGGACTCTGCCATTCAAGTGGGAGACTCAGGTCAAGCCCAGTTTGGGCATGGTCCAGTCCTGGCTATTTTGGCCATTTGGGGGAGTAAGGCAGTGGATGGAAGTTGTGTGTCTTTGTTTCTTTGATTTTCAAATTTAAAAAAGAGAGAGAGAAATGAAAATCCAGTTCCACCCCTGACTTTGTGAGTCATAATCTGCATTTTAATAGGACTCTCATCAGGTGATTCATGCGTACCTCCTGGAGGAGGGGGTTAAGATTTCTGTCTTAGGTCTGCCAAATCTAGAGGCCTGCAGGCCAGAATTGCATAATCCGGGGAATTTAAAAAATGCATGCCAGGGTCCCAGTTCTGTCTCTATGGCAAGAGCCAAATCAACAAGCTTTAGCTTCCCCGGTGGTTTGCTAACAAGGAGAGCCACTGACATAAATCACCCCTGAGGTCTCTTCCCACTTTCCCAAGTCTGTAAACTTTGATTGTGGCAATGCACCTATATGAGGGTATTTCAGAAAGTTCATGGAAGATGAAATTAAAAGATAAATTTATTCTGGTTAAAAAGAAAATCTTGAAAACCATATACATCTGGCACCTTCAGTAAGTTCATGGAACATTCATCTTAACAAATAACTATGCATGGCTTAAAAATGTTTTTGCAACAAAATAAACTTCTCTTTTAATTTTCCATGAACTTTCTGGAATATCCACAAATGCATTTCACCCCCACCTAGTGCTTCACAGGTATGTTAGGATTCACAGAACATTTTATTTTGAACTTGAACTTTCTTTTTCTGCCCAGAAATTTTGAGAGGCACCTGTAAGTGTGCCAGCTGCTCCATGTGGCAACTTGCCAAAGGAATGATGTATTTCATTCCCTAATTCTTGCCTTGAAAAGGAGTGAAATTGTCCAAAAAGAGGTGCAAAGCTCCTCACTTTTTAGCCGGGGAGTTGTGAGCAGTATAAGGCAACATGAAGCCACCTAGGGTGTTCCTAGGGTGAGCAGGAATGGCTCACACAGGATACATTGTATGTAATGGCTCCACTGCCCCTTAGGATGGGCAGAATAGGCAGCAAGCATATTGCCAAAGTCATCAAGCGGGCCAGGCAAGAGCCAGTTCTTGGGAGAAGCCTGGCTGTTTCTGGTCTAGCATTGAGAGCCCTAAAGGCATTACTGTGTTCACTGTACCTCTTAAAAGAAAAAAAAAAGAAGAAAAAGGAAAACCCAAACAAATCCCACATGTTCTTGTGCGTCCAAAGTCACGCTGTAAGATTTGGGAATGTGTTCCCTCTCCTGTTGAGCCATCTGCTTGAGATATCGAGAAAATTCATTAGGGAGAGATTAAGTCTGAGGTCAGGCGAGGACAGCTGTGCAGTCGAGGCCCCTGAGCCAGCCGTGTGTGCAGGAGCTTGTAATTCTAGATGCGCTGTATTTCACTGCTTCTTAGATATGTGGTGACGACACCAGGCAAGTGTAGCCCACACGAATGAACTGAAATTTGCAAAGTGGTCTAGACATTGCTGCGGTGGGGGTTTATGGTGGTAGGGTTCTGGCCAGCTCTGGCCTCCTGGTGTTCAGGCATGCCTGGGCACTGGAGTTATCCTCTGACGTCTTTGCTTGTCAAACCTTGCATGGGCATGTAGGCACACGTGCTTCCTCTGGAGCCACACATAGACGCTGGGCAGCTGTTGCCATTCCTGGCTGCAGGACTTGGGCCTGGTCACGTCCCACTTTACTCACCGCCTCCTCCCTCCCCTTCCCTATCGGTTTCAAGGCTTAGCAGCTGCATGGCTAACTCTTGTATTTTCTTCTCCAGACACTTCTTAGATTCCTTTCACCACATCTCTCCTGTCTCTTCCTGCCTCATCTACTCGGCACATGATCCAGTTCCCATGGCTAAATCTCCAGCTCTCCCTCCTAATCTAAGGATTCCAAACAATGGCAGGTGGGGGCGGGGGGGGGGGTGCATCGAGCTGCTCTGGCAACTGAGGCTAGAGACAGGAAAGGCTTGAACTGCTGGCATCAGGAGCCCTCGATACCCACCCCCTCTCTGAATCGGCTGTCCCATGACCACTGTGGGACATGTCAGTGTCATCGTCCATCTGGCAAAGAGGCCCAGGTATGGAAGGGCATGATCTCCCTGGAGGTCAAGCAGTAGCAAAATATAGGCAGTGTGGGGTGACAGCTACAGACTGCGAAAGCCAGTGGCTGTCACTCCTGCTACTCCCTTGGATTCTTCTGAGATATTTCCTTTTATTTTTAGAAGCATTTCTGTTTTATTTTTAGTTGACAAGCAGTTACTGCTTATATTTGTGAGGTTCAAAGAGATATCTTGATAGAAGAGTAGTGTAGAATGATGAAATCAGAGTAATTAGTGTTCGATTGCCTTAAGTATGGATAACGCCTTTGACTTCCCAATTCTTTAATTTTGCTTCCGGAATTCCAGTCAAACTGGGTGGGGTTGGTACTCAAGCTTTGGAATCTTTTCACAGGCCTTGGAGCTGGGAGAAGGTTCAGCTGTTTCAGTTTTTTGGTTAGGGGCTTAGGGAGGGTCACATCCCCAATCCCTACTTCCAGTTGGTGGGCACAGAGTTTTCCAAATACAAATGCTCACATCTGTGCCAAGGGAAATGGAGAGAGATCTGATATTTGCTGATGCAGTGGAGAAGACCAAAATGAACCAAAGTATTAGGAGGATGCGATTTTGCCACAGCCTGCACACGTAGAGGCTTATTCATTGCTGAGTGTTGTTTGATGATGTTTCCAGAGAGCCTGGCTGACATGAAGAAGGTGGAGGACTTTTGCTCCTTTGTAATTACAGGTTAGCACCATTTAAGTGCTGCTCATACTTACTGCTCTCCTTCCCCAGTGTCTTCTTGGCCAACCCTAAACTCTCCTTTGCTGATTCAATTATGTCTTGTCCCTAGTTGATGGCTTTCAGATTTGCCTAATTCTTTGCAGGGGAGCTCCCCTGGAATGAATTCCATTTGCATATCTGTCTTACTTACCCTTTCCTTCAGGAGAGAAGGGAACCGCTGCTTCTCTCTTGGCTGCAGCTGGGCTGCTACAGGCTGTGCAGAGACGGGGCAAGAGAGCTGCTAGCTTCCAGTTGGCCCTTCCAAACTGACTTCTGACATGAATCCACACACCTGTCCCTCCCTGGTCCAAAAGGAAGCCATGTGTGTCCTGCTTTCAACTATATATCCTTAGCCATCCACCCTAACAATGGCAATAGAAGGCAAAGGAAAGATATTTTCAAAGAGGTGTTATCACAGTAACTTCCATCTCTGCTATAAAAGTTTCTACACAAAGCATTTGAAATATCAGGGCTCTAAGGGACCCCAAATATTATCTAGGTTGGGATCACAGCTTCAAATGCTTGTGTAGTCCTTTCAAAATGAACTTTGTGTGGCATGAGACATTATGTCCGACTCGGTGACCAGTAGCCGCATGTGGTTATTGAGTGCTGAAACTTGATTAATATGCCCTTACAACTGAATTCTAAAGTTTACTTAAAGGATATTCATTTAGATTTAAGCAGCCTAGCATGACTAGTGGCTACTGGGGGAATGTGGCAAATATATAGAGTCAGGCAAGGCAGCCCTATGGACAAGTAACCGAGGTTCAGGTTAGCCCCTAACATATGGCTGAACTTGTGCCCTGCAGAAAAGATCACTCTGCTCCACTCCAACAATAGTGGCCATGTGAGAATATGGGCTCAGGTATGAAATGTTCTGATTTTTCAGGAGACAATAAGTCAGGTTTTTATTTGAAATCTCTTGCTTTTAATTGAAATTAAACTTTATTTATTTATTTATTTGAAAGATACATTACAGAGCGGGAGAGGGACACACAAAGAGAGACAGAGAGAGAGAGATCTTCCATCTATTGTTCACTTCCTATATGGCTGTAAGAGTGTAAGAACTGGGCTCAGTCCAGGTCTCCCACATGGTGGCAGGGGTCCAAGAGCTTGGGCTATCTCATACTGCTTTCCCAGGTACATTAGCAGGGAACTGGGTTGAAAGCCAAGCAACTGGGACTTGAAATGGTGTTCATAGGCAGTAGCTTAATGCACTGCATCATGCCAGCTCTTGCATTTTTAAATTGTTGACAATGTAATACTTGTACATTTTCAGAGGTACATTGTACTACTTCAACATAATTAGATGGAGGAAATCTCGTAAGCTCTAAATGTTGGAAACCATTCAAAATATTTAAATCACTTGTGCTGTCTGTCCAACTCCTTCATTTTACTAAAGAGGAGACTGAAGCTCAGAGAAGCTTCATGTTTTCTCCAAGGCTATGTAGCCAAGTGAATAAATCAGATATCCTGTGTCTACCCTTTGTGTCTTAATCAGGATCCATTTAGCTCTATATACAGATAATACCACCTTAGCACAGTTATGTCCCTGTAAGGACACTGTGCGGTAAGACGTCACCAAACTGAAAATGCACTGAACACCTCTACCTGCAGACCACTCTGCGGAGCTACACAGCACACTGCAGTGCGTGGGTAGTTTCCCCTTGTGACCATGAGGCTGTGCTTGCAGCTGCTGCTGCCCGGATTGCACGAGAGGATCTTACTGCCTAGCAACAGCCTAGGAAAAGAACTAGATTCAAAATTCCAAGCAAATTTTTTTTTCTGAGTACCTAACACTTTTGCACCAACATTGAGGATAGCAATCCTAAATCAAGTCATCGTAACTTGGAGACTCATTTCTCATTGTAGAAAGTGCCTCCACTTTTATTCTGTCAGAATAACATGGGACTTCATGCATTCCTCCTGTTTTTTCAGGCTCAAAGAACATTTCCCAAACATCAGCCTCTGGGCTTTGGGCATTTGGATACAGTCTGTCTAGAGACCTGGAATTTCTTTGAAGTCTCATATTTTGTCTTGAAAAAATGACCCCATGCAAACTTGGCATTCTACTGTTTAATATATTTGTGCTTATTTAATATTAAAACATCCTTTAAATTGCCAAGTAGAATTGAAGTTTCAAAGAGAAGCAGCACGTTTTATCTGTGTTTTCATGAATTATCTGGTATGCAGTATAACTCATAGCCCAGTTGGAGTAGTGCTGAGACAGAGCAAGTCACATCCAAGGTCAGTTTTGCTCTTCCCTCCTAGTGCATCATTATTTTATAGGTGGAGGGGAAATTCCTTACTTGGGAACATTTGGACTTATAAATCTTTTTTCTGGAAGATGCGAGTCATTTGGAAGCCTGATCTTAAGCCTGTCTCATATTTAAGATATTTCCAGGCAAACCATTGGGAGATAGGATAAAGCCAAGAACATAATTAGTAGCAAAGAGAGATCAGCCCATTCTTGCTGTCCCAATGCCATTGTTTTATTTAATGGCTGCTGTCCTTAGAGGAAAGGACACCTGAGAATTCACAGAGGTGACAAGAAGTGAATTAGTAGCATTGAGGAGATGCATCAACCAGCCCTCATTCAGCCTCCCACAGAATGTTGTTAAGTCAAGGTGGGAGATATTGGAGTGTGTATGCCAGTGCATGGATGGATACCATGTAGAGAGAATATCCAGTGAAAGAAGCACAGCCCTCACAAACAGACACCACAGATTTTCAGTCCTGGGTGCATTGTGCTACTCTGTAGCCTCTTGAAACCAACTTGTTGTCTGTGGGCGTGGCTTTATCCTTTCTTGAACTCAGGCCTTCCATTCATTTGGAGCATGTAAAGTTTGAGAATCCTCACAGTGACTTTGGAGCCCACCATGGTTTAATTGAGTCATTAGAAGATAATCACCAGAAACATATTCTGAGCATTTTATTCTGAGCATATCCTGAGAAACATATTCTGAGCATTGGGAAAATGTGGGAAACTTAGTGTTTGCTGTCATTGCTTCCAGTGACCATACAAGTACAGTGCAGGGCCTGCTGAATAGGATTGGTCCTACAAGCAGCTTTGAGAGTTCTGTCCAAATCCTAGGGTTCCTATGGTCTTTTCTCTACAGCTTGCTTTGTTTTTGTAGATATTGACTTGGTCAAATGACACCACAGGTTTAGCTGTGACACTCCTATTTTTTTTTTTTTTTTTTTTACGTACCACCTGAAAACATTGACATCTTTTGAACTGTCTACTAAGACATAATGTCCCTATTGAAATACCATAAGCCTTTCAAATCTAACATTATTGATCAGATTTATCATCTGTTCTCCCAAACTTGTTCTGTATCCTACACATTCCTTCTCTGAGAATAATGAAATAGATGACTCATCCAGTTTCTCAAGTTAGAGAGCCCTCAATTATTTTTGATTTCTCTTCTTCTTCTCCTACCACATTCAGTTAGTTGCCAGCTTCAACAACTTTCCTCTTCCTACTTGGCAGCCTTCTCACTGCTCTGATTTGATTCATGTCATTATCGTGCCTTGTCTAGACTATTGCCATGGCCTCTAAACTGCTTTCTCCCTTGACCTTTAGTCTCTGACATCTCTGGGGATAATTTTAGCACTATCTTCCTGAAATCTTCCTCTTTCTAAATTGGAATAGCAAATTCCCAGTTAACCCTTAGTGTTTCAGAAGGAGGTCGCAAGATTTATTTCAAACCGACTCCATTCTCTGTTCAGCCCAAACTTCTGGCCCTTTTCACCTGCACGCTGGATGGTCAAGCTACACAGAACACTTCATTGTTTCTGTACACTACCTGCCTGAGTTTGGGCACACTTCCCCTCCGTCCCCCAATGCCACCCATGATTGCTCTGGTCTAGGGTGTTTTCTCTCTCTCTCTGCCTCTATTTTTCTTATTTCTTGTTTATCTTTCAAGTTCCACTTCAAATGCCAGCTTCTTTAAAATTCTCTGTAACTCCTTTAGCTAGCATTAGCTTTTATGTCTCTTGTTTCCGCCAACACTTTGTCCCATACTCTTGAACAGTGATGCTACACTGCATGAGTTTATGTGTGTGATTTCCTGAGATGATGAGATCCTGAAGGCACATATTAGGACCTTTTCTGCCATGTCTCCCAGGGCTTAGCATACTGACAGCTGCATGGTATAGGCTGGCATCGTGCGTCCACACAAGTTACGATGACCAGCTATGAACTCTGTAAGGGGAAGCATTGTGCTTTTTATAATTTTGGGTCTTTGGTGTGCAACACATGCTGAGCATTCGCTATCTCCTGGTTTTGTGGTCTTGGTGGGTTACAAGTTGGTGTTGCAAAGCAAGGTGTCTAAAGACAAATGCTGAGGTCAGTGCTGTGATGTAACAGGTGGAGTCTGCCTTAGGTGCTGGCATGCCCTGTAGATGCTGATTTGTGTCCTGGATGATCCACTTATGCTCCAGATCCTTGCTTATGGTCTGGGAAAGCAGCAGAGAATGGTTCAAGTCCCTGGGCCTCTGTACCCATGTGGGAGACCTGGGGGAGACTCCTGGCTCCTGGCTTTGGCTTGATGTAGCTCTGACTGTTGCAGCCATGTGGTGGATGGAATGGGAGCTCTTTCTCTTGTCTCTCTCTCCTTCTGTCTGTACTCTGACTTTCAAATAAAATAAAATAAATGCCTAAAAAAGTAAAGGCAAATGGTTTGTGATGGAGGCTATAGTGTTTATGTTCATTTTACATCTCCTAAAAATGGTGCTAACCTGTGAGGGCTTGTGATGTGTAAAGTTTTGCATGATCTCATCCAATTATCATTTCTTTAAAGGCAGCTATGATTCAACTGAGAACTATCATCAGAAAAACCCTGGAATTCATTTAGAATTACCTTGTGAACATCTGAAAGACTCAAATTATTGTTTAAGCCCTCAGACATTACACCACTAATCCTTTTCTAATGATCTCATCTTAGGAAACATCACCGGCAGGGGGACTGTTGAGCCCCGCTCCCACCTCTTAACGACATAATGAGCAGATTTGGGTATTTACATAATAACTCAGAATGATTTCAGGGCATTTTAGACAAAATATACAAGCACTTAGACTGCTGTCATTGCAGCTATCTCATCACTGTTAGAAATTAAATGGAGATAGAACTAGAGAAAAGCAAAATTCTAGGTGTTCCTGGATCTCCCGCACTGGGTTTCGCTCCTCATAGAGAAGGCAGGCATTAAATGAGCCACCTATAAAAGTAGGTGAGGTAGAAGTAGCTAGATTCCCCAAATCTGTGTGAGAATGTGGCTGTTCTGAGCATTGAGACAAGTCATGCAACTCCCCAATTCTGACTCATGTGTAATTTTGCTTCGGTATTTTCCTTGCCTCTGTTTTATTTAATTTCTCATGTTGGGCATTATTATTACTGTTTAGCATCTTAACATTTTTATGCCCACATTTATTATTTCCTTCACTGCTTATTTCTTCCTGGGAATCACTTCCTTTCCTTCTGAGATCATTTTATTCTCTCTGAAATTCAGTTTTTGGAAGTTCCTTGCCAGGGTTGGGCACTATAAGTGTAATGGATTTAAAGCCAGCACCTGCAACACCAACATCCTGTATGGATACCTGTTCATGTCCTGGCTGCTCCACTTGTGATTCTGCTGTCTGCCAATTTACCTGGGAAAACAGCAGAAGACGGCTTAAGCATTGGGGCCCCTGCTACCCACATGAGAGATCCAGATGAAGCTCCTGTCTTCTGTCTGGCCTGCCTGACTCAGCTTGGCTGTTGTGACCAGAGAATGACCCTGGTGACAGAAAATTTCTCTCTCTCTCTAACTCTACCTTTTAAATACATATGTATTTTAAAAAAAGATTTGTTACCTGTGATGAATCCACTCTACCGCCATCATGTGTCTTCCCCACCCCTTCTTTGTTTCCTTGGAGAAGAACGCTCTCCTCCACCCTCCCGCTGTCATAGCTGCTCTTTTACCTGTTCCATCTCCTTTCCAACTGTTCCTGCACTTTTGATCATTTCTTCAGATTGATCTTGGTGTCACCAATTTTCTCTTCACTGCTGACTAATTACTTTAGCTTTCATTTCTCAAATTTCTAACCACACCTTTCATAAAAATCTGTATGAGTAGTGTACTGGATGATCTTTTGTTTCTGTACCAACTTTGGTATACAATCTTTTATTTTTCATTGTGTTAAAAGCCCAACAATATAACCTTTTAAATTTTAAATATGCAATATAGTTAAACTATGAGCAGAACTCTAGAAATTTTTCTGCTTCATACCTTTCATTTCTTAAAACATGTTAAGTGAGCAAACATTTTGGATTTTCCTCTGATAACCTTGCTATCTGTATTCTTACGTGGTCTGGTTTTTGCCATCTGTTATTTCTATTGATATATGATAGCTTAATTTTCCTTTATGTTTTGAAATCTCCCTTCTCTATATAAATACCTACTACTAAAAACTCTTTAAAACTTTACCTGAGCGACAGAAAGATGGAGAGGTCAGAGAAAGAGAGAGAGTCACCTTCCATGCACCAGTTTACTCCCTAAGTGACCACAACTGGTTAGAATTGGAGCCAGGATCTGGGATACCAGCACCATCTAGGCACCCATGCAGGTGGCAGGAACCTACTCACTTGACCCATTACTGTTGTCTCTGAGATTCTGCACTGGCAAGAGTAAGGAGTTATTGCCAAGAACCAAATCTAAGGGCTGTGATGGGGACCTGGTTATCTTAATCTAGTATCTTAATGGAAAGAGTATGTGTCCAAGCCTGTTAGCTGGAACTTTATTGCAGGAATGCCCTGAGATCTGGGTTCAAGTTGTCCCTTTTTAAGATTTTTGACTTACACTTTGTTTTTTTTGAATAAATGTGAGGCCCAAACTCTTACACGTCTGGCAGATATTCTCTGAGACCAATTTTCCCCCTCCATTGAGAGCCAAGGGCAAGGCAACATAGATAGTTTTGATGCTTTTAACTTCACTTATTAAGAGTGTTTTTGTTTCATCTAAAGGCTTTTCCAGGGAGGCGGAAGTAGAGGGGAGTATGTGGGCAGGGAAGTAGAAAGGGGAACAGGATTATACACCAACATTTCATCCCTAGCCCAGGCATTAAATCTATTAAGACCCCATGCTCTAAGTACCTAGAAATCTGCGGACGGTACAGGACAACGGTTACTAAAACTGCAATTTACCTCCTTAGAATTCATGCCTTTTGATTGGTTCTAACCCCTCAGAATTGTCCTTGCTTTAGCTAGCTTCACCACACATTTCAAGACATATTTTCAACATTTTTCACTGTTTTAGCTATTTTTGGACCTCTAATTAGCCCTAGTTGCAGAAAAAGAATCTCAAGGATGAATTAGGTGATATTTGATCAATACAGTGATTATTCTTCTAGTTTAAAAGCCAAGATATACATTCACCAGCTAGATAAGTGATGTTTTAAATAAATCATCAGGGTCTCTGTCAGATTCCCATGGAAAGAACCTGGTTATAAACTTAGCTGATAAGGCAGTAGTCTTTCTTTTAGCTTACACACCCAAGATATTCCACATGACAGCCTTGCCTACCATTTCTTTTAGAATACAGAATTAATTAGACTGGAAGTATCTCATCTTCCCGCTGCAGAATCTAACAGTATACCTGCTTTCACATTCATCTTTATTGACCTGCTTTCTGCTACTAACTCGGTCTGCCCTTTGTTCCTGTGCTTTGGGTCCTGTTGTCACTTTGTTTTAATCGTTCATTTTCCCCCTTCCCACTAGGTTATTACTATTATCGTTATTGTTCTTCCCACTTAAAAAATCTTTTGTTATGACCCCCAGGTCAGCCTCCTGATACTATTCCATTTACTTCCTGGTCTTTAATAATCATTCATTGAACGTGTTGTTTCAATAATGATTACATGTTGTCCTACTAACTTACTCCAACTTGGTTTCCATCTACTAAGGTTTGACTATGATTTGGCTGCTGACATGTAGACATTTTAACCCCGAAGTAGTAAGCTAAGGGAAACAAGAAAGTGGAAACCATCTGATTACTATGTTTAGGATGTCGGCCTGATGAGAGGTCTTTATGTCCCTGGGGTATACTCTTGGAAGGTAGTTCTCGCAAGATGTTTATTCTGAAAACCTAGGTTTGGCCTGGCTTCCCTCTGTGAATCCTAATTCACTGGGCGACCTGTATCCATGCCTTGTTGTCACCAACCATAGCCTCACTAGATGCCCAACCAAAGCAGCTCTACTCGACCTTGGACTCAAGTCTCCAATTTGAATTAAATAAACCTTTTCTCTTTATAAAATTGATTGCCTCTGTACATGTAGCAATGAAAAAACTGAATAATATACTGATCTCTCCCAACTGCTCATGTCAGCTTCACTTTATGTTGTCAGAACTGATGATCAGGACCAAGTATATACCCTAGTTGTTAAGATGCCTGTATCCTATATCAGAGTGCTTGCGTTCAATTCCTCTTCTGACTATGATTCCAACTTCCTACTAATGCAGACCCTGAGTGGTAGCACTGATGCTTCAAGAAGTGGGGTCTCTGCCACTTACTCAGGAGACCTGCATTGAATTTCTGGCCTGATATGGCCATTGAGGGCATTTGAGGAGTTAGTCAGGAGATGGGAACACTTTTTCTCTCTCTTTCTCTCTCTCTCTCTCAGATAAGAATCCAAACAGCCAACCAACAAATAAGACAACCAAGCCAAAACCCCTCTCCTGATAATCACTGCTCTGGTTTTGTTACTGTCTCATGTGACCTCCTACAGCATTAGACTTAACTAACCACTTTCTTTTCTCTTAAAAAGGTTTCCTGTTGGGCTTGTAGGATACCACATTCTGCTGGTTTTCTTCCTACACAGACCCTTCTCTGTTCTGAACTACTTTCAGTTTTGGAGTCTCTGCCATCCTTTGCAGAACTCCACATCTCTTGCTCATCTGTGCAAATTGTCCAAGGTGATATTGAAATTCCTAGGTTTTAAATAGGAATGATCGGCAATGGCTTTTGATTTTGTATTTTCAGCTTTCATCTCCCACCAGAGCTTTCACTGCACTATCTAGAACCTGGAATCATGTCAGACACATAGGATGGAAGTATAAATAATGAGAAAAGAACAATCAGAACCACAAAAATATCATCTCAGGAATTCAAAGTCTGTAACCCAAAATGTTTCTTCTAGCTGAGCAAAATGATTTGTGCATTTGGAAATTACTGCCACTCACCTGGTACCTGCCAACATCTTCAAAGACTTCCTGTCAAAAACTCATGAAGTTCTTGCCATTCTTTAGGAGGAAAAAAAATCTACTAAATGTAAGCCTTCTCTTCATTATGCAAAAAAACTGCTAGGCTCAAGGTCCAACTCACTGTTCCTTTCTGTATCCAGTTTTCTAACACATTGAAGCACTTAGGGTACAAAATATATTCATAGGCTCTTGGGCAATGTACAATAAAAAGCCCTGGGAAACAAATCTTCAAAATCTCAAAGTAAGGGCATTTTTTTTACCAAGTGGAAAAAATATGTGTGTCTCTGTGGTTATACATATATGTGTATGTCTATGTCTGTGCATGTATTTGTGTGTATCTGTACATATATGTGAGGCAACATCTTTGGATGTGAATGTGAATGTATCTGTATGGAAGTGTGTGAGAGAGAGCACTTATCTGTTTCAGGAGATAAAAGCTGGCCCAGAGTTGGGGCAGGGAAGACGCTGTTGTCATATCAGCATGAAGGGAAGGGAAGGTCATCTTCCTTACAAAAGATAAAACCCATCCAGTGTCATGTCTTCCGAAAAAGCACAGATTGACTTAGATACACACTTGACTTCAAGAAATGAAAGGTCATAATGGATACCTCGTGTGCTTCAACCAAGGGATTCTTAGAGTCCTTCTGGGGTGCCTTGTAGGCCTGGGCTGATTTGAATGCTGGCTCATGATCTGCAGGAGGGTGTTGCCAGTCTGCTAATAACTCTGAATCACATTTGCATTGAGGGCTTACCTCATGAGCATACCATGGAGAAGAATGCACATTGTGCAAACTTTGTATCACCTCTGTAATACATTACCACAATTCAGTGGTTCAAGACAATATGAATTTATGATCTTACAGTTCTGCAGGTCAAAAGTCTGATAGTATCCCATGGTTAAATCAAGATGTTGGCTCAGCTCTATTCCTTTGTGGAGGCTGTGACAGAAAATTCCTTTCCAGCTCTTACACACCTCTGCCAGTGCAGGCACTTAGCCTACTGTAGCTCACAACCACCAGCAAACATTAAATCCTGTGTCTTTCTGTTTCTCTGCAGTTGGGAAAAGATGGTCATGAAGCTATTGGACACACCTGCGCAATACATGGTAGTGTCCCCTTCCAACGTCCTTGACTTCAATCATGTCTGTAAAGTATCCTTTGTCATAGTCACAGGTTCTGGGATTAAGGATGAGGGCATCTTTGCAGGGTGGCAGCATTATTCCACCTGTGACTCATGCAAAGGGGCAAAATACACAGGCCAGGTCTAATTTCAACCACTAAATGGTTATGAATTCAAAAGGGCAAATGGCTGACCTGAACTGTTGTGATTCAACAGGCCAGGAGCATGTAGGTGCTGGGGATACGCTGGGTGAAGAACTGGAAACAATGTTTAGCTGCAAGCAAAAAGCCAACTGAATGGATGTCCTTCTGGGTTTGGCCTGAGGAACCCACTTTGGAAAAAAGCCAGTACGTGACTGTTGCCTTGGGAGCCTGTTGGTATTGACTATTAGTTCAAAATCAAAAGTGAGACAAATGTGTATTAAATGTGTTTTTTTGGATAAGTTGCCTTGGAAGGAGATGTTTGACAATAAATTCACCTGCTAATTATAAGAGGAAGGGCTAGAACTAAGAAAGGCTGGTGACCTCTGGCATCTATGGAAGGCAGGAAATGGGTTCTTCCCTGGATCTTGAGAAGAAATGAAGCCCTGCCCATACTTGGATTTTTATCCTATGGGACCAATTTGGGCTTCTGATATGCACCACAAAGTGATAGGTTTGTATCAGCTCTGAGACATCAGGTTTGAAGTCACGTATTAATATAACAATGAGAACTGATAGCCATGAGGTGCAGCTTTTTAGGTTAGTTACCTGCCTTGGAGCCAAGCTTTGAAGGGAAGCCCTGGAGGTCTGAACTAGTGATTGAGTGAGTAAATGAATACATAAACCGTGGGACAGCCTTCCCAACCCTGAACACGTAAAAATGATACCACTAAATTTATTTTTTTTATTTAATTATTTATTATTTAACTTCATTAATTACATTGTATTATGTGACACAGTTACATAGATACTTGGGTTCTCCCACCTCTCCCCAAACCCTCCCACCATGGTGGATTCCTCCACCTTGTTGCATAACCACAGCTAAAAAGCCTGGTGGATACCACTAAATTTAAATGATGTCTTTTAGCTTGATTTTTTTCTTTTATGAACTTCTTTTGATTAGAATAGATGATAACAGAACATACAAACACACACACAAACACACTCACTAGGAAATCCATAGACACACATGCAGGTAGCAGCTATGGACTTCCAACAAACAAAAGGAAGCTCCACTCTCCCCACCCCCCCCCCCCCCCTCACACACACACACTTTAATGTTCTTACATGAAGCCTGAGTGGGAGCAAATGAAAAGCTCTTTGGTTTGAGCCTCAACACTGGGTTGGAAGGATGACCCATTAGCCACTCCAGTATTGCAACTCGGCTGTAATATGTTATGAAGCTTCTGACCTTAGACTCCTGGTTCAGACTAATTAAATTTTGCACAGAATGTCCTGGTTTGCAACAACAGTTGAGCAACCACTTAAACTGTGCACCTTTGCTCTGGGAAGCTAACCGATTTGCTCTGTTGCCGGTCTATTTTCTTGCAAAGGAATCAGGCCCAGGTGAGCTATACTGTGTTGTTTGATATAAGTAAAAAGGTAGTCAACTTGTTGCTGTCACGGGATGTCTGGACTTGTGGCCATCCAAGGAGCTGTTATTGAGGTGAGAAATGTGCTAGAACCAGTCAGTACTACCACATAGTGAATCTCCTCAGGCCTCAAAGCTTTTTTCTTGTGCTGGCTATGTTTCCCTATACCTACTCAGGTATGGATCTGAGAAATGCCTCCTGAGAGCTAAGTCTGAAAAGGTACAGGGGTGAGGAGTGAGGAGAGAAGTGGATGGGACAGGAAATGAGAGTGCTGTGACAGAAGAGTTTGTGTCCCCAGCATTAGTGTGAGTGGAAGAAGGTTGGCTAGCTTTTAAACTTAAACATTTCTTTGTCATGGAACTATTTAATGCTGGACCTCCCCAGCCTGGCTGGGATGGTGTTTTCTCTAAATCACTCAAGCTCCTTTTTAGAGGTAAATAAGCAACAAAGCTCAGAGTTTGAGAACGTGTCTGTTTCACTGTTCTGGCTCAAAGTTTTGCCACCACTGTTTTTGAAGCAGTGACAACAATGTGCTCTATTTTAGAATGTTTGTTGCAGTATCTACCTAAGGTAGGAACCTCAGAGAGAGGGCAGTACTTTCATTTTGAGAAAGTTGATTGGCTTACCTGTGCCTCAGCTTCTTTGTCTATAGAGTCATGATAAAAGCAAGAGTTTGGCCTGGTGGTTAAGACAGAAGTTAAGATACCTGATTCCCATATCCACATGCTTAGCTTCAATTATGTAATTCCAGCTTCCTACTGATACATACCATTGGGAACAGCAGATGATGGCTGAGGTGACTGGGTTCCTATTATCTATGTAGAAGACCTAGGTTGCATTCCTGGCTCCTAGGGTCTACTTAGCCCAAACATGGCTCCTGCAGCCATGACTCCTGCAAGGTCTACTTAGCAGCCATGGCTCCTACAGCCTTAGGTAGTGAACCACTGGTTGGAAGAGCTCTATGTCTGTCTCTCAAATAATGATGATGAAGATAATGAAATGATGCAACACCAAGCCAAAAAGTATGCTGGATGGAACCTGCTTCAGGGGGAGCTCTCTGTAAAAGTTAGTTACTGTTATTCCATGTTCATGACATATATATGGGGCTCAAGGCCAGTTGTTTGAGGACAGATATGTCTAAGAGAGTCTTGTAGGTACATTGTGGCAGTTTGATGGGGATTGGAGAATCCTGGGTATTGGTAGCATGAACAAGTTAGAATGAGTGGCCTGCTGCGCTGGGGAGATAAAGGGAAATCAGGAATTATTGGTGCACCAATTTCCACTGGAGTTAAAGCCTGCAGCATAGGCATGTGTTCATCAAGTAGATAGGTGGAAAGGATATTCTAGGAGGGATGGCACCTCCTTCCCTCCTGGTCCACTGAGTACCTATCATGCAGGTGCCTGGCAGTGAGGGTAGCACAGAACTGGAGCATCATCACCCACATACCCATAAATGGTTCCCAATACATGCCCAAGCTGCTGCCTCATTTTGGCTTGCAAAAGGTGGGGAGATATCACTCCATGCAGGATGCAACAAAGAGAAGATTTTTCTGAATAATTTAAAATCTGCAAAGGAGGTCTCACGCCCCAGCTCAGCTTCCTCTAGGGACTCCCTTTTGGTAGACAAACTAACCTCCTGCGATGTGAGTTGACTTCTACAGATTTTGCTCTAGCTGGCAGCAATATGGGAGTCAGTAGGAGGAGGCAACACTGGGCTAATTATTTTCTTCAATCTGCTCATTCCTGTCTTGGGTAAGTACTACCTACTGAGTCGTTTTGACTCATGGTAGCACATGGAATGCCAGTTATGGTGAAATGCCATTTCTCTTTATTCTCTCCTGTCAGGGGTTGGGATGGTCCCATGTCAGTTTTACCCATAGTAGGTACTTGATGAATGCAAGTTGGAGTGAAAGGTCATTTCTTACGTGAATGGGGACCTTTCTCACAGTTTATTTGGACTGCAAATCACACAAAGGCAGAGTGCACTCTTGCCATGCTTACTGGTGTATTTCTAGGGCTAGTACAAGGGCAGTGCTCAATAGATGCTGTAAGGTGCTCTTCTATCATTACCATGAGCTTTTCTGTGTCATCTCTGACTAACTTTGTCCCATTCCTGCTGTGTGATTTAGCCTTGTA
Organism: Ochotona princeps; assembly: GCF_030435755.1. Lineage (NCBI taxonomy): Eukaryota > Metazoa > Chordata > Mammalia > Lagomorpha > Ochotonidae > Ochotona > Ochotona princeps. The sequence goes on from NC_080843.1 coordinate 52,086,239, forward strand.
AATTGTGCCAAGTTTCTCTTCTTTGCAGTCAGTTCAGAAATGGGGTGTTTTTTATGTATAATGCTCTCAAACCGTTTTACCTGTCCTCCCTGTTTCATTGCTACCCTTTCCATTTCTTAGCTTACTCTTAAACACTAAGCCCTTGCCACATCACATTTGGCGTAGGTGCATACACAAATGTATACATATACACACACATTCCTTAGCTCAGAAATAAAGGCCCCTCCTAACTGGATCGAACTGTTCAGACATGACCTCCTTCTGCCATTTTCTTTAGTCAAACGTACTCCTTGCCATTCCATTAATATTGCATGCCTTTCTATCTTTGTGAACTTGCCTATGGCATTCCTTTTTCTGAAATAATTCCCTGTTACTCAGTATCGTTTTAACGCTACCTTCCCTTTTCCAGAGGCAGAAGGATGGAAATGTTCGAGCTGAAAGAAACTTTTGAATCTTCTGTGTTTGCGTCATTGTAAATGTGAGGAAACTGAGGCTGATGGGAGAGAAACATGTAAGCCCAAGCTAAATGAAAGATCTCATGGCTTCTCATTTGTTACTCTGTCCATGTGGCAATGACCTTTATTCATCTCCAATAGCTCTTCTTAAGACATTTTTTATATTCCATTTAATGTTATGATTTATTTTAATTGTCTAGCTCTATAGTTGGATTGATAGGACTATGCTTGAACTGTCTTGATATAGTCATAGCAATTAGGAAAGGTTTACATATGGTAGATGGTTATTATGCAAACTAGGCACACTGAGCACAAATGAATGGATGAATGGGTAGGTGAATGAATGAGTGAATGAATAATTAGAAGGATGAGCAGATGGGTGAATGGCTATGTGGATGGATGGTTGGATGGATAGATGGACAGGTAAATGGAGGAGTGATTGGGTGGATGGCTGCATGGATGTGTGAATGAATAACTGGATAATTATTGATGCAGCAGTTTCCCAGAAAAGTGTTCAGGTGTGCTAATACTTCCATGGCAATCTTTACCTGCAAATATGTGCACCGTACAGCAGAGCAAAAGGTACAGCTGCCAGTGTGGTTTGCTCATTTTCTGTTGTGATGAGAAGAAAATGATGGCAGGGGGTTGGATGGGAAATACACTCTTGCAGTTGTGAATAATAATAATAAGAATATAGTTCTTTATTTGTCCTGGAGTCTATGTGTTCTATGTATATTTAATCCTCACAAAAACTATATGACGCAAGTATTATTCCCAGTTTGCAGGCACTTAGTGAGGTTTTAGTTAAAGAAATTGTAAAGTCCAGACTTAAACTCAGGTTTTATAGACTGAGACTCTCAAGGTACTACCTAGTGTAAGGAGCTAGGAAATATCAGGGTGACAGTCAGCTTAAAGGCCTCCAGAATCTGAGCTGCTGTGTTTGAACTCAGTCAAGCTGCTAATTTCCCTTAGTGGGCAAATCACTTAATTTGGCTTCTCAGTTTACCTTATGATTTAATGGAAGTAATAGACTCTTCTTCACAGGAGTGCTGTGAAAGTTAATGAGTGTATATGAAGGTCTTTAAGATACAGATTCTCGGGTCAAAGGAACTGAGAGGAAGGAGAGCAGGGGAGCTGTAGCCCGTTCTGTTTCCATTGACTGGTTTGTGAGTGGACAGTGTGGTTGTGGGGAAAGGCAGCTTTCAGATCAATTTTTGTTGATAAAGAGTTCTGGAAAGTAGCATCTGGTAAATAATTTCTACTTTGAGTTTTACACATTTAGGAAGCATTATCTTAGCACCGTATTATTTTAAAAGAGAACTGCTGTTATGAATTAATAATGGTGGTAATTAAATGCCCCTGGGGAGCCAGGGGGAAAAGTACACCATGGTCTTGACCTCTGTGTCAGCCTGACTTCTCCATTGACAAACTCAGCGTGCTGTATTCTACTCCTCAGTTGCTTTGCACTTGGCCACAGACATGGCCAAGGATAGAAAAAGAGAAGCTCTGTTTGTTACCATGGTACCTCCTCTTTCCTTCCCTCTGTTTGTCTTGACATTAATTTTAGGGATATATTTTCTCTTCCAGTTCTTGTTTTAGCATGTGGATATAGAGGTAAATATGCTGAAAACACATCTCTGGCCTCAAGGTATGCCAATTTGGTCAGGGAGATGGACAGATACTCCAGCAGCAACAGGGCAGAGTGACAGGTCATAGAGATGAGCATGAAGAGGAACTCTACCTGGATACTCTCCTGAGGAACTTGACTGGGAGTCAGACAGGTGGCAAAACGTAGGAAGGGCATTTTATGGACAGGGTACATCTCTAGTGAGCACCCAGATTACAGAGGCATTCCTTCAGGAAATGACAAGTTGCTTTTCAAATCTGGAGTACAGGGACATAGCAAGGAGTAGTGAGAGTCAGGTTAAGCAGAGTCTTGACCACTGTGCTAAGGAATTTGAAACTGGAAAATTGTGGAGGGGTTGTTGTCAAAGAGTTGAAGTGATGAAATTTGTCATCTGTGGCAGAACTTGCGTGGAAAGTGGGTGGATGAGAGGTAGGGAGCCACTGTGAGAGCTAATAGAGAAAGCATCAATAGTGCAGAAAAGATAAAAGGCAAATTTGGGGGCCTGGTGTGAAGACTCAATGGTTAAATCCTTGTCTTGCAAAGGCCAGGATCCCATACTGGTGCTGATTTGTGTCCTGGCTTCTCCACTTCCCATCCAGCTCCTTCCTTGTGGCCTGGGAAAGCAGTAGAGGACAACCCAAAACCTTGCCACCCTACACCTGTGTGGGACACTCAGGAGACGCTTCTGGATCCTGGTTTCAGATCAGCTCAGTTCCAGCCATCACAGCCATCACAGCCACTGGGGAAGTAAATCAGCACATGGAAGATCTTTCTCTCAGTCTCTTCTTATCTTTGGATATCTGCCTTTCCAAGAAAATAAGTAAATATTTAAAAAGAAAAGGCAACTGGATCTGAGTGGTGGGAGGGTACAAGAGGGGGTTGTCAAAGAAGAGAATCCTTACTGGGTTCACTGGCAGTGATATCTGCAATATTCCCTAAATAATGAATTCCTAGGTCAAGAACTCATCACATTGCACCCTCTTTTAAAGCCTCACCCATTAAACATCATTGTAACAGACCCAGCTATGAGGATTCCTGATGCATTGGTTGAGGTTTTTCATTCATCTTTGACCCTGGGACCATTTCTTTACCATGTGGCATTTATCAACATTATGAACGATACACTTAAAAACCAAAAGCTGAGTCTGTTAATATCTGCTTAAAACCATTCAGTGATTTTGGAATAAAGCTCCAGTTCCTTGCCTTGCAGCTTGCAACTCTACTTGAATAGGTGTTTGGCAGAGCTGAGTTTTGGAGGCAGGGCTCAGGGAAGTCTCCATCTGTTTCTGCCTTTGGGGGAATTTCTTTTCAAGTCATTTATTCATTTGATTTGGACAGCTATTTTTTCTATTGCCAAGTTGAAGGAGTTTTCAGTGTACTTTGAATCTAAGTCTCATGTCATGTGTACATGTTGAAAATATTTTCCTGTGGTCCTTGTCTTGAGGTCACAGAAGTATGTAAAGGCTCAGCGGAGAAGAGAGTGAGTAAGTTTTGGGCAGGTTGAACTTGGAATGTGTGAAGCAGATCTATAGCATCTGCCTGAAGATGTTTTCTGAAGAGAGCAGTATCTTGGTTGTTGTCAGGACCTATGTATCAGTGCCTTGATTGTTCCTCACTACCTAGATTTTAGATTGAGGCCAGATACTGAAACTGAGAAGCCTTTTCTATCCAGTTTTATGGTGAACTTGGATGTAGAAAATAACACATAAGAAGATATTCATGAATAATCTATAGGAAAGTTATTTCTCCAGATGATCATCTTCACCTGCATCAAGACAGACCCTCATAGCGTGGCCTGCTAGAGCTGCATCATTTTAGATTCTCAGGCAATCATTTTGTGTTCTTTTGTGTTCTGCATCAGTTTCCTAGAAGATTAGAAGCCACATGGATGTGAAACATGCTGATTCTAGCATGAGGACAGAGAAAGAATATCTCCCAATATAACCACTATATCACATAGTCAGGTTTCCTGTGAGAAATTCCTTTCAGGACTTCAAGGAAATACAGCATATGTTTCTCTTGGAGTTCCATTTTGCTTTTATCTAATGAACTTTGTGCATGTGACAACTATCATATTTCCCCCTTTTATGTTTGGTATGAGCTGCAAGAGGTGGCAGAGAGCCCTGAAGAAATTTAATATTCTGATAGGGATAAGGGGAGGGAGAGCAAAAAGTTGCAGAGAGGCAGCCAGTAAGGTGGGAGGAAAGTTAGAAGAGCATAGCTTCCAAGAATCTAACCAAGAAGAAGGCTCAAGAATGTTGCGTTCCATGATGTAGGAAGCACAGAAACAGAATGTGCTTAAATGATGACCTCAAAGTTCTTCCTGGACTTGGACAAATTGTGAAGGAGTGGACATAAAGATTCAGAGTCAGAGGTGGAAGGGCAGTTCACAGTTGTGGGAAATGGAAGGAGAGGGTGAGAGATCCAGGGGTGGGGGGGGGTGGTCATTGGCAGCCTGCAGGGCTCAGCTGAGAGATGAGACAATGAATATTCCTTTGCTCTCACAGTGATGTGAAGCAGAGACACAAAATAATGGAATTGAGGGTTTTCCCCCAGAAAGAATGAAATAGGAAGAGAAGGAGGAGAAATATGAGAAGATGGGGCAAGAAAATGACAAAAGTGGCTCTCTGAAATGTATGGGGGAAGTGAAGGCAGAAGAGGTCCTAGAGATTAGGAGATGTGGGGTGGCTTCCAATTATTTTGATGTGGATCTGGAAAGACATTGGATATATAGGAATAGAGGACAGCAGTGGCACCAAATCTCATGATGGAAGTGAAGAGAAGAATGGATGAGTATGCAAGGGATGGCAGAGGCCTCAAGGATTTGAATTTGGGGCAGAGGGTAACAGCAGGAAGAGGGGCGTGGTGAACATTGTAGAGCTCCAGTGTGTGCCTCCTGAGAATGCTTCTGATCTGCCATGTGGATTGTTGCCTGCTAGTCCTATTCATTGCTCTAGTCCTTCATCATTTGGAAGCAACCCCTGGTATTCATGATCACAGAGGGCTGATGAGGTCAGGGGACAACCGAGGCACAACTAATCCTGACTCTACCACCTACGTACAAGGTTTCTTGGGTGTACCACATTAATGTCCTCGTTCTCTGTTATCTATTAAATGGAAACAACAGTACCAACTTGCTATCCTTCAGAGGGTTATTGTGAAGATGAAACAAAAGTATATAGAAACACTTTGAAAAAGTAAAAATCAAATTCAAATCAAAATTAAAAAATCGAAGGTTCAAATCAAGCCATATTGATCCACATGAAAGGTGTGCACATTCTTGATCGCTCCCACGAGGTGTAGTCTCCATGTGCCTTTGGAGTTCACTCCTGTCTTATCTCTCTTACAAACTGCTCCCTGGCTTGCCTAATGTAACTGGAAATCACAATCACCACCATTATTCATTGCAGTTCATAGATGTTTGTAATGGGGTAAATTTAAAATAGGCAAAATGGTCAAGCCTTTTAGTTCTGTTTTTTTTTTGTGTGTGTGTGTGTGCTGTATTTGGCCACTATCTTCAGTCAATCACTGAGACAACAAATATTTACTGTTTTTTAAATTTGCATGTTTATTTTCAATTTATTTGAAAGGCAGAGGGATAGGAAATCTATTACAGATCTTTAACTACCTGTTCATTACCCAAAAACTCACATTGGAGGTTGTGCTGAAGGCAGGAGTCCAGAATTCCATCTGAATTTCTCATGTGGGTGGAAAGAACCCAAAGAGCTGAGCCATCATCCGTTGAATCTTAGCACAGGTGTTAGCAGGATGCTAGCTCAGTAGTGGAGGAGTTGGAACTCAAACCAGGCATGAAGGCATGGAACGTGGGCATCCCAAATAGCAATAACTATGCCCCATATCCACCCAAAATATTTATTGCTTTCTGTGTCCCAAACATTGCATTAGTGACAAACCAATCCACAGTTCCTTCCCTCATGAACTTAAGTCTTTAGTAGGAGTCAGACAGGTATTCATTATAACACAAGTCACAAAGAGAGGTTCAAGCCCATGCAAGAGGGGTTCATAAACCAAAATTGTGACATTTGCTGAAGGAGCTACTTTGTAGAGGAAGTGGAAGGAACAGACTCTATAGTGTTTTTTATGCAAACTTTCATTCCAGGAAATATGGTTGCATGAAAGCCACACCTCATTTATGAGGTCATTCAAATCTTTCTTTTCAAACCTGTATTTAGAGTTGTTTGCTGAAAGCTCAAAAGTACTCATTTTCCTTCTTCTAGACCATTGTGGAAGAAGATAATGATAATTCTTCCTTCCTGTAACTTTATAGGAAGGAAACAAGGAGACTTGTCCACTTCCCATTTGATTAATCCTTGCAGAACTGACCACTGACAAAATCATCTCATTATTGATTAGTTCCCATTCTCCTTCTGGCACTCCGGATTCAGCTGAATCCTCCAGGTGTTTTCCAGCCATGATCGCCTCCTCCAACTCCCATGGTACATGAGCCCATCGGTTCTCCTAAGAAAGGCAGCTGAGCCGTGTTCATGCTTTTGGCACAGATCTGCTTTGGGCCCTGATTCCTCTGCCCTTGGCTGAGCTGTTTGGAAGATAGAGCAGAGGCCTATTCCAGCTCCAAGTCAACGTTCAGGTAAAGAGTTTTAAGTGGGCTTTTTTTGTGTGTGTGTCTGGATGCACGTATTACGGTCAGCTCACACCCAGATCTGAGATGCCTGTTGTCCAGATATTTTACTCCTGGACATCTCTCAGAGCTGGGTGGGCACATGGTGCTGACACCAAAGCATAGTTTGTCAGACTCTTGTCACACATTCTGTGCTACAGTGGTTCTCTGCTGCATTGCTGTGGTCCCAGGCAATTTAGGGAAAAACATGGCTGAGAACTTAATGAAAGGCTTGAAAGTTGACATGCTGCGCTTTCCAAGCATCTCCACTCACTGTTGCTGTGGTGATTCATCTGCATGGAGCATGAAGTTTCTGCTGCGTTAATGATGCATTTTACACGAATGTGCCCCTAGCTGGCAGGTGTAAATCCCTCTTGTTTTAATGGAAACATGGCCCATAATGCAGCTATTAACTGGCAGATTTTTATTTTAACCTCCTGCGCTCTTCGGAAAAGATAAAGAGAATTCCACCCCCCCCCACCCCGCCCAGGGTATTTGGATTTCAGGCTTGACTGAATTCAACTGCTATGGAATCATCTTTTTGCAGCAGGTTTTATCCCCACTGAGGGAATGGGGCAGAGTCTGCCATGTACTGGGGCCATAAGAGATGCTCCTGTGGGCAACCCCACTTTTCCATACAGGACTGGTCAGGAAGTCAGCCTCTGAATTGATTCTGAGAGGGTTTGTTGGTTTAACAGAGCTAGCAGAATTTGACAAAGGAAGTACTCTGCTCTCTTGCGTTGGAAGATAAGGTCCATATCTCCATGCAGGTGTCATCTGCAGAGAGCTGGGAGTGACATCCTTTGTCTTGCAGGCATGCGATCTGCTGCTTGCTTTCTCTTGCAGGCAGCAGAAAGGAAACTCTGCTTTTCTGTTTTAGAGGCAGCCTGTGGCCCTGGGTGTCTGCAGGCAGCCCGCTCAGTCCAAGCCAGGGGCTGTTTGCACCACCCAGTGGATTTTAATGGGCTTTTAAATCACCTGAGGTCTGTGTTAAGCTGCACCATCCATGGGCCACCTCCACAGCTTTGATTTGGAGTATCTGGGGTAGGATCCCAGGAATCAAGAATAGTGTACCCAAGCTTCATAGTAGAAGGTGACTTTCTGCAGGCTCCTAAAACTTAGAGAGAATAAAAAGGGTTCCCTATTGGCTGGGTGTGCAACATTCTGGGTGACAAACATGCTAACTTAGGTCAATTTCTTAAATGTTCCCTAGATGCAATCCCCATACTATGCTGGAAACTCAGAAATGAGCAAAAAATAGCACTTGTCTCATGATATTGATAGGTCAGCGTGTGAGTAATCAAACACAAATCAACTAATATGTGGGAATAGATATTGAAATAATGTCCTATGAACCCAGGCTGAGCCAATTTAAAGTGTTATGGTACAAACATTGCCCTAAGTATTGAACACTTTCTATGTCATGAGCTTTTTCTTATGTTATGACAATTTATCAAAATAACCCAGTAAAATAGGTATGGGAAGAAGTCTTTGTTGTATGTTTTTTTAAAAGATTTATTTATTTTTATTGCAAAGGCACATACACAGAGAGGAGGAGAGACAGATATTCCATCAGATGATTGATCCCCAAGTGGCTACAACAGCCAGAACTGAGCCAATCCGAAACCAGGGGCCAGGAGCTTCTTTCAGGTCCCAAGGGTTTGGACCGTCTTTGACTGCTTTCCCAGGCCAAAAGCAGGGAGCCGGATGGGAAGCAGGGCAGCCAGGATTAGAACCAGTGCCCATATGGGATCCAGACACGTTCAAGACGAGGACTTAAGTCACTAGGCCATTGCACCAGGCCCGCATTTTTGTTTTTTAAAATGTATTTGTTTATTTGTAATACATAGTGACAGAGAGGCAGAGATAGACAAAAAGAGATCTTCTCTCTGCTGGTTTGCTCCTCAAATGTTTGGATAAGTCAGATGTGGGTCAGATTAAACCAAAAATCCAAGGACTCCATCTTGGTCTCCCATGTGGATCTCAGGGGACCGAGTACTTGGGCCATCTTCTGCTGGCCTTTCCAAGTGGATTGGCAGGAAGCTACATCAGAAGTGGAGTAGGTGGGACTCAAACCAGCACTCATATGAGCTTAACCTGCTGTCCCACATAATCAGCTCAATATATTCCTTCTTAAAGTAATTTACTCAAGATTGCCCACCTGATAAATAACACAACTGAAATGTTATTTCCAAAGGTCAAGTTCTTACTAGCATTATTACAACATCTTTGTAGAGTAAAGGGGTGGATGGTTTATTGAATTATGTGGGGCTCACTTAATTAAGCATCCATGGCATTTTTAAGGTGATCAGAACTCCAAGGAGAAACACTGCAAGCCCTGATAGGCCAGGCATCCACCTGAGTGGAGATCTCTATGGCATTTACCAATCAGAGCCTAAATGCAGGACAGGTGGCTGGATGTATCCTTCCTCAGCCTTCCCCTGAACACTTTATATTCAGTCTACAATCAGTGTGCTTATGTAGGCCATAGACAGATCTGCTCACTATTGTCTGGGCCCCTGCAAGCAACAATGATGCGTAGTTGCCTGGCTCTTCCAGGATAAAGGTCTGAGTAGGGATTTCCAACTGCATTTTTGTTCCTGACCACTCCTGAATATGACCAAGAACAACCTATCAGTTCTTGGATCAAATAAGCTAGCTTGGTATGTTGGTGTTTGTGGAGTGGCTCCACTGGGTGGAATGGGCATTAGAGCTCTCCGGCCCCTGACAGGCCATTTGCTACCTCCACTTATCATTTTGCACATGTTTTCTCCATTGGGGTTTCAGTTGAAGACACCCTCCATCACTTACTCTCCTAAAAATGTCATGTGTTGTGTCCCAAGAAGTGTGACTGCTCCAGCGTTAGCCAAAGGTCAAAGGGGTCCCTGGTGCTTTGAGGTAACAGTTCTAGAATGTAGCTTCTATTTGCTCTTTTATAAGTTGCTATTTAGAACCAATCATATATATATTCATAAATATTCAATATATATAATTGAATATATACGATTGGTTCTCTCTCTCTCTCTCTCTCTCTCTATATATATATATATAGTTTAAAAGAAAGCTTCCTTTTCTTTTGGTAGGTTCGTCAAAAACAGGAAGTCAGAGATATGAATATTCTTCCTGTGAACCAACAGAGAAACCTTGCTCATCTGAGCCCATCAGTATGAGTCCAAAGCCACTGTAAGAATGAAGAGTTGCAAGACAGACCCCGGGGTATTTGACAGACAGGACTTGGAGAGGAAGCCAGGATCTGTCTTGCAGCTCTGGAAAGGTGTGTGTGCCACGCAGGAGTGGCAGGCATAGAAGCCAGGGCAGGGTCAGCAGTATTAGACATCATATTGGATAGGCAAGTGTTCAGGGGCGGATGATGCACTGCCCCCTTCAGTGCAGTCTCTGGTGTGATAGTCCTGGGCTTTCTGGGGGTATTAGTGAGAGGGGTGGCTGCAGGGTGACGAATGACGGGGATAGGCATATTTCAACATCGTGTTCTGAATCAAAAATGCGCACTATTGTCTCAGGGTTTCATTTGGTCTCACTGATTCAGTTGAACGTTGAGTCACAAGTTACTAATTCATGATAACTGATGTGTATTTCAGTATTAGTGAGTGAGTCACAGGTATCAAGGAAAGGAGACTGATACGAGTTCAAATCATTTCACAATCTCATTTGGGTTGAAAAACAGCCCTTTCTTGGTTGTTGAGCAGGCTGTTGGCCAGAGAGTAGCCGTTCTGCAAGCCCCTGAAAGAACAGGCAGGTGAGGCTTCTGTTGCATTCACCTGCCTGCCTCTTCCCAGGGCACAGGCAGGACAAGTGAGGTCACATGCGGAGGATGTTTGGAAACCTAAAAACAAAAGATCTTCTATACATACAAGCTGTTATGTCACTATCGTCTGTCCAAAATAAATAACCTTTTCTGCCACTGTTCATGGATGCTTAGAACAGGATTGATTCTGTGTCCACACTTGTGTAATCACTCTCATATCCAAAAACTTCCACCTGGAGCTCACACACCTAACAGACTATGAGCTTTTTTTTCTCTGGGCATCACTCTTTCTCAGGTTTACACAGTGAACTTGCTCTCTCCAAAACCACAAGATGAGGCACCAGTGCCACACCACCCTTCCATCCAGCATCACCAAGTCTTACACTCTGAATCAACTGTCTGGCTACTGCTCTCTCTTCCTTGCTGCTGTCATTGGAGGCCTTTGTTCTGTTCATCTCTACAGGTTTTCATCAAGACTGTATTGGAGTACCTGCTACAGGTCCTGTACTAGTGATGAATCGCGAACACAGGGAGGAAAATGTAGGATTCATGTCCTTGTGCTGCTTTCAAGTCCAGTGGGAGATCAGTTCAGTCTGTGCAGCAGGTCTGAGTGATCAGGTGGTGAACATGATTGGAGATGTTGTCGAGTACCACAGCAGTATACCGCTGTACACAGCTTGGTTCATTTGCTGCCAGATTTTCTGGGTGCATGCAGCTTGACTCCTTTTCCACAATATTTGTAGTCATTTATCCAAGCTCCTTCCTGGGGTGTTCCACAGAGTGAATAGACTCCCTCTCTTAGGATGATGGCACTTTGGATAGGTAAAAATGACCATTTCTTCTGCCTCTAGTTTCTCATCCAACACAAATCATCTTAATGTTTGTAACTCATTTCACCCATGCCACTGGGTCCAGGCTTGTCCCTGCTTTCATTTCTGCTTTCTATACATACTTCAGTTCCTCAATGTTTTTCTTGAAGTGCCCAGCACAATATTCTGTGTTTAGCTGGAGAGAAAAGTCAGCAAGATAGATAAATAGGAAATAATAAAAATAATAAATTTAAATGGATGCTAATAGTGTGTGTGTGTGTGTGTTGTGTAAAACACATGAATAGGGACACAATATATTTTGCATAATACAGTTTAAAGACTCTTTAGTATAGCCTAATTGATTTTCACTTTTTTTAGATCATAATGCTGTTTTCTGCTAAAATAACAGTAATAATTGCTGAACATTTCTGACTTATGTCTCTGGGCAGCTACTGTGGCTATTAGTTGCAAAGACAGTCTTGACTGCTATTGACCCTCCTCCAGTGACCAAGGCCTCCTTAGCCTGGGGGGCAGAGCCTCTACAGTGTGTGCGTTTTTAAGTAGTTTCCCAATCTAGTCCTAGAGGTGATTTCTGTCCATGGCAAAGCCATACAAGCCCTGCTCTGAGGCAGACAGTCTTGGCAGACTGTTCATTTGAATCAGCTTCACCAGTGACCAGTCTGACCTGTCACTGTGATGAATGTTCAATCTGAGGAATTTACTGTCTTTCTGTTCTGAAGAGTGCACAAGATATGCAGCCACACCTGCTACCTAGATGCACATGGCCTATAATGTCTGCCCTTATAACACGCAGCTCAATTGTGTTTCCACTCCATCTTGGGAGACACAGTTAACGTTTCCAAATTTACTTGTCATGGCTAACAGTACACTGATACGTGACATGTATTCCAACTGTATCTCTCCAAGAATACCTTGCAGCCAAGGCTATGAATGTACCAAAGCAAGATTTGAAAAGTATCACACCCTGTGACAAAAGGTCACACCCTGCAGTTATGGCTACTGCTAAGATCTCTCTGTTTTTCTGCAGCAAAACTCTAGGATGCCTATCAGCTTCATGCAAGTATAGAAGCAATTGTAGCAGCATGTTGGAAGTTTCCAGATCCAATACTCTGGCCTTGTTTTCTCACTCTCACCTTCTGATTAGGGTACAGGGAGCAGCTCCTTCACAGGCTGCTTTAGTGTTTAGTCTAGGAAGTCATTACTAAAAATCCTACCCACAACCTTCTTGCCCTTCCAATAGTTTTGTGAAGATTAGACACTGTGTAGTAAACTCTTTCTGTTCAAAATAGCTAGAACAGCTTAGCAGCTAAAAGCCCTTGCCTTACATGCACTGGGATCCCATATGGGCGCTGATTCCTATCCTGGTTGCTCCACTTCCCATTCAGTTCCCTTCTGTTACCTGATAAAGCAGTAGAGGACAGCCCTAAACCTTAGGACCCTGCACCCATGTGGGAGACCCAGAAGCCCATGGCTCCTGGCTTTGGATCGGTTTAGCACTGGCTGTTGCGGCCAGCTGGGGAGTGAGCCAGCAGATGGAAAAATTTCCTCTCTCTTCCTCCTTCTCTCTGAATACCCACCTTTCCAGTGTAAATAAATACATCTTTTAAAAATTAAAACAAAATATTCAGAACAGTTTCTAGTTCCTATAACTGAGCCCTGACAGATGTATTTACCAAGGTTAGTGGATAGAATCTGATTTCAACTGTTTCTGAACTTGAATTAAAAAATTGCTTGTGATTGATGGGGATGACTTGTAATCTAAAGTGAACTGTACTGGGAGTTGAATTCCAACACTGTGAGTACTGCTTACCTGCTGATGTGACTGCAAGTAAGTCACTCCCGTTCTGAAAGTCTTCGTTATCTATCACATTTTACACGTAGTACCTGCTTTGCATATGTACTCATAGGTGGAGAATGTGTGAAAATGAGCTTGGAGAAATCAGCTGTGACTGCAGTATTTCCCCTCACTGTGTACAGCTCCCAATAAGGCCCACTCTTTTCCTTTAGCAATGCTGTCCATTAGAATATGTTTATTGAACCAAATTAATCCAACTTCCCCATCCCACAACAAAGAGCCCCAAATTATTCAAATGTCCTATTTTGCAATTTATTTAGAGTTCTCTATGGCCATTTTCAAAACAAATGTCCTGAGATTTTCTGAAGAAAGTGTTGACATTTATGCAGACAATTCTAAATAAAGAAATGAAAGTTGATGAGATCAAGGGGTTTTTCAGTCACACAGCCACATGAATGTTACACATGAATGTTGTCTAGTGTGTTAATGTAATGGCTTACAGAAATGTGCTGTGGGAAAGGATGTCAGCTTAGAACACGAGAGGATGCCCTTTTGTTGGCAGACCAGTCACCTTTCTATTCAGTATCTGTTGAAGGGATGCCAAATGCAGGGCTTTCTGCTCAACCCTGGGACCTTGGACCAGATATTCATGAAAATATATTAGGAACATTTTCTTGCTTTAAGTCACACATTGGGTGATATGACTAATTTAAGAATGTTCATTTTCTCCGTTTCCAGTGAAGCCTGTTTGCCTTGTGTAACAGGGCACAGCACAATTCACGCCTCTACACAAATCATAGTTCTTTGTCATACCCTTGCCCCACCTCATGCCACTGTTTCTTTTCTGCATATGCAGGTCTCAGTTCCTCAAAAGACTCCTACTCTGGGAAGGCTTCCTTGGTTCCCTAAGCCTAAATTAATCCTGTGTCTGCTTGTCACAGTCCAGCATCTGTGTTATCTCCACCATATATCATGTTTCTGACTGCATATGAATTTTTTTTTCATTGTTTCTATTTTTCAGTTTTCTTGCTTTACCCCCCATTTGCTTGTATATTTTCTTCCCAAATGCTCATCTATGCAAAACAGGCATCATTGATTTAGTTTTATAGATGAATATAGCAACATTGAGAGCTAAAGCAATATAATATGAAAGTGTAAAATAGGTTTTTAACTAGCCATTTTAGTTACAAGAATCTGGCATAATGAAGCAAAAGAGTGACTATAGCTTGTAGTTTTGTGTGGATCTTTGCTTTTTTGTTGTTATTTCATTGAATAGCTGAAGGAAAATAGTCATAGAATAGATATTGGTGAGGCCCAAGTGAGAAACAACGCTCCAGAAAGCATATTAAAGTAGACAAGGAAAAGAATGACAAGAAGTGATGTCACCCTTTTAGTATAATTCTATGTAGTATCAGTTGCATGGGATGTCAGTGTAGAAAAATTGTATCATTTATTCAATCCCTGATAAGATTGAATCAGTAAAATGAAAAGTAGGTTCTGTAAGGAGATAGTCTGTGAACATTCTTTAGTTAATACTGAATTTGAAAGGATGTATCACTTCAAATTAGGAAAAAGGTGTGGATAGCAGAAATATAGACATTTAAGAAAAAAAAATGTTAGAATTACTAAATGTGAATCAATGCAAATCAAAACATAGCACCTCACTCCAACCAGAATGGATATTATGAAGAAGACAAAAGTAAGACCAGCTCTGTGGGGTAGCAAGCTAAGCTGCTGATGTGCTGTCACCATTTCACATGGGTGCACTCCATGTCCAAGCTGAGTCACTTCTGATTCAGCTCCCTGCTCATACGCCTGGTAAATCAGTGGAGGATGACACAATTGCTTGGACCGCTACCACCCATCTGGGAGAACCAGAAGAAGCTCCTGGTTCCTGGCTTCAGACTAGCCCAGTTCCTGCTAGTGTGAACATTTGGAGAGTGAGCCAGCAATGGAAAAACCTCTCTTTCTCTCTTTCTTTTCTTTGTAATTTTAACTTTTAAATAAATAAAATGAACCTTTTTATGAAGGCCACCAAAAAAAAATCACAAATTCTGGGACAGGCATTGTGGCACAACTGGTTAATACATTATCTAGGACACTAGTGTCCTATATTAGAATGCCTGGGAGTAAGTCCCACTTTTACTTCCCATCCAACTTTGTGCTAATGTATCTAGAAGGCATTACGTGGGTTTCTTCCATCTACAAGGGCAACCTGGGTGGAGTTCCTGTATCCTGGCTTTAGCCTGACCTCGTCCTGACTATTGTGGACATTTGAGGAGTAACCAACAGATGCAAGATCTTTTGCAGTTTCACTATATTGACTGGGATATGGAGAAATGAGAGCACTGATGGTGGGTATCTCAGTACAGCTGCTGTGGTAAACAGTATTTCCTTGAAACACTAGAATAGAACTGCTGTATGACTTAGCAATCTCACTACTGGGTTATCAAAAAGCAATGAAGTAATTATATCAAAGAGACACCTCCACTCAGTGAAGGTGTTTATTGCTGCACTGTTCACCACAATAGCCAAGATAGACAATCAACCAAAGAGCCCATAATACGAGTGGGTGAAGAAAATTTGCCAGATATACTTGGTGGAATATTATGCATCCATAAAAATCAATGTAATCTTGTTGTTTGTATCAAAATGTGTGGAATCACAGAGCATTATGTTAAGGTGAAATTAGACAGACACAGAAAGACAAATGATGTATAATCTCTCCCTTACATGAAAAGAATACAGCAACAGTTTCTGAAGTTTGGTATTCATTTGTGTGGGTAAAAAACATATACAGACACTGAGATAGATGGCAGAGGGGAACCCATAGCTGAATGGGGTAGATGAACAAACAGATAAAAGCAATGATGTAAGAATGTCTGCAAAACTGGCAGTGGGAATACTGACCTGATTGAAGGGATGGGACAGACATGGAAGGTAACTTCAGGCGGGAAGAAAAGGGCAAATTATTCTGGGTAAAATGAATAGAGCAAGCAAAAAGCTTAGGGACAAGAAAGATGTGGAAAGATCTGGAGCAGAGGTATAATCTGTAATGTATGTTCAAAATTACAACTTAAAACAGAGAACACACATGCAAATAGAGTTTTAATAAAAATGTTTCCAAATTCTAAGGGCTACCTCACACATTTCATTTTGGATAACACAGCTCTAGAGGAATCCATGTGTCTCAAATGCACAGAATTTGAATAGGCATCTCATTATCATGCAATCTGATTAAGTAGACATGGGGAGAAGTGAAGGAGTCTGCATTTCAAATCAATGCCAATGTGATGCTGAAACTGGCCAGTTGTAGACTACTCAGAGAATGTGGAGAGCAAGTTGGGAATGGTCAATGATAAGCCCAGTCATGATTGTGTGTGTGTGTGTGTGTGTGTGTGTGTGTGTTTGTAGCTATGTAGAGTATTCTACATCACAGACTAGCAATGATGCTAGGCAGATATATGGAGAGGAGGAGGGACAGAGAGGAAGATCTTCCATTTTATGGTTCACTCCTCAAGCTGCCGCAAAGACTGGAGCTGAGCCAATACGGACCCAGGACCTTCTTCAGGGTCACCCATGCGGGTGCAGGGTCCTAAGGCTTTGGGCTATCCTCGACTGCTTTCATAGGCTACAGCAGGGAGTTGGATGGGAAGCAGGGCCGCCGAGATTAGAACCAGAGGCCATATGGGATCCCGGCGCATTCAAGGTGAGGACATTGGCTGCTACATTATTGCACCGGGCCCTGTAATCAATATTTCAAAACAGATTGATTTATTTGAAAGAGAGAGGTTCAGATATATATAGAGAGGCAGAGAGAATAAGATCTTCTATCACCAAATACCTGCATCTGCAACAACTAGCTCTGGGCCACTATGAAGCCAAAGGCTAGTTCATGCTGAACTCCCAGGAGGATGGCAGGAGCCCACATCCTTGGGCCATCTTGTGCTGCCTTCCCAGGTGCATTAGCAGGAAGCTGGATAGGAAATGTGCAATAACCAGGCCTTAACCAACACTCAGAAACAGAATGCTAATGTCACAGGCAGAGGCTTAACTTGCTGCACCACAATGCTAACTCAGTGATCAATATTTTTAAAAAGAGTAAAGGTTGTGTTTGTCAGATGACAATGCCAAGAGTGCCTGAGAGTAGATGGGGCAGAAATCAAGATTGGGAGGCTGCTACAAGAATATAAAGATTCAGATTCAGATTCAGAGTCAGAGTCTGATCCTAACCAGTGCCAGCAGGAATGAGGGGGCAGAGACAATGGATTCAAGAGATAGTTGATGGGTGGCTCACAAAGGGCTTGATGAATGCCCAGGTTAAGGGATAGTGAGGCAGGGGCAGAGATGGGAGGAAAGAATGACTCCAAAGGATCAGCCATGAAGAATCAGATCTGATGCTACCATGATGAGATACAGGATGCAGAAAGAGGAAGAAATCAGGTCAGGTCACCCCAAAGAGCTCAGAAGGCAGCCGGGATTCCCAACCAAGGTCTCAGAGAACTGCACACAGAACCGAGATGTACATAAAAACAAGGTGAAGTCACATTCTGAACTAAGACATGTATGCAGGACTTCATCAGGGATGGGCTGAAGGCAAGAAGTGATCAATTGGCAGTGATATAGCAAGAAAAAGCCAAGGACTGCAAAAAAAAAAAAAAAAAAAAAAGAAAAAAGGTCATGTCAATGCCTAACACTGCAGAATGGTCATACAGAGTCAAGGATGAATTTAAGCACTCAAGATAGTTTTAGTGAACTAAACTCAGGTGCAATGTAGTTGGTAGGCGGAATTATGACTGGCCCTGCACCCACCAGACATATAACTGCCCGCCCTAATTTCTAGATCTTGCTGTTCTGTGTGACAAAATGGATTAGAAAGTGCAGATCTTGAAATGGGAAGATCTACCTGTATCATCTGGGTGGCTGTAAGCCAATTGCATGGATCCTCATAAGTCATAGAAAAGATAGGAAGAGTGAGTTAGGAATGAAGGAGCAATTGAACCCATGATTTAGTTTGAAGATGAGGAAGAGGGTCACAGACTAGGGAGAAGTTCTCAGTTAATATTCAGATAGAAAATCATAACCTTGGTCTTTCAACTGCAAGAAATTCTGCTTGTCATCTGAATGACTAGGAAAACGATTCTCTTCCAGGACAAAGCCAATTCCTTGTCTTGGATCTATAGGGACCCACCCCAGACTTCTGACCCACAACATGGGAAGATGATAAATTGGTGATGCTTTAGCCTCTAAGTTGGTGGTTATTTGTTGCAGCAGCTGTAGAAAGTGAGCATAGATCTGTTAAGACATAAAAGCCCGCTTAACCATGTAAAAGTAAGCTACTACTGTTTCAAGATGTTGGACAGTTAAAAGTACCAAGTTCTAAAACTTGGGAATACATTACCTGGAAAAAAATTAGGGATCACCTTCATTGGAGCATTGACACTGTGATTCAAATGCTTGGTGCTACATTCTTTTAGCTTTTCATAAGCCTGAGGCTTATGTAGGATTACTGAAATTATTGCAGAGCTTATCATAGGTCAACTGGCACACCCTCCTCTAAGAGATGGAGTGATGGATTGGTTGTTTTATTATTATTGCTATTATTATTATTGGTTTTGCAGGGTATTTTTTTAGATTCATGGTCAAACTGAGCAGAACATAAAAAGACGTTTCATAGATTCTCTCCTCTATACCACCACATGCCCTGCAGTCAACACCCTACAGAAGACTGACTCATTTACAATCAAATCTACACCAACACATGGCTCTCATCCCAAACCTGCAGTGTCTATCTGGGTTCACATTTGGTATAAATAAATCCTCTAAACTAAAACTGAAGAGATCACAACAGCAATCTTGGAGTGTTCAGTTTGCTCTCCAATTTTCTTTCTATAGTCACCGATTTTCTGCTATAGTCACTCCACAGCCTGTTGGAGTCAGGACCACAGCACCACCTATATTAGCAGTGTGCCCAGGCAGACGGAGGTACCTTTAACGTTTGCTGTGCTGCTTTCTCTGATGTCTCTTACTCAGCGGTCCAGCTATTACAATAAGTGCTTAATGTGTGCTCTCACATTGCTGTGGTGTCATTTGTACGATCTCATGCTGGGCTGACACAAGTTGGAGACAGCCAATGCATTAAAGGCTCACCGTTATCAGCTTGCTCAAGATTCAGTTGATGGGTTAGCGGTAAACCTCAGATGCTCCTTGGAGACACAGCCCTATTTGTGCTTCTTATCCTGTCCCTTCCCTTCCCTTCATGTTCTGTCCTTCATAAATGAATTCTTTTCTGTTATGTGATGTGAATGTGTAGCATGGTTGCTTTGCCAATCTTGCCTATTCCCTAGGAACATAAAAATGCAAAAATACCAACTGGCAAAGACATTGTAGTAATTGATCAAGGGTGTTTTAGAATGTCTTTTTAATAATTAGATGCATTTCAACATTCTTATAAATGAGAATACTGCGGTCATTCTAACTGTGCTCTTTCAGCTTTGAAAATGGCAATAAGCACAATGTACATCTTTTTAATATATATTAAATATGCCCTGAGTATAGATTTCAATGCCACATCAAATTTTTTTTAAAAAATCATATTTATCTACATGACAGGCAGAGAGAGAGAGAAGATGGGAGAGGAAGAGCTCTCGTTTGCTAGTTAATTCTCTAAACATCTGTGATGGCTGAGGCAGGATGGGGATTGGTGAAACCAGAAGCTGGGAACTCTAACAGATCCCACGCGTGGTGGCAGGAGCCCAGCTGCTTCAGCCATCACCACTGCCTTCTTTATTAGCAAGAAACTGGAACCAGTGTCTGGAGGGTGGGATTCAACCCTGCGGTTCTGATAGTAATGTGATATTTTAACTGCCAGGCCACTGTCTGCCTTATACATTTGAGGTCTTAACATGGTATGACTATAAGTCTAAGTAACCTCTTCTTATGTATTTTTGTTATCCATATATGTTTTACCTAGCTTTCATTTGCAACCATTATTAAAATATTTCTTTATGATTATCATTCTACTCAATTATTAGGTCCATCACTGAATACTAGACACTAGATTACTAATAACACTAATAGTAATAATCCTAATTATGATTATATTATCATTGTATAATATAATTATGATGGGTTAGTTCTCTCTCTGATACGTAAGGGTGATGTTGAGTAGGTATCCACTGAGATTATTATGGTTTAATGGGACATGGACTCAGAACATGGATACAAACACTGCCCACACAGGCACAGAATTCAGTCTGTCGCTTTAGCCTCAAATAATTCTCTTCTCTGAGGGCAAATCATAAGGCAAATGGTGTTTCAGCAGGTCACATTCTGTAAGTTGCTTCCCCATCACACTGTGTTCTGTATGGGTATGTTTTCGTCCTGTTATGGCTCTCCTGGATCTCCTTACCCTAGCCAGTGGTTGGGTCACCTTTTCTTATCATGAGTATTTCATATTTCAGCTTCTTTTAAATTCACAACTGATTCTCTTCCTGTATTTGTTGGCTCTAAAACTCTGAGACTGAATCCTATAAACCTGTCCCTATAAAAATTTCTTCACACTGACTGCACTAATGCAGCAATATCTTCTTTCTTTTTACCTTTTTGGAATTGCTTGATGATTTTCTGATATTTGAGGCCTAGAAAATTTATTCAAGCATTGATTCAATAAAAGGTGTTTATTAACTATGGTGAAATAGGAATTTTGTCAAACAAGGAAGATATTTAATTGAGCAAGACACTGTTTCTGCACTCAAAAAGTCAACCATCTGTGACTTTTTGAAAAAAAACTATTTAAGAGGAAGAGAAGAGAAGAGAAGAGAGAGAGAGAGAGAGAGAGAGAGAGAGAGAGAGAGACTTGCAAACGCTTGTGATGGCTAGAGCTGGGCTAGATCAAAGCCAGGAGGTAGGAACTCAAACCAGGTCTCTCATATGACTGGCAGCGACTCAGTAATTTGAGCCATCATCTGCTGCTTCCTAGGATTTACAGAAGTAGAAAGACAAAATTTAACATTGGAGCAGAATAGCAAATCTAGGATTTCAATATGTGATGTGGGTAACATAGTGTATGCCTTCACCGCTAAGCTAAACCCTCTGCTCGACACTGTGACTTGCTTTTAATTCATGCTTCCCTGTTTGGGCCATTTGTCTGATGCGCAGCAAATAATTCACTGTACAGAATAGCCCAGAGCAGTGGCTGATGCAAGGTGGAGTCAGGCTGGATGTCTGGGCTCATGTTTGCCTTCGTATGATCATCAGAGGACATCCCGGATACAGTGAAAGACTTCAGCTAGGGAATATCTTGGCTCAGAGCTCGCTCCGACCTGCAGGCAGCATACTGCCTCATCAGCTCTGATGGAGGTCTGAGTGTTGGCAAAGTCACTACTGTTATGATTAGATGTAGGCTCATCTCAATCCATATGCTTAAACTGTATCAAGTTTTAATAGTTTCTAGATTAAAAGAATACATATCAGTTTTGTATACCATTTATACACGATAGTTCCCTTTTATTGTAGTTTGACTTTCTGTAGTTGACCTATAGTCAACACCATTCCAAATATACTAAATGAAACATTCCAGAAATAAACAATGAGTTTGAAATAAATTTTATTATAGTGTATTATTATATTATATTACTACTGATTTTTTACTGTCTATTAATTTGTAAAGTAAGCATTATCATATATATATCATATATATGAGATATATATATATATATATATATATATATATATATATATATATATATATATATTTACAGGAAAAAGCATAGTATATCTAGGATTTTGTACTATCTATGGTTCCAAGCACTCTCTAGCAGTCTTGGACTGTATCTCTCACAGAAAAGGAGGGATTGCTTTAGTAGGCAATGCAATACTAGCAGTTACCACTTGAAATAATTACACCTGTTTTAAAATTTGTTTATGGTGTATAACACTGTAAATGACTTAAAAGCTATAAAAGCAGTATGTGACATACATTCTGTATACAGAGACAGAGTGCTTCAAAAATTTTATGGAAAATGAAATTAAAAGATCAGTCTAGGTATAAAATAATTGAAATTCATGCATATGTTTTTCATGATAGATATTTTCCATGAGCCTTTGTAAAATAAAGATTTTGTATTTATATGAAAAGCAGAATGACAGAGGGACATACACACCAGGGGGAGAAAGAGGGAGAGAGAGAGACTTTAAATCTGCTGGTTCACTTCCCACAACAGCTAGGACTGTGGCAGGCCAAAGCCAGGATCCAGGAACTCCAACCTAGGTCTCCCACAGGAGAGCTAGGAACTTAAGTTCTTGGTGCAGCCTGTGCTATCTCCCAGGCATCTTAGCAGGATGGCAAGGGCAGGGCAGCTGGACTTGAACCAGGCACTCTGACAGAGGATGTGCAGGACCCAAGCAGCACATGCTCACTCCTCCTTGTGCTTTCTGAATGAGTACATTTTTTTCTGTTTGCTAACCAAATGGGGTTATTGCAGCCCATCATCCCTAATGGAAGGAAGGAGAATCTGCAAATACTTTCAGGCTGGCATGTCTGCAGCTGAACACTGATGTTTTCATAGAACAATAGGTGATGAACAAGTAAGGAGAGAACTTCGTGTAGGAAAAGGCATTGGGACATGCCCAGGATGGTCCATTGAGCTTGTGAGTTCCATGGAGTCAATTGTACAAGGGCAGGGGTCCAGTGGTGCTCAGCTGAATGCCTGGAGAACTGGGTGCCCGGGCTTGGCCTCACATGCTTAAATGGTGAGGGTAAGGCTATCTGACTGAACTATCTTTCAATTGTCTCATCCTTTCTCTAGGCAGATTGTGGTACTTTCTTCTTTTGCATCCGGTGGACAGGATCCATCACTAGAGAGTGGGGAACTACTTCCTCCTGCATCTGGAGCTTTTTTAGCTCCATATGCTTCCTGGGATGACTGGCATCACCCTGTGTGGAGGAGGATTGGCCTGGCTTCTGAAGGCCTGTGAGCAATCAAGTGAATTCTAAGAAAGAGGGTGGGGAATCAACCCCCAAGCAAATATCACTCAAGCAGACACGCCATCCACAGCCACTATTAAGCACCAAGAATCTGTGCTTGTGCACCTGGTGGGAGAGGATGCTGTGCTTTGGAGACGCTGACTCTGAGCTGAGAGATGTGGGGAGGGCGGGGGTGCTGGGAGTGTCAGGAGGAAGCCCACAGCAGTGCCTGCACTCCAGATTGGCGACACGGAGAGGAAGACGTCATTATGAAAGCCTATCAACTGGCAATGTCAACACAAAACAAAAACACTGTTGCTACCACCTGACCCACAGAGGCGTCTGTACAAGTGAACAATGGCCCCCACCTGTCTCCTCATATCTGAGGTCAGAACCGGGCAGCCCTCACCCATGGTCCTGCAGCCCTTTCTGGAGCCCAGCATTTCTCAGGCTGGAAAACTTGCCTCATGTCTAACTGAGGCCCTTGATATTACAGCTGGAATCCCTTCCTTCCCGGAAAAGCACCTGTCACCCTTTCCTCCTCAAGGATCCTGTCGACCTCAGTTGACATGAACCACAAATCCTGTTTTCTCCTTGACTGTCCCAGGGACATCCCTACATGTGTCAGATGCTGGGGTTTGGGGTGGGGGAACTCAGTACGTGCACCCCTTTCTCCTGTTCTGGTTTGGCAAGAAAAGCCCTTTGGCCTAAATTCTTGATTCCCCAACAGAACGCCACACGCACCGGTTCAAGAGGATTTTGTTTTTCTTTTCTGGAACCCATTGTGTGTTGCATCAGACACAATGAGCCGTTCATACAGCTGCAGTTGTCCGAGAGGTAAACTGCCCACTTTCTTGGAAATCAGAGCACACCGACCTGTTAGGGTGTTGGGGGTCCATGTGGGCTATGATCAAGTGTGACGGGGTGCCTGGGTGATGGCACCCAACTCTGTCCTCCCTTATCGGGCTCAGGAGGCTGTCAGCGACATTCATGCACTGTGCAACAGGGTAACTGTTGGCAAAGTCTGGAGTAACAGCAAGCCAGATTGGGTGGGGGAGTGGATTCCATTATTATAACACAATGCCATAATAGGATACGACATTCCTTTCATATTCTTACACAACTGGGATCTTAAAACTCCACTTTGACTCTGAAAAGGGAGGCAACATGCACCCGGTTCTTGGTTGTGTTTTTGCCACCTGACTTACCGGATTTATCTCGGGGAATGTGTGGGCCTCAGCCTCCTGAGATCCATCTGCCTGGCTTCTAGAAACAGCCTGAGGATGATCATGGAGCTCTCACACCCAAGCTGGCTTAGTGCTTCTGCTTCTGGAGCCCTTTGCTGCTGCTGGACTCTGACTCCAGCAGCCTGGGCTGTCCTGGCGAAGCTGGCCCTTTGGGAAGGACCTTGCTGCTTCCTAGCAGATAGCATTTGAGTGAACAGCCAGTGGGGAGCAGCCCCTCTGGCCTGCAAAGCTGTTGGTGATTCATTGGCGTGTAAATGAGGTACTCCCTCCAACACCCACCACCCTTCTCTGCAGCATGGGTGTGAGACTCACTGACAGCAATCTTCTTTCTGGAACCTGATGGAGGCCTCTGCCTCCCTCAACAACTGACCAGGCACAGGCTTGATGGCACTCAGAAATTTGCATGCCCTTTCTTACTTGGTTGTGACCTTGGACTTTGGTTTCCTTCCTTGGAGTCTAGATGGAGCAGTCTGTGGGCAGGGACTCATCTGGGTGGCTGACATGGAGCAGACACCAGGAGACATGAGATGTTTTTTGTTTTTTGTTTTTTTTTTCATAAAAGTGTGGAAAATGAGTTAAACAGTCTTTGTAACCTAGGCCATCCCAAATCCCATCTCTGATGTTGGTGGTGATAGGGATGGAAATATATTGAAGGAAACAATGAACTGCACGGAATTCCAGTGTGCCATCAATGGTAATTTAAACTCCCATCATTCATTCATTCCTGTCCTTGCTCTTAAAGCATACATATTTTGAAATCTGGGCAATAGCCCTTCCTAAATTCTCTATAAACTCTTTGATTTATTTACTTTTATTGGAAAGCTGGATATACAGAGAGGAGGAGAGACAGAGAGGAAGATCTTCCGTCCGATGATTCATTCCCCAAGTGAGCCTCAACAGCCGGTGCTGTGCCGATCCGAAGCTGGGAACCAGGAACTTCTTCCAGGTCTCCCACGTGGGTGCAGGGACCCAAAGGTTTGGGCCATCCTTGACTGCTTTCCCAGGCCACAAGCAGGGAGCTGGATGGGAAGTGGAGCTACCGGGACTAGAACCGGCGCCCATATGGGATCCCGGGGCGTTCAAGGCGAGGACCTTAGCCGCTAGACCACGCCGCCGGGCTCCTCTATAAACTCTTAATTGCAAAGAGGTAGCACTCTCCAAATGGGGCTTTCTGGGCAGTACTGCAGACTTTTTAATAACCACAATAGAAGAAATAATGATGTTTTTACTTATTTTCTAGCAGCTTTCTATTTGTTCTTCTAAAGAGACTCCAAAGGTAAATAGGATGGTGACTCTCTGAATTTCTTCCATGCAAGTTGAGCTCCCAGAATCTTTCATGTTGTTTGTAAAGGATCTGGGTGTGAATTTCAACAGTGTATATCAAGAAGGCAATACAATAATAATTCATAAAAAATTGACACTGATAAAGAGTACCACAAACCTCCCAGGACTGCAGCTCTGAGGGTCACGTTCAGAGACCATAGTTTAATGTTCAGCGACCATAGTTTTATGTTCAGCGACCATAGTTTAATAAAGTAGGGCTCCCTCTGATTAGTGAGAAGTGAGCCTGGCATCTTCTCTGGCATAAATACCTGGCTTCTGAGTGTGCCAAGCAAATGCTTTCAGAGGCTGAATTTTCTCCCAGCCTGAGTGAGTTGGCAGTGACCAGGAGAGGACATTCCACTGAAATCGGGCCATCGGGAGCTGAGGACAAAGGCAGCTGATTCAAGTGCACCAAATTGGAGTTTCTCTAATCAAATATATTAAATTCACCATCATTCTTGATTGTTTTAATGGGAAGAAAGGGCAGCTGTGCCCTTCATTTTCCCAAGCATTTTATTTAGTGCCGAAGGGTTGCAGGAATTGAGGAGGGTGGGGTTCAGGAGGAAAGGAAGGGAGGAGGAATAGAAAGGACTAAGAAAACTACAGGAAGCTGATGGGTTTTGTCTTAAAAAGATGATTTTTTTCATGCTGCTCAGATCCACGCGGAGAGTTCCGAGAGCCACCCCTCGCTGAGAACAAAACCCCAAGCTAACCAGCTTCTAAAGCACTTTCACATAGGAGGAATAAAGCAGTCAGCAGTCAGGCTGGGAGCCTGCGGTCCTCAAGCCAAGCACCCGCGGTGACCACCAGTGATCAGCTTTGCTTCACTGGCCACTTGGAACACCATGCTCCCCTCCTCCCCCATACTTGTGCTTTGTACAAAAGATTTGAATTTCAAGACGCTTAAGGCAATTCATCTCCCCTCCTTTTATAACCTTTCTGCCTCAACATCTGAGCAATGAGGTTCCAAGTTCAAGTTAAGAAATTGATGGTCCAACCTATTCTTTTTCCAGCTTTTTTTTTCTTGAAAGTGGGGCTGGTTCCACAACTGGTCCAGTCCAGTGGTGATGTCTCCTTGCCAGGGTGCAGCACTACAGACAATGTCTTGGTGTACACCTCCAGCTTCAAAGGAGAGCTATGGTACATGATGGCACTTTCTCTGGTTTTTCGAGTTGATAACAGGATGAACTTAAAGAAGACACTCCACTGCAATTAATTATTTCACTCTCCTGGTAGGCAGGAGACACGACGGAGGTGCTATCGGAGCCTTAGGAGCCTTGCACTTTGCTGAGGGGATGGAGGTCCCAGTGCGCAGTGTGAGGCTCCCAGGCTCCCAGGCTCCCAGGCTCCCGTGAGTCATGCAGAGAAAGGGCGTTGGAAGCTGGTGCCTGTTACAGCCTGAAGCCAGCCTGTTTCTGAGCTGGAATGTGAAAGGCAGCTGGCTGTGTCAAAGGGGCAGAGAATAAAGCCGCAGTGTGGAATGAAGACACAATTCAGCACAGAGAAGATGCTGTTAAAATGGCTCTGCTCCTCCAGCAGCTTCTTTTGGAGGGCCCCCTTTTAGAAACAAGCGATTCTGTGCCTCTCCTCAAAAAAGAAAAGAGAGAGAGAGAAAAAAAAGGAGGTGGGAGTCCCTTTCAGAAAAATGTTATTGGACTCTTTTTAAATGTTCCCATTGGAAGGGAATTAAAGGGAATGTCATAAGGCAGTGTCTATAGACTTAGGGGCATTGTATGAAGCGGCACAATGCAGGCTAAATGCAGGTCTCCAGTCTTGGGAGGAAATCTAATAACTCAATCAGTCAGTTTCAGTCCCTTGTCATCTCCAGCGGGCCTCTAGCCTCTTCAGGGAGGTGCCTGCCTCAGCAGCAGACAGCTGGGGGAGGCAGGCTGGGCAGAGGAAGAAATTGCCAGTGCATTCCTCACTGCCCCCTTCCCCTCCTGTCTGCCTGCCATTCCTCATACACAATGTCTTTTTGTGCCTCTGACCCTCAACCCTCAGGGCATGGCCTGAGCTGGCTGGCATAGAGGCCATTGCCAGGGAACAGCTCAGCTCCCACGGGGCTTTTTCCTGCAGTGGCTGTGCATGAGTGTCCCAGGCAGGCAGGCTCTGGGGAGGTGCCCACAGTTCTCAGCTTAGAGCTGGGTGGTGCTGCAGGTGACTGGCGTTTATCAGCTGGGGCTGGTGCCTGGGGTCAGGACAGAGGACAAGAGGTATGTGTGAAAGGCTGTGAGGGCAGCTGAAAGAGCACAGGGCTGGGAGTTGAGAGGTAGCTTTGGTTCTGATAAACTCACTAAGTAAACTTTGGGCAAGTCACTTCATCTCCCTGCAGCTCCGCCTGCATGGTGAAGTGAGATGCTGGTGGTGATGACAGCCAAGGTCTCATTCAGGTTCCCGGGTCTATACCTTATGCGAGTGCCTGTAGGACAGAAAGCAGGGTGAGTCACACAGCCCTGGTATGAATCCTAGCTTCACCACTGTGATGTTCTATTCGAGTTACAAAGCTTCTGTTCCTCTTCTGAATATCTATATCTGTATCTTTATCTATATTTGTTTCTATATCTATGTCTATAGATATACATATGTAGATACACACATATCTATAGATAGATAGATAGATAGATAGATAGATAGATAGATAGATAGAGATATATACTTAGATTGTATTTGCCAAAGAAAATGCTGAGTTCCCCAACCAGAATTAGGAGTCTGGGGTGATGACCAACAAGCAGTATGTTCTTCCAGACATCAGCTTTCCTTACAACTTGTCAGGTATGGACTGTCAAAATCAGGCTTACTTACCACAAGTCCACATTATTCCATGAAATTTAAAGTTTTCAGAAGAAATGACAGAGCTTTTGCATGTCAGTGGTTACTGAGTCTTAGACATTTTAGAGAATGAACAACAACAACAAACTGGGGTTGGTTGTAAAGTAGGATTGTCAACATTTTTTTTAAGATTTATTTATTTGAAAGGCAGAGTCGAAACAAAGAAGGGGAGATACATATACACAGAGATATCTCCCATCTGCTGCTTTTCTCTGGCCATTAGCAGGGAGTGTCTGGGAAATGGAGCAGCCGGGACATGAACTGGTGCCCACATGGGGTTGTGGGGGGCAACAGCATGGTCCACCATACTCACAACACCAGCTCTAGGGTTGTCAACTTTTTTTTTATTTTGGCTGAGTAGGTTTGTTCAAATACAATTCTTTCTTTTTAAAGATTTATTCATTTTTATTTGAGAGGCAGATTTACAGAGAGAGAGAGAGAAGGAGAAACAGAGAGCAATCTTCCATCCATTGGTTCACTCACTCCCCAAGTGGCCATTATAGGCAGAGTTGAGGTGAACCAAAGCTAGAAGTCAGGAGCTTCTTCCTGTTCTCCCACATGGATGCAGGGGCCCACTGACTTGAGCTACCTCCACTGCTTTCCTAGGCCAAGGCAGGGAGCTGGATTGGAAGTAGAACAACCAGGATTCAAACTAGTGCCCATATAGGATACTAGCACTGTAGGTAGAGGGTTAGGTTGCTAATCCATGCTGGCCCCATCAAACACAATTCTTAGCTATTCTTATCATTTCAAACTGATAAAGGCTGTGATAACTAACCAATCTTATGGAAAGGATACTTGTCAAACTGACATGTAGAAGTCATGCATGAATTTTTATTAGATGTCAAATGTGCAAGAGCCAAGTCCTTTCCTCTCATTTTTCTCATTCTGCCACCAAGATGGGGCTGGTCTTGGAGACCCTGTGTTCATCTAGGTATCTTCCTGTGTCTATATAAACTATTTAGTATTTCGCTCCTTTTCCCCGTTTGCTTTTCTTTCTAATCTCTCTATCCCAGGTCCACAAACATCATGTCATTTATGCAATGTGTACTCTGAGATTTCCAAAAGTGAATGAAGTGCTTTACAAGTACAAAACATTTATATTTGACCCTTTCTCCCCTCCCCTTGAATAAACTTGGGAAGAGCTGCTCCTCCCACTTTGGCCCTTCAGATTTATTTTATTAAAACGATTAAGATTTTTTAAAGTAAATTTATTTTCTTTGTGATGATGTTTACGTAATTGGGAAGAATGCTATGTAGACTACTGATTAAGGTGGGAAGGGTTGAGGTATGGGGAAAGCGGATGAGACAATTGCTTCCAATTTTTTTTTCTTCTTGTATTTGGCAGAAGGGGAGAAGAGGGCAGCTCGCAACATCCTAATCACATCAGTACCCAGGGATGGGGGGTGGCCATTTGATACCCACCTAGGATCCCCGATAGGGAGCATGCTCCAAGGGTACTGCTTAAGTGGTTTTGATAGTTCTGAGATACTGGTGATTTTGTTGCTCCAAGGTTGAAGAAATTTTTCCAATCTCTCTTGGCTAATACAACCCACCTTGGAGTCTCCACTTGCCCAGATAACTTTCTGTCAAAGCTTGCCCGGGAGAATTGTCCAATTTGTTCTGCTCTCCATCCTCTGCCATGGTACTAGATGTCCTCTGCAGGCCTCAATGAACTGTCATGTCCACAGTGTGCATCTGGGCATGCTGTCGACTGTATATGCTTCAACAGCTGAGGAGGTCAGATCACAGAATCTGTGATTTTTCCCATGGTTGGAGTTTTGAGTCCATTGGTCCAGTTTGGGGGTTCCCCAAAGAAACTTTGCCTGAGGTGACCGCAGACCTAAACTATGTGTGTTCCAGCTGGTATAGGCCTAGTTCAGGCTATCACCTGCACCAGTCTATACAAACAGTGGTACATGCTGCCGCCCAGTTAGTTCTGTCTCCAGCTCTATCTCATATGCAAACCAATAGAGGCCATGGTCCTTCCTAACCCTGTCTGCCACACACACACTCTGCTCTCATGCACACCAGTGGAAACTGAAGCCTAGTCAGAGTGACCCCCAAAACCACTACCAGGCATGTCCCCAGGCTTGCGTGATTCATGTGCGTGCCAGTGTGTGCATCAGACTGGTCTGGTCTGTCCTGTATTCCATTCAATTCTTATATGCACCAATGGGTATGGCAGCCTAGCTCACCCCAACCGACTCCATTATTCAGCCCACATTTATGCCACCACCTGCCCTTTCAGGCCTGCCTCCAGTCCTGGTTCTCATGTTCATTGGTGGGAGCTACAGCCCATGAGAGGAGTTTCCACAGTTTCCTTACTAGGCTCACTTCCAGCCCCGGATCTTGCACTTTCCAGCCCTACTGTGGTTTAGACTGGTAGAGCTTGCCCCCAGTCCCAGCGCCTGCTAGCTGATGCTGCAGCAAAGCCCAACACTTACTCTGGCTCATGCATGTACCAGTAGGTATGGTTGCTTAGCCCAACCTGGCTTTTCCCCTAACCCAACTCACATACAGATTAAAGAATTTTGTGGCTGCCCAACTTGGTCTACCTCTAATCCCAGCTCTCATGCTTACCACCTGGAGCAGTGGGCCAACAAGGATGCTCCCATGGCAGCCCTGCTGCATGTACTGGTACGTGCCATGGCCCAGTCTGGTATGATTAGCTCATCTAGGCATTCATTGGCGGGTGCTGCAGCCTGGCTCTTACTGGTCTGTCCCTCAATTCTAGCTAATTGCAGGATGTCCCACACAGATTCCTCTAGTACCTATTGCCAGAGGGGGTTAGCCCACCGCCCGCCATCCAGCCTCCTGGTGCACGAGAAACAAAGATGGACAGGGGTTCTGTCTAAGCAGTTCCGATTTATTTGGGAAGTGCAAATTCTTATATAGGGTAATGAATAGCCTCAGGCCAGGAATTCCAGGAGGAGAGAACTAGTAGCCAATTACTAGGAGCACGACTGCAGAAACCACCACCCATAGGTCAAGGGTAGGTGAGCAAAACGGCCCTGGCCAATCAGTCTTTCTTTGAAACAACTTGACCCCCACCCCGGTTCACGCCCGGGGCTCTGTCCTTGGCTACCATTTTGCTACCCACGTGTAACCCAGTGACCTTGACTGTTAGTTGCCATCTTGCTGATTTAGTGACCTCTTGCCCCTGAGCTCCACAGCTAATGCTGTCAAGTGCTACAGCTTAGCCCAGTCTAGCTGGAGCCCAGTCCCGACTGTAATGTGGACTGGCTGGCGTTGCAGGCCAACCCAGATTGTCTCATACCCCATTCTGGTTCTTATATTTGCCAATGAACCGACCCAGCTCAAACCACCACTGGATCTGAATCACACATATGCCAGCAGGTACTGTAATTGGCCTGGTCTGGACTGCTTAAGCCTTGGTTCTTGTGCTCACCAGTAGTAAGTACATACTGACAGAGGAGTTCCCCAAATTCTCTATCAGGCCACTTCCCCATCACAGATCTCATGTACACCAGTGGGTTCTTGGCCTATTCTGACTTAGCCACCTCTTGTCCCTTGCCTGGCTAGCCCACTCTGAATCTGGCTCTTACTGATGGGTGTTATAGATCATCGCCACATGGCCCACTTCCAGACCTGGCTTTCATTTGATTCAGTGGGGGTCAAAACCTAGTCAAACCTATCCTATACCAACTCTGGTTTTGGCGAGTGCCAGCGATTGCTGGAGCCTAGCCCACTCTGGGGCATCCTAGACCCAGTCCACATCTGTGCCGAAGGGTGCTTCAGCCATGCCTGTCCCAGTTAGCTGCCGCTATTTTGGCTCTTGTGCTCATCAGTAGGAACCACAGCCCAGCAGGGGTGTCCCCTTAGTTCCCTGACCTGGATGGCTCCCAGCCACAGATCTTGTACATGCTCGTAGTTGCTCCTACCCAGCCCAAAATAGCCCATCCGCCATTTTGGCCTTTGCCATCAGATGTTGGATCCTAGCCTGGCCCAGTTCGTCTCTAGTCCTAACTCTTGCTAGTGGATGCTGCAGCCTAGCCCTGTCCAGTCTGCTCCCAACACTGGCTCTCATGTAAACAAGTGAGTACAGAAGCTTAGCCTGACATGGCCACACCCTGTCCTGAATCCCATACATGCCAGTGTATACTAGGACTTGGCCTGACCTTGCACAGTCCATATCACCCCTAGCCGGCCCACATACCTTCTGGCAAGTGGAGCAGCCCTGACTGGCCTGGCCCACACCCAACCCCAACTCTTGTGCTCACCAACAGAATCTACAGCCTACCAGAGAAGTTCCCCATGCTGCCCCACCAGGCCTGCTTCCAAACCCAGATCTCATGTGTCAGTGCGTGCTAGGGTCCTACCTAGCATAATCCCTTCCCCAGGCTCGATCTTTGAGAATATTGATGAATGCAGTGTCCCAGCCCAATTCCCACACCCAATTCTACCCCCGTGGGTGCTGCAGCTGGGGCCTACCTGACCTACTCTAAACCCCAGTTGCCGTGAGTGTTGGTGAGTGCTATGTTCATGCCTCCATGACCACATTAGCTCAGCAGTCACCACCCCCAGCTCTTGCACAGACCAGTGCAAATTGCAGTCTCACAGGGATGAGTCCACAAACTTTCCTCCAAATCTACCTGAAGACCCGATTCTCTTACATGTTGGTTAGTGTCATGGCCCGGTCTAACATGGCCCATTCCCTATTGTGACACTCACAGTTACTATGCCCCTGTCCTCCCAGGCTGCCCCTCCCCTACTGCCATAACTTTCAAGTGTCCCAGTGGACAGTGATCAACATTATTTAGCCTTGGCCTGGTCTTCTACATGGTCAGGTGTCCTGGTCTGACCCAGGCATGTCCTCCTGCTTTCTCCCCAAGCAATCCACTAGGTCTCAGCCCCCTGGTTACCTGCAATTGCAGTGGCCCACTCCGTGGAAGTCCTCCAGAAGTCATTCCTCATCTGTAATGTACTTCCTCAATGGCTTCCCCACCCACACACTCCCAAACCCCTCTCCCAGGACAATTCGCAGCCACCACATCTGTGGCTGAGGCAGTGACGGTCCCTGGGCCTAGGTGTTCTGGCCTTGCGTGCCACCTGTGTGCCCCAGCTCTTTATTTTGAGGATGACTCTAGGACCACCCTCCACTCCCCACTTCCATGACCTATGCAACATTTCTGCATTTCAGGGCTTCTTGTTGCACTGGTCCATCAGGAACAGAGTAGAAGTTTGGAAAACAAAGAGGACATCCTGCTTTCCCTTTCTGTGGCCACTTAACATGGAGTAAGTCAGGGTGTTCATGACCCTCCCCTGGTCTCAACCTCTCCTCCTGCCTTGCCTGCACTCCTGGGAAAGACAAGTGTTGAACCTATTGGTTTGTCCCCTTGCTGCTTTCCCTCATGGTGAAAAGTTTCCTTCACAGTTTATCAGTGTTGCATCTCTCAATGCCTTTCATTAGCTAGGAATCTGGGCCGTGGCCCCTGAGCCAGGAGTCAGGAGCTAGGCAGGCAGGCGTGGGTGGGGACACTGGAAAGTCCTCTGCCTCCCACTGCTCCCACTGTGGTCTCATATGTTGTGAATTATGGAAATGCCAGACACACCCATGGTTAAATATAAGCACAGAGGAGCTGTTAAACACCAAGTGTAAGTGACTTTGAAATATTCTCTCTCCATGCATGCTGCTATCAGCGCCAACATAAAGCACCCCCTGCTACCTTACTGTCCTCTTGACTGACCTGTTTCTATGTTTCCTGTGCACTAGGATTGCTCAGATCAGGCTTAGCTTGCAGGGGTGGTGACCTTCTTTGTAGATGTATTTGTTCTACTTGAGGGGGTCCTCTCCATGATCCAAAAAGAATACACAGAAAATCCATGAGGCCTGAATCAAATCTCTTTCTGGGGTAATAGATGTCAGGTTACTTGGGGAGCTCTGAGTCAGGATTCTGCCATCTTCTGGAGCTCAGAGTGTGGCTCAGCTGGCTGGCCACACAGACATTAAGCACAGCGCCACCTCCCTGCTCAGCTGGGCCCAGCCCTACAATGGGCAGACAGCAGCAATGCATGGAGTGTGGCCAGCCTGGGTGCTCCTCTCCTCTGCCCCTTTTTCCCCTGCTCAGTGTGGCTCTGGCAGGCAGCTGTGGAGAAAGGCAGCCTGGGGTAGGGTTTCTGCCTTGGGCTTTCCAGCTTGGCTTTCTCTTTCCTGGGCTTGAGAGTCTTTTTATGAAGTGATTTGGACCCTAAAGGATAAGGGTCATGTGCTATATTGCAAGACCTCCATTCCTGCAAGAGGCTTGTCAAGTGTGAAGAGGCGTGTCCTCCCTTCTTGTGGTCCACAGTTCTCAGGTCTGACTCATTTTTGATGTGGCTGCTGCAGCCAATGCAAGGCGCCCCAGCCACACTTCAAAGTTAGCAACGGAGAGTTTTTGGTCTCTGTCTTCAACATTTCCTCTGTGGGGCTGAGACTATCGTTTCCTTAGTCGTTCCCATATGCTTCTGCTCTCATTACATTATTCCTTTGCTCACTAAGGAGGACAGTGGGACCCGTGGGAGCTGGGGTGTCAGGACCATGTGGCCCCCTTCACTGGCCACCTGCTCTCCTGAGTGCAGGCCAGGTACCAGGAACTGTGCTAAGAAGTAAGAAAGACAAACCCAGAGAACACCTTTCCTTGGGCACTCCTGGTCTGCCTGGGGATGCGGAGAGGATCATATGAATCCTGGAAGGTCAACAACATTCTCATGGTGGCCAAAGCCCAAGATCCTTTTCTGTTCTCACACTGCTTTACCTCCCACTGGTTTGGGTTCTCTTGACTATCCTCTTGACTATCCTGTCCTTAGTGTCTTTTTTTTAATTCAATAGATACCTGTCAAGTGGTTTGTTCATCTGCCTTAGGAGGTAGTACCATATCATGGTTAGAAGTATATCGTAGCCTATAAGTACTGACCTGTCTAACTGTGTAATCCAGTAAGCCAGGCATTCTCTCAGGGTCTCAGTTTCCACATCTGTCTAGTGGAGTTAGTGATGTCCCCCTCCCCATAAAGTTTTGTGAAATTTAGATAATCTGGAAATAGGCCTAAAACAACACTCTAGCATATTGTGGATGCTTAATGAACATTGACCACTGCACTGACCATTGCTGTCTACTGAGGTGAGTACTTTGAATGTAGCTGCATCTCTAACATTAGGTCTGTCCCCTCGTGTTGCTAACAGGCTGGAATGGAAGCAGAGAGTTCACAGGTGAGTGAGTGAGTGAGTGTGAGCAATGTCTGACAACCTGTGCTACTCACTGCTGTTTTCCTTGACCTCTAGTCCTACTTTGTCTCCCACCCTTACTGACTCATCTTCCTCCCCCCTTTTATTCCAATTATGTTATTACTTTATCCCCCTGCCCTCACACTGCCTTCCTGACTTTCCAGTAGGATCTATAGGGAAGCCTCAACATGAACCGAAAGGTTTCACATCTGTCACCCAGAAGTCATCTGTGGTAGGGGTGTGGCATCATAACCATGCAAGCCTCCTTATCAGAGGGAGGAACAGACTGATGATCTCCACCCAATCCTGCCGATCTCCTGCAAGTCATCTAGGCTTTCTGTGCCTCATAATACTCATCTCTGAAAAAAGAGGTGATGCTGCTTTCTGCATGGATTCATTGAACACACACATTCATAAATGCTAATGCACTGTGTACATAAAGTATATGTGTATATAACATAAACACAGATACACAAATACACAAGAGTCTCAAAAGAAGTTCACAAAAAACACACATTATCTTTTAGTTCCATTTGTCCATGAACTTTGTGAAACCCTTTGTACGTCTACATGTATATGTGTGTGTGTGTATGAGTGTATGTATGTATATGTGAGTGTATGCATTTGTATGTATACAGGCATGTGTGCGGTATGATAATGCAAGGGTACTTCTAAAAGGTCATGGAAAGTGGAGTTAAAAGGCATATTGGTTTGATGCAAAAAATTTATGAAATACACACACATGAAAAAACCTCCCCTCAGGGCCAGACCTCTAAGAAGCACTCAGTCCATGGTAGCGGTAGCTCTTTTGATGAGGTTGCTCTCCTATGTGGTTTGTAGTTATGTGAGCACTACTTCTAGAATACAGAAGAGTAGTCCTGCATATTGTCATTCTGCCTGTGTAGTCACTACGTTCAGAATATGAAGACAAGGCTGACGGAGGCTGACACCCTTAAAGTAGAATTCACAGTAAAGATTGGAACACAGGCGACTCAAATCTAAGTCAAACTTCACAAGACAGTTAAACTAAGGATGCTTGTCTGGAAACCCAGAGGGAAAGCAAATTCTGCTCAGGCCATCAGGGAAAGTTTCTTTAAGCTCAGCTAGTTGAGCTTAAAGAATCAGATATGTGTTGACAAATGGAGAGGATTGGTGAAAGGGCATTCTTAGCAGAAAGAAAAAGAAAATGTTTAGGCAAAGCACAGGTTTAGGCAACTGCATGGCAGGCCTGGGCTCAAAACACCAGAGTGTGGTGAACCCTATGGGGTTGTGTCCACAGAGGCAGGCTGGAATCCGGGTGGAGGGTCTGAAGCCTGTTAACAAGTTTGTAACTAACCCTTTTGAGCTAAATACTATTCTAAAAAGGCAAAGAAAGAGCATAGCTTCAAAGGAGAAGTCAGATGCGCCAAAAGGAAGAGCCTTTGTAAAATAGGGAAATAGAACAGAGTTGAATCATGCCAGTAGTGGCAACTTCTTTGTGTCTGCAGGCAAAAAACTGTCACAGATAGTCCTAGTGTTATGGCCACTGACACCAGACTAAAGCCGTTGGCAGATTTCCCTGTGTGGTAGATACTTTAAGTGGTTTTATTCCTAATGCAAGGAGCACAAGACAAAAGCCACAGGCCTTTCAGTGTCGTAAGCTTTGGTAGTAAGCTTATGATCATACGAGGCAGTAATCTCAACACCAGTCCTACCTCCATCTGACCTACCTCCCTGCTGTGCACATTGCCACCTTCCAATGGCTCCTCTCTCTCAGTGAGTAATTTCAAACTCCTGAGCATGATTATACCCTGCTGTATCCTCTCCAGACTTTGTCCCCAAAATTCATTTGTGGAAATCCTAACTCCCCAAGTGATGTTGTCAGCAGGTGAGAGGACACCAGGCAGTTATTAGTTCTTGAGGATGGAGTCCTCAGCAAAGGCATGAATGTCCTGTGAAAGAAGCGGAGAACACCTTCCTTTCTACAATAAGGGGACACAGTGAGCGCCAGGACTGGGGAGTGGGCCCTCATTAGACTCAGAATCTGCTGGTGCTGGTCTAAGACTTCCAGCCTCTGGAAT
Source organism: Ochotona princeps (assembly GCF_030435755.1). Taxonomy (NCBI): domain Eukaryota; kingdom Metazoa; phylum Chordata; class Mammalia; order Lagomorpha; family Ochotonidae; genus Ochotona; species Ochotona princeps. Next base: position 52,124,002 of record NC_080843.1, read on the forward strand.
TGTGAAAAATAAATGTGTGTTGTTTTTAAGGCAGCAGGTGTACAGTCGCTCCTTACAGAACACCTTGTTACGCTCCTCACACCCCTGCTCTGGACATGCTAACTCCTTGAGGTAGCTTAAATATCCTCTGCCCCAGCTCTGCCCTGTGCTTTTGCAAATGCTTTTCCCTCTCTAGCTTATTGGCCTGGTTGACTTTTTCTTGCCCTAAACCATTTTACCCCCAGCTCCCCTGGAAAGCCTCCTTAATTTCCTGTGTCAGGAAGTGTCTTTGGGTGTTGATATAACAAGTTGTGCTTGTCATGATCATCACAACTCTTTTGCCATATTTTCACAGCTGATTGAACAGGCATCTTCCCTACAGGCCTGTGAGCTCCTAAGGGTGAGAACTGCTTCTCTCACCTCTATATTCCCAGTGCCTGGTACATAATGTGGATTAGAAAATTGTTGCTGAATTGAGGATGAACAATTCTATGAGCCCAAGGCATATTCATTTTGTTTGTCTCAACCAGACATTATAACCTTGTGAGGTCTTGAAGATAGCATTTGATGTAGGGAATGTGGCATGAAAGAAAGAAAAGCCATCTGACTGAAAAAGGCAAGACCCACTTGAAGACTTAAAGAGTGTTAGCTTTTACCTAGGCCACAGGGCATATGTGGTCTTAGACTTCTTGTTTCAGAATCATCTGTAGCTCAAAACACAGATTTCTAAGCTTCTATCTTCTCTCAGGCAAATCAGCAGGTTCCCCTGGTGATTGTATCCATTCTCAAGTCTAAGACCCTTGAGATAGGTAGGCTTTAATCAGTATAGTATTGGTGGGTGTAGGATGGAAGGGGAAATTGAAGGGATTGTGCATATTGATGCAACTTGCAAGGCTTGTGAATTCCCAGTAAGATTCAGATTCCTAAAGCAAATCGTTTAACATATAGATCATCAGAAAACAACGTGATTTTTGAAATGCTTAGCAAACTGGAAATGGGGCTCAGGCTGTCTGAATGTCATGTGAATCTACTCAGCTACTGCAACAAATGTCATGGCCCTGTAAATCAGAGCAGCTTGATAGGTGAGTGGGTATAATAACATGATGGAAGAAGAGGGGACAAAACATGCACCTCATTAGCAAACAAAGAGAGTGCTCTGTGCCCAAGAAGAAATGATGACAGCCATGAGCTCTCAGCCCCCTAACCAGAAGGTCCCCATTCAATAGCAGATTCCCTTCACCTGGAGAAGATGGGGAAGGGCTTGAGGTGTGTTGGCTCGGGTGACACTCAAGTGTGATGAGAGCCCAATGCTGTCCATTGAATACAAGGAGAGAAGAATGAAGGACGTCCAGTGGGGCTTTTTTGGCTCCATCCTCATTGTGGGAGAAGGTTGACCTATCGCCAGCCTTGGTTCTAACCTACTGTTTTCTTTCTGGCATGAATTGTGGTTCAGCTACTAAGACAACTTACCATACATAACCACATTGTATCCAAGATGAGAGGGAGGCAGTGACCATTCCCTATCAGGGTGGTCTGCAAGTGGATGATTTGGGTACTCAGACATTACTAGCTGGGGATAAAATAGACTTTGGGGTGAAACACTGCTCCATATAATGTCAGCACCACAGGAAGATAAGAAACACTAATAAATAATGGAAGCAGGGCTTTGGAATTCCCTTTGTCTTTGGAAGTAAAGGAAAAGAAAAACTGAATCTACAACTCTATGTTGACATATGGCTAAAGAGAAGATTTAGGGATGTTTCTCTGATGAATAAGGAGCTGTGATCTGTCTCTAAATCTTATTTATGTTTTACTTTATGAAGTTTATAAGGAGGTAGAAAACCTTTAGAGGTTAAGTTGACCTAGAAACAAGGAGGAAATTCTTGAAAGTGTTTTCCTAGTCATTTCCCCCAACACAAAAGGTCAAGGAGACCATTTTTTTTCTCTTTTTAAATATTTTTTTCTATTTTGCTTTAAATTTTGTCCTTGAAAATAAAATGACTTTAGCTAATCCAGAATTCTAATCACTTTGTAAGACTATCATAATGAAGTCGTAACCTTTGACAATGACAAATTTGCAAGATGTGACAAGATGCATTGATTAATATTTACTGGGTAGGTGCTTTAAAACTCATTTTCCCTGAGATGACTGGAAGAAAGTTCTGTCTGATGAAACTTTAAACTTTCCCCATACAACACTTTGACATTTTTCCAATTTAGTCTTGAACAGTGATAATCAGGTAAATAAATCCTAACTCAAATAAACTCAATGTATTTTTAAAGATTTATTTTATTTTTTTATTGGAAAGTCAGATATACAGAGAGGAGGAGAGACAGAGAGGAAGATCCTCCATCCACTGATTCACTCCCCAAGCAGCCACAATGGCTGGAATTATGCGGATCAGAAGTAGGATCCTGGAGTTTCTTCCGGGTTTCCCACGCAGGTGCAGGGGCCCAAGGCCTTGAGTTGTCCTTGACTGCCTTCCCAGGCCAGTCATCCTTTGCCTGGTATGAGACTGCCATGAGTTGAATTATGTCCCTATGAAATCCCTATGTGAAAGTCTTAACCTCTAAAATGATTGTCTGAAGACAGAATCTTTAGGAGGTAATTAAGGCAAGTGAGATCTCAAGGATAGGACCCTGATCTGAAGACTATGGTGTTATGTGAAAAAAAGTAAGTCCTCCCCTTCCCCTCTCCTTCCCCTCTCCTCTCCTCCCATTCCCTCCCCTCGCCTCGCCCCACCCTGCCCCACCTTGTCTCTCCTCTCCTCTCCTCTCCTCTCCTCTCCTCTCCTCTCCTCTCCTCTCCTCTCCTCTCCTCATCTCTTCCCTGTGAGGATGTAGCAAGAAGGTACTACATATGATTCAGGAAGACAGCCTTTCACCAAAACTCAATTATGCTGATTCCTGATCTTAGACATTTGCCCTCTGGAACTGTGAGAGAATAAGTTCCTTTGTGGAAGCCATCAAATCTACAGTTTTGCATCAGCAGTGAGAGCCAATACACACAGGTATGTACCCTTGCAAATAGGGATTGGTGGGAGGACAGCTTGTCCTGAGACTGCCTTGCCCCTCCCTACTCTGTGCTTAGTAATATTACCCGTCCCCCCAACAGTGTTCCTACCGTTCACACAGACAAATCTGACACTAACATGCAATACTTAGTTCTCACCAAAGACCAGACACTACTCGCTACTCAATGATAATGTAGTGCTTCCAATACAAACAAAACATAGGTCTAAAGGGTGTGAAACTACAAATCTTTGTAACAACACAGACTGTTAATATCACTTATTATTCCCATTTTAAATTGGAGAATCTAATGTTTAAAAGAGAGGCTTGGGCGTGGGCTCAAGTGGCCAATCCTCCACCTCCAAGCATAGGTGCCAGTTCATATGCTGGCTGCTCCACTTCCCATCTATCTCCCTGTTTATGGCCTGGGAAATCAGTGAAGGATGGACCAAAATCTTGGGACCCTGTACTCATGTGGCAGACCAGGAAGAAGTTCCTGACTCCTGGCTTCTGACTGGTTCAGCTGTGGTTGTTGTGGCTGTTTGGAGAGTGAATCAGCAGATGGAGGATCCTTCTGTCTGTCTCTGTTTCTTTCTGTGAATCTGCCTCTCCAATAAAAAATAAATTAATCTTCAGAAAAAAATTTAAAAATTGGCTTGCCAAGGTTATGGGAATATGTATGGATTTTTAAAAAATGCTTGAGCCAAAATGAACATATTTTTTAAAGATTTATTTTTTATTACAAAGTGAGACTTACAGAGAGGAGGAGAGACAGAGAGGAAGATCTTCTGTCTGATGATTCACTCTCTAAGTGACTGCATGGCCAGAACTGAGCCATTCTGAAGCCAGGAGCCAGGAGCGTCTCCCAGGTCACCCACTTAGGTGTAGGGTATCAAGGCTTTGGGCCATCCTTGACTGCTTCCCCAGGCCACAGTGGGCTGGATGAGAAGTGGTGCTGCTGGGATTAGAACCGACACCCATATGAGATCCCAGCGTGTACCAGGTGAAGACTTTAGCTACTAGGCTACCGTGCCAGACCCCAAAATGAATATCTTTTAATTCTATTTTCCTTCAACTTCTTCAAGTCCCTGCCTGTAATCAGCAAGTAGCAGAACTCAGATTTGAATTCAAGTAGGTTTGACTTCAGAATCCACAGTTGCTAACCACTTTTCTCTGAAGTCTACGTCATCCAGGGTAAACTTTTTTTTTTTTAAAGATTTTTTTTTTATTATTATTATTGGAAAGCCGGATATACAGAGAGGAGGAGAGACAGAGAGGAAGATCTTCCATCCGATGTTTTCACTCCCCAAGTGAGCCGCAACGGGCCGATACGCGCCAATCCGAAGCCAGGAGCCAGGAACCTCTTCCGGGTCTCCCACGTGGGTGCAGTGTCCCAGTGCATTGGGCCGTCCTCAACTGCTTTCCCAGGCCACAAGCAGGGAGCTGGATGGGAAGTGGAGCTGCCGGCATTAGAACCGGCGCCCATATGGGATCCCGGGGCTTTCAAGGCGAGGACTTTAGCCGCTAGGCCATGCCGCCAGGCCCCAGGGTAAACTTTTACTGCAGTGGTAAAAATGCTGCTTGAGATACCTGCTTGCTACATTGGAACACATGAATTCAAATTTCGTCTATGCACATAATCTTGCTTCCTGCCAGCATGCAGGAAGGTGGTAGGGGATGGTTTAAGCACTTGGTTTCTGCCACCCCAGTAGGAGACCTGGATTGAGTCCTGGACCAGTCCTGCCTGTAGTGTGCGTTTGGAGAGTCAAGCAGTGGATACAAGGTCCTCTCTTGCTCTTTTTCAGCTTTGCATAATAAACAAATATATATATATATATATATATGCTTATATATATATATATATTGTTTTCATTTTATTTGAGATACAGAGAGACACAGAGATCTTCCATCTACTGATTCACAAATAGGGATGGTCTAGTTGAAGATATGAGATAGCAATGCAATCCAGGTTTCCCACATGAGTGACAGGGACCCAAACCAGCATCCTCTGCCCCACAGCATGCATCTTAGTTGCAAGCTTAGGAGCCAGAACTTAAACCAAACACTCTGATAAGGGACACAGACAACTTAAGGTTTGATTCAATAGCTACATCTGATGCCCACCATCTTTTAAACTATTTTACAAGGTAAATGTAACTTATGTCCCCATGTTGTTGATGAAGAGAGAGGCACGGGTTGGCCACAAAATGTTTGAAGCATTCAGATCTGCATTACCCAATTTCTGAAGCTTCCAGCGTTTACTCCTATGGGATCCTCCATTCTCAGAAGATGATACTAGAAGCAGACCTCCTGCTGCAGGTGCTGTGTAAGGAGAAACATCCTGCAGAGGGCCAAGGTGGTTAACAGCTACTGAGGCTCAGATACGTGGTGCAGAGAAGCAGGTGGAGGTCTGCCAAGCTTTCCCGGCTGCAGGTACCAGATCTGCGCCCTCCTGAGCCCCACAGCCTTTCCCAGGCTCAGGACTCACACTCAGATTCCACATATTTTGGAGTTAAAGACTTCACCTGGCGCTGCAACACTTCTCTGATTCAAACTCAGCCTTGCACCTGGAGCTTTTCTATTAAACTGCCTGCCGAATCAGGAATTAGGATTCTCTGGGGGAAGAAAGATTATTTGCATTTGAATTAATGTTGAATTCAGAGTCACAAATTCCTCATCAAGAAGGATTTAGAGCAATTGCTGATATCCTGGGGATCTGTGACCATCTCATTATTTTCATCTCACAGGGTAGTACTAGAATTTTCTATTTTTTTCCAAGTCTTCTTTTGAAAGTTTGGTTCTCTTTACCCCAATGATCATAATTATAACAATTTTGAAACATCAGTCTGCTCAGATATCAAGGTGTTGAATGGATAATTTCACTTTAATGAATTTGTCTCATATGGGTTTATTTTCTATATCTGTCCCAAGCTGAAAAGCTAACTGGTTAATAGGAGAACTGTTCCGTTTCATTAGCTTCTCCCTGTTGATTTCCTTGAGGTGGAACTGATGCGTTGCCAGTTACAAACCCTGTCAGCTCTTAGCTTTTAGGCAAAGCACAGCTCCAGATTCTATTATTAGGCACTGATGCCAACTAAGAGGAATGAAAAATGAAGTAGTTTGATCATCAAGATAAACTGCAATACATACTCCCAGTGGCTTCTAAGAGATTAGCTAGTACTTGTTTTGGACGTCATAGACACTTGTACCTGGGGCCTCTTGGGTAAACTGTGCAAGGAAGGTCATTACACCCTGGCAGGGGAACGTATTTGGCTGGTGAACTGAGACAGGGAGAGGGGCTAGAAAAGGAAGATTGTGAGGTGGCAGGGAACCCAGGAGAGTTTGTGGAAGATTTTGAGGTGCTTTTTTTTTTAACTTTAACTTCATTTGAAAAGCAGAAAGACAGAGACAGTGAGATCTTCCATTCATTGGTGCATCCTGCAAATGCCTTCATCAGCCATTTATCCAGAGCACAGTCCATGAACCACCATAGGGAATCTGCCAAGAGATGCTAGTGTAATGGACATATAAACAGCTGACAGATATAGGCTGTGGTCCACCAATGGCCCCAAAGTATAGAACAGGACAGCAAATCTTACTTCTGCACTGCCTGCTCTTGTTAAAATGCTTGGGGAGTGTGATACAATTAGTTAGGTCCTCATGTTGCTGAACAAGACCTTGAACTAGTTACAAGCATTGCAATAGAACACCCAAACTGGATCCACTCTCCTGATGCACTAAAAGCCAATCGATCACACTGGAGTGGTGGAACTAGGTAGGTATTTATTTCAGAGAGCAGAGCAAGGAGCTGGGCAGCTATTGTTTAAATTTCCAGGCTTTCTGAGGGGTCAAGGGTGAAACTTCTTATAGGATTTGAAATTGGGGCTAAGAAGTGCTTCATCAGTTGTGTCCAAGCTCCTGGTTCGTCAATGGAGCTCATGATCTTCTTTTGATTTGTCTGTGATGCCATACTCTTTAGGGAATTTATGATGGTCAGGTGGGCTCCACTTGGTCTGGGGGTTACATTAAGTGGCAGTTATATACTGCCTAGACCCGGGATTCTTCTGCGCAAATCACTCTAGGACATCAAAATTGTATCTATTGCAGAAGCAATTGACTCCTTGAGTCTAGTGGTTAGAGCCTTGTAAGGTCGGTTGGGTCACTACCTTGAGTTAGTGAATTCCTTTTGATAGAAGACAGCCAAGGATACCTTGGGCCAAGAAAGGTAGACAAGAGGCTGGGTCCTGCTTTCACATTATGGGGTCCCCTTTTACACAGGCCTTGACTTTTCTAGTACCACATTCCCTTCAAATGTCAAGCAATTTGTTGTCAGAAACCAGGCAGAAGTCCTATAAATGTGAGTGTCCTATCATTCATGCTGTGCTTCCCAGTACCAGTCATGTTCAGAGACAAAAAGCAAAGAACGGAATCCTACACTGAATCATAAATCCTCATTGTTGGTGTTGAAACTGAGCACAAAGCTCACATGTGTGTTAACCTCAATAGTTTGGATGGCATTGCAAATGCCCTCCCTTTCCAATAGCTCACTGCAAGTATATAATTAACTGTTTTTGATTTATTATGGTTATAACTGTATTTTCAATCTTCACTGGTTCATGACAGTAATGTGCTCCTCAGTTGACTAACTGCTACATACGATTGTGATTTTACAAACTTCTCTGAAACCCTGGCTCACTGAAACTTCAAGCCACACTACATTCCTCTCATATCATTGATTCATTGAGGGTAGCAGGAGGTTTCATTTGTCCACTCCCTGCCAGTGTCCAGCTTCAGCTGAGTTCAGAACTTGAAAAGGGTGCGAGGAATAGGGGTAGAGAAAAGAAATGGATGACTACAATTTCAGTGTCATAATGGACAATGCAAGAAAGCTGTCCCCTTGATTTATACAGAAGCAGTTACAAACTCTGGCACAGACTTTTTATGTCCTGGTCAAGTGGGCGTTTCCAAGGATAATTCTGTGATTTGTTTCACCTTAACGCTATCAATAGAAATTCTCAATAGAAATTCTCAATAGATGGTTCATATCAATCAGGAACACATTCCTACTACAATCCTCACTCTACAACTTAATTTTGAATCAGTTAAGGGAGGAAATGCATCAAAAAAGGGGGGGGAACCTAAAGAGCAAGGATGGTCAAATGGGGGCAGCAGAGACAGAGACAGCATGAATTTTAAAGGTGCTTTGGCAAGACTTATCAGCAAATTAATTTCCAAGCTCACATTGATAGTAAAAATCAACTCCGAGTTGGCAAACAATGCCTGAATAGACTACAGAATTCTCAATGGGGTTGTGTGGTGTCCATGCAAAAGGAGGTGGAACTGTTTTTCAGGTGGTTGTAGAGACATCCACTAGGCCTTGCCATGCAGGGGGAAATTCCTTTTGGCCTTGCCTGCAATGGAATAATTTTCTTCACACCTTCGTGTCCTCCACACCCATCGCACCGACCCCAGCAACTCCCAGCCTCAAAGACTCCTGGTCATCTTTGCTCATTTCACTGCCCTGTTGCTGCTTTTTAAATCGACTTTCTTTCAGAGCAATAGCATTTCCTATTTCAGCACTGTTAGACCCATTCCTCAAAGGGTGGCTAGTACCAACAGCCCTGGCATCACTCTGTAGCTTGTTAGAAATAAGAAATTCCGTGTCCTGTTCCTGATCCTGAAACAAAACCTGCAGTTATAAGAACAATATGTGGCTTTGCACAGGAAGGTTTACAAAACTGTTCTGAAGTACCAAACCCAGATCCCAAATCATTCTGTTTTCCAGCTCCCCAGACCCTCATTCACTAACAGACCTCTCCACTGCCCAGCAGCAGAACACCTGCTACCATTCAGCTTCTTCCTTCTTAGATCAAAAGAGGTTAGGTTCTCAGGACTCTGAACTCCTAGAGAATGAGTGTTTCAGAGGTTCTGGTATTTGTTGCCTAGAAGTTTAATAGAGTTTTGTGGGCTGTCAGAGTGTTGATGTTAAGAGAATCTCTACCTATACCTGCTCCAGCAAAGTGTGTATGCAACATACAAACTGTCACACGTGATCACTAAGATCTTACAGCAGCTTAGGAATTTGGTTTGTTTATTTATTTTTCTTTCTTTTCTTCTTTTTTCTTTTTTTTTTTTTTAACTTAAGGACAGAGAACTTCCAGTCCCTGGTTCACTCCCTCAAATACTTATCATAACCAGGACTGGGCCAGATTGAAACCAGGAGCCTAGAACTCCATCCATCTGGATCTCCAACATGGGTTGTAGGGACCTAACTATTTGAGCCATTACCTGCTGTCTCCTAAGGTGAGCCAGAGCAGGGAGCTGAAATTTGAAAGACGAGCAGGCCTCAAGCTCTGATATGGGATGCAGGTATTCCAAGTGGAGGGGATGTCCCTTGTGCCAAATGCCCATCCATCACAGCAGTTGAAGGAGATTCACAGTTCATATTATTTTCATGTGTAATGCATTATGAAGGAGCCAGCCCAGGCTTTGGAACAAACAGCCCTGGTTTAGCCTTCCTCTGCCACTGCCAGGTCTTTGGGTAAGTCACAGTGCCTGTCTGACTCCCAAATTGCTCAGCTACAAAATTAGGGACAATTCCTACCTTGCCAGGTAGTTGGTTTCAGGATTATAAAGTGGGTATAAATTCGGTTTATTGCAGTTGCCACACTTACTATGTATATAAGAGTTAACAATCCTAGTGTGAGCATTATTGTCATTATACACATGCCTTGAGACTAGAGGCTTTTGTTCACAATCAAGTATTTAGTTTGGTCCCATTCAGTTCTTGTGTTCCTTTTTTTATATAAGCTGATCAATGCTGGCAGAATCACTGTTTTAATCACTGTTTTAATCCAGATGATTTCTTGGTCATAAAACCAGCTGCATCAATTTCTTGATATGTGGGCTCCGAGTTCATTCTGTAACTGAGTCAGTTTTGTGCACATTTATGGCCACTCCTGACCATCCTTCAATGTCCAGGAGAAACACCCAACTTACCCCTGGAGTTGCTGCATCATTCAGAAGCAGTGGTTCTCGACTGGGAGCTAAAATCTCAACAAGGAATGAATTGGAGACAGTTTGGGCATTACAACTGGGGAAGAAGGGGGTGTGTCTGGATGTGATCATCCAATGAGTGGAGGTCAGGGATGCAACCAGTTATCCTACACCGCACCCCTATAACACGGAATTACCCATCCCCAAGTTATTTCTCATACTAAAGTTGAGAAACTGCTCTAGATTAAATTAAGGTGGTGTTAAAATCAGTATCACCTTTTTACCACTAACTAGTACTGTCCATCATTCTGTTTTTTCCATTTCCCTTCCCAGGCATCCTTCAAACTCCATTAAGCCTTTCTTCTGCATCAGGAGCTCCCTAGTGTTAGGGCTGCTGCTTGCTTGTTGGTTACCTTATGTCTGGGACAACTCAGTGAGAACAGGGAGAGTTGCCCAGGCACTTTCATACCAGTCAACACAACTATCATTTCAGAGAAAGGAAAATATATGAGGATTCAATCCATGAGAGCTCCAGACCCTTGATTCTTCCTGCCTTTTCCTCTCTTAGCTATTCTCAGGGTCTCAGCCATGGCCTGTGTGCTGTTTCATTAATTCTTCTGCTAATATGCAAAATCAGCATAGCTTGCTGAGCTCTTCGCTACTTCTAACATCAATGACTATCTCCTCATTATAGCTCTCTTTCTCTAATCCCAGACTGGAAGCTTCTGCTCTCACAGGACCCCTCTTGTGTCTTTCAACAGACATGGACTGCATTAGGCTTATCCTCTTGAACCTACAAAGTGATTCTGCCAGCATCTAGCCTTTCCAATATAATTGTCATCAATTTCACAGCTACTTCTAGTCAAATGTTGGGTAATCTGGAAGAAAGTGCCTCTTTGCTCATGTATGTCAAATCTTTGAAAGAGATGACATTCATCTATGAGAGCATTTCAAAAACATCATGATATTTCAGAGGTTTAGTCTAGTGGTTAGGATGGCATTTAAGATGCCAACTTTTCGTATCAAAGTGCCTGGGTTCAAGTCCTGTGTCTGGCTCCTGACTCTTAGCTTATAGCTAACACTGACCCTGGGAGGCAGAACTGATTGCTCAAATAATTGGAGTCCTTCTACTCACATGGGAGACCTGGCTTCAATAAGGCCTAGCTCAAACCACTCTAGACCCTTATGGGAGTGTTCCTGCAGATGAGAGATGTGGTGCTTTGTTTTCTCTTTCCAATTTTTATATAAACTTTTAAACATGAAATACAGTTTATTTCAGTGCAGAAATGTTTTTAGATCTGACATAGTTTTTAATTATAAAAGTTTGAAATCAATTTTGGAGACTTCCAACCTTGTATTAAGCTCAAAAGGTGAGTTAAAAAGTATACAAAAAGGACAATTGAGATATATTCTTGAATAATTAAGAGGAATGAAAGTGCCCTTGAACTAGTGGGCATAACAACTAAGAGGCACACAGAGGAAGTAAATGTTCCCCAGCAAGAGTGCTCTGTGGATTGTGGAAACCTGGGGCTTCTTCTTGGGCATTTAACATCCATAACATACAGAGGTATTACTGAATATACTCAATCAGTTGGCACCTGTTGAGTCATCTTTATGGTTACAGAAGTGCTAGGAAGAGCTAGGAACAATTACAAACCTGGATGAGTGGGGAGGGCCTCTCTAAGGAGATGGTTTTCAGTTTGGAACACTCACGATGGTGTGGTTGGGGTTAGAAATATGGAGCCCATAGAGACTGGGGAGATGGATCACAGAGGTACTTGTGGGCCAACTTAAGTTCAAGTTTGTTCTGTCACCTAGAGATCCAGAGATGCTCCTGAGTGGGAAGGGGTGTGTCTTCACTTCTACAGAGTTCACTTCATGGTATTTTGAACCCTAGCCTCAGGATGCAGACTTGATACCCGGGATAGGCTTGGATGTAGCAAGATCAACTGCCCAATGGACAGTAAGAGACCGGTAATGGCTTCCATCCTTCTCCTCTGGGGGCTCTGTGCCATGGTCCACAGGCTGACTTTGTCACAGATAATGGGATCTGTAGAGGAAAGCGCTGCACAACTCCATCATTCAGCTTCTGGCATGGAGTAGGAACAGTGAGTCCCACACAGAATGCTCAGGCATTTGTCATTAATTCTGTTTTCTACCTACAGTCTTTCAGCAGCTTCTGGGTATACTGCTGTGAAACTTCAGAAACTATTTTACATTCCAGATTGTGTCACCTGCAATAACTTTCCCTCTGGTTTGGAAGATAATTTGGGTTTCTGTCTGATAAAAAGAACAATATCTTAGTGGTATTTGGAAAGTTAGAAAAACATTTTTAATGGCTTACCATGAATAGAAAAATCAGTTGCTTTCTCTGTGTGTCTCTCCTGAATCATTTAAACATGAACTTAATTTGAAGAAAATAAATTCACATTATTCTCATTGTCTTGGATCGTGAGCTAGAAATTTCAGTGTGATAGAGGCTGACTTCTCGGCTTATTCCCATGTGTTTTCTTGAGTAATAAAAAGGTCTGCATCTCCAACTAAGAAAGAGAAAGCTTTTTGGCTTCACCTTGCAGACTCTCGGGGAAAATCCCTTGAAATCCACTGGCAGACTGGAAGGCAAGAAGTAAGATGGAGCTTGGAATTTAGTCATATGGCTTGTAGCCAGAATTCGTTTTTCTTCTACCAATTTAAGCATAGAAGGTCCCCCACAAAAACTTTGACCGTGTGATGTCTCCTCCACCTTCTCACCCCTCAAAAAAATGTCCTGAATATGGTGTCCTGAAAGACAGAATTCAATATTAGCCTCCCTAGGAGGGAATCTATCTAAATAGAGAAACTGAACTGCTGATGAATCTAACATCAGTGCCATTGAGATACTGTTTTAATTCTACTCAAGATTTTCTTGAAGCACGTTGGGAAGAAGTAAGGGCCATGGCCTTCCTTCCTTTCTTTCTTTCTTTCTTTCTTTCTTTCTTTCTTTCTTTCTTTCTTTCTTTCTTCCTTCCTTCCTTCCTTCCTTTCTTTTTGCAATGACTATTTTAATGTGAGATTTCTCCCATGAATTGTCACAGACAAGGAGGTTCTCCAGATTTTATCTGGCCTTGGAGATGAGGCAGACGTGAAAGACTTGAAAGATTAGCTGGCTGTGTTCTTGGGCCTCTGTCTGTGTTCTTGGCCCTCTGTCTCCCTGTAAGTCCTCAGCTCAACAGTCAAAATTTCAATAATAAATTCAGGGATGTTGCAGAAGCTCTGAGTGAAGTGTCTGTGAAGCACAGAAAGCATGTTGAAGAAGGATCCCCTGCTTCATTATCAGTGACAACACTAATTAAAGGGCTTTGGAACCTCAGTGGTCACCCTGCACTGTTTAATAGTAATTATTGGGTAATTACATATTATTATAGCCTAGATATATAATTATATAATTGTTATTATTAAGTATGATGTTGACCATTGTGGTTCCAACCCCTTCTTCATTTGTGGGGCCTCTTTGGGGATGGCAATTGAGATAATGAGGGATAAGGTAGGGGAGAGGGAAAGTAATTGGGTGGAGGCATGTCTGCTTGGCTCAGCTAGAACAAAGGACAGGGAGACAGACCCTCAGGAGTCGGTGACATCTGTCCTGGAACGGTTGGCTTGGCAATTCTGACTGACCTGGGAGATAATTATTCTCAAGGAATTTCTGGCAGAGAACAGTCTGCCTTCATTTTCTCCGTTGTGGAACTGGCTGTGGCATTGCGTGTGGAAACAGAACAAGTATGTGTGCTGTCCCCATTTCAAACTTCCCTCTGAGGTGCCTGGGAATAGCCGTGAGAAGGGATGTGGGAGTCAGAGAAGTGGACTAATAAAGACAGCTCAGGCCCAGGGGTCATTTCCTAAGCATGCTGGCCTCGGCCATGTTATTGATTCACCGAATAATTTTCTGAAGGTATATTTTCTTAAGATTTACTTAGCAGGTAGAGTAACAGAAAGAAAGAATGGAAGAGGGAGAGAGGAGGAGGAGGAACAGGAGGAGAGAGAGAGAGAGAGGGAGAGAGAGAGACAGAGATACTTGCTGCTTCATTCCCCAGATGGCTACAGTGGTTAGAGATCTAGGTCTGAGTCGGGCAGAAGCCAGAACCCTGGAACTCCATCTTGGTCTCCCACATGGTTGACAGGGGCCCAAGCAATTGGAATATGTTCTGTTGCTTTCCCAGCAGCATTATCAGAGAGCTGAAATGAAAGTGGAGTAGCTGGACTTGGACCAGTGCTTATATAGGATGCTGGCAAAGCATGTGGCAGATTAGCTGACCATACCACAACACTCGCCCTCAAGTAATGCATTCTAACGAATAGAGTCTATGAGACTTAGAGTCAGATTCAATACCAGCTCTCTGGGCTGGGCAGTCTTTTGTTTTGTTTTAAGATTTATTTATTTTTATTGCAGAGGGAGATACATATAGAGAAGAGGCGAGACAGAGAGGATGATCTTTTGTCTGATGATTCACTCCCCAAGTGACTGCAATAGGTAGAGTTGAGCTGATCCAAAGCCAGGAGCCAGGAGCTCTTACAGGTCTCCCACTCAGGTGCAGGATCCCAATGCTTTGGACCATCCTTGACTGCTTTTCCAGGCCACAAGCAGGGAGCTGAATGGGAAGAGAAGTTGCCAGGATTAAAACCAGTGCCCATATGGGATCCCGGCACTTGCAAGGTAAGGACTTTAGCCACTAGGCCACCATGCTGGGCCTAGGCTGTGAAGGCTTAGGGTAAATTTCATGTCACTTCTGAGTTCAGTGGGAATAGCCACTCTACTAGGTGGTTGGACAGATCGAGAACATGTATAATATGTTCCTCTGGCAGCAAGTAGCCTGGCATGATCATATAGGGATTGGAGTTGGTGTTGGAAGTGGTAGTCTCTCAGGAGGGAGCCTAGCCTAGGAAATAATTCAGTGATCCCCTGGCAGAGCTGAGTCAAACCTAGGCCTTTGCAGGTTAGTACTGAATATTTCACCTCAGCAGACTCTGGTGACCCTTACAAGACGCTTTTCCTGTGGGCAACAGTCTTCTGGTAGGTCTTAGGTAGAGCTTGAGCCTGAACAGTGTGTGCTGTATTTCATTTTTAGTTGAGCAGACTTGGGACTGTATGTCTCAATCCTGAGTGCCACCTGGGTCACAAGGAAGTAGTTGCTAGGCAAGGAAACAATGGGTAGAGAGGAGCTTTCCATAGGTGTTTAGTAATAGGATAGAGTGTGTTTGTGGGAAGGGAAGAGCTGGTACACAAAGGCTGAGCTGGGTGTATGTGGCTTAGAGTTGTCTTCAACATGGAGATAAGACCAGGAAGAGTTCCTTCAGGAGCTCAATTGCTTGCTTAAAAGCACATTTTATATGAAAGGATTTATTTATTTGAAAGGCAGAGTTACAGAGAAAAGGGATGGAAGGAAAGAGAATGAGAGGAGAGAGAACTCCTACCAGCTGGCTCACTCCATGGGCGGTTGCCAGGTTGAAGCCAGAAGTGAGGCATTTGTGTCAGATCTCGCACATGGATGGCAGAGGCCTCAGCTACTTGGGCATCTTATGCTGGTTTCCTAGGTCATTACTAGAGAGCTGGATCAGAAATAGAACAGCCAGGGCATGAACTGGCATCCATGTGGGATGCCAGCATTGCAGGCAGTAGCTTACCTTGCCGTGCCTCAATGCCAGCCACCCCAAAAGCACATTTTTAAGTGCTTAGTAGGGAAATGATTCAGAGCTTCACAAACAGTAGGTGAAAAGAGACTCTACATTAGGAACAGGATAATGTCTACCTCTATGCTTTGCACTAAGAGTGTTCTTAGAGGAAGCCATTCAAGATTAGGCTGCTGAATGCAGATAAATAACGGGTAACCTTTACTGGGTCTTTGAAGCTATGTATCGAGTTTCTCTAGTTTTCTTTTTTTTTTTCCTCTTCTGAGAACTCAGATTATTCTTAAACACCTGTATTTACTTATTTTATCACCCTTTAATAGGAAAAAATAGAAGGTAAAACTAGTCTCTGTGGGAGCCACGTGATGGTAAAGTAAGATCTTCAAACACTGCTTTCATCTCCCCAAACTAGTACTTCTATGTCTAGATTCTGTGATTAACAAGAATGTCCTTTTCCTTTTTGGTTAATACGTAAACAGATTTTTTCAGACTCCTCAGAATCAGCACACCATTTTCTGATTTCCATATTTTACTGTCAGATAATATAAGGTTGGTGTCAACAGGAGGTAAATTTAGGACTGAAATGAATAACTGGCCTGGGATCAGGGGAACTGAAGGGTAGAATGCTTATTTTGGGTGAATTCATGTGACTAACAGTGATGGGTGCCGTGTGTTTTGAAGTAGTATTTGAGTCTTGGAGCCCCATGCAAGTCTGGGTTGTATTGGCAACACTGAATCAGCTCTACTGAGTGAAGAGGGGTGGTTCTCGTCCTCACTGGAATCCAAGAGTGAGTCAGAGGAAGAAATGCCCCAGTTACCTGACTGCTTGGTGTTTCCTGATCATGCTGGAAGCATGGCCATAATAACCTTAGATTAAGAGGTGGAAGATTGGGTGAGTTGCTGATCTCGACCCATTTGGGTGATGGTATCTTTATGCTCATGCCAGGACACTTTTGAAAGTCAAGGAGGCCCTTTAATGGTTGTTGTGGAACAACACATGGAAACAGGGATATCCTGGGCCAATGGATATGTATAATTAGTCACACTGGTCTTGGATAAGTCATTTAAATAATTTGTATGTCAATTTTATCCAATTAAAAATTTTTTAAAAATTTGTCTTGTTGATTTTAAAGGCTTTGTGGTTCATAGGAGATAATAGATGTGGAAAGTGTTTTGAAAACAAAGGATTACTTTACAAACGTAGACTATTTCCAGATGTCCGAAAAAGAGCCAGAGTCAGGACTCCTGCATGGTGCAAAACCCTGCAAAAGAACTTCAAGAATTTCAACTTTTGTTTGCAAAGCAAAGTCTCATGGATGTTTTCAGAAACTTGTAGAGCTATGGAGCTGCTGCCCTTAGTGGATTTTTCTTTGGTTGTAAGGAAGGCTGCCTGTCCACCTTCACTTCAAGTGGCACTGCATGCTTTCTGTCCACTTTACAAGTCTTCGTTGGCCTCATCACCTCACCCAACTTGTTGTTTCCAAACATTTTTTTCCTCCTGGGTTCACATGAGACAAGGAATGGTGATGCCATGTCAGAGAGGGAGTAGCAAGTATATTTTACCAGTGCTGTGAGGCTCCTCACCATGGTCACAAAAGCACAGAAAACCAAGGAATGGCATCTAGTTTGAGGTTTTAGTGTGGTTTTAAAAACATTTTAGAGCATGGCAAGCTATCTCCAGGCTTGTCTGTCTCTGCTGGTAACTATTTTGGTGGTCTCTAAGCAGCAATAATGGAAACATTGCTGCTTTTGTGCCATGGAGTTCTCTCCCGACACAAAACCTAAATATGTCCCTCTCAGCTTGATGGGAGAAACTGACACCCGAGCGGGCCGTGGTTCCCTTTTGTGGAGTCAGGGGACCATCTCAGGTGTCTGTGGGTCCCAGAGCAGGAGGACTTCACTGTCGCAAGTTCTGATCTTGACTCAGAGATAGAAGCTGGGGATTTAAGATCAGACTTTTAAAAAAAATATATTTGGAAACTTGTTATAATTACATGGTGGAAGCATAGTGTTCTAGAAGCCAAATGTTGATTAATGTTAATTTTAGGATAAACAGAGGGATAAAAAGACAGGAAAAGCTGATGGACTCTAAGGCTAAAAATATTCTTGAGTTGAGACTCAGCATGTAAGGGTTTACAAACTGATAATTACTGGAGAATAGTGATTACCTGTCCTTATGTAATTAACCTTGAGGTTCCTCTGGATGGCTCGAGCTTCTTTTCTGGAATGTTCTAATCACTGGATTCACAGACTACTGAGCTAAATCCAAAAATGCCTGTGCCCTCAGTAACTCCACACTTCCCATTGAGACCAATGTCGTCTCTTTCTGGAACATAGGAGGGACTTTGTTTTGTAGAGACAGATCTGTTGGGAAAGTGAAGAAGAGCCTCCAGGTTGTGTATACATGTCTTGTTGAGGGCAACAAAGTTTGGGCAGGGACACAGGAGACCTTGCAGCTTCATTAATTCAGACCACTTGAAAATACTTTCTTCTCTGTTTCAATTGGGAAGGAAGGTCTAGAAGAGAAAAATGTTAATCAGCTCTTCAGTATCCTGGCACTGATTAGTATAAACTGTACCCAAAATAAAGAGAAAGTGAGATACTTGGGAAGGCAAAAGAAGGATCTTTGAATCTGTGGAAATAAAATAAAATGGAATAGTTTAATTTACAACTGGTTTGCAATGCAATGAAGGTAAGAGAATTCCATCACAATCCCTCCCAATCCAGGATCCTATGAAATGTGGTGCGATTAGAATCAATCACAAGCTGGTTGATTTCATTCATTTTGGTTGCCAATCATCTTGGTTAACAGCACCCTGGCTGTATGGCGAGACACCACCCTGCTCTACACAGCCATGTTCCAGAAGATAACTGTAGTAAGCCCAGCTTCCTCACAGATAAGGGTATAGGTGCAAGCGATGTGTGCTGATAGACGGGAGTGCTGGAGAAGATGCCCTTCATCCTTCTCTTTTGTTTAACTTGTAAAATGGGGTTACCAGGCAGGTTGGGCACCTTCATTTTCTTCTGCATGATATAGGTAAGGGGCTTGCCTCTAGGGCTGAAGTCTACCATCTTGCTTCTACAAAAGGGACTTATTTGCATATAAGCCAGACTATTGGTGATGGCAGAGCTGAAAGAGCTTTTCTTACTTGGGATATCAAGGATCCCATGAATTAACTAACCTTGGAATTATCCTGCCTTGGAAACTTTGACTTGGTAAATAACTCCCTTGTTTATAGCAGTTGGGTCAGAGTTCTGTTTTGAGTGATTGAAAATATCTCAACTAATACAGTACTTTCTCAGTGTGTCTTCTATCCATTTCTCTAGCTAAATATGGAGCCTCAAATCCTCAGAAAGGGAGGTGTGAGTCTTCTGAACCACCCAATAAATAGTTCACCAGATTAATAATAGCAATAATAACTTGATCTTATTTGAGATATTTGCTTCCCTAAGTGCCTTTAAATGATTTCTTTATAATATCTTTTGGAGCCAAGTGTCTTGGATATTGTTACTGTTATGAAAATAACAAAAAATATATAGACTTAGAGACCTAACCAACATGTTTAGCAGCATGTTGATGGTGGTGCTAGGAGAAAAACTTAAGTCTGATAAGAATTGTTTTGACAATGAAAACAGCAGGTGTAGGAAAAGATAAATTAAAAAAGAAAACATGGCCTTTGGAGGCTTTCTGAATTGAGTTTAAACTCCCTCACTCTATCTCTTGCAAACACTGCGGTCTGAGATGCCTTACGTTTCTCTGAGTTTTGGCTTATTCACCTGTAAAATGATAATGGTTGGACCCATATGACCAGGTGTTGCAAGAAACAAAGCAGAAGTGTATTTCAGGTTCTGAATCCTATATTTGCCACAACACTGACTTCCTTCTCCTGAAAACTGCTCACCTCTTACAAAAGTGTGATAACTGCATTCCCATTGCTTTTAAAAGATGTAATAGGCGACCATGAATTCCAGCCTAGGCAGAAGACTAGTTGGAATTTGCTATTCTCGATACCCTGCAAAATGCAAGAAAGCTAGAGAAGACAAAACGGGCAATTAATACTAAGAGTTTCTGGCCAGTTGAGGAAGGTGAGTGATATGAAGCAGGATGCAGCACAATGGAGACAGAGTTGGGTAATTTATGTGGGACTGGAAACAGAGTCATAAAAACAGGCTAGGAAGGACCTGGCAATGTACAAGGATGGAAGAAAAAGAGCTGGGGATCATAGCAGTACGCAAGTCAAGCATTAGTCAGTTGCATTTTGCTCTTATTAAGAAAAGGTAATCGTGGCCTTGGAATTCATAAACAACTGCCCAGTGTGAGGGAATGGTGAGTTGATCCTCCCACCCTGAACAGACTTGGTGAGGCCTCTTCGAGCCCTCATTCATGCTGCTCCTGCCTTTTAAGTGAGCCAGAGTGACAAAGACAGAAATAGAGGAAAATCCAGAGAAAGCAAATGAAAATGATTAAAAGGGCTGAAGAGTGAGACTGGAGGAAGGGCAGCGATTTCTCTTACAGAAGTGAGGGCACACAGGGAGCCCTGGATTTCAGTGCTTAACACCTAATGTTACAGAGCTTCACTGTGTTCTAGAAATTCAGCTTGAAGACTACAAAGTATTCTTTGACTCTTAGAGAACTTGAAATACAAATCATAAAATCTTTCTTTCAGAATATCTTACAGGTTATGGTAGAAAGACTAAAATTCATTTTATTACCTTTAATTTAAGGCCTCAAAGAACTTGGGCCAAATCGAAGGAAATAAAGATTATAAATTGCATGGGCAGGTAATTGGGCTCTGGGTTTATGCTGTGGCTCTGCCTCTTGATAGGCCTGTTAACTGGTGCAAGCTTATTATCTTCAATGGGCCTCAGTCTCCTCATCCTTAAATTGGGAGTAATAATAGTACTCAGCTCTAGGCTTATGAGGGTGAAGGGCAATAATCTCTATAAGTCCTTACATAGTGCTTCACAAATGTATGTTATTATTGAGTAGATAGAGAGTGTCAATTTGTTCATTTTAAGAGGTGATTTAGACGTCTTTTAGTCTTGGATTAGTCTTAGCCTATTTCCTCACAATTTCTGTCTCAAGTGGTCCTGTTGCGTTCACATTGCTCTTGATGTTAGCTTCCTCCACTCCTTTCCACCTGCAACCCATGTGATGAAGAAAAAGCAGGTGGCTGCTATCATCATATGGTCCTGATGCTGAGCATCATCAGGCCTGAATCTCCTAGCCACCCTCACTTAGTTTCACTCACAGAACTGAAAATCTGGCCCTACAAGATTCTAACCATGGGACGTATAAGGTCACTTGCTGCTCCAAGAGCTTCATCTTGCTGACCAGCATCATCTTTAGGGGTTCCATTTATGGGACCTCCATGTCTGGGCAGAGGAATTCCAAGCCTGAGAGAGAAAGTAACCACCACTCGCATGTAGCTCCCAGGCTGACTGAAGTCCACATGGTCATCACATCAACCTATTGAGGTGATCTAGGCAGGCAGCTCATGCAGAACATTTGTTGATATTTGGAGGCTGGACTTCTGGCTTCCTGCTCTCCATGTGCTAAATCATACTTGCTTTGCTCTTTCTCTCAAGCTTCTTTTGCAGATAAGTACAGCAAGACAACCTGATCAGGTTAAGTATGGTCTTACCACCTATGGACCTTGAGGACTACCGTGATGGAACAGAGGAGAGCACACCTTAGCAGTTGACCCTCCGAGGCTTGCAGCTCCTTCCCGATTTTGGCAGACCAGCTCTCCGTTCCTTGTAGCCTCCATAGAAACACCTGTACACCATCATCCAGTGGGGCCGTAGCTCTTATGACCTGAAGGCCTGCTACCCTCTCATCTGTCAGAAGATTAAATTTTCTCTTCCCATTTACCCTCAAACCTTATGCTCATGGTTTGTTTTTATGCTTGGGACAGGGACAAAGATTGCAGTAACACAACTCTGCCCTACTCTCAGAGTGGATGAGTGTCCATTTCTTCACCCTGAGCTGGGTGGCTTTAATTTGGTATTCACTGCCCCTGCCCAACTCTTTCTTTCAAGAATTTCCATGGAGAAATACAAGACTAGAACTCAGTTTGTGGGGGTCTCTAAAGCTGGGTTGTCATTTAGATTTGGTGGTTCAGGCTTCTGTTTTAGGACTGGCCATGTGGGCCAAGCTGATATCCAGAGTCAGGACCATCCAACACAGGTGAGAGATGAACATTTGATTCCTGGTAACCGTACAATTCTCTCAAGGGCTGCTTGTACCTCTTGCAAATTTTCTCTAATAATCCCCATTGGGATTTGAACTGTTCTGAGCTTCTTTCTTCTGTGAAACCAAATGACCCTCTTCCCTGGATACTGGCCTGCAGTGTCCTCTGTCAGGCATGAGAAGCTCCTTTCACTACAAGGAAGAGATCTTTCATACAGTGGTTCACTCCCCAAATGGCTGCAATGGCCAGAGCTGGGGTGATCTGAAGCCAGGAGCCTGGAGTTTCATCTGGGTCTCCTATGTGGATGAAGAGGTCCAAACATTTGAGCCATTCTCTGATGCTTTCCCAGGCACATGAATAGGAACTGAATTGGAGGTGGAGCAGCTGAGACAGAAATCAGTGCTTGTACGAGATGCTGGTGCAACAGGTGAAGGCTTAGCCTACTATCCCATGGCACTGGACCCAGTAGTCTTCTTGTATCATTCTAAAGTAGACAGCAATGTTATGGTTTGTGAATAGGAGCTATTTTATAAAATATATGTAAAAGACATATATATATCAAAGTTATGTATTATATATATATAGTAGTAGCATACAGTTTCTGATAAAGGGTTTTATGAGAAGCAAATTTGCTGCTTTCTCCTTCCCTCCCAGTGTTTCTGTGTCTTTGCTAGCACATGGGGTGTGATGCATAGAGTTTGCGTGCAGATGCTGGGTGCAGGGCTCTATTAGACATCCATTTACTGACATCAGGGGTTCCTGGTTGGCAGAAGGCATTTGTCATTTCTGCTCTGTGCAGGAAAGGTTCCCTGATACTCCTCTCTCTCTTTGCACAGTTCCCTTGCAGGCGCTTCTTCAGCCCTGCAGGCAAATATGCTCATCTGAGACCTAATCAGGAAACCCAAAGGCAAAATGAGGAGTCAGGGAAGATGCTAAAATAGTCAATTATCAACCTGGGACACCTGTTCTTGGCTTCCTTGGCAGAAAGTGATTATTAGGGGTTGGGGAAGAGGGAGCTAAGTGAAAAGGCAAACTGGGTGGGGGGCTCTCTACTCCCAGATCTTTCCAGCTGCAGCCTACGGCTGTGCTGGTCAGGGTGAGAACCAGAGGCAGCTGGGGCTTCTGGTTTTCATGCACATGGCTGGATTTTGAACTGGAAACTGGCACTCCTTCCGAAAACTTCAGCTCACCATCCAAACATGAATAATAGCATCCCCAGGAATGAGAAGGCTCTTGTGCCCACAGAGAGCAGGGCGACTGCCTGTCTGTGCATGCTTTTGAGTTTTGAAGTCAGTGACTGACTTTTAAATAAAAATCACCTAGCGTGGTTTACCAGATGTCTGATGAAATACTGTAGAAATGAAATGCAGATCTTTGCATTCACTCTTGAGCAAATACATATGCTGTCACATCTCTGAGCTATTTATTTCTCCTTATTTCAAGTGCGCCCAGAGCCATCCATCCAGATGCATGTCAAATGCACAAGTAAAAATGGAAAGTATTCTCACAATTATTTGAACATGTAAATTTTATTTGTAAAATGGAATAGATCAAATGTTTTGGGAAATCAGAATATAGAAATCCAGGAGAAAATGAGCAAAAGGCAGATCTCTGAAGAAGGTCATTAAAATCTTAGTTTGGGGGATTTAAGGACCCCATCAGGGTATTGCTCAGAAAAGTTATGCACTGTGTCATCAGAGTACCACTGAGTCATTCCTTTTCCTGACCCTCTGATGAAAAAGAACAGTTCTGCCTGAGTTCCATCAGCAAAACAAAAGTGGAAATGCAAAACAGAACTGAGGAAGATAGTCTTACACGTGTTTGATATCATGCTTCTTTTAAACTAGCCAACAGGCATACTATGTTCAAGAGGGGTGCAGACTGTTTTGAAGCTGCCACTCCTATAGGCTTGAGCCTGTCATCCCTGGTGGGGGCAGGACAGATGTGAAAAGTACTCCTCCTGGGGATGCTCCGCTTCTGACCCAGTTCCCTGCTAATGCACCTGGGGAAGCAACAGAAGATGGCCCAAGTGCTTGCGTCCCTGCCACACGGGAGATCCAGGTGCAGTGCCTGGTTCATCTATCGCGGCCATCTGGGGAGTGATGTAAGATCTCTTCCTCTCTCAAAATCTGCCTTTGAAATAAATAAGTAAATGTAAAAAAAAAAAAGGCTCCCATGCCTTCCAGTGTCTAGCAAGGGCTCCCTCTATCACCCCAGGGCCATGAGTGTCATCAGGAGACTGGACCCTGTGACTCTGATGCCCTGTTAAGGAGTGCAGGGAGCTCAAGTCTCCACCTGGAACTGTGTATGTGGCTACATTGTATGTAGCCATAGTGGGTGCATATGGCTGTAGTGTGTATGTGTTGCTGTATTGTGTGTGGCTGTAGTGTGTGTATGTAGTCATAGTATGTGTATGTAGCTATAGTGTGTGTATCTTGCTGTAGTGTATGTGCAGTTATAATACATGTGACTATATTGTATGTATAGTTATACTGTGCATGGCTATAGTATGTGTGTTTGTGGCTGTAGTGAGTAAGTGATTGTGGTGTGTGTATGTGTGGGGCTGTAGTGTGTGTGTGTGGCTACAGTATGTGTGGCTGTAGCTTGCTGCCAACTGCCCTGATCAAGTAGCTTTTCCGCACCCAGCTTCCTATGTGGCCTGTCAGGCTCCCTGGA
This sequence comes from Ochotona princeps, assembly GCF_030435755.1. Lineage (NCBI taxonomy): Eukaryota > Metazoa > Chordata > Mammalia > Lagomorpha > Ochotonidae > Ochotona > Ochotona princeps. The sequence continues at coordinate 52,148,520 of NC_080843.1, forward strand.
GAGGACAGCCTTGGCAGTCCTGGAGAACACAGAGCTCTCTGTTTCCAAGAAGAGGGCACTCCACATTGCCAATGTCACAAATCAGCCCAATGAACAAGACAATAGTTACCCACAAACCACCGCTGTGCCACCTTGGCTCAGTCAACTACCTCCTTGAAGGAGAAAGGAAAAGCCGATCAGCCCTGTGTGCTGAGCTGGCTCTTACACAATGTGTGTGAGGTCCTTCACAGAGCTGACGGAGTGTTCAAGCCACTGTATTGCCTTGGCCAACACAATGACCGGCTCTGCTTGCCTCTCTAATCAACCGAGTCCTTGTCCACTGTTGTGGAAATGGCAGAATTCTGGAATGAGGAAGAGACCTTAGAAAACCAGTGAATCTAAAAACTCTTGTTTCAGTGCTAAGCCACTTGTGGAGCTAAAGAATTGGCCACAGATAGTCTGTGGGCCTGGCCTATCTCCTACCTCTGTCCAATGAGGCCTGAGGTATCTAGAGTGGTGGGAATGCAGGATTCTTGACATTGGCTTAGAGACCTGCTATTGTGACCACACACCTCTCACAGAACAGAAGCCGCAGGACTTACCACTTGAAGGGTGTGTTCATGTCCATCAGCTGCCCCTTTCCCTGGGGACATGAGGACCTATGTGTTACTCTGCCACTGCTGCTTCCACTGAGTAACACAGAACCCCAAGGAGGTGTGGTTCCCACACTCTTGGAGACTGGAAGTGTAAGGTCAACATGCGAGCAGCCTAGGTTTTGACCTAGGCTCTAGCTTGTGGCTGGCAGCTGGCCGCCCTCTCATCTGTTTCCTCACATGGTCCCATACTTGACATCTCACTGTGTCCTCATCTCCTGTTCTTACAAGCACAGCAGTCAGCTCAGATGAGGGCTGCCTCAATGATCCTGTTCAACCTAGGCCCTTCTTTACAGGACCTGCTTCCAAATGCAGAGCGAAGGCTTCAACCTGTGAATGTTGGGGGCCACAGCCCAGCCCTTGCAGACTGCCTGTCCTCCAGCTTTCTGATGTAGGGTTTGCCCACCAGTACTCTGATCTCCTGAACTGCAAATACCAGTCAAAAGGGGCTGCCTGAATGGTCTCTGACAACATCAAAACCCCAAAACCCCACCTGGCCTCCTCTTCACCTGATGTTCTGGAGTGCTTTCGGGGCAGCACAGCTGTCCTCTGCACTGGCAAGCCCAGCTGCCATGTCTATGGCTCCCAGGAGCTGCAGCTCTCAGACAACTGCTCTGACCCCTCATCACAGTGGTTGCACCTGTTCATGGAACACTCAGCATGTGCCAAGTTGGTTCTGTGCTAAGAGTGTAACGTAGATACTTAATCTGGCAAGGACACTTTCATGATTACTTTCATGAAATAGGCAAGAAAAGTGGAGATTCTGGAAAGGCTAAGGGAATGTGGAAATGGAGGATTCAAAGGTTTGAATCCAGATTTGTGTGACTCAAGACTTGACTTCTGACCTTCATGATGTATCACCTCCAAATGAACTGGACCAGCACCTCTTCTTAAATCCTGTGTGCTTATATGGAATAGCTGCCGGATCCCAACCTCCACTTTAATCTCTTCAGTATCATCTCTTGATCACTGTGCTCAGACAACACAGTTTGAAGAAAAGAAGGCAAGACTAGAGTTAAGGATAGCTTCAAACACTGCCCGTGTAATACACTAGCCATGTGATGCTGGGTAAGTTACTGAACTCAAGTGGCCTTTGATTTCTTTGTAAAAGGAGGTGTCTTTTGCCTTCCATGGAAGAGGTTAGAGAGGCATGTCAAGCCTCTCACACATTGTCTGCACATGCAGTAGACACACTCTAAAAAGTAGTATCAGATCCAGAGGGACTCAGCACAATTAAAATGTGCTGGGCCCCTTGATCATACCTTGGATTTAAAAATAACCACACTCACTCAAACACATTACTGGGACAATTGGAGGACTGAGAATGAGGGCTTTATATTAGATAATAGCATGGTAGAAATGTAAAATATCCTGTGTGTGGTCATAGTATTGTGGTTCCTGGGCTGCACATGCTGAAGTACTTAGGCATAAAATGTCTCTGTGTCAGACACAGACTCTCAAGCATTTCATCAAACAAACTAATACATATGCATGCGTGAATGTGCACTCACTCGCAATATGGGCACACACGCACAATCTGGGGTAGAGAAGGCAAATATGTTAAAATGCTTCTTGAGTCTTGCTTGCATTATTATTGTGAGTTTTCTTCAACTTTGGAATGTTTTAAAATAAAAAGGCAGGGAGTTAGGCTTCATGCAAAGTGTGAGACAGACCTGCCAGCCTGTGGAGTAGCACGAGGAGATATAGCAGTCCTGAGTTTTCTTCTGATCACTGACATGGCTGTAGCCCGTCTCCATCTAGGCTGTAGGAAACTGCCTCCCCTAGCAGATTTGACTCAGCTCTCCTGACTTCCCTGCTGCCACTTGAACTTCTATGTGCCCACACAGCACTGTAGAGATTTCTCTAAGCCCACCAGTCGGGTTGCCAGATTGAGTAAATAAAAGCATAAGATGCCCAGTAAATTAGGCTTTCATATAATCAATAACTAAGTGGCTTTCAGTATGTCTCAAATATTGCAATGGGATATAATTTACCTGAAAACAATTACTGACCCTTAACCTAAAATTTACATTTAGGAGTGAGAGTAAAGATTCTAGTTAGTACTCCTGTGTCCATTATTTGGGAATCTGGGTTCTAGTGCCTACTCAGACTTCCGGTTCCCCTTTCCTGCCAATGCAGACTGTGGGAATCCCTGGTGATGGATCAAGTAAGGTTTCCTGTTGCCCACATAGAATATCTGGCTGTCACTTTTGATGTGGCCCAATCCCAGACATGGCAGGTACTTGGAGGGTGAACCAGCAGATGGAAGGTCTTTCTGTCTCAAATTTTATTGAGAATTCTGTATTTCACCTGGCTGCCTAACTCCTATCCCCTAGTGTTCTGCACAGCTGAGGTCCCGGTCAGTTCTAAAGACTAAGCCATAGAAATACAGCAAAATGATTCTCAGTGACCCCAGAAAAGCTTGCAAATTGTTGCAATGCTCATGGCTGCCCAAATCCATGACTTACAGGCAGGTACACTCAAGGACACCTGATTTAGCAGTAAAAGGTCCATGAGTTGGTGGGAAGAGAGCAGCTCCAGAACTGTAGGATGTCTGAGCCACATCCCTGCAGGTGTAACTACGTCCTGGAGTATGGCAGTCACCCCTCCTTTCCTCTTTGACTATTCACTTCCAGAGCTTCACCAACCTCACATACCCAGATGATTAACCTGAAGCCAGGTAACTTGAGTTTGAATCATGGCCTTACCACTTACTGGCTGAGTGCATTCAGGCGATAAATCATTTAACCTATCTCAGTTTCCTCATCTCTAAAACACAGATAATATTAGTAATCCTCACAGAGGATTAAATAAGTTCATATCAACAATGTCTTCTGGATAGTGCCTGACATGAAGGAACTTCCTTCCTTGCTTGAGCAGAAGTTGCTCTAGACTATCCCTAATGGCCTCAAGATCCTGAGCCTGCACAGGCTGTGCCCTCTGGTGTCTTTGGTGCCCTAAGCAATGGGCTCCAACACTGGAGCTTCATTTCTCATTGAACACCTGGTGTAGTGAATTCGGGAAGATGATGTGAAAGCAGAAAGGCTGGCAGCCTCTAGACTATATTTCCCAACCCAGCTAATTGCTGCTGCAGGAGCCCTGGTACCAGGAAACAGGTGGCTCAGCCTGGGCTGTTTGGGAATCATCCTCTCCATCTATCCCATGACCACAGTATTTTGCTTTGCTCTTGGACGCCTTTTCTTCCCAGTCTGTGCCTTGTGCCTTTTCTTTAGTTTTCCATTTTTTTCATGACTTCCTTGACCCTGTGTGGACTTGCACCCCTGAACTTCATTCTCAGTTTTGAAAAGGAAATAATTACTCCCACAGTCTCCAGGGTGCTGGTCCAGCAAGGCTGACTCATTCATCCAGCTGGCTTCACAAGGAGGCATGCATGGGTCATGACAAACTGACCTCCAGTCAGGGACTGGCTTCTCGTTTCTCCATAGACAACTTATGTGAGAGGCAAATTATCAGCAAATCAGAGAATGGGGAGCCCAAACACGTCATTTTCATGTTTAGCCACACAAGGGCCTGAGAGGCTGAGGCAGGCATAATGACAACAGGACTCCACATGCTTCCCTGGCAGATGACATGTATTCTCAAATGAGAACATGGTAGCAGGTTGGATTTTTCCAAAGATGACAACAACACCTTCCATCCCACACCATCTTCTGGATACAACCTTGCTGTACCCCCTAGTCAAGAAATGGCTTCTGGGACCACTGGATCTGGCAGAAGAGATGCTATGTCACTGCTGAAGTCCCGTCACCTTCCTCCCCACCAAAAAAGATGAAGCTTTTCACTTATCTGCAGGAAGGCTGGTGCCTGGAGGAAGCCAAGCCACAATAACAGACACCTTGGTAGGCAGCCTTGGTTTGCAATCTTCCCAGTCCAGGAGGACAGGTGAAGGAAGAGCCTCTGGGTGACTCCAAGTCCCTATTGCTGAGTTGGCCCAGACTTCAGCTCTTGTAAGAGAGCCCAGCCATTCTCCTGCATCCAGCCCAAATTCTGGGCCCATGGAACCGGAGCTGGAAAAAATAGCTGTTGATCTAAACCAGTAGGATTTGAGTTCACGTAAGATGCATCAGTGCTCATGAGGATAGACCATTTGTTTCCCCTTGGCAGGGCCCACATTTGCCTTGGTGATTCTTCATTTCCTTTGTTTCCATGGCTGACTGATCCTTCTACTGGATGTGTTTGTAGCTTATTTTGCGAAAATAATATTCACTATAAAACAGAAACCCACCATTCCATATATAAAACACTCTAATCTTTTCATTTAAACAAATACTTGTATTTGTCCTGAGCAATCTTTTTCTTAGATAACATCTGTGTTTTCTACCTGCTGACAATGTGACAGGAGAAAAAGGATGAATATTCTGTCTCTTTTGCTTTATTACCAAAATGTTTATTTCTTTGAAAGGAATAAAAGGGGAGCGAGGAGAAGAGACAGCAAGAGCCTCCATCTGCTAATTCACTCCTCAAATATCCTTGATGGCTATTTGGGATTAGGTCAGGCCAAAACCAGGAGCTGGACGTTCAATCCTAATCTCCTACATGAGTAGCAGGAACTCAAATACTTGAACCATGACTGCTGCCTCCCAGGGAGTGAATTAACGAGAAACCAAGTCAGGAGCTACAGATGATGGTCTATTGGACCCAGGGACTTCAACATGAAAAGGGGGGTGTCTTGATTGCGAAGCCAAAGGCTAACACCCCGTTTTTGATGCCCTACAACAAAACCACCTGTTTCAAACACTCTAGTACCAATTCAAGGTTTTTTCTATTTCACTGCTCTGGAGTTGCAATTAAGTCTTGCCCCTTTGAGAAACATTTTTTTCTTCAAGTCAGTACCATTGCTATTGATTCATTATATTAATTTGGTTTAAGGCCAGGGATGTGTTATTATTTGCCTATTGTCCATGTATTATAGTTGTTAGTGGACCCTTACTAGCTCTCATTCTTCCATTTCACCTCCATTGGCTTTTCTTTACTTCTTCCTCTTTCCTTCCAGGAATACTTTCTTTCCAAGATGGATTTGGCTATCATATTGTTTCAGATACTAGAATTTAGTAAAAACTCAAATATGTATATAACCTGAAATATAAACAAGGCCTACATTAGAGGTTCAGATATTGTTTAAGTGTAGAATGCTCTAGAGAGAGCTCAGTCTGATGGTTCTGGAGTCTATTTTCCCTTATTTATTTTTCTAATTGGCACCAACTGTATGCATTTATCATGTGTGATGTGGTATTTTGGAGCATGTGTACATTGTGCAGTTCCTATATTCAACTAATTAAATATGTATCTTTTGAATGAGGACTTTTCCATTTTTTTAAGAATTTATTGTTATATTTAGATTTGTTAAAAATAAGAATCCAAGACTCAGGGCTATGATGTGAACAAGGTCAGTTCACTTAAATGCGGGGTTGGGTCTGCACTTTGAAGTCAGGCATTTTGTTGATGCTGGTTTTTGCATTCATTTCGATGGTTAAAACAATTCAAGAAACATTTTTCATACCCCTTTAAACTTCGTACCCCAGCCAGGTGCCTCACTGACCCCTCCCTGACATGACCACTGATCTGTTTCCTCATGCGTTTGCTCTTCTACTAGCTCTTGTTTAGGGAGGTGGGTTACAAGCATTCCATGGACCTTACTAAGCCATTGCTTTTATCTCACTCATTGTCATCCTTTCCTCCACCCTCACAAGGATCATCCCATGGCCATTACTGAATTGCTATCTGCACCTGCAGCAGGAAGTAAGGGACTGAGGTGATCTGGTGGATCAGGACACAGCGTGACTCTCAGCTGACAGCTGTAGAGAAGTAAAGTGACTTTCACAAATTGTCAGAGTAATTATTGCAACATTCATGTTTAAGCTAGGTGTCCCCAAGTGGCCCTCCACTGAGACACACACCAAAGGATAACATTTGGTGCAGGTGTGTTGATGTATCAAAACGACATGATCAAATATTAAAATACAATTTTAAAAGCACGTAAGCTGTGCTTTATTGTCCGCTTTCTAAGCTTTCCCCATCCCTTACGAGGGAACTGTGGTTTGAATTCCAAGGGTGACCTTGGGGGTGATGTGAGGCTTCTTCCCCATTCATTTACCAAAGATAAAAGCTGAACTGTTTCTTAAACATAACAAAATATTCTCTCATAAAAATAGCAGCAATGTCAAAATGTCATGAGCCACCTTTGCTTATCATTGGCTTTCAATTCGTCCTTGTTGCTCTGGCTGTTGATTTTACCTGAAATTCAACTTTGAAAGAAAAGCTAATGAAGTGATAATTTCTCTGGCATTAGGGACCCGCTCTGCTGGCCCTGTCTTCTTCAATGTCTTCCTCTTTTAAGCACTAAAAGAGATTTAGGATTTAGCACTGGCCTCCTAGCTTTTTACAGCAATGTGTTGTATACGTTGAATGGATGAGAGAAAGTTTTGTGGATGTTTAAATGCTGAAAATGTGTTTATTAGTGGTTATCCAATTCTGCTTGGCCAGAGTAGAAACAAAAGTGAATTTCTTTGTGCATAAATTGACCAGTGCACCCATTTACTGCATAGATTGTACATCTGTTGAGAAAGGCTGCCATAAGGCACAGGGCTCATGAGAACATCAAAGTTCCTCTTTCTGAAACATGTTTTGACTGAGGCTTAATTCACTCCCTAAAGGAATTTAAAATAGAGTCTTTACCTATAACTTATATTTGACAACACTTTGAATTTTAATGTGAACCTGTGCAATGTAGACACAACTAAATCTGGCAGCATATTAATGTCACTGATAGCACATTTTATTTATAGAATTTACTGTCTCCTTAGTTCTCAGTCAGAAGCCCGTACACAGTAATTAAGTCATTATAAAGACACAATAGGATATACATAATAGAACATTCCTGCTCTCAAGGCATACAGAGCTAGGGAAATCAGAAGAACACAAAGGAACATAAGGTATCCAACTTAGTGTTGCTGCAGAAGTACCACAGACCAGTATCCGCCAAAAGAGGGGGGAAAGTAGGGGAGTGGAGGATGATACTTCCACAGACAACTAGGGATTGACTCTTAATTTCCAGGAAACAGCGGACTGATAAATCAACCGAGATCAATAACTCATGAAAAGCTATTAACATAAGGTACTCTCTTTGTATTAAGTTTACAACCACACTGAGCAATAGGCTTAAAGCAAAAATACACAACAATAACATGAGCATAACACAGAAAGACGGCATTAAGCAAGTAATACAGAAAGCAAGTTATATAAAAGCATAAGGAGATTGGACTATCTCCCAGAAATGTTGAGATATATTTTATTCAATGAGATAGAATTTGACCTGAACCTAAAACGAAGTGAAAACTTTGGACAGGAAGAGTGGAGAAAAAAAATGTTGTAAAAGTTAAGATCTGGCAAGACAGGCATTAAAAATATATTTATATGGAAATATTTGTGAAGTAGTTTCAAAAATTAAATATTAGACGCCTAAATTATAGAATATTATTTTCCTTTTAAGGTGGATTGATGCTATGACAAGATGTAGTAAGCAAAGAATGGCTAAAGCTGTATATATAATATAGTCCAATTCATAAAAGTAGAGAGGAAAACTGGGAATAGATATTTCCAACATTACGGTTTTTTAGAAAATACTTTGGTTTTATTTGAAAGGCAGATTATACAAAGAAGAGACAGAGAGAGGAGAGGTCTTCCTTTAGCTGGTTCACGCCACAAATGGCCACAGTAGCAAATGCTAAACAGATCTGAAGTCAGGAGCCAAGAACTTTCTCTGGGTCTCCTGCTTGGGAACAGAGACCCAAGGACTTGAGCCACCCTCTGCTGCTTTCCCAGGCCGAAGGCAGGGAGCTGGATGGGAAGTGGAGCAGCTGGGACACCTGCTGGTGCTTATATCAATGCCAGTGCTGCGAGCAGAGGATTGGAGTGCCACATCATCACTCCAGCCCCTGTTACAGTGCTTTTAAATGGATGATAGGAATATTAGTAATTTTATTTTTCTTTAAAATCTTCTGTTTTTCAAATTTTAATCTAAACAATAAAATCTCTATGATGAAGCAAAACCAAAATGAAAGTAACTCAAAGTGCTTCCTTTTTTTGAAAAGGCTTATTTATTTTTATTGGAAGGTCAGAAATACAGAGTGGAAGATCTTCCATCTGCTGACTCATTCCTCAAGTGGCCACAATGGCAGGAGCCAATCTGAAGCCAGGAGCCAGGAGCTTCTTCCACGTCTCCCACGCGGGTCCTGGGTCCCAAGGCTTTGGGCTGTCCTCAACTGATTTCCCAGGCCACAAGCAGGGGCCTGGATGGGAAGCAGGGCCACCGGGACATTAACCAGCACCCTTTTGGGATCCTGACACATGCAAGGCAAGGACATTAGCTGCTAGGCTATCATGCCAGGCCCCTCAAAGTACATTTTTAAATGGCGTCTAGCTATGAAGGGACTTCAGAAAAGCTTGTGGAAAAATTTATAGAATTAAAAAAAATGTTAATTTTGCAATAAAAAGTGACATACATGAATAGTTTTCCTGTAGTACTAATCTTTCCTGACCTCTCTGAGACCTTGTGTCTTATGTTCTACTACCCATTTATCCATAGAAAGGCTTTTCTAAATGATCTAGTCTGAGTCAATTGTTTCCCTCAGATGGATGATGGATCCCTGATCTCCAATATGGCTACATTTGGTAATAAAACCGTCAAGGTAATAACTAAGGTTAACCAAGGTTACAAGGGCGGGACACTCATCTGGTAATGCTAGTGTCCTTATAAGGAGAGGAAGGGACCCCAAGGAGCAACAGCATGACAATCTGCAAGCCAAGGAGGAGACCTCAGGGGACACCAAACCAGCTGAGCCCTTGATTCTTGCTTTCCAGCCTCCAGGACAGCTGTTAGAGTCACCAGTCCATGGTGCTTTGTTATAATTGTTCTAGCACACTGTCTCTACAGAACTTGCATTACATGAAAAACATGAGTCATCTACCTGATTCTTTACTATAAAATTAACATAAAATAAGTCATGTTGCTTGTCTATCAGAATGAACCTCCATACCAGTTAGGTGTTCTACTCTTGGTCATTTCTTTGGCCTAGAACCATGCAAAACCTGTCCCTGGGCCATCACCCAGCAGAGCTGCAAGCTGTGTCTGGAGACACAGAAGATGGCCTCTGAGGACCAATGGATAGAGGAAGCAGTGCTGTTGGTTTCTGGGGGCCACCCGAAGAGACCTGCAGGCAGGAAGCCTGTCAGTTTATTTTCACATAGATGCAGTTCTTTCCACATTCCTCCAGGGTTGCAGGAGCTACTCCCTTAAGCATTACATCTGCTGATGCTTGCTGGCCCTCACTGGGAACTGTCCTCTGTGGGAACAGCATCCTTTCCCAAGGGCCAGTGCCAACTCTAAGCACTCACTGGTCAACGGAGGTGGTTAGAGGGCTGAATCCCTCGCAGAAGCTTAGATCTCAGGAGAGCCCATCCGTGTCTGACATCCCCATGCAATGGGCTGAGACCTCCACAGAGACCACAGCCCAATTCCACCCTCAGACCAATTGTGCTACCCCTCCCCCTTCTCCCACAGGTGTCAGCGCTGAGACCACACCCTCACACATTTCCTGTTTGCTAATCTCTGTTTCAGAGTTTCTAGGGAACCAGCCTACAACATTTTTCAATTGCTTGGTATCGTCTATTCCTGCCAAAACACCAGATTGCTTATCTGTGTAATCTCAAGGCAATAAAATGTTCATCATGGATTAAAGTTGACATTTTGTGAGGTGCCAATGTGTCATTTCAAGACTTCTGGTTGAGGAAGAAAACTTATTTTATCTCTGATTTAATTTCCTACTAAAACTGTCCCTGTGCACTGGGGTTAAGTAGTGAAGGCGGTTGCAGCTCCTTGCCTTTCGCACCAGGCAGCTTTGTCCTCAGCCTTAGTAGTTTGAAGGAGTAGCACATACAGGTCTTACTTGGTCCTATGCAGTAGTTCTATGTTAGAAACTCAGGGTACAGGGTGTTAGATTGTGAATGTCCCTTAGAAATTATTTAACTCTAGAATGATCTGGGCTAGTTAGCCTTGGCTGTTGGTGTTCTGTCTAGAGAGAGGCTCTATAGGAATGGGGGCTGTGGCTATCAGGCTCAGGGTTGAGGGGAGGGGGGATTGGTAACACTTACTTCATTGACACTCCTGATGGTCCCACTCTCATTTCACTGGACATGAGGTTAACTCAAAGTGAGACTCACCCTTGGATAGAGGAGTTTCCATCATACCCAATATGTCCCAACCAGCAGTCCAGACTCCCACATCCCGTGGATGCGGTATTCAGCCTCTCTAGTTCAACCTCCTCTGTCTCCAGCCCTGGTCTACCCAATACATGGGTCTGGAGTCAGATCCTTGTGATTTTCTCCTTTCTGACTGTTCTCTGTTGCCATGTGTGAGCATATGTCCAAGGGAAAAGTTCCTATGAGTAGCATCTGGTTCCTCTATGTGGTTCATAGTGAAGCCCAGCAAAGTTCCAGCACTTGAGGATAGGTAAACTTGCTTACACATCAGTTTGTTGCCAGCAACTTGCCTCCCTTTTCATTCATTTGTTTGCAAATGTTCAAAGCACTTGCCATTGAGAATATGAAAGTGTTACCTAAAGAGTTCATCAATACCTTTGAGCAGCGAATCCAATGTGTAACAGTGTCCAACCTACCTGGCAGTGTGTGGACTTTCTCTTTATTGTCTACTAAGAGGGTCTTATCCTTATGTAAGAGATCTCTTGTTTATTTTCTCCTTCCATCTGATTCTATCACAGCTGTCAATCACATTTGACCAGACATGGGTGGCTATATGATCAAAGCCTGGTTTTGGCAGTTCATGTAGTCCACTCCATTCCAAAGATGGTAATGTTCTTTGGACACATACACCCAACCCTCCCCACACACAGACATAGTCATTACATAACAAAGAGGACTGTGGACTGAACTGTCAACTTTAAAATGAAAGATTATCCTGCATTGCCTAGATAGATCCAAGGCAAGCATATGGGCTGTTAAAAGTGGACCAGGAAGGTAGAATAAGAGAAATACGGTAGGAGAAAAAGAAACTGGAGAGAGATGAGAAATACTTGACCTACTACTGTGAACTTGGAAGTGGAAGCAAGGGACCACAGACCCAGGATTGTGGGCACCTCTAGAAGTAGAAAATGATCCCTACACAAAAGTCAGAGAGGAAACAAGGACCTTACATCTTTTGGTGTAAGGTACTGCAATGTGCAAACAACTGGAGTGAGTGAGCAAAGGCTCTCGTTAAAGCCTTCAGGAAGGGATAAAAACTAGTTTTACTTTGTTTTATTCACTTGAAAGGCAGAGTCACCAAGAGACAAGGAGGGAGAGAGCCAGGAACCAGCAACTTCTTCCTTCACTCTCACGTAGGCGTAGGTGGTGGGAGCGTAAGCACCCAGATCACCATCTGCTTCCTCCCAGGCATGTGAACAGGGAGTTGAATAAAAAGTAGAGTAACTGGTACCAGAACTGCCATTCTGGCATGGGATGCTGGAGTCACAAGTGGCAGCTTAGCATTCTGTGCCGCAATGCTGGCTCCCAAGCACAAATTTTAGACTTCTAGAGTTTAGTCTGGTGTAACCTCTTTGGACTCTGATTTTCAGAGCTGTAAAATAATAAATATGATGACTTGTTCCAATAGCAGTAGAAGATGGAACTGCTGGCCAAATCTCCAGACGCCATGAGTAAACCAGGGACAGGAGCATAATGCAAGCTGAACTCAAGAGAGCGCTTCTCTGAGAGAGAGAGAGAGAGAGAGAGAGAGATGTCTTCTCCCTCAGTGAAGCAATGTGAGGATGCTTGACCTCTGAGCTGTCCAGGGCATAGCTGGAAAGGCTGGTGAGAGTTGGGCCATTACAGAGGCAGGAACTGTGATGGTAGGGGTGCAGGTCCTGACAAGGCTGTTCTCCAGCTGTACTTGAGACCAGCTCCACCCCATCCTTCCCAGTCACCTTTGCCAATTAACCCCTTTTATCTTTAAGTTCACTGCAGTTGGCTTTCTGCTACTTGACTAATCCTAGTGAGCCTATCCCACCTCTACCTACTAATTTTAGGTCTTCCCTATCTAAAACACTTGTGGAATGAACACATCTTTTTCATAAAGAAGCCAAGTGCTATGTTCTCTGGAGCAATTGACAGAAATTGTTTTATCACATAATCTGGTTGCCACTGAGGGATGGATGGCAGGGCCCACAGGAGAGGCAACTCACAGCCAAAAGGGTCTGGTAGATGAGGATGGGAAAGATCTGAATCATAGAGGAAACAGATTAGGGAGAGTGGGAGACAAGTGTGTGCTTGAAGGAATTCATGAGAAAATAAGCTATTTTTTCTTATTGGGAGAGAAGTGGAGGTGGAGGGAGCTATGATTAAATGGGAAAGGGGGGTGAATCTCTAGACTTTGTTTAATATCTCTTCATTCATACAGGGCTTCCCATCATCCTCCATGGTTAGGAGTTTCCAATCAGTTGTCATTGCAGGTGGACTAGCAGCTAATCCATCTTAGGGGGAAAGAGGAGTCCTATTCCCAGAGGTGTGCCATTGGCCGCCAGTGCATCCTGTGTCAAGTGCCTATGGAGTCCCCTTAGGTGAGCCCAGCCCACAGAGTTGTGGGAGCAGGCAGGGACAAAGCGTACACAGAGGTCTAAAACATCACAGGGTAGGAAAAGGAGAGCCACTGCAAAACCATGCAAAAATGCAGTTTCTGTACTGTTGAAGCTTGAAATTCTTCCAAGCATTCATGCTTCTTAGTTGTCAGCATTTTCACTGGAAACAATAGAGAAAACAGCTTTTTTGGCCTCAATCTACATTTTAGCAGCAAAAAGAATAGTTTCAGAACTTGAACTTGAATGGTCTCCTTACCTCATTTGCCCCGACCTAGAGTTGCACTGAACTAGCAAGGACTCCAGAACACGGGGCTGGAACCGCTGTGTTTACGAGCAGAGTCCGGGGCTCACACATTCTCTGAGTCACAGCCTTGGGAGCTGGTGATTTAGTAGGGATGTGGGAGGGAAACAATTTCCCAGCTTGAGAATCCCCTACTTGGGTTTAGCATTTTAACCAAACTAGAAAATGCAAATGGTTCAGCTTTGGGAGTTTATTTTCTCTTGGAAATGTCTGGAAACTGGTTTTTTTTGCTGTTGTTTTTTTTTTCTCCTCTCTGTAGGAAGGGAAAGAAAAAAACTAGGAGTAAAGATGACAGGTTTGCTTAGACGTGAAATCACTGTTGGACAACTGGTTTTTGCTGAGTTAAGTGTCAAAAAAATATGCCTTTTACAGAATAAATGTTCCTGAAATTACACAGAGTGCATAATTGACAGTAAATGCCTTACAGTGCTTCAGTGCGGCAACGCTGCCCTTTTCTGAGAACTTGGGTCCTCCTCTCCCAGCCAGAGTTTCTGGGGCCACTTGTTTGTTTCCAGCACCAGGGTCTGGGCCACATCTGATAAGGTCTGCAGTTTCTGGCTTTGCCTAAATGCCTTCATTTCTGAGCAGCCATGAGGCTAATTTCTAATTTGCTTGTCAGTTTGCCATGCTCATTTTTGTAGTGTTGCTTGAGAATTTCTTATGCCAACCTCAGGGAAACGTAAAAAATACTTGAGTCTTACAGGGCCTGGCAGGGTAAAAGAGAGAGAAGTTGTGCCTGTCCAGTTTAGCAAAAATGATTTGACAGTTTCTCAGCAGATAAGGAGTCTTCAACAAGTTCATGGAAAATGCAAACATTATGAAAAGCTGTGCATGGGTTTCAAAAGTTTTTATGAGAAAATAAATTCATCTTTTAATTTCATTGTCCGTGACTTTTTTCTAAATATATAAAGGGGTGCCTGTCACCAAGCAGCTCCACATCCTGGGAGTGGTTCTCTGGAATTTTCTGTTTTCTGGAGAGTTGGCCATAGCAGTCCTATCCATAAGCCTCAAATAGACTGTAAAATTGTACATTAGTGTAGGAAACGGCTTCTTTCAAAAAATTTTACTTGGTGTAGCTTTCTCAAATAATATACTGTCTCAACTAATGTTCTTTCACGAATCAAAAAATAAAATGTGATGATTAGTGAGTCAAAGAGAGAAGGTTACCATCCAATGGCTTACTCTTTAAATGCCTGCAGCAGCTAAGGCTAGGCCAAGCTGAAACCAGTTGGTAGAAACTCAACCCAGGTTTTCCACATGTGCATCTACACTGAATCCATGGTCACCTACCTGCTAGGGTGTGCATTTGCACAAAACTGGGATCAGGAATAGAGCTGGGAATAAAATCTAGGAACTTCTTTATGGAATGAGGGTGTTGCCATTTGAATCTTAACTATGGACTAAAGGCCTGCTTTCAGGCAGTCTTCTTAGCCTTAGTTCTCTAATTTGTTAATCTTCATCGTGTGTGTGTGTGTGTGTGTGTGTGCTTGCACATGTGCAAGGTTTATACTAACATTACAGTTCTCCACCATCATTGACATTAATGAGATTTCTGAACATTATTATAGCATCCAATTCACATGAAAAACATGAGGAAAAAATTATAACTGATTTTCTGGGGAGAAAAAGAGACCCTGGAAAGAGACAGCATGGAGAATGAGAACTCTCTGAAGATGCTAGCCTAGGTTTTGATGCTTCAGTCTCTTGGTTTCCTGGTACTCCCAACCCCAGTAGGCCTTACAGAAGGTTTCTTGGATGAGGTGGTGCTAGCTAGTTTAAGGTTCCATCCACACTGTCCCTTGTTGAAGGAGTGAGAGCTGGGTCCACTCTGCCTCTAGGAAAAGGGAGGGTTTTACGTTTCCAGGGTGGGGGTGGTTTGAAGTAGGGTACCCTGGGGAAGTCCGTGCCTCTGATAACAGACTGTCTGTGAAGAGGCAAAAGCTCCCCAGTGAATCATCTTCCCCCTGGCCTCTGCTGACTGAAGTGGAAATGCTGTTTGAGAGCAGAATAAGCCAGTCGATGAATTCATCCTTTGAACTTCGCTGACTGGGAAATAGCTTGCAGACTTTGAAAATCTTCAAAGATCTCAGCCCATGAAATCAATAGTTCATTTTTTTTTCCAAGCTGCCAGAGTGACAGAGAGACTTCTGCTCAGGAAGGCACACAAAGGTGCTCCTTGTTGAAGACTGAGACACTGAAAAGGATACGAAGATAGGAAAGCCACAGAGCTGGCCCGTAAGAACAAGGCTGTCTCATCCATAGACACAGCACAGAGAGCTGCCAGGCTGGACACTGGGGAGGAAGCATGGGGGAGGGTTAAAGGTTTTTATCAGGAATGTGATTACTTAAGACAAAAGTTTGAGGGCATCCCTTGTGTATTTCTTGACTGACAATTGTGAGCCAATGCTACTAATACATCACATTCTATTTACTAATATTTTACTTGGTATCAGATTCTATGGATTTATGTGAAATAACATGAATGATCTCACTGAATCCTTACCACACTGTGAGATTTCTGTAGTCATTCCCATACTTTCAGATGAGAAAATTTAAGCACTAAGAAGTTCAGTAACTTGCCTAGGATCCTTCAGCTGGTAAATGCAAGATGTGAATATGATGTGAATTTACATTAATCAAGTTATAGAGTTTTTCTCATTAATCAATCATCTTTCCTTTTTCTTGATTGCTTGTGTATTTAAATTGTGGGCTTAAAAACAGGTGTCTTTTTTTTGAGAGAGAGAGAGAGAGCGAATATTTCTAGTTGCTAGTTCTCTCCCCTAAGACCTGCCCTGTCTGGAGATTGGGTCACACTGAAGCCAGGAGCTCAATCCTAGTCTTCGATGGGGAGATAAGAGGTCCAACTATTTGGGCCATCCCCGCTGCCTCCCAGGTTGACAATGGCAGGAGCTGGAGGCAGCAGCAGGAATCAGGGGATTGAACCTGGGCTCTCTGACATGGGATGCAGGCATCTTCACCAGTGTCTTCACTGTTACCTCAAGCCCCTTCCCCAGATTGCCTATGTTTGTTTTTTGTTTGTTGTTAATGACTAAAGAGTCTTTGTGGCTTTGGACTCTGAAAGGGTCAACCAAAACTCAGGAAATTCTCATGCCTCCCACTTTTAGGGACACAGGGTTCCTGGCATGAAGCAAGCCTGGCTTGCTCCCAGCTGCCAGACCCCAGGGCCAAGGCACTTATAGCCATGGTCATCTGAATAGGGCCTGGCTCTGCCACAGTCACTATGCAATGAACACTTTAGTGGCTTTGCTTTCTCAGGCTGGTTCTCTCTTCCATCTATTTTGTTGGCTCTTAAACTGTGAATAGGAAACAGAGCTCTTAAAAGAAAAAAAAAACTGCTTTCAAGCAAAGGAGAAGCCTGTGCCTCCATGGCCGTGGAGCTCTGAGAGGGGGAGCTATCACGAAGACCTTCGCAAGGCACTGTCCCCTGGGAAGCAGGACCTGCAGAAGCCAGATGTAGGACCAGCACTGGCACAGTGTGGGCTGCCAGTGCGTAGCTGAACCCCAGGTTCCCATCAGCAGGGACTGGGCTGTGAGTTGGAAGTTACAACCACAGATGCCAACCAGGCCTGCAGCACACTTAGGACAAACAATTGAGTGAAACACATGCTTGGTGGGAATGTTCAGCTCACAGATGTCACTGGGCTGCAGCAGAGGTTGCTAAAAACACATAAATTGCAGCTCGCGATGCTGCATTCCACACATCCAGTGCTCGCTCTTCTCAATATGGGTGAGAAGGGATCAAGCATAAACCTCACTTTTGGGCAGCAAATTCCAGCAATATCATTTTGTGGTTTGAAACTGATGAAGAAGCATTTATGGGCCAGTCCACAGCCTTAGGTAAGTAACTAGCGGTAGGCTATTCCTTTTGTATAACCCAGGAGGAAGCCAAAGAGAACAAAAATAAATCCTGAGATTGGGCAAATAGAGGAGGCAGAGACCACGGGCCTCAGCTCGTCCCGAGTTTCTCGTGGACTCACACTAGAGGGAGGTATAGGGGTTGCTTGACACTGGAAGTAGCACAACTATGTTTCCTTTGCTTCTGCAGTCACCACACCTTCACACCTTATGCTCAGTGGGGCATCTGCGCTTTCCTAGCAAAGGAACAGTGCTCGAAAAGAACAACACGCATTGCCAAGAAAATGCTCTGTCACGTGTGCATCTAGGCAAAACTTTTCATATATCTTTCTATGTTGACAATAAAATTTCAGGATGGGCATTGTGGTACGTTGAGTTAAGCTTGAGACACCCATTTCCTGTGCTGGAGTGTCTGGTTCGAGTCCCAGTTCCTCTGCTTCTGCTCCTGCTTCTTGCCAGTGTATCCTGCTAAGCAGTAGATGATGACTCAGGCACTTAAGCCTCCCATAAAGAATTCCAGATTCCTGTCTTTGGCCTGATCCAGCCCAGGGTTGTTGTAAGCATTCAGAAGAGTGAACCAATGGATGGAAGATCTCTCTTTCTCTCTCTCTTGCTCTATCACCCTACCAAGATAAAAACAAATAAATATTTACAAAACAAAATTTCAACTAGGAGAATCATGGAAAAAATATGTATCCCTTTGCTAAGGAAATTGAGAAGTACTCCATAATCCACTCTCTGGATATGTCAGTTATTGTGGCATTTGTGTATCAATTCCTAATCTTCTGTGGGCATTTTAAACATCTGTGGTTCAACTCCACAAATATTTGCAGAGTTCTTAACATGTACCAGCTCCAGAGTGACCAATCCCGAAGAAGATTCACAGGGTTTTGAGAGTGTCAATTTAACCACATGGCAAGTCATTTGGATGCGAGTTTCAAAAATCAAAACAAATGTGGTCACACCACACCATAGAATGAAAAAAATGCACATGGCTCAAATTTCAACACAACTTAAGTCTCCACAAAGGGATTACACAGCTTCTGCATGAAGAGTGGATCTGAAGGCCTGGAGACAGGAACCTCGGCAGACACCCTTGCAGCTGGCAGACACAGACCTGAGACACAATGAGACACCTAGGTCGGCCAACAAGGATGGAGAGGATGAGGAGCATTGTGGTTCTTAGCCGGTGGAGCTGGGGAAAAGGGACGCAGATGGGGTGAGAGCCAGTGGAGGGTGTTGATAGCAGTGACTGCTTCTCACGGATAATTTCCAGAAATGAGACTTGGCAACTATTCAGCCACATTGTAGCACTTTGCCTTTTGCAATGGCCAAATGACAATGCAAATGGCTATAAAATTATTAGGTCCCATTGACCGAGTTCTCTGTCTCTCTGTCTCTCTCTCTCTCTCTGTCTCTCTCCCTCCTGGGCAAGGCACTAAACCCTGTGCACACATAGTTATCTGATTTCATTTTAGCAACAACCCATGAGGAAGGTTCTAGGAAACTTGCTCTACAGATGGGAAAAAAATCAAAGCCCAGAGATGAAGTGGCTCTTCACACGCAGCACCCACGTGTCTGCAATGTTGGGGTGGCATCTACCAAGGCAAAGGAAGCAACCACTGCTTGACTTATTAGAGATCAATGGGTATGAACCTTTGTGTGCAATCTACTGCAGGAATCTCAGTCACATAGCTGCTCTTGACATGCCTTTTACAAAACAGAGGTAATTTGGTAAGAGTTCTTTCTAGAAGATGTGCCATAATCTCCTGACCTCTGGTGCTGAGGATTTTGCACACCTTCAACTCCCTATCTAAAGTTTGGCTTTTCTCTTACAAACATGGTGGTTGTTAGAATTGTGTGAGGTGCTGGGATGCTGGGTGGACCAGAAAGTTTCTCTCCCAAACCAGCCTGCTAGAGTTGCCCTCACCGTTACCTGGGCCTCTCTCATCCTACCTCCTCTTCTGTCCTTGCCACACGCTTTCTCTTCTCTGCAATTTCATCTGTCCAACTCCTCTGCCCATCAGTGCCTCTCAGCTGTCAGAGGCAGCACATCATTTTGTAATGACGCAGCTGCCGTTTGCTGAGTGCCAGCCCCCTTGAGGTGTGTTTGCTTCTCTCCCCACAGACCCGAACACCGTAACCATCTCCCAGCAGGAACTTCCACACAGGCTCAGCCATTCAGCTGCTTGATTCACATGCTCTCTGCTCTTGAGTGTGGAGATGGGATTCAAACCTGTGCCTCTCCAAGGCCAGTCCCTACTCTTCAGTACCTGTGGTGCTCTCTGAAAGAACAAGGGCAGCAACAAGCTCATGGAGTGCTACTAGGATGGTAGGAGCCTCCTGCATGGCCTGTGAATGGAAGAGCGGGCTCAAGAGATGGAAAAGAGGCAAGAGCTGCCTCTCATTCCTACACGCTTGCTTTGTGGCCTGAGAATCAAACCAGTGGTAGTGCATTTGGTTTTGAGGAGGAAATGCATAGTCTTATAAGTGATGATGATTATGGTAGTGCCAGGGGACCAAGGCAGCTTACCCCATGCCAAATGTGCTCGAAGCCCTCCAGGGATATCTTACTCACTTGAGTTGACATGAACCATCTCAGTTGGGTGCTATGCTTTTGACCTTTCATAGATTGAGTAAACTGAGTCTCAAGGAGTTAAGACAGCTTGCCTGATGCTCACATCCAGGAGCTGGTGTAACTGCAGGACCAACCCCCATCATCTTGCTTTGGTACTTGGGTTATCTCTATTCAGGCAGAGCGACTGTCTGACTTCATGACTGCCTTCACCTGACTCCAATCTTTTTTTCTCTCATCTTTTCTCCTCCACCTTGTCCTAGTCTTTCCATGTTCTCCCCTCCATTGTCTTGCCCTCTGCCTTCTGGTTTCTAGATGCCTCTGCCTCTGGAATTTTAGGATTACTGGAAGCTGGGCTCCGGGTCTGCAAGTGAACTGTGGCTGCCTTGTGTCTGCTGTCCCCTGGTGAGCTGCATCTGAGCTTCAGCTGCTGCAGTGCCTAAGTTGCCACCTTGCCACCAATTAAGCCCATGTATCATAATTGAGCATTTCTTTTTCTGTTGAAAGCTAAATGATGAAACTAATAGAGCTCATGCTGAGAACAGATGTTCTTACTTCTGCCCAGATGCTGTGCATGGCAAGCCTTTGTTGGCACTCGGTGTCGGAGAGACTCTTTTGTACTTGCATGTGGAGTGCTTCTGGCTGAAGTGTTCTTGGGATGGGCCGAGCATCATACCATCCTTACAGAGAGACCTGGGCACGGGCTTGAGGGGATGTGAAGTAGCCACGCTTGGCACTTCATAATCCATCTGCCTCATAAAGACGAAATCCCATCCTGATTCTGAACTGCCTTTGTTTGTGTTTTATAATTAGCCATTCAGAATTTCCTTTTCTGGTTGTTTAAGTCTCAACTGAATGTGGCAGTAAATGGTTTCTCCATTTTCTGCCTTATTTTCCCATCTCGCCCTACTTGGAATTCATGGACAGCTTTTCCTTCCTCCCGTTAAGAACCTTGCATGGCCATGATCACATCACTCATTTCCTGAGGGCCTTCTATGTAGAAGGACTGGGGTATGACAGGAAGTCTCAGGAAGCCTACATTCTGACCAGGGGACACCGATTGATAAATACATGCATAATTAAATGATATAATTTCAGATCCGGGGCTGCTATAACGGAATGCAATAGGATTATAGGATAGGGAGAAACAAGGAGTATTACTTTGTATAAGAGAGTTGGGGAAAGTCTGAGGAGGTGACAGTAAGCCAAGATGAAAGAAGAATATTCTGGAAAGAGAGGTTGGCAATTCAAAGTTCTTGAGGCTGGGAAGAGTTGGGGAGCAGGGGCCCAGTGTGAGGTGAATGTGTCTGAGCCTGCTTTGCAAAGGAAGTGCAGGCAAGATGAATTAGGGAATAGGCAGGGATTGGAGCTGTAAGACTTCCAGGATTCATTTTCCATTCAAAATGATTTTCTAAACCAGTGAGCAAAGGCTGACGATGACTTTTTCCCTTGGTCTTGTTGTGGTGTTCTCTCTCCTTTTTGGACACTGGGCAGTGTGCTTATACCCCAGCTCTCTTTGGTGTACTTAGTTCTATGGGCAGTAATGGAGAAGAAGGATAATGTTGAACTATTCAAGCTACAGATGAATTTTCTGCAGTTGGGCTCGAAAGTGTTGTTAAAGTGGAGCACAAACACAATGAGCATTCCACAGTGTCCTGCAAAGGGACCAAGATGTTGTTCCAGCTGTCTTGAGACAGAGATGAAATCTTGAGGCTTGAAGACACACACAGACACAGAGAGAGAGAGAGAGACAGACAGACAGACAGACAGACTTTCCATCAACTGCTTCACTCCCCAAACCTGAAAAAAAGGACATAGTTTGGGTCTCTTTTGTGAGTGGTGGAGGTCCAAGTACTTGTAATTGAACTTGTTTTCTTCCCAGGAGTGCAGTAACAGGAACTTGGAATGATAAAGCATAGCTAGGACTTGAAGCCAAGCACTGCACTCCAGTGTGGGGTGAGGGTGTTTCAACCAGTGTCTTAAACTACATCAGCCATCTGCTCCAGGGATGGAGGATAGATGAGGGAGAGAGTATATACTTAAATTTTGTGATTGAATACAATTCTCTCTGATTTAAAAGGTTCTTGGTAAGGTTAAGAGAGCTTATTTGGGGACCTAGTGATCTGTTAGGATTTCTTATGCTCATCTTTTTCCCTTCATCTAATGGTACCTACATTATACAGAAAGCTTGTGTAGCATCAGGACGACAAGGAGGCAGTCCTCAACAGTGTCCTTGGGTACTCAGTGGCCTTTCCTGAAATGCCACTCCTGCTTTACCCTGGTCATCCTGCACAGATGTGGGTGTGTGCAGAAGGCTCCCATGGGTGTCCTCAGACTGACCCTTTGCCTCTGTCCAGAGGTCCTTGAATCTGCATCTCCGTATTCCTAACTTTTGATCCCTTGTGGTTTTTTGTTTTTGTTTTTGTTTTTGTTTTTTTTCTTTTTCATTTTAGAGGCTCCTGGAGGCTGGGGAGTCTTCCACAACACGTTTCCCTTCTACCTCCCTCATGGGATGTGCAGGCAGCTGTCCCTGTGCTTGGCCTGGGCCTGCGCATCTTCCCTTGCTATTTCCCAGTGCTTGCTCCTTTGATCCCAACACTGGCTTTTACTGAGGCCTTTTAGTCTTGTCAGGTTATATCCAAGGAAAAAGGAACATGGGCCCACTTAAGGGGTAGTGGAGAAAGAGAAGGGGGACCCTGCACATTGGAAGAAGCTCACGTTAATGTCCTATCAACCTTTTTTCCCACCCTATGAAGGATTTTACTGGCTTGTTTGCACTTTTCTACTTTACAACTTTATTTGGTCTGGGTGAAGCTAACTTTGCCTTCATTTGGGATGACAAACTGGGGAAATACAACAGCATATTTTTGAAAAACAGAATTTTTAACGTCTGCAAAGGGTGAGATGTGATGTTACTCCCGTTACACACAGTCTTTGATTTGATTCTCTTATTAAGTCCTAACAGCAAACTCCTTTTGTGATTTGTATCACAGTCAAATGAAAAAAAAGTGAGGACTTCCTACTAGCTGTAATCCCATATTCCCTCAACCTACTAATATGATTACTACATATATGTTTTACATGTATGATTTTCATGGTGCCACCTTACATTCCTGTTTCAAAAGAAAGGGGAAGCCTCAGTTTTGGGCATTTACATGACATTACATTACATCACAATTCATTAGGTTTTGGACCACAGTCTTACTGTTGATCCATCCTGCAGCTTATTTCCTCCGCCCTGCCTCCAAAGGTCTCCTATGGCTGTATGTTTTGCTGACTCTTGCTCTTTCCTTGACCATCCCAGGTGTGGTATATCAGCCTTGGAGCATCCACTGGGTCATTTTCCCCACAGACAAGCTTGTCTGTCCAGCTGCACAAAAGCTGACATTGCCTCGTGTTCCACTCTTTTGGTCAGTGTTGACCAAGTGACTGGCTGGCTGAGAGAAGCCGTGGGGCAGACAGACATGTCTGGCCATCGGAACTGGAAAGCGTTGTTTTTGAATTGCTAAACCCTGAACTCAACAGGCAAATAAGAAGAGTGCCAGACCCCACAGACACTGGCAATTTCCAAAGAGCTGCTGATGGACTGTATGAGCTCGGCATGGAGACACTGTCTCATGACGGGTGCTGTGCCTGGACCTTGCCAACAGGCGGTGATCCATAAGGCCCAGTGTACTAGACGTGAGCTCAACTTCTCATTACACCAATCTGTGTGCACTAAAAGTGAACTTGGAGAGAGGAGGTCTGGACGAGCTATTCCTGGCAAGACTCAAGTGCTGTGATCGTTTCTGGGGAAGCAACGAAGCTTTTTGTCTATTCACTTCTGTGTGTCATCTATTTTCTCAGTTATTAGTTGTCAGCATAATCTGTTATGTTCTTCATGCTATGTCAATGTCAGAGATCCTTCTCAGTCATTCGTTTATTGAGTACATATTTGTTAAACATTGTGTGTTTTTTTTTTATTGTTAATTATTTTGCATTTACACTTTGGGAATGTAGTTGTATTTGGTTAGCTTTTCAGTACTACAATGAAATACCTGAAGCAACCTACTTATGAAAGAGAAGTTTGTTTGGCTCATGGCCTTGGAAATTCAAGTCCAACACTGGGAGACCTCACAAGTTGGTTATCTGGTGGTACTGGTGAATGGTAATTGCAACACATGTGTGGAGGAAGGATGCCACAGTGTCTAAGAAGCAGAGAGATTGACTTGGCTCAACTTGAGCTTTTATAACTGATCCTCTCATGAGAACTGTGATCCCACTGACCTATTTATCTGTAAGTTCACCTCTGAATACCACAACTTACTGAGTTTACTTATTTACTTATGACTTCAATGTTTACATGTCTGCATGAGTTTGTGAACCAGATCCTACTCAAGTCATAGAAATAGTGATAAATAAGACTTAAAGACTGTGAGACCTGCTAGGAAAAGCTCTAAAGCCAGTGAAGTGTGGAGAACCCAGCAGGGAGCAGATGAAGCAAGATTGGGTTGATCTCTCAAAGGAGGTTCATTTAAAAAGAGGACCTGTGTGATGTTGATCACTGGAAGAATAGTGTTCCCTAAAGTAGGTCCAGCAAGAGCAAAGGCCAATTGGTAGGAAGAAAAGCTGGGAGGCCTGCAAGCTGGGGTGAGCTGTGCCACAAGACAACACAGTATGAGACATCAGCTTAATCTTGAAGATCAGGCAAGAGTTTGAATTTTGTCTGTGAGCCTATTATGTTGAATTGTGAGACCCATGTTAGCTAGGATGAATAATTGATTTCATTAGAAGATCCGATAAGCACACTGCTCTGATGATATGAGAATTATTGTTCAGAGAGAGGAATTCCCCAAGCTTCTTGTAGAAATCAAAGGGTTATGAATGGGGTTCTGATTGTGATCATAAATGTTCATCATTGAACTCAACTCATGAACCTACTCAGAAGGAAGAAATGGCCACCCGCCCTTTGACCTGACAACTTCATAAATTCCCTTGAGAAATGGAGTGTTTTGGGGGAGTTGAGGGTTGGGTTCCCAGAGGACTTTGCTGTGGCTTGGATGCACTACAGCCTCTTCATTAAGTCTTACTCAAGAAATAATGTTTTACTATGAAAATTCTGTAATTAATCACACTAGCATGGATGTATTTTATATAAAAGTTAGCCTCTGGAGACAGTACTAACTCATAAACTTGTGCTGCCTCAGCTGCTCATTTTATGAGAAATTTGGGGCAAAGATTCTTTGTCATTTCCGTTCCACTGGATCATTTCCTGGCCTATAAAATGACCTATTTAAAAAATTTTTTTTCAATTGTATTTGTTTAAGAGAGATAGAGAGAGCTTCCCATTCCTTAGTTCACTGTGTCCTCCATTCCTTCCCACTGCCCCCACCTCAGGTATGCATTATCAGGAATCTGGAGTCAAGACCAGAACCAGAGGTGCAAAGTTCTAAATGACATCTTAACCCTCAGTCCAAAAGTATGTCCCTAGCCACTTGTTTTAGACTTTTAGACTATTTATAGATACGTATCTGTACAAATCAACATTTTGTCAGTCTGGTACAACCACAAAGGAAAAGGATTCTGAGGCTAATATAAGGCAGTATTTGCCTTCTTATTACAAACAGCAATGCTTAAAATATTAACATAATCTCCTATGTTTAATAATTTTTATTTTGTTTTCTGCAGCTTTTGAAGAACTGTTAGTATAGAAAAATAGGGAAAACATAATCCCAAATGAGGAAATATGGTAAGAAGATAGAAGTAAGGATGTCACAGAGAGATATGAAATATTTCCCTTACAGGTATACATACCCCTGGTCTTAAAGCAAGAACATCATGCCCCTGCTTTTTACATTCGTTATAAGTCAACAACCCTGAAATATTCAGATAACAAATACATATATATTTGTACTTTTTATACACACAATGTTCATTATTTATTTTTTTAAAGATTTATTTATTTTTATTACAAAGTCAGATATACAGAGAGGAGGAGACACAGAGAGGAAGATCTTCCGTCCAATAATCCACTCCCCAAGTGAGCCGCAACGGGCCGATGCACACCGATCCGATGCCAGGAACCAGGAACCTCTTCTGGGTCTCCCACATGGGTGCAGGGTCCCAAAGCATTGGGCCGTCCTCGACTGCTTTCCCAGGCCACAAGCAGGGAGCTGGATGGGAAGTGGAGCTGCCAGCATTAGAACCGGCGTCCATATGGGATCCTGGGGCGTTCAAGGCGAGGACTTTAGCTGCTAGGCCATGCCGCCGGGCCCAATGTTTATTGTTTATTACAAAAGTATTTCATGAATATTCAGTCAGTTGATCAATTTCAAGAAAGCAAAGCTGGGAAGAGAAACAGGGAGTTCAGTAACTGTTGGGATTTAGCTAATGGCCAGAAAGGTCATTCCTTAGGGCGGGAAGGGTAGACAAACTATCTTCAGACTGTCAAAACAACAAGTGAAGAAGCACAGGAGTAAATGGAGGGCGTTCTAGTGGTTCCCAGTCTCAATCCAAAACCCTTGGAGCATCTTCACACGTCTTTGAAAAACCAGACACAAACATACTGTATAATAGCTTTTTACTTTATATTATTGCATATCATTCCATACAAGTATGAATACTACTGCATTAATATCTATAATTTCATAGTATTCTATGAGAGATAGATATTATATTTCACTTAATTATCCTTACCGTTTTGAACTTCTTGGTTCTTTTCCACAATGATTTTAAAAATGTGACAAATATTCTTTGCATCATTTTGTACATGTGAACCAACATCTAGAAATGGATTCCTCATCCAAAGATTTCACAAAAAGTTATTTCCCTCAATTAAGAGCTTTTAAATGAAACTTCATTATGCTTTGGCTAATGCCATTTTATCAAAGCTATAAAATGCTTTTAGAAAAAGAGTTAGATAAAAACCCTTCTCTACGGTTTTCTTTCTACTTCCCTACTTTGTGTCACTTGCCAAAGTTTTTTTAATTATTAAATGGTTTTTGTTGTTGTTGTTGTTGGCAACTGCTTTTGGCGTGACCAGGAACAAAACATCCTAGCGGGGGTGGTCAGGAGGATTTTACTCCAAATTGCGTAATTTGGAAAACTCCTCTACTACTGCAGTCGTGGTTTTGCAAGGCTCAGTGAGCTTTCTACAAGCTCTGCTCCATCCAGAGCATGCTCTGGCATGAGTATGACTATTCGGCTGCATTTGCCCGTTTGGGTGCACTTCAGGGCTGCATGGTGATCATGGACTCCAATGGGTGGGATATTGTCAGGTGTTGTAGGCCTGCTCTTTATTTACCTACTTTTGTATTTAAACCTTTTATTTTATGAACAAGTTATCCCAGAGATCACAATTGATACATGAAGGGTTCACGCACTTTGATTCTAAATTGTATGTGTATGTGCATATGCTCGTGTGTGTGTGTGCCGTGAATGAATGTTTCTTGGGTCACCATTAATACTCTATTTCATGTTTGCTTGTTGTAGTAACAATTATCTGCAGTAGCAAATATCGTTTGTGTTAGGCACTGTGCCAAGCCTCATTTTTTTTTATTTTGCTCCCATGACAATTCTACCAGACAGGATCAATCCTTTTCAATTTCACGTGGGAAGATCGAGAACTGGAAAGTTACTACCCATCACACACACCATTAAGTGGTAGCAATCTGGGGAGTTTGAATCCAAGTCGTTCAAACTCTAGAATACAGGGCCCGGCGCCATGGCCTAGCGGCTAAAGTCCTCACCTTGAACGCACCGGGATCCCATATGGGCGCCGGTTCTAATCCCAGTAGCTCCACTTCCCATCCAGCTCCCTGCTTGTGGCCTGGGAAAGCAGTCGAGGACGGCCCAATGCTTTGGGACCCTGCACCCGCGTGGGATACCTGGAAGAGGTTCCTGGTTCCTGGCTTCGGATCGGTGCAGCACCAGCCCGTTGCGGCTCACTTGGGGAGTGGATTATCGGACAGAAGATCTTCCTCTCTGTGTCTCCTCCTCTCTGTACATCTGACTTTGTAATAAAAATAAATAAATCTTAAAAAAAAACCACTCTAGAATACACGTGTTGTGTATCCTGCCTCATTTCTGGGGTTGGTGGTGTCCTAGGGCATTTCACGTTGAAGGATCTTATTCTCTGCCCTCCTGCAACAGGTGAAAGCTAGAACTATGGATGAGTGCTGGAATTCAGAGAAATGTGATAGAGATGTTCATGATGATGCTGGTGATGTTTATGACTCATCTTCTAAGATAGACCTCCTATATCTATGAGGTAGAAGAGAAAAGTAACTCCGCAATAGACCCCTGAGTTAGAATATTGGATGCACGGATGGGTACTTGGTGTAGCCACTACTTGAAACACCTTCATCCCATGTGGGAGAGCCTGGGTTTGAGTTCTGGCTCCAGTCCCTGTTTCTGCTTTCTGCTGATGTGCACCCTGAGAGGCAGCAGGTGATGGTTCAAGTCCTTAGGTTCTTATCAACCATGGAGTAGACCTGGATGGGATCCCTAACTCCTGGACATTTGTGAAGTGAACTAATGGATAGAAGGTCTCTCTTTTTTTCCCCCCTCTCTGCCTCTGAAGTTAAAAAAATAATAATAATAAAAGGAAAATTGATATTATTACCTCATGAGCAGTATGATCTTTCTTGAAATTTTTTGATTTCTTCATGTGGAAAATAGTGACTATAATAACTCTTTATAGCTTGATGTGAGGATCAGACACTGTAAAATTTGTAAATAGAACCTGGCATGGATAGTCATCCATTAGAGGACACTTTTATTATTCTTTATTATTATTACCATTCCAAGAGAAACAAAGGTGAATTTTTGTGTCTATAAACAGCTGGAATTTGAACTCTTAACTGAGGAGATGCAAAAGTTTCTGAGAACTTTTATATGGATCAACCTTGAAAACATTACAAAGAATGCAAGAAGCTAGTCATGAAAGGCTACCTGTTGGAGACTTGGGCAGAAGAAACATTCAGAGTGGGCAAATTGGTACAGGCAGAAGGTAGCTTAGTAGTTGCCCATGGCTGGGAGATTCAGAGGGCAAATGGGAGAATAATCACTAATTTATTACTTTTCAGGTAATAGAATGTTTTAATATTGATTGTGGTGATGGTTTACAACCCTGTGAACTTAGTAAACCTCATTGAATCATAAAACCTGAAAGCAAGTAAGCTGTGAGGTATTAAAATTGTATCTCAATTAAGCATGTTTCTGCTAAAAATAAACTATATTTTATATTAAAAAATTGAGAACTAGCTTACCACAAGTGTTTATACCAAAGGTATTTCTCCAC
Organism: Ochotona princeps; assembly: GCF_030435755.1. Classification (NCBI taxonomy): domain Eukaryota; kingdom Metazoa; phylum Chordata; class Mammalia; order Lagomorpha; family Ochotonidae; genus Ochotona; species Ochotona princeps. The sequence goes on from NC_080843.1 coordinate 52,177,831, forward strand.
AGAAAAGTACTGTCTCTTTCTCAGCCAGAGCACCCAGAATAAGGTACAAAGTGATAAATAGGATGTGTGTTATTAAAAAAAAAAAAAAGTAAAAGCAAAACATACTCAGGAAGAGAAGGCAGACGGAAAAAAGGAGACAGCCAGAATGAGGCTGCTAGAAGTCTCCTCTTACCCGTCTGATCCTCAGCGGAGCGTGCGTTTCAGGCTGTTTGCTACAAGGGTGATGCAGCTCTGTGATTCACTCACTCTCCTGGGGGGACCTCGTTCCATGGGCAACACGCATGTGTGCATGTTTGTGAGCTGAGGCAAGACAAGGGCAATGTGCTGTTTGCAGAATGAAACTATGGCGTTCAAATCCCAGTTAACTGGCCTTTCCAGGCTCAGCTGTAAGCATATGGTCCTCAGAAGGTACCCAACTCTACAAAAATGAGAAGATGCAGAAGCAGGTTGATCATAACTGTGCTTTGCTTGTCTCAAAAAAAAAAAAGAAATAAAATATCTATAAAAGCACCTGGGTCATGCTAAGAACCTAAAAGATGTTTGTGGAAAGTGTTGCTGGTGGAATCAACCTGCCGTAAAAGATCTCTGTCTCCATGACTTGGATGGAGTTAGTGAATTCAGCAGAAAAAAAAGAGTTGATCTTTTAAGATTATATTTTTATTGTTCATAGTGGTGTCCAGTTCAAGTAGGGCTCCTGCATCAAATACTCATTTATTCATTTATTTTACTTTTAATGACAAAGAGTGTTAGAGAGTGTTAGAAAACAGCCTCAGACATGAATGATGTTTAAGTCCATGTTGTCAGGGCAGGAAAGAAGATCCACACCCAGCTTTCATTCCAAGATTCGTGTGGTTAGCTTGGTTGATCTGATTAATTTTTCAGCTTTATGTGAGATTACACTGTGTGTTCATTTTTTAAAAAATGTTAAAATCATAAGGAATCTGACACAACTACTGGAGCCTCTGTCACCCAAGTGGGAGACCCAACTGGAGTTCTGGGCTTTGGACTTCACCTGGCCTAGACTTGGCTATTGTGGACTGAATCAGCAGTAGCATACCACTTTCTCTGCTTTTCAATTAAATAAAAAGATAATAGGGACTGGCCAATAGAGATACCACTTTTATCATTTTTCTGAAGTATTTTAAGAAGACTATTGGAAGAGCAGAGGGACACAGGAATAGAGACAGAGACAGAAAGTGATTTCATCCGCTGGTTCACTTCGTAGATGCCTGAAACAGCTGGGACTAGGTGAGGCAGGAGCCAGGAGCTGGGAACTCAACCTGACTGGTCCGTGGGGGCAGAGACTCGAACACTTCTGCCATCACCTGCTTCCAGGAAGTTGCAATCTGAAGCAAGGGAGTGAGAACTCAAAGCCAGGCACTCCGGTATGGGCACTTTAGCTGCTACTCCAAATGCTTTCCCCAAGTCACCAATTTTTGAGGCCAAACTGAGTGTGAACTAAACTTACAGGCATGGAATCAAGGTGTTTCAGAGTGCTCGCTTGGAACCACTTTCTGAATCCTCCACAGTATCAACAATTATAAATTAAGGTTTCTAATATTGTCAGATACGATTATTATCAGGCTCCAATCTGCTACCCTGTGCTAAGTGTTTAGTACAGTGCCTGCCCAGCATAAGTGCTCACTAGAAAATATTTTTTTACATCACTTGTTTCCTTCTCCTTCTTCTTGTGTGGTCTTTCACTTATTGTATTCTCCATTGCCCTGGGCTCAAGAAGCACAGGATCAATTTAATCATTTAATGACAGCTGCAACTCAAGACCATTGTCAGGGACATGGAAATAGCGATTCAGAGAAATCTCATTTGCTGGATGACTTTGAATTTGAAAATTGAAGCCAACCTGGTTAGGCTTGTGCTCATTTTTCGCATTCCCTCTCCCCTCGCCCCATCCATTTTTCCATCTTTCAAGCTTCATCTTTTCCTTGCTGATCGTATATTAAATCCCAGTTGTGCTCAGGGTTTTAAGCTCAGTCAGCTCAGCATAAGCAGGCTGTTCCCTGAGCTGGAGACAATTCATGACTCCATCACTGTGAAGTTACAGGAAGCATGACTTAGAAGTCACTCAGAAGAAGTGAAACCGGGAGCTGGTGGAATTCAAAGATGGGCCATCTAAGCAATCAGGCCAGAGGGTCAGGTGAAGAAACGAGAAATGAATTTGAGAATAGCATAAACTATGAAGATGGAGCTGCAGCCAGAACCAGAAAATATAGCCATGATCTGGCCTCCTGTAGGAAGTCTGAACAGGGTAGCAAGCACCACAGGTAGATGGCAAATAAAGGTGGGCAAGATCTTAGCTGGGCAGGCCGAGGCTATGGGTACTTACCTGGTTAGCAGACTTGGGTTGAAAGGCTGAGACATCAATTCAGAATCCAGGATAGATGAGTGAACCATCCTGGTGAATGGCTGTATCCCAAGTCTAGGATTTCCCCTCTCCAACCGCTGCACAGGCCCGGACTGGCCGGAGGATACTTCCCCTCCAGGAATAGCACTGTTGTACACAGACTGGAACTGATAACAGAGAATCCCTTGAAAAAAATCACACTTGCTCTCAAGGGCTCACATTTATTTTTGCTGTTCCTGAAAAATGAGAGGCAAAAAAAGGATCATAAGAGCTAAACATCTTTTCAGTTTGTGCTGAAACAGAAGTTTTCAACCCAGTTCTAAATTCCATTGGTCAGCCAAGGTTCATTCGACTCCAGGAACCAATCATTGCAGCTCCAAATGGTCTCTCTGCGTGACCCACCCATCCATCTTCTTATTTTCTGTTGAATCTTGTGGTATGCATTTATGCCATGAGATAAATGACATTTACTACAGTTTGTCCAGCTTTAGTCAGTATTTGCTGTAGGTGAAGGGTGAGGACAAGTATGTGCCTTGCATGAAATGTGAATGGTGTGCTATTAAGAAGAATGGAGAATGCGATTGGAGACATAAATAAAAGAGTGTGGAGAAAGCAGTGCAGCACAGTGAGAAGAACACTGAGTCAGGATTGAGGACATTCAAATTTCAGTCTTTACTACTAATGAATTGTAACCTGGAGAATGCTTGAGTTCTTCAACTGTTGCAGTGACCTAATGAGATAACATAAAAAGGATTTGAGAAACTAAAAGAAGGCTCCATTAAAAAAAAAACTGTAAATATATTCACAGAGAGTAAAACAGTGCCTATTTTTTTAAATTGTTATTTATGTTTTTGACAATCTTGACATAATTAGGGAAAAAAGATTCAAGCACTACAGGAAGATGAGCAAGACAATTAGTTCCATATTGTTTCCTTCATATATAAGAGGTAAAGGGGGATTTTAAGGGAGAAGCCCCACCCAGTCTCCCACCCACCCCAGGTCCCAGATGTGGGGCATGCTCCGAGGGTCTTGCTCAAATAGTTTTGATAGTTCAACAGTTATGAATCGCTGCCAATCTCGCCACTCCAAGCACGATGAGCTCTTTGAAGAATTCACTGATTGACATAGTCCATCATAGGGTCTCCATTTGCCCAGTATTTTCATTGCCAACATATAGCTGAGGTGGTTGATTGACTTGTTCTGTCCTCTGTCTTTTCATGGTTAGGGTTCTGAGTCCAGAAGCTCGATTGGGGAGATCCCCAAAGAAACTTTGTCTGAGGTATTCCCAGACTAGAGTCTTGTATGTACAGGGCCCTGCACAGTCCATCATCCGGATCAGCTGGTGGTTGCAATTGCTGGGTTGGTTCTGTTTCCAACCCTGTCTTCCACTGGAACCGATGGGTGCCACAGTCCAGCCTGGTTCTGCCCAGCACATACAGAGCCCTCACACAAACCAATGTAGGCTGCATCCTAGTTGGAGCAACCGATAATAACCCCACCAGGCCTGCCCCCTAACCTGGTTTGCCAGTATGTGTGGCAGACTGGTCCAGTCTGTCCCACATCCCCTTCTGCTCTCATACATGTCAATGGGTATTAAAACCTTGTTCCATCTAACCACCTCAACTATCCAGCCTTCATGGATGTTGTTGGACCTCTCTGTCTAGAAACCCCAACCCCTCTCCTAGGTTTCATGCCCTCCCGTGGGAGTGGTAACCCAAGAGGGAGTAGCCCACTAGTTCCCTCCCAGGCCACTCCCACTCCCGGATTATGCACTCTCCAGGTGGTTCTGTGGTTTCCCTTGCAGAAATAGCCCCCAGTGCCAGCTTCTGCCAGCTGATGCTGCGGCTAAGCCCAAACAACCCTCACCCACTCTAATTGTAGATTGCACCAGTAGGAACAATCAGCCCAGCCTGACCTTTCCCTAATCTAGTCCACACGACGCCCACAGGTGTTGTAGCCCTGTCTAATCTGGTCTGCCCCCATCCCAGCTCATGCTCTCCAGTGGGAGTAACTGTCCAGCAAGGGAACCACCCCTTACTCCCCTGCCAGCTCTGCCCCCTCCCTTCCTGATCCTCACATGTGCTGGTTGGGTGCTGCAGTCACATCTGGCACAGGCAACCTCACCTTGGCATTCCATATTGTGCACTGGTTTTTGTCGCGACCGAACCTGGCTCGATCCACACTCTGTTCTGGTGCTCGCATTCGTCAGTGGATGATGTGAACTGATTCAGCCTGGTCTGCCTCCGACCCATGCCAAATGTATGCCAGTGGGAAACTTTCCATGGTCTGTTCTGGGCTGTTTCCCTCCATGCTTCTTGCGCTTACCTGCTGGGTCAGTGTCCTGCCAGAGGAATTGCCCAGGATCCTCCATCAGAACCCCTTCGAGTGCCAGATTTCGCGCATACCAGGGGGTCCATGACCCGCCCTACTCAGTTCACCTCTTGTCCTAGCAGGAACAGTGGCTTTTCCTAACTGGCCTTCAACCCAACCTGGTTCTTGCTGTTGGATGTTTCAGCCCAGTCACAGCTCGTCCATACCCACATATAGCTCAGACATGGCTCAGTAGGGGTTGAGACCTAGCCTAGACTGTCCCACATCTACCCTGGTCCTCCAGAACACCAGAAGGTGTTGGAGTCTGGCCTGGCCTGGTGCGTTCCAGTCCCAGTCCACACTTGTGCCAAGGAAGACTGCAACTTAAAACAGTGGCTATTAACCACAGGTCTCAGGTCCAGAGAGGATCAACAGATCAGACTGGCATCAGCAGGGAATCTTTTGACTAGAGGCTGAGGAATGGCTCCAGTTTTGTTGAACAAAGAAGCCACAGTGGAAGGTCTATGCAGAGTGCCAGAGATGAGAGCCTGGGCGAGAAACTGAGACAGGAAAAGAGAGACCCAACAGGCAAAGATTATATCCAGGAAGGTACACTGTACAAGTTGGTAGCCATGGTCAGAAGCCCGGAAAACAAGATGAGAGGTTGCAAAGGGGAGGTTTAGGGAAGAAATGGCCATACCATACCTTTATCAGACCTGCCTGTGTCTCCCCTTCTTTGTCTCCAAAGACTAGAACTGTCATTTACAGACACACAGTGTTTGGATGTATTTATCTTACTTTTATCGTTTGCAATGGGAAAGCATGAGCAGTTTCATGTTGAATCTCTTCTCCTAGACTTTGTCTAACTGTGCAACTGAAAGAAGCTAGCATGGCCAGTTGAATAAAATCCATTGCAGGTTACATGTCTTTGCACAGTATTCACAAACTGATTGTGATGAAGATTTTTCCCTTGCCTCTCCTCAATTCCCATCCTTAGCCCAATCAGATAGATGAAGAGCTCTTCCTCATTTTCTGAGTACTCTGATGATGATGATGGTAGACACTACATAGTATATAAGGAAACGCAAATAGCAGTTGTACTCCAGAACAGGGAGTGGAGATGAGAATCGTTGATACAGAAAGTTCCTTTAAACTGATGTTTCCCAACTCTGGCTGGACATTAGAATCAATTTGAAACATTTTATAACTACATATGAGATTCCAGTTTCTTCAATCTAGGATAAGATTTGGGCATTGGAGAATTCGAACCTCCCCACGGTGTCTAACATGCAGCCACAACAGAGATTCAGACAGCAGCAACCAAAACCCAGGCTGGGGCTAACAGGCTGAGCCTAAGAAAGTTTCCTTGTGAAGAGAGCCAATGACCAGAGCAAAAGGTCAGGAGTTCTCAGGCACATGAGGCCAACACAGAGATAAATAAAGCTTTATCCTAAAGCCAGTGATAGCGTAGGTCCAGAACTCTTCACTTATCCCACACTCAGGAAGCATGAGACTGATTTCATGTGTGGTGTTCATAGCCACAATCTCACCTGTAGGAAGCTAGGAAAGTCTGAAAAGGGTGGAGATGAGAAGTAAAGCATTTATAGCAGTGATATGCAACGATGGATTGCATTTTGTCTTTTTCACCAATTTGAGCTGATATTTTCCATGTATAGACATAGCCTAGGATGATGGGAATCTAAACACAAATCTTCTATAGTAATTCTCAATCTTAAAATTCTCAAGCAAATACCCAGGGATCTTGCTGAAATGTTTCTTCTAAGAGCAAGCACAGTGGTGTATCAAGCCACACCTCTGTGGTGCCGACATCCCATTTGGACTGTGGTTTGAGACATGGCTTCTTCACTTCTAATCCAGCTCCTTGTTAATAATGGTCTGTGAAAGCAGCAGAGGATGATCCAAGTCCTTAGGCCCCTGTACCCGTGTCGGAGACCTGGAGGAAACTCCTGGATCCTGGCCTCAGACCAGCTCAGCTCCAGCTATTGCAGCCATTTGAAGACTAGAATTGAAGATCTCTGTCTCTCCCTTTCTTGTTGCTACTCTGCTTTTTAAATAAAAATAAATATTTTTTCAAAGTTTCTTCTAATTCAATAGATCTGGAGTGGGGTCTGAGAAGCATGAGATTCTGCACTTCTCACAGGTCCCAAGTCCATGGATGTTGGTCTGAGGACCATTTCTGAGTAACAAAGTTGGGCGTGGTCATGCATGGTGTCTACCTAGGCTACATTGTGAAGCATCTTGCAGAAACCTGTCGAGTTGTTATCATGGGGATGGGTGACTCAGGCTCTTCCCTTTTGTCAGCTGATTTATAAGATCAATGGTCCTGTTCCTGGAGAAAAGTAACTTTCTGAAGATAAAAGTAGAAGCATAGTTCTTCGCTATTTCACATCCTCCTTCTCAGATGCCTTGTCCCTTTCCCTGTATCCTGTCCCACATAAAAGACTGATGTCCTAAAGCAGAAAGCAGGCTTGTGTTGACCTAGTGAAGCGAGAAGCACAAATAAGCAACCTGTTACCTGGGAATGGAGCAGTAATTCTTTCATAAATGAATGTCAATGAGGCATAATTTTCTGCTGTAGTAGAATTTCTACACCTGACAATATTCTTAATACACTTTAATTAAGAGATTAATCTGTTGTAGAAATTGCTTTTCTCTGAAGCCACCTGAAATCAATTTAAACTCAATTACAAGTGGTTAGCTATTGTTTATGTGGTTAAAGATTAGAGAATACATTTTGCTTGTCAGGAACCATCAGAGCAAATTTCAAATGTCACGATCAGAGGAGAACTTCAATAGTGGAGTGCTCTTTAATGGGCAAGGATAACCCATTAGAAAATGTAATCAGTCCTATTTGATGACTTGACCTTGAGGCTCTGCTAGAGAAGGGTCTAATCATGTCGGTCCCATAAGTGACACCAGGATTGCTCTGCTGAAATTAATTGATCATTACTTGCTTTCTGAGAGTCTAATATACCCTATTTGATGGAATATAAATTGCAAAAATAATCTGCAAATTATATAACAAGCTTCAGAATACATTTGCCCTCTGTCTCCTTAGCACAGATTAAATCTGACAGCTAGTTTGAAAATGATCAAAATTGTTTAGCTCCTTCAATAGTTTGGGAATGCTTGAGTTTTACAAAGAAAAAATTTTTAAAAATCCATTGCACAGCATTTGCCCAGTATTTAAATTTGAATTACAAACCATTTTCCGTCAGTAGAATGTAGAGATAAAAAGAGGTCTGAAAAGGTTTTCTGGGGCTTTGAATGCATGATTTTATTCAATTGCCTCATGAGGTACTTAGCTGCTATTAAAAATTTGGATGCGTGTCAGAGACAAGGATGCTGTTTTGAATTCTATCCACTCCAGCACTGAGTGTAAAAAAAGAAGAGCATGCCTCTAATAGGCTGGCCAGCTTGCTGATACGCTGTCCAAGAGCCTGGTGAAGACTGTCACAGTGACAGGGCATTCTGCTGATTAGCAACAGGCTACTGTTTCCTGTCTACCTTTCAGGTGTCCAAATGATGACTCCAGTTACCTTCTCTGTTTGTATGCATCCTTTTGGAATCACAACACTCTGCCATTACGGTGTACACATTCCATGGCATTTTGGTAGAAGCTGAAGAAAGTCTCTAGAACCCCTCCCATTCAACTACCACCAATCTCTTAAATTAGTGCGAGAATTTTCCTTTGAGCCAACATTTCTCATATATGAAGTGAAACTCCCAGGATATCCCTCCCCCACCCCACAAATGTAGAATGGCCAACCAATGGGGAGACCACCAGTGTCTATTCTTGGTCTATCTTCCGTAACAAGGGAAAGACCATATTTCTAGAGCTTGCAAAAAATAATGGAGAGATGGTGGTGTCCAGAATGGGGTTCTACATCGAGGACTGCTCCCTTGAAGCCAGCCTGGCAGCACAGAGCCAGGTTTTCTGGGTGAGGACTATGTCTGGACTGGATCTTTGGAAGAGTCTCTCTTCTGTGTTGAATCTCTGTTAAAGAATTTATCACATCAGAGCCCTGAACCACACCGTGTAGATTCAAATCCTGACTCTCTCACTTGCTAAATGTGAGCCTTTGAGCTAATTTCTTGGTCTCCTGAAGTACCAATTTCCCCAACGGTCAGTTAGAGAGAGCAATGAAGATTGCAAGTCATTATATACATGAGATAATGAATGGAGAGTCAGGCACACACACTTGCCAAGCCCTTCATCATGATTAGGCAAAGCTTAATGATTTAGTGTCTGTCTTTTCTGAGCCCCTACAACGGTACACATGAATTGAGAAAGAATTATTTTTTTTCCTGGCCTTGAAATTTTTGACAAGAAGAGTCTTACAAAGATACGAAGATGAAACTGTATTTGAATCGCCATTTTACAAGTTCCCTTTAGGTCAGCTCCTTCAGGAACAAGGATGGTATGAGGGACAGGAAATGTTTTCATGATGAGTCCTGCCCTAGTGGTGGGACTTGGACTGCAGTCCCAGCTCTAAATACTCTGCGCAGGTTAAGAGCTAGAAGTCTCCTCTTTCTTTGGGGTCAGGGTATTTGTGTAAAATGACAGGTTGAACAGATGGCTATCCTGGTGACTTACAGCACTGAGTATACAAGCTTCTATTCTGTTGGTCTTTTCTGACAGGGTATTTCCTGCTGGACCAGATGCTGTGCAGGAGTGGGTAGGCAGAATGGGCAGTGGATTATGGTGCTCACATCTGTGGCTTCAGCCTCGCACTTTCTGATCCTTCTGCTCACATTGTGGGTGGCCATCCATCCACAAAGGTAAGGTCACCCATTCTCTAGAAGTTTGCTTTTGTTTTTGTTTTGAGAAACATTAAACAAAATCCTACACTTGTTTTTATTCCAAGCAGAGAGCTGCTGGTAATGCTCCCTCAAGCCTTTCTTGTCCCTCCCTGCTTTACCTGATAGGGTTGGAGGAGAGTCTGATTTCTCTTACATTATAACCGCAGTTCCAAATATTCGTCTTCTATCAAGGTCATAAAAGGGCATTCTAAGGGTCAGATTAGTTATGCCTTTCTTGTCTCCCAAAAGAGTAGCCACAGTTGGAATTAGTTTCTGATATTTAGGAATCACAAGATTTCACACAAAATTTTGTCATCTAGCCTCCTTTGAAAAAATTGGAAAAGGGGCTGGAGGGATGGAAATCCCAGGATAGTATTCTGGTTCTTCTTACAATGGAGGCTGAAAAGTCTGGCCAAACCCTGGGCAGAGCAATGCCCTGTCTCCCCATGCTAGGATGACTCAGTAGACGATTGACCACCATCCCCTGCCATCTCTACCAGCCATCATGGATCTGTCATGTTAGACTGATCCTGGGCTCTGGGACCCGTGTTACAAAGGTCACTCTGTGGGGAACTTCACTCAGCCCCAGACTTGCTTCTCTTCTGTGGCTTACCTGGGTGGCTCCAGTCTCCAGGAAGGTTTAAATGTCCCTTCCCTGAGGCTCAAGTCTGAAGTCAAGATATGAGACTTCCGGTCTTTGAGTACTCAAGCCTATGACCTCACCTATGCCTGGGTGAGAACTTGCATTGTGAGTCTTCAACACTGTGTCCATGATTGGGCTAACAGCTCAGAGCATCAGTTTGCTGATAGCAGAGAAGAAAGTTTGTGCAGGCAGATTTTAGGCTGGGGGTAGAATATTAAACTAGGAACCTGGGAAAAGTGTGAATAGCGATGGGCAGGATGAACGACTGACAGCTTCCGTGGATCTTCTTCCACAAGGGCTTCTGAGAGAAAGTGGGAGCAGAGGAAATGGGGAGAGATATCCCGCTCTCCCCCTGGCTGAGTCTCCACTGACCTGGATCGGCCCCACACATGCTCTAGGAGGCCTTGGTGTTCCTAGCCTTGTGTTGTCTGCAGGAGGACAGAGATTCACAGGGACAAGAGAACCGTAGAGTGGACATGTGGAGAGGCAGCGTGGAGCAGCCTCTCTGCAGCTAAACATGGAACAAGAAGACATAGCTGTTTTTCTGGACCTGACATTCCTTATACTCAAAATCAGTTTTCTGATCTGGAGTTCCTTAATGTTGGAACTTATTGTCTGATCTTAACAATGGCTGGCATTGTGGCACAGTGAGTCAAGTTGCAGTTCATGATGTAAGATGTCCCACATGAGCATCAGCTGGAGTGCCTGCTGCTTCACTTCCTTTCCATCTTCCTGCTAACATATCTGAGAAAGCAATGGAAATGTTTGGGCTCCTGTACCCATGTGAGAAATCCAGAAAGAGTTCCAGGCTCTTGACTTTAACCTGGCTCAGCCCTGGTCACTGCAACCATTTGGGGAGCGAATTAGTAGATGGAAGATCTTTCCCTCCCTCGAATTCTGCTTAAAAAAAAAAAAAAGAATGGTGTCTTACTCAGCTATTCAGGCACTTCATAAACATAATCTGGCATCAGTATTTTTCAATTTTTCTGTATCATATATGGTGTGCATGATGGTCAAAAGCAGTCCTGAAGAAATTGTGCCCCAGGGAAACTTACATTAGAACTACAATGTCATTAAAAAAAACTAATAAAACAAAACCCAGGTGCTTAATGTCCAGCTAAGAGACAGAGGTTATTGTGCAAGCCAATGTCTGGCCATAGGAAACAAATATCTACGTGGTGACTTCAATATTGAATTCATACCTACCTTGAGTTGAACCTTCGACTGGAGAATTGGACCACCAAAGCCAAAGCAATAGGTATACTTGGAAGACATGTGCTGACAAAGGAAATTCTGTTTGAGAAGATGTCCTCCATTGATTTCATCATTCAGTGAAGGTTTTCACTCCCTTTCAACGTACTTCAGCAGCCAGTTTTTCTGCTTTTACTACAACAGCCTGAACTCCAATTCCGTGGAAACAGCCAGAAAGCTATGTCACACAACATTCTCTCTGTCCGTGGAACTGTCTGGCATGAGGTTTTTGATTTGAATAATTTTGTTCAAAAAATAGGTCATTTTCCTTTCTCTTCATGATTTTTTTTTGTTCATTCACTGGGTACTTCAGCCAAGTGCTATTGAAGGAACGAAATGTAGCTCATACCACATGTGGATGGGCTGTTGGGCTGGCTTTCTCTGCTGAAGCTGCCAGACTGTTTTCAAAAATAGTTAAAACCACAAAATCTGCCACCTTCCTGCAACTATCATTACTGTGTTTTCTCCTCTAACCTTTTGGTATGTATATTTATTTGACTCTAATAGAAGTTGACACTTTCCAAACAAGCTGCATAGGCTTCATAAGAGAGCAGTGAATAGTCCACCTAATAAATACAGAATGATGGTGGATTGCAAAACTGCTTCTAATTCTTTCCTCTCCCTATTTCTCTGTTGCATTGTGATTTGTAGCTCCTCCCATTGGGGACTGAAGCTTATTTTCTAACCCTTAGACAATGAGTAGGTGTTGTGACTTGTTTTGGCCAGCCCAGTAGGGCAAAGCTGATGGCATGCCATGTCCAAACTTTCTAGAGTCCTTGTACATATTAGCTTGGCTTCTTGGAACCAGTTAGCATCACCATCAACAGAAAGACTCCAGGCCAGGTAATCATGGAAAGAAGCCCTGTCTTCCTGGTTGTCACAGCTAAAGTTTCCTGCATCAGCTGGTTCCCAGTCACCCACCAGCCGACCACAGGTACATGCAAGTGTGCAGGTGAGACCAGAAGAAACGTCCCAGTAATCCGTGTGCAAAGAAAAATACTTCTTGTTTCAAGCTAAGAAATTCTGGGTGTTTGTTATACTTCAGTGGCTAACTGACACAGCCATAATTCTCTTTACAATTTGCCTTTTTTATTTTTGTTTTTTGTAGGTGCTTCCAATTTTCTCAGTTGTAAGACAACAGTTTTGGGGTTGGTATTGTGGTGTAGCAAATTAAGCTTCTGTCTGTGATGCCAGAATCTTCTATAGTGACCACTTCAAGACCGAGCTGTTCTACTTCAAATCTAGCTCTCTGCTAATGTGACCGGGAAAGCAGCAGCTGACAGCACCAGTGCTTAAACCTCTGTCACCCACATGGGAGATGTGAATGGTGTTCCTATGTCCTGACTTCTGTGTGGCCCAGGCCTGGCTATTGTAGCCATTTTGGGAGTGAACCAACAGATGGAAGATTTCTCTCTTTCTCAAATGAATAATAAAGTGAATCTTTAAAAAAGAAATAAAGCAATACTGTGTTTAACATCTTGGTACTAATGGATAATATGTGTTTTTTTTTCATTTAAGAAAAGTATTTCTTTTTATTTGAAAGGCAAAGTTATAGAGAGAGGAGACACAGATCTTCCATCCATGTATGTAGTTTCCAAATGGCCACAGTGGCTAGAGCTGAGCTGGTCCAAAGCCAGGAGTTTCTTCCAGGTCTCCCACATAGGTGCAGGGACACAAGCACTTGGGCTATCTTTTACTACTCTCCCAGGTGCATTAGCAGGGAGCTGGATCATAAGTGGAGCAACTAGGACTTAAACCAGTATCCATATGGCATGCTGGCACCACAGGCAGAGGCTTAACCTGTTTTGCCACAGCACCAGCTCAATTCAAGCTTAATGTTTATTCATTTCTATGTACTTGAAAGGCAGAGTGACAGGAGGTGGTGGATGTGGCAGGGAAGTAGGGGTGAGGTGAGAGAAGCAGAAATCTTCCATGTGCTTGTTTATTCCTCAAATACCCTCAATCATCAGGGCTGGGCCAGGCCAAAGCTGGAAGCCAGGAATTTCATCCTGGTTTCTCATGGCGTGGCAGCAGCTTTAACTGAGCCATCACCTGCACCTCCCAGACGCACCAGGCAGGAGGTTGGATCAGAAGCCAAGGCTGAGGTGTGATGCGGCCGCTGGCACTCCTTTATGGGACTCTACAGGCTGTTCCAAGTGGCAGTGTAAGCAGCCGCTCCCCAGCACCCACACAGCCATGTGCTTAATTCTCGCCAGAAGGGCAGTGGATTCCTCCCGGGCGGAAGCATTTCACTTCTCCCTGGCCAGCTGGCAAACTAGGGACTGCAGTGTTTCTTGGGTTCCCTGATTTAGCCTAGTTGCTGCACCACACCACCCCAGCCCTGGCTGGCAGCACACTCGTGGAAGGAATTATTTGCCCAGCACACAGCTCATGTGTGCCAGGGCGGCGCTAAGGTGAGGGTCCCAGAACATCGCTGTCCCTCGTCCATTCCAAGTCTCAGCTGTCTCAGCCTTTGCGTGGTCACTTTCACTTTGGCATTAATCATAACAGCTGCCATTTCCTTTATCAGTGCCTGCAATGACCCTGGGATGTTCCAGACCAAAGCCAGGAAGCAGGAGATCTATCTGGAAATCCTGCATGAGTGGCAATATGTGTTTATGAAAACTTTCATTTGTTTTAAAGAAGTTATATTTTTATCATCTGTGTATCAAAATACTATGAGATCAAGTAACTTTCTGGTATTATCTTTAGAATTATTTTTTTAAGATTTATTTATTTTTATTTGAAAGGCAGATATACAGACAGGAGGAGAGACAGAGAGGAAGATCTTCCATCTGATGATTCACTCCCCAAGTGACCACAATGGCCGGTGCTGTGCCGATACGAAGCCAGGAGCCAGGAACTTCCTCCGGGTCTCCCACATGGGTGCAGGGTCCCAAGGTTTTGGGCCGTCCTCGACTGCTTTCCCCAGGCCACAAGCAGGGAGCTGGATGGGAAGTGGAGCAGGCAGGATTAGAACTGACGTCCCTATGGAATCCCGGTGCTTTCAAGGTGAGGACTTTAGCTGCTAGGCCACTGCGCTGGGCCCTATCTTTAGAATTCTTATAATCAAGCAAATACAAGGTTTTGCATTGCACAGTTGCATGTCTACAATTGTTTGATATGTAAATTAACAAGGAATCAGCCAACAGGTATTTTTCTTTATTTATTTATGGAAACCTAAGACACATAATTGTTTTGATTGTCGATGAAAGAAATCTCAAAAAAGCCTTGGAAACTCAGAGGAACTTGTTGTCTATCCAGCAAACCACGAGCATATTGACTTTGGTCTGATGGTTAGGAGAGACCACAACCATCCTGAAGTTTGGCTGCCTCCTGAAAAGACCAGATCATTTGCTAATAAAGCTATGGGCACCCACATGATATATTAATGATATGTCTCTACCCAATCATTGTCTTGGCTGCTCCGTGCAAGTTGATATGACCCAATACAATAATCTCCCAATAATCTTATCACAACAATACTGTTACACTGTACACTGAACCTTGCCCCGTCATGGTCTAAGTCATGGCAAATACCAAGAGGAACTGATTCTGAGGTTTGCAATCCCTATCAGAGACCTATTGCTTTGCTGTGCCCTATTTACTAAATCGGGTCACTAGAAAAGCAATGTAGATCCCTTGGCTCATCATTATCATGGTTCTTAGTGAAATTTTAGTGCTATTGAAATCTCTTTAAGAAAAGAGTATGTCACAGGAGACATTTTGGGAGCCTTGAAAATCTGTTCTTGCTGACATTGTCCTTTATGGCTCTCATCTGATGGCTTCTGATCTGATCCTTTCTTACAGAGTTGATTCAGATTTTTGGCTGGCTAGTTGTTTCTCTTTGATGAGAAGAATGCTTTCTTTCATTAATGAGTGTTATGATATTGGTTCTATTGCTCCTCTAATGTTTGGTAACTGGCAAGCAGCTCAACTACAGTAGGAATCTTCTTCCAGATAGTTCTGTGATTACTCTTCCTCCAGGACTTATTATCTGCATCTTTATTATCAAGTTATCTTTGTATTCCTTTGAGTTCCTTTGAGTATGTGCAGTATGCCTGTCTCATCTTGACTCTTTTGGAAGAATCATGTTCATGCTAATCACCCGCCTCCCTAGAAAACAAAACTCTCTTCGTAAAGTATTAGAATCGCAAGGCCCCTCACTTATTCTGCATTAAAGTAAATACATGTCCACTCAGAATGTGTGCCTACCAAACGGGTGTTGGCTTGGCAAATGCTATAGGCAGGTCTGAAAGGAGGTTCTTGCTGATGCAGTCTTTGAATTAAAGTATCATGTCCATTGAGCTTTAAAAAAAAGACTTTTTGTACCATTCATTTAGCTTAAGAGTCTTGGTGATGGACATAAAGCTATTAGACCTATTTTTGCTTCATATCAGTCAAAGTTGTACCTTCCAAGCATTTCTAACTTTTACCTCTTCCTACACAAATAAAGTCCAAAAGATTGGTGAGATAATTTTCAGCTGAAGCAATCATTTTCTCTTTATTGATGAATTTATTCAGGAGCCAGACACAGAGAGATGCACAGAGACAGCTAGAGGTCCCATCTGCTGGTTTACTTGGAAAATTTCTGCATCAATCAAGACTGTGTCGGGACAGCGGCAGGCTGAAGCCAGGCACCAGAAACTCAACTGAGATCTCACACAAGGGTGTCATCAACTCAGTTGCTGGAGCCGCCAGCTCATTCTCCCAGGGTCTGCATTGGTAGGAAGCTGCACTTGGGAATGAAACTCAGGTAATCCAAATATGCTAGTCAAGATGCACACCCTTGCTATTATGTATTTTAGTGTTACTGACTTGCTTAATTTTAAAATTTTAAGTTACACTTAGTAACAAACCAAAGATCTAGATTATTGGACCCTAGACACTCTCTCTGTCTTGCTGTCCTGACAATCTGGACTGAAATCCAAACTTTCCACCTTCCCCACGGACCCACTTGTTGCCTTTATGTGAATGATGACAAAGAAAACAAGCCAAGTGTCTGCCTCCCCCAGTGTTCTACTTACAGACCTACTATGTAAAGGCCACAAGAGCCAAAGGATCCCCTCACACCTGTGCATCCCACATAGTGCCTTACATCCTTCAGTCCCTACTTTCAGGAGTTTTTCTACACATCATGGTTTCAAAGAACCTAATATAGAGAACTAATATATTATTCATCCACAATTGCTTGGATTGGTATGTACCCAAGTAATCTTTTAAAATTAGATTCAACTTATAAGACTGGGTGGTTTATATCTGAGGGGCCACTATGTAATACAATTGCATTTCCCTAAAGTAATATCTTTTCCCAATGGTCATTTCATACATTAAATACAAGACTGAGCTGAGCATAAGAGCTCTCTGTTAACCATTAATAATTAGCTACACACCATAGAACTTTCAATTTTCTTTTGTGATCTGTTTTTGAAAGGAATGCCTAGTGAAGCATCTAAATCAAATAGATATTTGAATGCATTTTATTGAAGGAAATTAGAGTGTCAAATGTTCTCTGAAATCAATTGTTCAATCACTCCCCATGTTTTTACTCCTTTGTGATCAAGAATTCATCTGCCAATAGAGCCCTCTCTCTTCTAATTGCTGCTTTTCTTTGCTCATTCAATTTTTTTTCCTTTACTGTCTAATAAAGAAAGAATGTGTGCACAATCTGGATAGGAAGGAGTTGCTGTCAGGATTTCATCCCATGATCATGTGGAAGTTCCAAGAGATTGTCTCCGGGAGGGCAGGTCCCTGAAAAACATAGAAAGGTAATCTGTAAGAAGAAGGCCTAGATAGGGTGAGGGATGTGGGAAGGAAAAGAGAAGTGATAAATCTTTTTTTATTATTATTATTTTTTTTTTGAAGATTTTATTGTTATTGGAAAGCCGGATATACAGAGAGGAGGAGAGACTGAGAGGAAGATGTTCCATCCGACGTTTCACTCCCCAAGTGAGCTGCAACGGGCCGGTATGCGCGCCGATCCGATGCCGGGGCCCAGGAACCTCTTCCGGGTCTCCCACACGGGTGCAGGGTCCCAAAGCTTTGGGCCGTCCTCGACTGCTTTCCCAGGCCACCAGCAGGGAGCTGGATGGGAAGTGGAGCTTCCAGGATTAGAACCGGCGCCCATATGGGATCCTGGCGCGTTCAAGGCGAGGACTTTAGCCGCTAGGCCATGGCGCCGGGCCTGAGAAGTGATAAATCTAAGGAAATCCAAATAATAAAAATGACACTGATGTTGCTGGCTCCTATTAGCTTAAGTCATGTTACAGAAAGCCAGTAAACCTGTCTCCCTCCTTCATTTTACTGAAAAGATTTATATATTTCAGTTGAAGATCAAAATTACAGAGAGAGAGAGAGAGAGAGAGAATCTTCCACCTACTGGTTCATGCCCCAAGTAGCTACAATAACCAGGGATGGGCCAAGCCAAAACCAGTAGCCAGGAAATTTTTCCAGATCTCTTCTGAGGGTGTTAGGGGCCCAGGGAGTTGAACCATCTTGTGCTGTTATTCCCAGGCCATTAGCAGGGCGCTGGGTCAGTAATGGAGCAGTCAGGACTCAACGAGTGCCCGTATGGGATGCTAGTATTGCAGTTAGTAGCTTTACCCCCCTACACTACAACGTAACCCCACCTTTCTTCATTAAGTGTTCATTTACTTACTACTGACATACATTTATGATTCTTCTTATGATAAGTATTTAATTAGATTCATTTTTCTATTCATTTGTACCTTCTGGGAGTTGAGCAGTGAGTTCTATATTAGGGATACAACAGGGAAGTGGCAAAATCCCTAACTTCAGGAAATCCATGTTCCAGTGGAATGTGGGAAAGTCAATTGGCAAATGTCTGACATGTCAGATAATAATAATCAACACCATGAGGGAAATGAAGAGCACGAAGATACAGCATGTACAGAAGGTTATACTGTCTAGAAGCAGAGAGGAAACTGAAAAAAAAAAAAACTTTATGCAGGTGGCCGTATCGAGTATGTGTATCTATCTACATCTATACCTATAAAAATCTCTTGTGGTGAAGTTTCAAATTGTTCAAGTTCTTTTCCCCCTTCAAATAGACTCAGATCACCCAGGGCCATTTGAGGCAGCAATTCTGAACACCAGATTCTAACTTGCACTTGTTTGCCTTTCAAGATGTCACCTGGGGAAAGAAAATAACCTGGAGAGCCTGTGGCACGTGACCCTGGAGGTCACCTTGCCCTTTACTTGTAGAACACTGTTTGGGGCCATTCTGACGTCAATCAGCTGAGGCTGGCAGATGATTCATGGCTGTGTTCATACCATTGCAGGTTCCTGTTATTGTTTCCCCTGCACACTTCAGTTAATCATTTGTTGGAGTCAGGTTAACCGCTCACGTGTTTTTTCTCGATCTTTTCTCCACTTTCATCTGGGTCAGCCCCCTTGCAAAAATGTAGGTGTGGGTCAGGTGTGTACTTGTAGTGTGAGGCTAATTTCATCTTTGAGAGGGGGCCAGCGTGTTGGTTCATGAGGCCAGAACAAATGGACTTAATCTGTGAAAAATCCTCGGCGTTTACAGGTCAGAGGGCAGATCGTGCCACTCTCACAGTAACTAACCTTGAAGATCTTCTTTCTATTCTGCAATTACTACAAAGTTTAAAATAATCCCATAAGGAGCTATTAACTGGGATCTACATCATCTGATAGCATGAGAAGGGTGTGCCCCCTGGATTTAGGAAGTGACAAAGCGACAAAGCAAAGACAGAGACCAGATGTCACCAGGACTTCAAACCACCCAGAACTGCTTCCAAAGTGCACTGTCACTCCAAGTTTCTGGGCTGAGCGTTCACTCCTAAGGTATGCAGACATGAATGGAGTAACTTGAAAACACCCTCTGCTTCCTCTCCAGAAGGAGGCACAGAAAGGCAGCAGGAAGCCCTGCACATGTCTTGCTTTCTTTCTTGGGTTTATTTATTTATTTTTCTGAAATATTCTCCTTATCAGCTTTACAGCAAAACACGGTGGACACTCCAGACCCAACCTGTTCCATCTGGACCGAAACACCTCCTTCCAACCTGGCCTGAGAAGGCTCTTTGTCCTCAAACAAAAGTTAGCTTTCACTACCAACAATACTGTATTTCTGAGCAGGTTCCGAGTGCAGCCTTAGGCCAGGCTAGAGTGCTGTGGAGCCTGGCCGAGCCTGGGCTGGGCCCTGTTTGCAGAAACTGCCGACGACTTGCTGGTCATCGCCCAAGAGCAGGCAGCCTACACACACTTGAAGTAGGGTTTTTGGAACAGAAAAATAACTTTATTCTCTTAGTTCGTCTCCTCACCATCTGGCTAGCTGTTTTACAATTCTTGTTGCATCATGATTAATTTTTATGCCACAGATTTCTGCTTATTAATTGCAATGACCAAAAACGGGGGATTTCACTCTGAGAAGCTCACATTTGCTCTGTATGTCAAAGTTGGGGCATAGGTCTTTCACTTTTGGAATGGTTGAGTGTTAAAAGTGGGGTGAAATTTAAACAACCAATTGGCCCCAAAAGTTCAGTTCTTAGGTGTAGACATCTGAGCAAGTTAGTCCAGGCTTCCTGCTTGGTTAGCCTCAATAAGAAAGTGTTCACTCATGCACATCTGGCTCAGTGCAGGCCCAGTGCTGTTCGTCAGATGCTCCAATGCCTTAAGAACTACTTGGACCCCAAAGGGGCCCTCTTTGTCTGGGTGGAGTCCTCAAATCTGGGGTGGAATTTGGTCAAAATGTCTCATTGCATCATCATGCCGCTTTGAAACTCCAAGTTCCTTGTACATAGAGTTCTTGTCTGTGTGATGTGGACCAATAAGTAAATTCTCTGGGAAAAAAATGATAGTAAGTCCAAACACTTGACTGGTGCCTTAGGGGGAAAAAAATCTGGGCAGCTGAATTTTAAAAATTGAATTAAGCAGCTGTTTTGGCATCCTGTGGACACTCTGATGAGGTCTGTTACACTTGCGTAAACCTGGGATTGGGGCAGAGCATTGTGTGGGCATTGTGTGGCAGCTCTGTCATGTTAGCATGTAACTTTGCAGGGCTCATTAGGTGTCCGGGGTGACAGGAAGCTGTTGTGTGGGCTGAATGGCTTGTAAACTGTCAAGCTCTGCTTTAACATTTAAACAGCAACATTGCTATTTCAAATGAAATATTCCCATGCAATCTCTCCACAAGAAACAGCTAAAGGCACCATTTTATGTCTAAAATGGTCACTTTCCGCTTACAAAGAACATTAACTAACAAAGGTAGCACGGGCTTAATGAAACAAGGTTTGTAATTCCAGGTTCTAGGAAAACATTTTGGTCTTAGCATGGCCTCAACACCAAAGTGGTCACTGTGTGTGGATCTGTGGGTGCAGTCATTTCTGCCTCTGGTTTATAGAGAGCTCAGCCCACAATCCCGCTCATAGAAAGGACGATTGAATCAAAGGCTCCTTGCTGGTGACCTCACGAACCAGGAATTCCACCTTCTTTCACTGCTTAACCCACCCCGCGAAAAATGACATCTACCACCAGACCTTGATAAACTGGGCAGCTAATGAATGGTGATGGCATTGGGATGTGTTAAGTTCGTACCTGAACTCGTGGCGTTATACTGGGTTGCTCAGAAGAACTAAGAGCCATGGTTTCATCAGTAAGTTTAACCTGCACAGTGATACATGAATAAATGCCATCTTGCTCCTTACAGACACCTCTTCCTTGTTGCATGTCTAGTGAATGTCTTTCCCTACGTCACTTGGATAGGGGCTCTTCCTAGCCTGTCTTTCTCCCACTGCCAGTCAGTGATCTGTCTTCTGGCTTTTATTGCCCCTCTTTTTGGCCTTGTGACTGAGGTCTTTGTTATCCTTCACCTGGATTACTGTAGTGATACCCTAAATAATAAAGAACGTCTACCTTTCTAACTGCTATTGTGATTTGTTATAACATCTATTTCCCAGAACCCAGAGCTGGTATGTCAATTCACCTGCTTTAAAACAAACTAACTAAAAAATAAACAATGGCTTCTTCATGCCTGTAGGTTGAGTTTCATGATTCTTTTAAGAACATTCAAGGCCAAGGCCTCCCTCCACCCTTCATCAGCTTGGAGGACACAGTCCTCTCTGGTCCTTTGCCCCTTAACCTGTGCTCTTTTGCCTGAAAGGCCATTGCATGCCCTATATATTTCACATTTGTCTCCCAAGAGACAGCACTCCCCTCAGAAGAGAGTTGCTATTTGTTGAGAGCAGTGTCTGGGCACAACATTTATTGAAGGAATAGAGAAAAAAGGCTGATCAATACAATTTGCTTTAAATTAAAGCTCAAATCTGTTTTCATGACAAGGATGTAGTAGAATTGGAATGAGATTGCTAGATTTAATTCAGTGCCACACCTAGCAGGAAACTCCTAGACTGTTAAGGCTTTGTCTCTATACTTGAAAGAGTCAGTCTGAAGAAATCGATGGCAGCATGAGAGTAAACGAAAGGCTGAGGCAGACCATAACAGGGAAAATGTAGCTGTGGCTTCTGTACTGCATTCTCTAACTGCAGTTTCTGCTCCCTCCAACACAATTTATACATGTCTTAGATTCATCTGCCCTCGTGGTCTCCTGGACATATCAGCTGTCATCTAAAAAATCAAATGTCCCGTGATGCTAGTCACTTGCAGATGAAAGTCCAAACAACTTCTTAAAGCCACAATTCTGCAAGGATCCAGTCTTGGATGAGACTTTGTCTTGTTCTGGGGAGCCCTTAAATTCCGCAGGCCTGTGTTTCTTCATTCCTGATAGCAGATTAAAAGTCAAGGTGGTAGCAGTGTCCTGGAGGTGACCATTACCCATGCTGGTGTTCAGTATCCTTGCTTGTATAGTCTCAGTGTCATAGATGTACTGTAGTCACTGTGTCTCATGACAATTTTCTCCAAACTGTTCCCTCATAGCATACGGTCGGAACCCTACTGCCAAAGATAGAGCTGAAGTTCCCAGTACTGACCTTGTCCTGCTGTGCAATTGGCCAGTAGCAGAATTATTTCTAGGTTTCATTCCCACATCTCCCAAAGCCTGCTCCCTCCTTATTCATAGGCAGTGGTTCTAGTTCATCAGAATCACTTCAGAAGCTTGTTACAATGAGGATTTCGCTCATTCTCAAAGCATCTTTGAGAACTTTGCATTGTACGTCAATATTCAGGCTGATTCTGAAGTCCGCAGTTCATTGACTACATTTGGAGAACCATCTAGTGAGCAGTCACCAACAGTTCTACACTAATTCATTCATTCAATCATTTGCTGCATTTCTTTTATAGTAGACATCTTATATAGTAGAAGAAGAGGGAATGATAGTTAGTTTATTCAAAAATAATGAATTATATCCGGCTACATCCTGTTATTAGTTAAGAACAATCGTCTTCTAAAACCAGACAGCAATCACGACTCAAATCTACCCCTCAAGCTGCTTGGAGAAATTGTGTGGTTTATTTGGTTCACCAGTGGCTCATGAGAAAGTATGAGTAACCAGTCTGCTACATGGTGATAGAAACAGAAATGCCTCAGTTCTTGAGTAACATGATGGCTTTGCTTAAAGGGGTGTAATATTTTAATCTATGCTCTTATACACTATTCTCACTCAAAAAATAAAGACCCTGTAATTACACATTTGAAAATTAAGCCCTAAATCCCCATATGATTGTTGATAATTAACATTTATTAGGTAAACAACTATGAATGTACAGAGGACAAATTATTTGGGGTCACTTAGCCTATCAAATCACAAATACTATGGTAAGGATACAACAAAAGAGCTATAACTAATTACTAGGGTTTGCTTTCTTAATTTCAATAGATTTACTTAGTATTCAAAATATAGTAACACTCATGTACAATCACATTTTCTCAAACCAATTATGAGTGGTCACAATGTGATATGCATTCTTAGAAACGTGAAACTATTATTAAAATTCTCAAATGTATGTGCAACTTTCCTTATGAATTCACAGCCTTCACCCAGAATGATCTACTCCTTATTCTCCAACCTTGCCACACACATTCCTGCTGCCTCTCCTTAGTTTATGCAGTTTCTCATTCTTAAAATATGTTCTTTTTCATTGTTCTACTTGTCTGAGTCTAACTTTGATCCAAGATCCAGTTAATATTCCACTGGCTTTGTGAAGCCGACCAAAACCATCTCAAATGAATTCCCGAGCCCCCTCCACACATCCCTTATTGTTGACACTCTCACTTGGCATTTAACAGATGCCAAGGCACTCTTTAAAACCCTCTTACGAACAGGTCACCAGTCCCCAGCTATGCTCTGACACAATCCCTGGAAGGGCAACTGCCATACCCTTGTGCATCTTTGTATTTACTAGATGGAGCGCAGCAGCAGATCCATGATGAGTGTTCCTTAAAACTAAAATACAAATGAGAAGATAAATAGTGCCTGTGTTCCTAGCTGTTGAATCTTCTCATGTTGTCCCTTCCTTCAGGCAGATTCTGAATTCCATTGCCGTCCATGACTTCCAAATTTTCAATGAGGAATGTGACCATGTTCAAAGCTATCTTTTGAGACAATATCCATTTAAAACCAACTGTCTCAAACTCATGCTTTTGGTGATTCGTGTAAGTAAGTGAGATAAACTGTGCCTCCTTCACTCCATATTGTTGCCCTGAGGGAATACCGGGAAGGCAGACCTATACTTACCTGTCTATAGGCCATGTCTGGCTGGTGATCGGCTGTTCAGAGTCAGAGGGTGAACAATGCATGCCTCCACTGGGCACTGCTGTATAACCAGGGCTCTAACCTTATCTGTTCATCTTGATTCTCTACCTCACTCTTACAGACAGTTGTCTGGCTAAGTCACTTGCCACATTGACCCAAATGAAGTGTCTGCATGGCCAAAGACCAGTTTTAACAGAGCATCCCATCCTTCAAGATGAACAAAGATCACCAGGCAAGACTGCTGACCTCTCTGAGTCTGATAGTCATGGGTGCTGTGTCCAGGCCCAACTCTCTGCTGCCCTCAGCAGGTCCTTGACCTCATTGCCTATGTCACTTGTTCCTGTGATTATTCCTGTGAGTTCTGGAAGGAGTTAAAGCTCCTAGCCCGAGACTGAGCATTTATTTTGTGTCAGCTAAAGTGTGTGTGTGTGTGTGTGTGTGTGTGTGTATGAGATGTCAATCACTATTTTGTATTTGATATTTGTGGGAAATGTGTGTTTTTTCCTGACTTACTTTCAGCAATCAGAGATACAGACTAGTCTTTCTTCTCTATAGCTACCATATTCCTTTCTTTCTGCTTAAAAATCACAGTGCCATGAAGTGGGAGAAGTCAGTTATTTTGTGAAAGACAAATGATTTTGCTAAAAGCATGTGACATTTTGGAATAAGACAGATCTAGGTTTTAATACCAACTTTAGTAATCACAGGCTCTATAAACTTGGGCAATATTTCTCTACTTTTTCCTCTACAAAAAGGGCATTATGTAACAAAATGCAAGCAGAGTTGACTCATAGATGATGCTGATTTTCTTTTCCCTTCCCGTGAAGTGTTTTCACGTTTAGTAAAGTAGCCACAATTTCAGCTTCTTGCCATAGACAGGAGTAGTCACTGTGTGGGAGACATTTGTAATCTCTGCCTTCCCTCCTGTCCTGACGTCTTCAGTTTGTGATCCTTTACAACAAGGAGGGAGAATGAACACTGGACAGATTGTCAGGCAGCAAACGGAACACTTGTTTTCTCTTAGCACTGACTTAAAGGTTCTCCTTAGGCCTGCAAGCTCAGGTAGCATCCTTGAAATATGAAGGACTACCCCTGTGAGATGCTATATGAAAACCAGCCAGGAGGGTCCAGCAGGAAGGTTTCTTGGAAGACTTAAGTTCAAGTTTGCAAACATGACAAGTCCATGTAACTTTACTGACAACATCAGCACTCAGGGCAGGATCTGATTGGCCTAACTGTTCATTGACTTATCACTGTGTGAAGGAAGTTTTCCTTGTTATGTCATGCAGTCCTCAGAAGAGTCTTGTATGTGAAGCTATGGTCACTATTTTATAGATGAGGCAATTGAAGCTCACAGAGGTTGAAATAACTTGCAGTCATGGAGCAAATAAAGGTCAGAGCTGGAATTTGAACCAAGTTCTGACTAGATACCAGTTTGTGAAAGTGTGGGTTGGGTTACACTGCTTCTTAAGGGCTAAGGATTCCATGAGCCAGCCAGGGAGGTGGGCACCCTTCGGGGATGTGGTACACTGGAGTTTGGCATCTCTCATTGCCCTTTGGGATCTAATAGAGGCTAAGTAGAAGGCCAGTTACTTATGACAACAGAAAATAATAATGTCAGGTCATAGCTTTTGTCTGTTGCTGTTCCAGTGTTGACTGATAGGTTACATTTTTTACAGATTGCATCAGTAGTTCATGCTTTATTACTCCTGAATTAGTGTAATGTTTCAAATCATCTTGCTGTAATTCAGCATAATTATCTATAATTAAAGATAAATTCCTGTAGGGTGAGAATATTAATTTCTACCCAAATCTCTTTATTTCATTTGTGTCCATGAACCATTACCCAGCTCTTACCCGATAACTTTGAGTACTTATTGTGGAGTTTGTTTGGCTCTTTGAACATAGTTATACTTTCTGTTACACTCGGTGTCCTCTGTCTGGAATCATCCTTCTTCGAGATATTTTGTTTCAGCTGACATTCTTAAAGGTGCTTACTTTTGTTTGGTAAGTTTAATTTGCTCTGACAGTCTGATGAAAAAGTATGCTCTGGGACAAAAATCATACAGAAACATGTATTGATCAGGCTCAGAGTTTTGGGCAAATCATGGGTTTTCCATGATTTAGTTGGCATCAGAATTGTCGGGACCTTGTCAGCAAATCAAATCCTTCAGCCCTGCTAAATCAGAAAATCTGGGGGATGAAGACTTTAAATGTGGATTTCACTAAGGCTTCCAAGGGATTCTGATACCTCAGACTTTGAGAACTACCACTTTGGGAGGAATAAAGAACTTTACCCTGCAGAATGTAGCTGACCCTGTTGCAATAGATATCAGAGAATTCTGGAGCAAAAGGGGTAATGGATCCTGCACACTCTGAACTCGTTACCTTCACCAGGTGTTAACACTTGCTTCCTGTTTCAGAGTTAAGATCCATTTACTCCCATGGGAGCAAGGAGGAGGCCCACGACAGTATCACCTTCCAGGTAGGTGTAGGTGTGGAGAACCAGCTGGGGACACCCACGAGGGAATGCTTCCAGGTGTCCAGGAACAATGAAGAAAATCCGAAAGGTGATAGAAACAGGCAGTCTCCTGCACTGGTTCATATCCATGTTTAGCTGGCTCTCCAGCCAGGGGCCTTGCCTGAGAGTCATTCTTCCCTAGGTGATAATGTTCTGTCTGGAGACTGTTTCCTCCAGAGCAGGGACTTTGTAATATTAGAGAAAACACAACCTGGTGCTTAGAATTTGAAGAATTCAACTTGTAGAGTCAGTCTCTCAGTTTTTCCACAAAGAAGTTTCATTTCTCAGACATGTGACTGTTATTTAGGACTAATCTTTCAGTTACATTTCTATACTTAAAATTTATTCTGTGAGGAAAAGTTACCTTGATGCTGGAAGAAGTTCTCTCCCTATTTCTGAATCTTCCTTGACTAAACTTTGGCACACAATGTTCATTTATTCATCATCATGTACCCTACAGAGGATGAGGACCTGTTCTGCTTGCCTATAGTGAGTACTCAAGAAATTTTACCTTCATACAAGGAGACCACGGGGAATTGGATTGCCTTCGGAGACCAAGAACTCTGAGGTCATCCACTCTCATTTAAATCTTTCACAAGGGATGGAAGAAGCCCAAATCCTTCCTCGCAGGGGCCAATGACATCAGAACAACAGCAAGGAGCCCTGAGTGGTCTACAGAAACAAAACAGTAAACTCCCTTCGGGACTAGGGAAAGGAGCTTTCTCTGGTCCGTACTTATGTCCAACTTTGGATCCCCACCCTTTCCTGCAATGACCATCAGGGTTGCCCCGGAGCCTCCCCTAAAAACAAAACAAAACAAAACAAAACAAAACAAAAAAACAACAACAAAATTAGAATAGATAGACAGAGAACAACAAGGAAAGCTTAGAACCAGACAGGAAATGGTCAGCAGGGACTCACATATACCTTACTAGGTAGGACATGAAAATAAGTTACTCCTCACTGGGGTATCGAAGATTTCTCTGCACACCCCTCCTAAAACTGTTCTGTGCCTCAACTGTTGACATATGCCTTGTTAAAGTTATAAGCCAGTTTGGACTATCCTAAAATGTGTCAAGTTCAGTAAAAATTATGTTTCAATACAATAAACTGCTAAATACAAAAATGAAAATAGACACGAGACAGCTGAATAGCATCCTATAGCCATTTTAAGATGGATAGAAGCTGGTTGTATATACACTAAAATTGAAATGTCAATGAAGTAGTCACAGCATGTGGTTAAGAACTTGCATTTTCTAACATATCAGTCACTCAATACGATGTCAATCAACTCCATAATGTTGTAAACTGTTGCTGATGTTATGTTATGGCTTTTAATTGGTCGGAACGATATTCTGCCAGCTCTGCTTTTAGACCAGAGATGGTCTCCCCAAGAAACTGTTGAATTGCTCTGGACAATAAGATGCTGGACTATATGCATGGTACATGCTTGCAATGAAAGAAGCATGCCTGGATTTGAACTGTAATACTGCAATGAGGTGGAGTAATCCACCATGGCGGGAGGGTACGGGTTGGGGGAACCTCAGAGCCTATGCAATGATGTCATAAAATGAAATGCAATAAAAATATGTATGACATTTAAAAATTTTGCATCAAAAAAAGAAAGAAATTTTGGCTTCATAAGAACGTTTATTATCGCATCAAACTTTCAGAACAAAGCTAGGTAATCTGATCTGAGAAGGATTAAGGATTCTTTGCTCTGCTCTCTACATTCCTGGCTGAAGTACAAAGTGAAATCATCTTCCCATTTTGTTTCCTTCTTCACAAAAAAAGATGAGTACTTGAATTCGTCTGGCAATGTTGGGAAAACGAACTCTTGTTTCCTGCTTCTGCCTGGACACGGGTTATGTTCTGCCCAACACCTGCTTGTGTCATATGTGAGTGGGTAGACATGAATGATTCCGATCTGGCAGATCATGATGTGGGCAGATTCATCTATTTTCAGAAGCCCGTTTGATGGCAGGTCTGATCTACATTTTCCAACCCAAGTCTATCTGTCAGTCTGATGCTTTGATTCCTTTCTCTTAGACCTCCTTTTTGTCTCCATGGGTTTCAACTATCATGCAAAAGGATAGGGGCTATTTTGTACCCAAATAAGTGCTTTAACCTTCTTAGACCATGCTTTTCCCCTGCACAATTCATGCCCCCTTCCTTCGGCAGCCTGGTTTTGAACACAGGTTCTGTTTTCCTCAAGTCCTTGTAGAAATCATACAAGTTCCATTTTCTTCCCTCAATAACTCCTCTATTCAAGTACTCATTTTGCAAGTTTCAGTCACTTTCTAATGCCATCTTGAGTTGTGGACTAGAAGAAGAGTCTTTTGATTCCCTAGACACCTGACTCACCCATACTTCTGGAAGAGAGATACACCAAGTTGTCCCCATCAGAATACACTATACAACCATCCCCAGCCCTGGGTGATTTGATGTCTGGTAGATCAAGTGCCCACCCAGCAGGGATTCAAGGAAATCAAATTCCTACCCAGCTTGCAGCCCCAGAGGCAATTTGGCACACAAACAATGTTCAAATAAGGTCAGGAAATGATTAACCAGGTCAAACAGAATTCTCTGAGGGCACTGACTTGGAGATGTGGGCAAACAGACACTAGTGAGGAAGAAGGGCCCAAGAAGCAAGGGGCATACGTTTCTTGGGATTTGATAGTAACTGACGCTTATTAAAAGGGAAGACCGGAGATGTTCTTCCCTTTTTGAGATTCTGCTACTGGTTGCTCGATGGGTAATCACATTGCTACAACTGCCTTGGGTTTTGGCTGTGCCCACATGCCACCTTCAGTATGGATGGGAACTAAGATATATCTTTTTTCTTTGCAGCTAACAAAGACTTTCACAATCCAGATGCTTCCATCTGTCTTTCCTGAATTTCCTCCTGCTTCTACAGCTCCCTCCAAGAGATTTCCATATGGCATTTCTCAATATAAAACATAGTATAATTTCAACCCATACCAGACAACTCTGCCCATGGTTGGGATACTTCCAAGCACTCATATGACCTTCTTCCATTAGAAAGTTGCTAATACTTTCTAAATAGAATGTGTCATATTTATGATAAATACATAAAATGAGAGAGTTCTGTTTGCTTACAGAGAAAGTTACTTCTTCAAAGCTAGAAACATCTACTTTTATGCCATTTTGCCTGTTTCTAGTTTTCCTCTTAAAACAGAGGGAATCAGAAAAAGTCGTGATTCACCATTTCATATTAACATAAAGAAATTTGATTGTCAGAAAATACTACTTAATAGCCATAAAAAATTATATGTGTAACCTTGCTGTCAGCACTGAAGATTATGATTTTTGTGTACGCAGTTAATGTGCTCCGATCCACAACTCCTGAGGCTGGCTCCTGCCGACATCTTTGGGCTGGATTTGGTTCACGTTCTCTGTCCATACTTTCTTGAACTCCTAGATCAGCCCTTATTTAATAATTCCTCAGTCAGTGCCTCTCACACAGCCATGAGGAGCACTTGAAGGAGGTCCCAAACCTGTCAGATTCGCCCACTTTAAACGCCACTTCTTTGTTCCGGGGCATATGACCTCTCCCCTGCTGCATCTTGGGAGTGCATCAGCCACGTGGCAGTTTTTTGCCTTCGGGCTTCATTTCTAGCTGAAGCACCTGAATGCCTCAACACCCATCCTGGCTCAAGAAGGAAACAAGAAAGAAGAAGGGATTCCTTTCACTGGTGGCTAACATCTTGTTTCTACTCCTCAACTTCATCTCTCCCTTTTCTTGCTGGCTAGTCAGCTACTTCCATGGCATAAACTCCTTTCCCTATGGCACCTCCCACAATGCACAGCTGTAGAGTTTCTCTGTTTACAGTTTACTGTGGGGTTCATTATGTTTACTTGATGAAGAAGGTTTCAATTACACCTCAGCTGGCTCACCCTCTTTAATTCGTACTCCCACTGCTTGCTCTGGTTACTTATATTTCTAAATATTAGTCACCTGTGTGGAAGGAAGATAATAAAAAGATCCCTCTTGGTTGACTCCATTGTAGGGTTCTTTTCAAATAACAACTAATTACCTGGAAGAAAAATTAAAGTCTTAGGGCAATGAGAGGCTTATAGTATTTGTAGCAGCATCATTCTTTAGAGCTGGGAAAATCTGGAAGAGGATTTAATCTAAATTTGTAATTTCATGGTGCAGCCTGAAGAAATGGCTTATTCAGGAAGATTTTATTTCACTAATGGAGGGTCTCCTACCTTTCTAGGCAAGACCCTCATGTGTGTACACTTTTCTATTGATTTTGGCTTCTGCTATAAGAACACAGCATGTAGTTAGATCTATGTTATGAAAAAAAATACCTGAATTTAAGAAATTTTTCAATCCAACTAAACTTATCTTTGATATTTAAACAAAGGTGTATTGATTTATTTTTGTTTATTTGAAAGGCAGAGTGGAGAAAGATAGGCAGAAAACTATTCCATCTGCTGTTTAACTCTCTAAACACCCACAATAGCTGGGAATGGCAGGCCAAAGCCAGGAGCCAGGAATACCAGCCAGGTCTCCCATGTGGGTGGCAGGGACCCAAGTGATTGAACCATCACTCATTTCCTTCCAAGGTGTACATTAACACAGAGTAGTTGGAGTTGGCGGTGGAGGGTTGCTGGAATCGGGGGAGGGTTGCTGGAGTCCCAAGCAAAGTCTTAATTGCTGTAGTGCCATGCCCATCCCTATGCTTATCTTTAAATGCTACTTTTCCACCAAATTTTTGAAATATCCCGGCCATGTAATTGTACGTGTACCTCATATTTCTGAAGAATGATTTCCAGATGTGTTAAAATCATCTGAGTGTGGACTACTGTCAACCATTCTGAAACAGAAACACTGAGATTAGGCCCAAGAGCCCTAATCCGCCTCTGAGGGAGCTGCTTGGTATGATTCTCTTGTTTTCTCACTCTTTCTTCTGCTCTCACATTAGGCACAGCATTTTCAAAGGCTGGCTCAATTTTCATAATGCTACACCCACAATGCTACTACCCGAGGTCAATAGACTACATTGTCATGGTGGAAGCCAGCATCCCTGAAGGGAGACGTGTGCAGGCGGCACCTGTGGTCCTGAGCACAAGGCCCTGTGTCTTTAAGCAGAGAACAGCAGGCCTAGTAACTGGCTTTGTTTGTCTCTGTGGAGGAGGTGGCCAGCTTGCCAGCAGTACCTGGAGCCGTGGGCGTTCTCCCAGGAAGCTGCCGCATGAGTCAGGCCTGCAGCGAGTTGTGGATTGTAGTCTTTGACAAAGCACTGATGATTCAGGGGCAGAGCTGAGACCTTGAGGTGCCAGGTCAAATGAGCAAACCACTTTCCCTGGCACAGAGTTGACACTGCCCAGATGGTGGGGAGTTTTCTTGACTCGAACAATTGCCTAATCAGTACCACCAGTAACAGAGATGGACAGGGGAGTGTTTTCTCTCAGAATCAGCCCTTGTTCATACACAGATGAGCTATACAATCATGACATCAGAGCCCGGTACAGAAGCCTAGTGGCTAAAGTCCTCATCTTGCATGTACTAGGATCCCATTTAGGCACTGGTTCTAATCCCAGCAGCCCTGATTGTGACCTGGGAAAGCAGTCAAGGATGGCCCAAAGCTTTGGGTCCATGCACCCATATGGGAGCCCTGGAAAAGGCTCCTGGTTCCTGGCTTTGGATTAGTGCAGTTCCAGCCATTGTGGCCACTTGGGTAAATCAACGGACAGAAGCTCTTTCCTCTCTGCCTCTGCTCCTCTCTGTATACTGGCATTTCTAATAAAAACAAATGAATATTTTTTTTAAAAAAAAAAGGAATTGTGGGGTCAGATGGTCCAAGGTGAACAGTTCCTTGTGAAAAAAAAAAAAAGTATGCATTAGGGATCTGAGGGTGTGGTCCTGAGGGTTAATTCTCTACCTGTGATTCCAGTATCCCATATGAGTGTCAATTCAAATCTTGGTCGTTATAGTTCTTACCCAGCTCCCTGTGACTGTGCCTGGAACTCAGCAGAAGACAGCACAAGTACTAGGGTCTCCAACATTCACGTGGAAGATCTGGACGGAGTTCCAGGATCCTGCTTTGGCTTGGCCCAGCTGCAAATGATATGGGCATTTTTGGAGTGCACCACTCACTTGGAGGACCAGGATGAAATTCCTGGCTCCTAACTTTAGCCTGGTATAGCCCTGGCTGTTGAGGTCATCTGGGAAACGAATCAGTGAATGAAAGGTCTGTCTGCCTCCCTCTCTCTGTGCCTCTCCCTCTCTCTTTCAAATCAGTCAATCAAAGGACCAATCAATCTTATGAGAAGAAAAACATAGACATGATCTAACTGTATTTTGCTATAAGCTTCCAAGTATTGAAAGAGAAAAGTTGAAAAGCTCCTTTTACAGGAAAAATCAACAATTCTAATAACAGGCAAATGTCATAAATTTGGTTATTTTCACCAGGTATGTAATATAAAGAAATTTTGAAGTGGCTTTAATAAACTATGTACAAAATATAATGTATTGTTCCTCAAAGCAATAATAAATTGGTTAATTAGTAGATAAAACCAAATAGTAAATTTCAGTGTAAGCAAATGATACATAGATGGAAGGATTTGGGGAAAAGATACAATGGTGGGAAGAGAAGCTTGCGAATCCAAGAAAGCATAGACTGCGAAGTTCTGGGTGTCATGGTGGGACACAATTACAGGTGAATAGGAACAAACAGAATATGAATAGTGATACTGATTTAGGACTTGATGTATAGTAACCTGCAAAATTTCTTATACTTTCAGTATTACTTAAAGTCTTATTAAATTCAGTTTTGTTCCCGCATTTTTTAAAGAAGGAAAGAAAGGTGTATTGATGAGACAGGATGTGGGTGAAAGGAAAGACTTAAAGGGGTTTTTAAATAATAGTTTGAATTCCTTTAGTCTGAGAATTTTAAAAAGTAGGCTAAGGATTGACTTTTTAAATTAAGCCTCAAAACCCAAGGCGGCAGATGGATGGACTATTCATTTATTCCAATGCTACAATTAAAATCAGAGAGAAAAATGGGAGGCAAAAACTATTGGCAAGTTGATTGCCAAGCAACCGATCAAATTGCAAAAGGCCAAGCCAATTCACTTTTCTTAACAACAAAATAATTGGGCTGTGTCGGAACTATGTGAAATTATCTCCATCTTAAAGATGCCAAACGAATCTGATTATTCAGTAATCATCTCATTCCTCAGCACCAGTATGTTGCATCAGCCAGAATGACTGATCGGTCAGGTTCTAAAAATGCCATGTCAGTGGCACCATGTAGACAGAGAAATGTCATGTCAGTGGCATGGTAGAAGAGGGGGCTCCAGAACCTGAACTCTAATTCTTGCTTTGCCCAAAGAGGCAGCTGACATGAAGGCAAGTCGAGGCATCCACTGGGAGGTTACAGTGGCTGAGAAATGGATTCCTGTTCACTTTACCCCCTCAGTGGGCAGCAGGAGATGCAGTCATTAGCTCAAAACTATGCTGTCATGCAATTCCAACTCCATGTAGAGTGAACCCACAGGTGAAGGACAAAGTACAAAGTCCCTTTTACCTTAGACACCACTCACAAACTCCAGGCCTCCAGACTACTTGTAGTTCTGATCAACAATTGGTTGTCAACTCACACACTTATGAACCTCTTTTGTTCAATACTTTGCTAGAATAAATCATCGAACTCAACAAAACAGAAGCAACCAAAACAGGAGGTTCTTGCAAGGCCTGGCAAGGTCTCAAATGCAGAGCTTCTTGCCTTCTCCCTGTAGAGTCAGCATGCATCACCATGGTGGAACAGGGCGCACTAACCAGGAAGTCCACCCAAGCCTCGAGTCTATAGGTTTATTAGAGTTTCACCATGTGATTATGACTGAGGCAATGGCCACATGTTTGAACTCAATATTCATGTTCCATGCTGGGAGGCTATTGTCATGTAGCTTAAAACTCCTAGCATCCACTCACATGGTTGGCCATTCTGGCATGGCCAGTCTGCATCATGAAGCTACTTAGGGGCTTACTACAAGTGAGCATTAACTCAGGATGGGTTCCAGGGACCACTCTCTCTGACGAAGCTGGAGGATCTCAAACTGCCCCCTGCTGTTGCTGCCACTTCCTATAACATAAGCATAAAGCATGTGTGCTATATCTAGCTTCCAACCTGAAGTGGCTCCCCCTACCCTCCAATGCTTCCCCTTCTATTATCAAGCATATCTATAGCTCCAACTATATCCAGAGCACCAAGATGGGCACGTTGCTCTTTGCTCTTGTCCTGCCTCACTTTTAGTTGCAATCTTCCCATATGGTGAGATAAATGACAGTGGTATATTTATCCCAAAGCTCCCCAAAAGTCCCCAAAAGTCCCCCAAAGTCCCCAAAAGAATGATTAGTCTTCCTCTAAAATCTGATTTGAATTGTGTGGCTGTGCTGGCCTCCAATGTTTCCATTAACAGTGTCCAGAGATTCCAAGAAAAGTGGCCCAGTAGTACCTATAAGAAGTGGCCTTCTGTCTACCTAAACACCTAGGAAGAAAACAAGGCTCTGGGGAAGGAAGTAGTAAATGGACCAGCAGGAACCAACATGCAGAGGGTTTATGGGAGGAGGATAGGGAGGAAGGATGTGAGACACAGGCCTTCCTGCAGGTGCTGTAGAGGCCAGGCCAGCTGTCAGCCAGAACCAGGCCCAGCATGACTTCCCAGGAAGATGGGTCTGCAAGGGCTCAAGGCCAATGATCTGAAAACAGATTTATACAGGAAGGATGGAAGCAGGGGGAACAGTGCTGGCCCCTGCCCTCTCCCACTTCTAAATGCAGAGGCGAGGAAGAGCACAGAGTCAGAACATGGGGCACACACATGCTTATCATCCCAGTCACTATTGCTTGGGTAGGTTTAGTGGGTTGCCATGGAGACACAGGCCCACTCCCACTTCTTTTCTTGGCTTCCTGACATGCAATCTGTCAGGGTGATTTGGCATCAGGTAGTGTGAAGTTCGAATCCTTGCTCTACTAAATGAGAGCTGTGTGATATTGAGGGACCTACCTAATCTTCCTGAACATTGCTTATTATGTGCACAATGAAGGTAACAGTGTCTTCCTCATATCATGATGATTGATACAATAGCAATTAAAGCTCATCTGTCACTTGGCATATCCAGGCCATTTTCCATTCTTCCACCATATCTTCAAACACCTGATTCCTTCAGGATGCAGCATATCTGTGTTTATGCATCAGGCTGAAATCCTCACTCCATTTCTTTCTGGGCCGTGACCACCCTGAATCTCCACTGTCCACCAGAGCCACTACCTACAAGCAGCTAATTCTAAGAATGAGAGCCCCTCCTTGTCCTTTCCATCCATGCAGCAGACTTGCTGAGAGTGACAGGAAGTTGGTATTTATGTGCTGTGATTGCAGCAACCTGAGCAAGGCCTTTCCTTCACTTCCTTCCCATCCCGAACTAAGAACAAAAACAAAATCCTTCCTCAACAGGGCATGATGAAATGCACCAACATTTGTTCTTTCAGTTTATGGCTTTTCCATAGTTGAAATGCAAATTTTTCTTAGACAGCATTGCATTTTAAATCTGCTGTTGGTATATCAGACAAATTGTGACTCCCTTATTGGAAATGCTTGGGGCCAGAAGAGTTTTGGACCAGTAATTCTTCTAGACTTGATGATATTTGCATATAAATAATGAGATCTCTTGGTGATAGGACCCAAGTCTGAGCACAAACTTAATTTACATTTGATATAGACAAAGTTGCTGCAGGACACTGTTAGCTGTTTGGTCTTTCTTCTTGAATTTATTTCACTCATCTTATATCTAGCTTATTACCAGTATCATATCAAATTTTTTTCAAATTTATTTTATTTGAAAGGCAGTTATAGAAGGGAGGCAGAGAGAGAGAGAAAAGGAGAGAAAGAGAGTGAGCGAGTGAGAGAGAGAGAATCTCCTGTTCACAAGCCTGGGCCAGGCCAAAGTCAGGAACTTCCTCTGTTTCCAAACAGCAGGGAGCAAGTGCTGGGGCCATGTTCTGTTGTCCTCCAGATGCATTAGCAGGCAGCTGGGTCAAAAAATGGCATAGCAGGGACTCAAATGTGCCCATATGGAATGCTGGCACTGTAGGTGATGACTTTACTTGATAACCCATAGCACCAGCCCCTATACACTTTGAAAAAAAAAAGCTTCTAGAAAGAGAATAGCATACTTAGAAAAAAAGGAACCCATCATCCCACCCACCCCCGCCCCAGCATCCTGAAGATAATGCATTCTGAGAACATTTTAGATACTACTAAAGAACGAAAGAGTGCTACAGGTGCTCCACGATCATCATCTATTTGCACACATTGGCAAGGCAAATAGAGGTCAGCAAACAGACAACATCAAGATGATTGGGAGAGGCACGAGAACATGCAGCTTAAGCTGATGTTCTTTTCAGAGCCTTTAAGTGACTCCTTCCCATAAGCTACCTGTCCAGTCCTGGGTTCCTACTATATAATTCACTGGTAACAGCAATCACCAGTCCCTGTTGAGAATCGATGAAGTCTCAGACCATGTGTTTGTTGCTGGCAAGTGATAGTGTGGTGTTCTCCTCCTTCTCCCTATGAGAAGCGCCCAGTTTCCACTGTCCCCTTGTGCAGAGGAGAATTCTTAGCAAGGGAGGTCTGGTTGTTACTCCAAGGACACATAATTGGTGGGTGTGT
The DNA here is from genome assembly GCF_030435755.1 of Ochotona princeps. NCBI lineage: Eukaryota > Metazoa > Chordata > Mammalia > Lagomorpha > Ochotonidae > Ochotona > Ochotona princeps. The sequence continues at coordinate 52,215,132 of NC_080843.1, forward strand.
TGGGGAAGAAACAGGCAGCCAGGATCCAGGCCATCCTTTATATCCCGACCTTGACTGACTCCCTTCATGCCTACCCTGCTAACTTAATATTGCATGGTATGATAGTACTATTTCCCCATTTTTGCCTGTCCACTGTATTATGCCCACCTATTCTTGCTTTTTGTATTGTTAGAAATTCTGCAATATTTATTCCTACAGCAGAGGATAAAGACTTTGAGCGTTTATGCCCAGTATTGCCAATCTTCCGTCAAACAACTCTTTCACGTGAGCTTAGCTAGGCAACCCGCAAGAACAGAGTTGTCTATAGTTCCTCTTATTTGCCCTCCATATCGCCCATGCCCCCATTTTAAACAGAATTGAGACTCCAGTTGTTTGTGAAATGGCCAAATCAATTCTAATTTATTTACTGAGAACAAGCAGGCAGAGAAGTAAGCAGAGTCTGCGATGTGCAGCCAAAAACATAGGCTAACCCACAGACAATCTGAAAGTCTTCTGGGAGAGGTGATGGAACTAGCCAGACTGACTGCTGGGTCCTTGCTGACAAAGTGCCAGGAAAGGGATTAGGACACATGCTGCTGAAACACAAGGACTTTAGCCCTGCTGAGTCCCTTTCGAGCAAAATCATGTCCTGTAGCCACATGATGCAAGCTCAGCTTGCATGTGGTGTGGGAAACAAAAGCGTGTCCCCAGGAAGCCACCTGAGCTGTCGGGAGAAGGACAGTAGCCAGATAAAAAGGTCCCCATCTGCCTTGCACCAGGCAAGAAGGAGGGACAGTGCTGAGATGGTGTGAAGCCTTCAGATGTAGCTGGCAAGTATATGTGTGGGGGTGGGTAGAGCACTCCAGTGTTACTCAGAGATCCTGTTTTATTCTCTCTGGAGAGCTGAGGGAGAAGGCTGTTCCTATGCTGCTTACCCCGACTGACTGGGTCATACAGTTAGTACTAAGAGCTGGTCTGGGAGTAGAGTGTCTGCTTTCCCTTCAGAGCCCTACACCCAGCAGTGGCAGCACCCAGTTAGGTAAGTTTTGGGGGACTGTTTGAACTTGTTTTCTCACCCATACTCTGGAGAACATAACAGTTCTTACTTTACTGGGTGACTGTGAGAATTAGAAGCAGTATATACAAAATGCTTGCAGTAGTACACAGCACCTAGAGAAACACTGGACAGAGTCATACACCGGATAAGGACATCACCGGGGTGGGCATCAGGCTGCCAACCTCTGCCATGGCTAGACTGTGTGACACTCCTGGCATGCATGTAACACTAGCTGGGATGCCTGCACCCCATGCTGGCATGCCTGGGTTCCAGTCCTGGCTCTGCTCCCAATTCTAACTTCCTGCCTGCTTGCCCTTAGGGACAAAGCAGGTGCTAGATAAATCCCACGTGGAGGATGTGGCTTGAATTCCTGGCTCCTGGTTTTGGCTTAGCCCAGGTCTGACTATTGTGGATATTTTGGTTGTTACCCAATAGATGGGAGACCCCTTTGTCTCTGTTTTTGGTTTTCATAAATAAATAAATCTTTCTCAGCCTCAATCCTTATTTGTACCAGGGGAATGAATTTATACTGCAAAGCACTTAGAGCCAGCAGCACCTGACCTCCGGCACAACTATTGTTCTGGCATATATATTATGTTGTTATATAATGTCTGCAAGTCTTCCCCTACCCCCTGCCTTTTTCTTTTCTTTTTTGGCCAGGCTGACATTGCACAATGTGATCAGCTGTAAAGGGGATGAGAGGGTGGTTTATAATACCCATAGTCTGATTCCATGACGAGGTAAAATTCTGGCAGGAAGTTGACCACTTCCATTTATCACCCTCATGCCTCTGCCAGAACTCCATTCATACGACTGTGCTCATTTTCAAGTGCTACAGTCTCACTCCCCAAGATCGTCACTAAACTTTTCAACCAAGGTCTTTTCACCAGCTACCTCTCCTACCTGAGCCCAAGCCCCCGCTTCTCCACATCAGTGTCCCCAGGAAGCCATGGTCCTTGGTAACCAGCTCACGGTTCCTGCCTCCTGCCTGGATCCATGTGGTAGCTGTGATTGCTTCACCAAGTTATATGGCTCATAAAACAGAAGAGCATATTGAATGGAAAATTAAATTACAAATAAAGTGAATTCATTGCACCTTGCAGGAGTGCACTAATTATTCCATGTGGCTTGGTTCCAGTTCAAAATCTGTTGTCAGACTTCGTAAAGCAGCTGCTATCTGTATCTTTCATTGTTTTAAATGTTTTCCCAAATGCCTCAGAATCTCAGATGTTCTCTAAGTGTGTTGTCTTTAGCTTCTTGCCTTGTAAAGTGACTGAAAGTATGTAATGGACATGGGCCTTTGGGACTTTGAGTTTTGCTTAACCAGTGACCACATAGTAAGAACAGGTACTTTTGGAGAAATAGAGACCATAGAGTGGAGGAGAAATCTGCATATTACTGTTTAGTCCTTGTAGCACTGGATGATATAGTGGCTCCTACAGGCAGGGTCTAGTCTTGGTTACCTGCAGATAGAGGAAAGCATCAAGCCCATTTATTTTGAATAGTGTGAAAACAACAATATAGACACTCTGAAGAGACAAAAGTATGCAGGGAGTAACACACCATTAATTTAGCAATCAGTCTCAACCATGAAGAAGGATGTGTCACAGCCTTACAGAATGTGTTTGATATGTAATTGCTTCCCAAATCATTTCTGTAAAGACCATTGGAAAGTAATTCTGGCTGGAAGTTAGAGGGGAGAAAGGCTATAGACAGAAAGTACTATCTGAGCTGCTGCTGAGGCATTAGTAAGAAATGAGCAGAAAAGTGAGCTGGCACAAGTAAGAATGTTGGATGCTGAAAGGCCAGACATGGGAACAAGTGCACAAAAGTGGAGTCATAGGAAGTGAGTAGTTGAAAGGAAAATTGAAGAGGTAGATCAGCATAAAGGACCTAAGTAACTATGCAAGTTTTGGAAGATATGCCTCTGTTTCTGACTCAGTTTCCCCAGGTATAAACAAATTCAATAATAGTACCAATCAGATATTATTCTGGTAAAGGACTATGTGATATATACACAGGAAGAGAGTATCCTGGTAGGTAGACAAAGCTGAAAAATAGCAATAGAGATGCTATTATAATAGTGATGGGTGATGACAATGATCATTGTGGTTCAACATTACTGGAATTGTAGTGAAGACAAGACGTGATAGAGCAGGGCCTAGGGCATTGATGATGAGTAAGCACCTTGGCATTAACTTTTATCCAGCAGGACAGGAGACTTTTTTGAAGAGTTTTAGAGTAACGTTACCAGATTTGTAGATGGGACATTTTTTTCAGGGGGCAATGTAGTGAATTGACTTGCGAAGGACAAGACTGGAAGCAGAAAGTCTGGATGAGAAGGAAGAATAAATCTAACACAGAGAAAGAGTAGCAGGCACTGAATAAAGGGAAGGGGCGTATTTGAAGAACTTATTGTTAAATGTGGCAGGAATCAGCAAATGAGAAGGAAGAGCTAATGCCACTGGCATGGTTTCTGGGCCAGCTGGATGAGTAGGGCTCTAATCTACTGATACAGTGAGGAGCAAAAGAATCAGATGTAGGAAAGACAAAGGTGAAGATCATTCAGAAAGGCCAAGCTTTCACCACTAGTGGGCGGTTAGCTGGAGAGGTCCTACAACTCCCTGGAGAGATGACACAGAGTGGTTGAGATACCCAGGGACAGAAGGTCATATGATAAAAGAAAAGAATCAAGAATAGAACACCAGGCATCACCACTACTTCAGGAGCAGCAGAAGAAAAGCAGCCCATGGACCCATGAGTAGTTGAAGGAGAGTCAGGGAGCCAATGTAACAGAAAGTAAGGCGATCAAGAGTTTGAAGAAAAAAAGGAGAACTCAACCAACTTAAATGCCAGTGTAGGTCCACTACAGTAAGACAGATCAGGAACTATTGATTTGACAAATCAAACAACAGAGGTGGAGGGGAAAAAAGAGAGAGGATATTTTCTCTATTTGAAATATCTTGTTTAAAAGCAAATAAATAAGTAAACAAAAGAGGAAAGTAGGGGAAAACAGAGTCAGAAGATGCTTAATACATTTTTTTTCTAATGAGAGAAATTGAATAAGGTTTGCATTGACAGGAAATAGTTTATGGAGAGGTGAAGGTGGTAGAGGCATCTGAGGGACAAAGGTCCGAAAGGAGGCAAGTTGACCAAGTTGACACGATCTTAAAAACTCATAAGGAAAGGGGCTATTCTGAAACAAAATAGGAAACAAGCAACTTTCATCATCTTTTAGATCTTTAGTGAGGCCGGAAGGTGAGTGGATGGACCCTGCTCAGTACCCAGTGGCTAAAGTCCTTGCCTTGCATGTGCTAGCATCCCCTACGGGTGCCGTTTCATGTCCCGGCCGCTCTACTTCCCATTCAGCTCCTTGTTTGTAGCCTGGAAAAGCAGTGAAAGATGGCCCAAAGCCTTAGTACTCTGAACCCGTGTGGACGACCTGGAAGAAGCTCCTGGCTCCTGGCTTTAGATTGGCTCAGCTCTGGCTATTGCAGCCACTTGGGGAGTGAATCATTGGACACAAGATCTTTCTCTTTGTCTCTCGCTCAGTCTGTAAAATCTGCCTTTCCAGTATAAATAAGTAAATGTTTTTTAAAAAGAGGGTGAGTGTATTCTCGAATAATTCTTTTTTTTTAAAAGATTTTATTATTATTATTATTGGAAAGCCGGATATACAGAGAGGAGGAGAGACAGAGAGGAAGATCTTCCATCCGATGTATTCACTCCCCAAGTGAGCCGCAACGAGCCAGTGCGCGCCGATCCGATGCCAGGAGCCAGGAACCTCTTCCAGGTCTCCTACGCAGGTGCAGAGTCCCAAAGGTTTGGGCCGTCCTCAACTGCTTTCCCAGGCCACAAGCAGGGAGCTGGATAGGAAGTGGAGCTGCTGGGATTAGAACCAGTGCCCATATGGGATCCTGGGGCTTTCAAGGCGAGGACTTTAGCCGCTAGGCCATGCCGCCGGGGCCATCGAATAATTCTTTTATGGATTTATTTATTTATTTGAAAGGCTGTGGTGCAGAAAGTGAGGTGAGAGAAAGAGGCTTTCCACCCATCGGTTCACTCCCCAAACAGCTGCAAGGGCCAGAACTGAGGTACGCTGAAGACAGGAGCTTAGGACTCCATCCAGGTCCCTCACGTGGTTGGCAGGTTACAAATATTCAGGTCATCTTCTTCTGCCTGCTCAGGTGCTTTAGCAGGGAGTGCCTGAACTTGAACCAGCACTCCAATATGAGATTCTGCTGTCTCAGCAGATGGCTTAACCCCTCTGCACCACAAGGTGAGCCCCTGAAGAAGTTGTTATAGGTGAGGACAAGTTTAAAGTTAATGCATAACATTCTCAAGATCTTTAAAGATGTGGGAGTAGAAGTTATGAGTTGTAAATAGGAGGTGTAGTGTATAATGACTTTAGTTTGGAAGGCTGTGAAAATGTGAAGCTTCCGTAAATGGGACATCCAGCAAGGCTGAGAGGAGGATTGGCCATCAGCCTTGAGAGGCTCAATTGAGGAAGACTGGGAAGCTGTAGCAGCACCCATCCAGGCTATGGAGCAATAGTTTTCCTCTTTTACATAAAGAGTTCATTAGAAGTTAGATATGCAGGCTGTGGTCTTCACCAAGGGTTGGAGCCTTGCCTCACAGGCACAGAGCAGTTCAGGAATGCAAGGCCATTGGGGTTGCTGGTGAAATAACAGTTCCATGAAAGAGGCATAAAATCAGGCTCAGGACTCTGACAATACTCCTTCTGTATTTCTTGTTTATCTTTAAAAGGCCCAAAGGGAAAGAAATTATGTGTCTTCTAATCATTATTATTTAGCAGATGAGACCCTATTTTCATTTTTGCTCTGGTTCACAATCCTGACAAACAAATACATTAAACATTAAATGCCTCCTTCTCCTTGCGCTCTGAGGGTATATCAGCTTGAACTTCTGAAGACCCCAGAGTCACTGGGTAACCTCCCTCGGCAGACAAGTGTTTCCCCAATGACCTGAGGGAGAGTGTGGACGTCATGCACTGTTTACAAAAGCCAAGTGAGCCTCGTACAGCCCGGAAAAAAAAAAAAAAGTCATCCAATTCTAGGTAGAAATGACAAAGCAGGCTCGGATCCCTGACTCTAGCCACCATATGCACATGGTGAGCTGTCCCTGGGCCTGCCTGGGCTCCAAGGGCTGCTCCCTTCAGGGTGAGTACACCAAGGGGGCAGGCCCGGAGCCCACCCGCCACCATCATTGGGTGGGGGATGGGATTGGGGAGGGACGCGACCTTGGACCTGGGGGCTGAAACTTCCAGCAGCCTGCTGGCTGATGGTGCACGTGGTGAGCTCTCCCTGGGCAGCCAGTGCACCATTTGGCACCAGGCTCCGCCTGCTGGCCACCTGGCTGCGAGCTCTGGGGTTTTGGGTCTTTGAATCGCTGCTTAGGTAGCTCTAAGTTGAACCCACTGTGCTTCTGGGAGGTGAATCAATCCTAAAGATTCCCACAACAGAGTAGCTTTTCCTTTGATGAACTTGTAATCACTGAACAATGCTGACCACCAAACACCAGTCCATGTAAAACCTAAGACTCGGGACTTGTCTAGCAGGATCATATCCTATTACCTGACATGATGGTGGGTCAGGAGACAGGTCACATTAGGCAGGGCCATGACATTAAACAGCATGCCAGAGAACCATATCCGGGGGTAGATTCTGTGGGGGATATGTGGACCAAACCCTGTGGAAATTCTAGTCCTACTGGTTAGCTCAAGAGTTAGGGTGGTGATGGACTAAGCTAGGTATGACCAAGGAGCCTGCTATCAGTCACTGGTTAAGGAACCCACAATGATCTGGACTGGTCAAGGCAGCAGCACCCAAATGTGCATCCTGAATACAGTGTGGGGTGGGGTGGGGTGGGCTGGGCTGGGCTGGGCTGGGCTGCAACGTTCACCAGCTCATACAAGGCCAAATGGAAGACCAGACTACACCAGGCACTGGCCTAAAAGCCAATGGCATGTATGAGAACTGGGTCTGGGTGTGGATCAAGTGCAGGAACATGGGAAACTCCCTGGTGGGCCATAGCACCTGCTGGTGAATACATGGTCCAGACTTGGGGGTCGGACAAGCTAGGCAAAGCAGCTCCAACGGCTGGCCAATGTGTGAACTGGTAATGGAACTGGTAATGGAATGGGCAGAACTGAGCAAACCTTAGCCCATAAGTAAATTTAGAAACCAGGATGGAGCACAGGTCATGCTGAGCTAGGCTCTTATACCTACTGGTCTGCGTGAGTCAAAGACACTAAGTCACAGTGTCCAAGGCAGAGGTCGGGGCAGGTGAGGGGCTGTGCCAAGCTGAGTCAGAGCAACCACTGGCATGCCATCACTGGCATGATCACACCAAGGGACACATGGGCTGGAATGGTGGCTGCATTCTGATCAGGATACAGTTGTAGTCTCCTTTGGCCCAAGTGTGAATTGGGACTGGACACACCAGGCCAGGCCAGACTCCAACACCTTCTGGTGTTCTGGAGGACCAAGGGTAGATGTGGGACAGTCTAGGCTAGGTCTCAACCCCTACTGAGCCATGTCTGAGCTATATGTGAGTATGGACAAGCCGTGACTGGGCTGAAACATCCAACAGCAAGAATCAGGTCAGGCCAGTCAGGAAAAACCACTGTTCCTGCTAGGACAGGAGGTGAACTGAGTAGGGCGGGTCATGGACCCCCTGGTATGCACGAAATCTGGCACTTGGAGGGGCTCTAATGGAGGAACCTGGGCAACTCTTCTGGCAGGATACTGACCCAGCAGGTAAGCACAAGAAGCATGGAAGAAAACAGCCCAGAAGAGGTCATGGAAAGTTTCCCATTGCCATACATTTGGCATGGGTCGGGGGCAGACCAGGCTGAATCCGTTCACATCATCCACTGACGAATCCGAGCACTGGAACAGAGTGTGGGTCGAGCCAGGTTCGGTCGCGACAAAAACCAGTGCACAATATGGAATGCCAGGGTGAGGTTACCTGTACCAGATGTGACCGACTGAGGCGCCCAACAGCACGCATAAGAACCAGGAAAGGAGGGGGCAGAGCCAGCAGGGGGAATATGGGGGAGGGTTCCCTTGCTGGACAGCTACTGTCACTGGAGAGTGTGACCTGGGATGGGGGCAGACCAGACTAGGCAGGGCTACAACACCTGTGTGCCTCATGTGGACTAGATCAGGGAAAAGTCAGGCTGGGCTGATTGTTCCTACTGGTGCAATCTACAATTGAGAGTGGGTGAAGATTGTTTGGGCTTAGCCACAGCATCAGCTGGCAGAAGCTGGCACTAGGGGCTAATTCTGTCAAGTTAAACCACAGAACCACCTGGAGAGTGCATAATCCGGGAGTGGGAGTGGCCTGGGAGGGAACTAGTGGGCTACTCCCTCTTGGGTTACCACTCCCACGGGAGGGCATGAAAACTAGGAGAGGGGTTGGGGTTTCTAGACAGAGAGGTCCAACAACATCCATGAAGGCTGGATAGTTGAGGTGGTTAGATGGAACTAGGCTTTAATACCCATTGACATGTATGAGAGCAGAAAAGGATGTGGGACAGACTGGACCAGTCTGCCACACATACTGGCAAACCAGGGTAGGGGGCAGGCCTGGTGGGGTTATTGTCAGTTGCTCTGACTAGGCTACAGCTCCCACTGGTTTATGTGAGGGCTCTGTATGTGCTGGGCAGAACCAGGCTGGACTGTGGCACCCATTGGTTCCAGTGGAAGACAGGGTTGGAAACAGAACCAACCCAGCAATTGCAACCACCAGCTGATCCGGGTGATGGACTGTGCAGGGCCCTGTGCTTGCTAGTACATACAAGACTCTAGTCTGGGAACACCTCAGACAAGATTTCTTTGGGGATCTCCCCAATCGAGCTTCCGGACTCAGAACCCTGACCATGAAAGGACAGAGGACAGAATGAGTCAATCAACCACCCCAGCTATATGTTGGTAGTGAAAAACTGGGCAAACGGAGACTCTGTGATGGACTATGTCAATCAGTGGATGCTTCAACGACCTCATTGTGCTTGGAGTGGTGAGATTGGCAGGAATTCATAACTGTTGAACTATCAAAACCGAGACCCTCGGAGCATGCCCCACATCTGGGGCCTGGGGTGGGAGACATGGGGCTTCTCCCTTAAAATCCCCCTTTACCTCAGATATATGAAGGAAACAATATGGAAATAATAGTCTTACCCATTTTCCTGTAGCCCTTGAACATTTTTACCCTAATTAACTATGTAAGATTGTCAAAAATATAATTAAAAATGGAAAAAAAAGAAATGACAAAGCAAGAACAGGATATTGCCTGTGCAAGTGAACCCAGACATCACCCAAGTTAAAGTGGGGCCAGAGACACAGAGAGACCATTTTTGAAAGAGATAAGCCATGTTCTAACAGACAGTATATTAAGGACATAGTGAACAAAGTGGTGGTGACGCAGTAACTCTCAGGTTAGGGAGAGTAGTATTATCTTACAAGCAATGTGCGTGCCCTCTAACACCTCCCCCCTCGCCCAGCTCCCTGCTGCCCCAGCTGGGACCACCCCTCGGAGGAGATGGTAGCGGTAGGGCCAGTAACCCTTTAGATGCATCACAACCCTTTCACGGGAGGCCAGGCACCTGAGGACACCAATTCTCATTCCTCTGACAGGGACTGGAAAAGCCTCCCTTTCTTCCCTGCAAGGACCCAATGAGACACGCCAGAAACTTGGCATCATTCTGACTTTCGATGCAAGATCCCTGGATATGGCACACAAATACAGCATTTGAAGTACTCATTGTATTTAGGCAGTGCCTATGGTTTATGAAGGAATTCCTTTTCTTATATTTGATCCTCACAAAAAAACTCTCTAGTGAGTTACTATTCCTAATAAAAACAATTCCTTCCACTTCTTAGCCTGAAAAGGTACTTTTTCATTATATTTATTTGCTTGTATTTCTGTTTTGATAAGTCATTTTTATTTCTCTTCCTATTCCTAAAATCTTCAGAAAAATTTTAGTATCAAGAAAAAAATCTCTTATTCAATGACTTTCATGTGTATGTTTAGACCATGATTCCAATTTTATTTCTTCTGTTTTACAAGTGTACTTTTTTATTCTACTTCTCTCCCCTCCAATCCTTTCCTTTCCTTCCTGTTTTCCTGACTTACTTGATTTTAACAAAGCTCAAACATCAACCAGCTCTTCAAGGCTTTATCCAGATTGTACTATACCAATTGAATTAATTTTCAAATGTGGATGAGATTTTTTTCCTTTTTAAGGTTCCCAATTTATTTGATACCTCTGTTTCAGAAATCCATGTTATAATGGCATTACCCCAGCTGTAAGCAACTGCCTAGGATTCCTTATACCTAGATAAGTGTTAAATGTCTGGGAGAAAAGCATCCAATAGCTGGCAGGCATTCTGGGCATGGTTAACGCCAAGGTTGTGTTACCTTACCCAGCATATTTGCATATTCTAAATACATATAACTTTCTTTTTCTCTCAGGCAAGAAGATGGGTGCAGTCCGCCACTATCACAAATTATGTAGTCGAGTTTCCCACATTTGGGGAAATCGCAGGAGTCAACACATCCACAGTGCAATGGATGAGCCTTGCCCTGGGAAAACCACCTTCATGATCATGGTGTCTCCCCTGCCAAGTAAGTATTTGCCTATTTTATATGTGTGTGTGTGTGTGTGTAATCTTTTTAAATTTTTTTAAAATTTTGTGACACAGTTTAATAAGCATTAGGATTTCCTCTCCCTCCCCCATTGTTCTCACTCCAGTCTTTCAGTAGGGGTCTTTTGAGTACCCTCAGAAGTCCATCATACTTCCATTGAGGTGTCTCCCAACAATGTAGGGGCTTATCTGTCGCTTTGCTGTGGGACCATCCTTGTATTGCAAGAATGGGAATATACTGCTCATTGTTTCTGCCTATGGACGTATTTCTTATATTTTTTAGAGATAGGTGGGGAAGGTGAGGAATGCCAGGCTGGAGACACCACCCTAGTCCAAGAAGGAGGGGGGCTTTGAAATGCCTGGGGAAGAGGCTCTGTAGACATATCAGAGTAGCAGCGCCTGAGGACATGGGTTTGGCGGGGGGGAATGACTTCTGGAGTCTTCCATGGACCAGACCACTACATTTGCAGGTAGGTGATGGAGCTGAGATGGAGTAGATTAGAGGTTAGAAATCAGAAGGCATGTTTGGATCAGGCCAGGGCACCCACTCACGTGGGAGACCTATCTGGGCTAAAAAGCATCACCTGCCACTTGCTGGCACTTGCAAAAGCTGGGGTTTGAGGGCATGCCTGAGGGGGCCGCAGTACCTGCCCATCTGGGCTGTGGGTGGGCCACATCAGGCTGGGCAGCAGCACCCATCAGAATTCAAAAGAACTGGACTTGGGGGCAGATTCTATAGGGGTCTTGTGGGCTCACCTCTGTGGGCCTTCAACACCCACTGGTTTGAGTGGGGAGCTGAGAATGAGCTACGAGGCCATGGGACTCACCTGACATTCTTTGGAGCCAGGGCTAGGAAGGGTCAGGATGGGCGAGACTATAGTACCTGACAGCACATGCAAAGGAAAGAACATGCCAAGCAGGGCTGCAGTACACACAGGCATGCATGCTATCTAGGGCTGGGAGCAGGTCTAGTGGAAAACATGGGACTCCCCTGCTAGGCCACAGCTCCCACTAGGGATCACTAGAGCTGGGCTGGGACAGGCCAGGCAACGATGCAGCACTTCTCAACATTTGTAATGGCTGGGTCTGGGGGCAGGATGGCCCAGGCCAGGCCACTACACCTACTGGCATGCACAAGAGTCAGGACAGGCTGTGGGCCTCTGGGCTGTAACATCTGCCAGAGAGAGCTGAGAACTACACGTGGGCCATGCCAAGCTTTGCTGAAGCACCCACCAGTCCATGCAAGATGTGGGGCTGTGAGTGAGCCTGGTAGGGGAAATTTGGGGACTCCCCAGCTAGGCTTCAGCTCTCACTTGTGAGCATGAAAGTCAGGGCTGAGAGTAGGCTGGGCTGGACAAGACAGCACTCCTTGCCATATGTGTGGGCTGGATCTGAGGGTGGAGTGGGTTGAGCTAAGCTACACCACTTAGGGGTGTGCATGAGAGCCAGATGAAATATGGGACAGGAGCCTGGCACAATGGCTCAGTGTTTAAATTCTCACCTTGCAACTGCCAAGAATCTATATGTGCACTGGTTCATGTCCTGGCTGAACCATTTCCCATCCAGTTTCCTAACTGTGGCCTGGGGAAGCAGTCAAGGATGACCCAAAGCCTTGAGATCCTGCATCCATGTGGGAGACACAGAAGAAGCTCCTGGTTTCGGATCAGCTCAGCTCTGGCCACTGCAGCTACTTGGGGAGTGAACCAGCAAACAGAAGATATTTCTTGCTATCTTTCCTTCTCTCTGTAACTCTGCTTTTCCCATAAAAATAAGTAAATATAAATAAATGAGTGAATGAATGAATAAAATGAAATGACAGACCAGACCAAGCTGCAGCACATGCAAAAAATAGGGGTGGAGGTTGGCCTGGTAGAAATTATTGGAGTTCACCCCAACTAGGCCATGGCAACCACTTGTATGTGTAAAGACTGGGTCTGTGGTGGGCTGAGTTGGACTAGGCCACAGCATTCATCAATTTATGTGAGAGATATGGCTGGGATCGAACTGGCCAGGCAACTGTATCCACTTGTATGTACAGTGGCTGATGCAGGTTATAGACAGAATCTGACCCTGCAATGGCTAATGCACACAAAAGTCAAGTCTGAGGTCACCCTAGGCAAGTTTTCTTTGGGGACTCCCTAACTAAATGGATGGACTCAAACCCCAGCAGCAAAGAAATCCATACTCTATGTGATCTCACCTTGGAGTACATGTGTCAGGACTGGGCCTCCTCCCCAGTTGTTGATGCCTGCGTGGACGACACACCTAGATTCACATGGCAGACATGAGAGCCAGCTCATCGAGATCAGCAGAAGATGTTGAGTGCCTCTTCAGAGGATGCAAAGCTGAACATGCTGGACCACCTTCTTGGCTGAGCTTTGCAGCATGTTCCTGTGTCTGTAGATGCACTAAGGTGAATTTGATCAGCCAACAGATCATGGAAAGATTTTCTTGACCCTGGTGCAGTGAAGCCAATGATGTCTCAGAACTATCAAAACTACTCAAGTAATACACTCCGAACATTCTTCAGTATACCGGGATCTCTCCTCCCCAGGTGCTAATGTAGTTTGACAGCAAGGACTGGTCCCCTCTCCTTTCCCAACTGTGGACATAGGAGAAAAAAAAATTGAAACATTTGTTCCACCCATCTTCCTCCATACTTCAACCCTCCCCACAATAACAGGAGGCCCACAAGTGCATGCATCCCTCTCAACTATGCAAACGATATTTAAAAATAAACTAAAAACTAAGTATTAAAAAATTATGGTGTCAAGGCCATTTAGTAAAGTATCTGATTATCACTTGCTGAAAGCTGTGGCTTTTTTTTCTTCTTAATTAAAAACCCACTGTGAGTTCTGCCCCAAAAGCACTGACTAATCCCCTTCTTTGTCTACCATGGGCTTGTTATACACTTTATACAAATGTGCTTATCACATGACTTAAATGGTTGGCTTTTTTTTAAAGATTTATTTTATTTTCATTACAAAGTCAGATATACAGAAAGGAGGAGAGAGAGGAAGATCTTCTGTCCAATGAATCACTCCCCAAGTAATCACAACAGCAAATGCTGTGCAGATCTGAAACCAGGAGCCAGGAACTTCTTCCAGGTCTCCCACACAGGTACAGGGTCCCAAAGCTTTGGGCCATCCTTGACTGCTATCCCACGCCACAAGCAGGGAGCTGGATGGGATTAGAAGTGGAGCAGGCGGGATTAGAACCGGCACCTATATGGGATCCCGGCACGTTCAAGGTGAGGACTTTAGCTGCTAGGCCACCATGCCAGGCCCAAATGGTTGGTTTTGATGTTTATCTTCCCTATGAAGGTAAAAGCACCTGGAAAGAGCATACATACCAGCTAACCAGCTAGCTTGCCTGTGGTTAAGTCCTAGCACTGCTATTTACTAGTAGTGTAACCTTGGGCAAGTTACTTCATGCTTCTTGGCTTCAGTTTCCCTGTCTGTAAAACAGAGGAAACAACAGTGTCCAACTCAAAGACTAGCTGTGAGCATTAAGTGAAATACATACATAAAATGCTCATCAGAGAGTAATCGTAATTTCTTATACAATGTTGCCCTTTCTGGTACAAGAACTATTCTTGGACTAAGCAGACACATGGCAAGTGTATATTAAATGAATGAAGGAAGGAAAGAACAAAAAAAAAGATGCTTTTTTACTTTTTTAAGATTTTATTTGAAAGGCAGATTTACAGAGAGAAAGACACAAACATGGAGAGAGAGAGAAAGAGCGAGATCTTCCATCAACTGGTTTATTCCCCAAATGGCTGCAACGGCTAGAGCTGAGTTGGTCCAAAGGCAGGATCCAGGAGCCAGGAGCTTCTTCTGGGTCTCTGACATGCATGCAGGGTCCCAGGGACTTGGGCCATCCTCTGCTGCCTTCTCGGGCCATAAGCAGAGAGTTGGATCAGAAGGGGAGCAGCAAGGACTAGAATCAGTGCCCATATGGGATTCTGGCAGGCGAAGGACTAGCTATTGAACCACTGAGCCAGTCTCAGCTTCCTTCAAACAGATTGTAAATTCAACAACAGAGATTATCCATTGTGTCTGGCTTTCTCACAGTAGATAAACATGAGGTTTATAACAGGTGATCAATACATGTTTGTGGAGTGTGCATTATACATATTAATCTACTGACTGACGGATTGTGAACAATAAAAGTAATAAATTATGCAATGAATTGGGCTCTTATCACATAATTGGTCACACAGGAATTTTACATTAACATTGTGAGACACATTTCCCTTTCATTCTAAAAACCCCTGTTACGGAGTTTATTTAACATGCATGGTCGCTTTCAGCCCAACTTTGATTTTTCAATAAGATAGAAAAAAATCCAAAAATCCCACATCAACACTGTTCAGAGTCCAGATGGTACGATGAGAACAGAGTATTGACACTGAGATTCTGTTGTATACAAAGAGTAGGAAGGAGAGCTCAGGCCAAGTGACCGTTGGAAAAACACCAGAGAACCCTCTAGTAGTTCCACGCTGGATGTAGAAGATAAGCACTCTGAACCAACTGAGGCTTTCACTGAGAACAGGGAATCACCTGAGGATTTTGAAAAGGTACATCAAATAAAAAGAAAAAGCCCTCTTTGGCAGATGAACAGGCGGATACAGACTATTGTGCAGTCCAGCAAACACAGAAGCTCATGTCAGTGACCATGCTGCAAAAAGGCAGGACCTGTTTGTTCGGCTAGATATGCTTACACTGGTTTCTTCCCTTTCCTGCCCGCTTTGTCACTCAACATCCCTCATCCTGTGTTGGAGAGATTTTTTTTTCTTTCCCTTCTCTTGGCTTTTAAAAGTAGCATCAGTAGAGCAGCTAATGAGGCATTAGAAAGCAAGCTGGTCCATTCAGGGTTGCTAATGATTCCATTCCCAGGAGCCTAATCAAAGATTTGTAGTTTTAATTGCTGTCAAGTCAGCTTTAGCCACCTGCCATTTCTGCAGCACCTGAGCTCCCAGCTCTTTAACCCCTGATTTCTAAATAAATCCATCAACCATTTGTGAAGGCTGAGAAGCCAGGCTGCCGAGCAACCTTTGATGAGGTTTGTTCGGGAGGGCAGAGACCAGGAAGCCTACCCGAGAGGCGATGCTTACCTGATGGGAATGATGACATTTGAGGGACACTCAAGTTCTCCTAGTATCTGACATCTGCTGTTTCTAGGTGGAATAGGATAGGCATAGTGAGGGTGGGGATGTGGAAAGAAATCCAGAAGAGAAGAATGTGGCTTCTGCTCATTCTTTAGGAGTTACAGATACTTTTATCCTATATTTCCAACCCCAGCAGGACAGGCCTGTGTCATGGACCAATGTTTCCTAGGAATCGTTTCCAATAAAAATGGCACTTGTTTCTTTGCTTTCCCAAAATCAGATTATAATGTCACCTAAATTCTTTCAGAGATTTACAGAATCTGGATCTGCATATAACCTTAAAGGTGTTTGACTACTTGATGGGGTATAAATCAGCTGGGTAAGAGAACAGTGTCTGGGCTTTGTTCTAGATACACGAAAATTTCTTTTTTTAACTCATGGACTGAATCCGATTTTGGATCTTTGTGCCTGTGATAGGTACACTGGGTATACTGACTACATGATCTTTCAAGATAAGCTGCTTGAGCAACCATTCCCAGATGTGAGTTTGTATTCAGAATTACCTGGAGCAGGCATTGCTGGGCCTAAACCTCAGGGTTCCTGATTCCATCTGAGGTGGCATCCAGGGATTTGCATACTCTGCAAGTTCCCTGAACTATGACATCCCATTGTTCTATAATTGCAGGGGGAATGATCTTAATGCTTCTTGAAATACTCAGCTCACTGTTGACAGGTAGACTGATATTTAGCAAGGAGCTCGGCTAGCTGTGACTGAACACCTGTCACTGGGCTAGCCGTGAGGAAGAGGCATCAGCCCTGAGAACTGATGTGGGGAAAGATGAGAGATTACTCCTTTACCCTTTTCCTGCACAGACCCAGGAGACACCTTAGGCTGAGTCAGTGGTAGGCAGGAAGGGTACTTTGACCTCTAGGCAAAGGACCTCTTTCGTTCCAGGTTTCACTGGTAGGCACATATTCCAGAGCCCAGTAGCTTTGTGCAGGCTTCAGAGATTTCCAGCCGCTCCGAATTCCTAAAACAGGGAGGGTCGTGGCCAAACAGGGCCGCTGTTCACCTGCCCCTCCTTGGGTGCAGCAGAATTGCATCTCATGAAACACATTTCTACAGGTTTGTAATCAACTCAGAAGTAACAACCAAGACAAAGGTAACTATAATCACTTATTTTCCACACGTTTGTTGAAAACAGAAGCAGGGAGGACTAAGGTATTTCAGTTGGCCAGTTTCCATTCATTATCTCTAGCTCATCATTGGCAAATTGTTATTAGTGAGTTCTGGATTCAGACCATGTTCACCAGCAATGAGGAAGTTGACCCTTTTTGTTATTTGTGTAAGGAATTTGCGAAACTTCAACTTATTTTTAAAATGAATTAGGAGAGACAAAATCCTCCATCCCTTCACTGCAGCCTGTAACTTCTGTTTGACCTTGATTTGTGTTTCTAACACGCTTCCTTAAGTCCAGTTAGTAGATCTGATAAGGTCTGTGGTGACTGGCCATGTCCGAATGCTTTCTGTTAATTGTTGTTTTCTTCTGTTTATTTATCTTCTTCTATGTTGCATAGTTGTCACTGTGTTCCAGACAGATGAACACTTGTTTTGATTTCCTTTTTACTGCTTTGTCTATTTATATCTGGGGACCCTGGAAAGTGTGCAAGATAACCTTACTAGAAAGCTAAATTAATTCTAAAGAGCAAACACCATATGATGTGCAATCAAATGGGGAAATATTGCTGATTATTATTCACTTACTACCCTAAATCTTTCTCCAGAGCACTTGAAATCACAGAAATGAGGTACATTTGCTGTTGATTCACCTCTGGAATTTACATTTGAATGTATTCATGAAACGGGAAGATAAAGGAAAAAATCTAATAGTTGCTGTTTGCCTGATAATATGGGAAGGCAAGTATGTGTATGTATATACAAGTTTTTTTTTCACAGAAAATATCAAATTTGGAGGGGCCAGCTTCGTAACAGTGTGGGTTAAGCTGCCATCTGTGTTGTGGACATTCCATACTGGGATTCCATCTTGAGTCCCAGCTACTCCAGTTCCAACCGAGCTCCCTTGTGAATGTCTTTGGGATGGCAACAGAAAATGGCCCAAATACCCAGCTCCTGATTCCCAGTGTGGAGGTCAAGATGTAGTGCCTGGCTCCTGGCCTTCGTCTGGTCCAGTCCTAATCATCCTGGCCATTTGGGGAGTGACCCAGCAGATGGAAGATCTCTTTCTATTTCTCCCTGTCTCTGCAACTCTTTTAAATACATCTTTTTTTTTTAAAAAAAAAAAAAAGAAAATCAGATTGGCAGTCTTTCTCATGGAAAATCTAGTGTTCTTTGGGTTGAGAAATTTCTGTGGGAGTAAAAGTACCTACAGAAGGGACTACTTACTCCTGATTCATGCATACAGCACCATCAGGGAAGTGTGAAGTACTACATCGCTCTCTGTTCTTGATCCTCCCTTTCTGCAGGGAAGCCCGTTCTCGGTGGGTATCCTGTCCTGGCAATACCTCCTCCAACTATTGGATTATCTTAATAATTTCTATTTTCGTGCCACAATTATTTTGTGCTTTTATTTCTAGCCTTTCCTTGGTAGCCTTGGGGTTATTTTTGTATATATATTTTCTGCCAGTTTAACAGCAAATGAAGCCAAAATCTGGATACTTTCAAGGTGGTTACCTTGATGCCTCATGCAGATTCTACTGGATACTCGATAAGTGCTTTGGTATCAAATGATTGCCTGTAGCACCAAGAGTTGTTTCAGGGACCCAAAATGCAGCCCTGGATGATCCTTTCTACAGAAGGTATTGTGATTTTAATAATATAAATAGGATTTGGACCAAGTCAAAATATTTTTACTGCTTTGTCCTTGTAACATGCAATCTGGGCATGGGAATGTTGCTTCTTGAGAGACAGTATTGAAACTGGAAGCTTAGAAAGGCAACTGGACTATTTTATTTCAATCATTCATGCAGGTCGTGCCTTTGTCCCCTCAAAATCCAGAACTAGAAACTAAAATCATCAGGAAGGTTATCCCTCTAGACACCTAGTTTCTCTCTCCACTTTTTCCATTTCAGTTGGGAGGGTGAATTTTGCTTGGCTGTGTGTTAAGACTACGGCCCAGGGAAGCTAATAGCACCCTGTAAATCTCATCAGGAACAAAGCCCAATATGGTGTGCCTGTGGCTTGGGACAGAAGTCTTCATGTAGCTCAGTCTAACCCTCAAATTCACTGCTTCTGCATAAATCCCAGCTGAATACTAAGGTAAGAGGGAAAAGAAATGGAGACCATTTTCCCTTGGAATCCCTTGACTCATAGGGGTGACTCATTTTACCCAAAATCTGCCGTTCCCAAAGAGCTACAGGAATAATCACATGTTTAAGAATCTAGTAACATTTAAAATAGTTATTTAGAGGAATTGTACAATAGAGACTATAATAGAGTAGATAGTATGCATCTCTACTTCCAAGTAAAAGATGGACTCCTAATGAAACTGCTAAATATGTCTTGACAATAGGATAATGGGTTTTTGTCCACTGTCTGTATCTACATTGTCAGGATACACTTAAATAGCAGAATGATGGACTTATGACTGTTTTTGAAGGACTATACCCTTGTAATAATATAGGTGAAATCAGTGGGGGAGGGAGAAACCTTTGAGCCTATGAAACTGCATCATAAATAAATAGTAACGGTAAATACATTTTTTAAATGTGCTAGAAAAAGCTGGCTGTTAAGTGGAAGTGTTTCTGTACACTTTCCAAATGTCCTCAATGTCAGTGAAATATCAATCCTTAATTTGTCTTACATAAAAAGCCAGATTTTCATACATTAGATTAGCTCCAAGTGAGACACTGAAGAGTTGTTAAGGTGAGCTACAGATGGCCTGGAGATGCGTGACCACGAACATGTAGGAAGTCTCCCAGGCATCAGGGCCTGCAGACGTCAGTTTCTTTTTCACTTAGTGGTATCTCCACCCCACGCCATCTCTACTATTCTTTAACTCACCCCCTCTACATCCTCAAAAACAAAGAAGAAAAAAGATGACAGCTGTTGCCAGGTTGTTATAAAGAAAGTTGGGAGTTTTGTTGCAATAAGGGTTGGAAGGAAGTAACAGAGTGAAGTTAAGTCACCTAGGGCATCTCCCTCTTTCTGACATGTGGCCTGACTCGGAAGGGAGAGTAATGGTTTCTCACAGTGCATGCCACTCCTGTCTTATCTCCACTTCTGTTTTTCCCATTGCACACGCTAACCATGCATCCTGTGCTCTTGGTTCTCAGTATCCTATACAGACACTGCAGAACCTCGGAAGTTCTTTACACAGGATGTGTTAAGGGGACCCGTGTTTTGAGTGATGATTACAGAAGCACACGGTGCTTCCTGGCACTTGGAAAGTGTGCCAGAAAGAGAGAGTCTAGTCCGGATATTTACCTTTTTATCAGTAGCCACCATGAGAATTTTCCCTGCTACAAACTTCTCACATTCTGACCCTTCTGCTCTGAACATTTCCAAGGCTGTTCCTATGCCAACGAAAAACATCACACAATCCACATTTCTTGTGCGAAGTGGCAGTGGGCTCTAGATTTCCAGGAAGAGGTGTGAGAGGTGTGATTTATTGTCCATTCTTTGGTGTGGGAGAATCCAGTGATTTCAGATATAACAGCAAAACTTGTGGACTGCCAGCATCTGATGGTTGTGTTCATCCACTGCCTCACTGATTAAGACTTGCAGACACCTGGCCCAATGTCAGATGATATGAGAATTCCAAATATGCAAGCCATTCCATGCTCTATTGAAAACATCGACTTGAAAATTTTTAGGGGGTAAATATTTATAAACATAATATACTCTAGGTTACTGGGGGATTTTTTTCTTTTTTAATTAAAAGAGTTAAAATTATTTTTAGCCAGACTTACTGTGAATATTTTACATATGCTAAAATTCATGCTACTTAGCATGCAGACCTATTTATTTCAACAAACACATATTCTTGGATAGCCACCATCATCATCAACACACACTTGTAGAGTAATTTTATCACCTTCTGAATTCTCTTATGTTTTTTTTGGGCCAGATTTTTTTTTTATTTCATTGCTGTTGCCTTGACTGGTGTTCTGTCCCTATAGCTTGCCTTTTCTAGAACATCCTGTAAATTCAGTCTCAATGTATGTAGTCTTCTGGGTCTGGCTTCTCCCACATAGTATAATGTGCTTGGGTTTGACCTATATCACTGTGCATGTCAACAGTCCACTCCTGTTTATTGCTGAATGGTATTCTGCTGCTTGAATATAGGACAGTCTGGGTATCCATTCATCAGGTGAAAGAGATTGATATTATTTCCAATTTTTGGTACTCATTAATAAAGCTCTAAACATTTGTGTAAAGTGTTTTTTTTTTCCACAAACACTTTTACTAGGCATTTGATTTAAAGAGATGTATTAAAGTTTAGTTCCAGATAAGCAATCAGAGACTGAAAGATTTAAGGGGCGCCTGGGAAGAGGGAAGAAAACATTTCCTCAGCCAGTCATCAGTCAGGTCTAGACCTGTCAGTTAAACACAGGCTAGCTGCAGCAGGAAACTGGTATTGTAGTCACTGAGGGCATTTATCGAGCAGATATTAAAATTACCTCTCTTGCTCTGAGCCCACGGGGAAGAATCTAAGTACATGATGGCAACCAATTAGCTTGAAGGGCCTAAGGTTATCTTGGTGCTTAAAGAAAGATTTGCACAGATTCTGGCAAATCCCATTGTAGGTCACAAGTGTGTGTTGAATGAGTTTTTTTTTTTCCATCACAGACTATTCTTTAATTGCTAAGGAAAAATTAAGAGCCTCAATGGTGGGTGTGGGGGATGTTTACTAACAAACTTCTTTGGAGTTATTCAGTTTGAGTAACTATTTTTCCCTTTTGACTGACTTCATATGGTGGTGATCTGGTATAGCCATGTTTCTTAGCTAATGCAGTTATATTGGAATCTGCAGGATGTACGAGACTTCAAGATAATTATTAAACTTTGATGCAGATTATAGATTTTGCACTGAAATATTATAGATTTTGGACTGAAATATATCAACGTTTTTAATCTGGCAAAATTATGGAAAAATAGATAAAATCTACTTGGTCATGTGGATAATGAGTTATAAATAACCAAAACATAATGGTGAGAGCCAAACAATACACAAAGTTATTTTACAAGGTTAATATGAATAGCAGAAGGAATGTAAAAATGTAAGGTGGTTATCTAGTTCATATGCAATTTTTGCCATGTTATCAAAAAGACAGTATATTAGAAATCCCCCACCCACTTTCTCATAGCTGTGTACATTATACAAATCAGTGACAAATGTATTTCCATTTCCAAATACCTCTCTGTTCAGTAATTTACAGTTGCATAGAAAGGGAAGAAGAAAACAATAATATAGGATTATTATAAAAACAAAATACCCTTTTCTCTTTGGATAGTCAGTGTTTTACTCCATCAGTGAAACACACTCAACAGCACTCAGCAGCACGTGTCAAGGAGCCATGAAGCTTCTAATTTAAGTTAAGTTCTAGTTTAAGTTTTACTAATAAGGGTGCTCGGCTAGTCCCAGAATCTCAGTAAATCTCCCTCATCCCTCCACCTTCTTACTGTAAGGCTCTTGAAATCTTCACTACTACACATTTTTATTCTTGCAGGAAGCACTTACTGTGTGCTTGCCTTGGCCAAGCCACTTGGATGTGGGTGGTAGCACACAAAGATGAACGGACCAAGGAAGCATTCAACATGCATGCATTTCAATGTTGACAGGGAATCTCTCAACAACTTTTCAGGTGCAGCTAAGATAACAAGAATGTGTAGTTAAAAGAGTGCTACAAAGTTATCACAGAGTTAGTTTGTACTATTTTAATTGTATGAATAAAGCATTCCTATTTCATTTTTGTGATTCTCCTTGAATAACATATGTTTTCAATGAATAGTGTTTGGAGTTCCAAACAGTGATTTACAAGTGCAACTTTGAATACAATCTATAGATAACATGAATATATGTATCAATAATTGATTTATCAAATTATTGGTTTGGGTCTATTGGCGTTGATACTGGGAGCTGCCAGATGATCCAGTGTTCACATTTTATAGCATTATTGAGATCTTAACCATGTAATACTATTACAATAGTCTGGGCCTGCTGTAATGGCTCACTGGCTAAATTCTCACATTGCACACACTGGGATCCCATTAGGGTGCCAGTTCGTGACCTGGCTGCTCCACTTTCCATTTGGCTCCTAGTTTGTGTCTTGGGAAAGCAATAGAGGATGGCCCAAAGTCTTGGGACCCTGACCCGCTTGGGAGACCCGGAGGAGGTTTCTGGCTCCTGGCTTTGGATTTGATCAGCTCCTGCTATTGAAGCCACTTGGTAAGTGAACCAGCGGACAGAAGATATTTCTCTGTCTTTCCTTCTCTCTGTAAATCTGCCTTTCCAATAAAAATAAATTCATATATTTTTTAAAAATGCTTTACAATAGTGACAAGAGGTAACTTTTCATGAGCACAGTGGTTAAGAGAGTGGATGGTGACAATAACTACAGTCCTAGTTCTTTTCTCCCCGTACTCATCAGCACAGGAACAAGCAGGAAGGAAACAGTGGCTGCACTCAAATCTCCACTTCTGCTTCCCCGTCTGTTAACTGGATACTGTTTATCAAATCCCTTCAGCTTTCTAAACTATGGATCTTCATAAGAAAAATTAATAAATTAGGAATTTTTGACAAGTACAAATAATCATATTAACAAACTAGTGCATCACTTTGTTGTGATGATTACATGAGATGATGCAGGTATTTAGTGTCTGATACACAGTAATGTAAAGCAAATATTCTGTGTTGATTTTGTCTTTTGTGTATGCTATACTGCCAAATTGAGTGAATTTAAGAAGTGACAAATATAACACTCTTCTTTTGATGTGATATTTCAGAAAAGGGGATTCAAGGTTTGGTAAAGACTGAGATTTGGACAAAAGATGTCAGTCTCTAATGCCAAGGGGGTAAGTCTATACCAGGGCTATGTAAGGCTGATGATGCCACAACACAATAGCATAACGGACCACATTTCTGTATTTCTGTGTGAATTCTATCTCTTCAGCAATAAGAAAGTGAGTTTCAGATGAGAAAGGACAGAACAACATGATAAGTAAAAAGATACTGCCATATGATGTGATAATGTGAAAGTGTCTAGATAATTGTAGAAACTGGAATAGGGATTGAATATGCAAAATGAGATGATATTTTACCTTTTGAAATTCTAATTTACAGAATTAAATTGACAACCTGTAATCTTTCAGAAGACAAAGCTAATATAAGGAGCCCTCATGGGTCTGTGAAGACAGGACCACGCCAAACCTCATTTTTTTCCTTCACATGGTGACTAGCCTGAAAAATCTTAGTAATATACTGTCAAGAGAAAGGAAAAGAGACTTTTGAAATCAGCCTAAATTTTTTAAATACTAGAATAATGGACAAATGTAAACAAATTAAATGACGGAAATAAACATGCTTAATTCCTAACATTCAAAAATGAGGAGATAAAGGATTGTAGATAACTTTCCTTGTTTGAAGGAAAGAAAACTTGAAGTTTCCTGAGACTGGAGGTGAGTGTATTCTGGCTGAGTGTATATGTTCAGTGATCAGCAAAAGGATCCAGAGTCGCCTCCCAGGAGCAAAATCCAGGCAGATCTCATGAACCAGCCTAGGGAAGGGAGAAGCTTCACTTCATCCTCTTCCTCTTCTTCCTCCCGCTGCCTCCTCCCTTTTCTTCTGCTCTTCTGTTCCCATAGTCTCTTGGCTCGCTTCTCTCCAGTGTCTGTCCACTAATCCCGTTGCTTTCCCAATGGACTTTCTCTGCTTATTCCTCAGTGTTCAAGTTGACCAAAAGGCTATCCCACTGTTAGCATATAAAATGTACTCAAGGACCTATCACCATGTGACCGCATGCTCCAGTTGTCTAGGTTTGGTGACTAAACAAAGATGCCCAGGCTACAATTCATCCAAGAAGGGAATCAGAAGACAGTGTCTGTAGAAAAGTATCTTAGGAAGAATAACTAGAAAATGGTTGCAGGGGAAAATAGCACTTCAGGATAGTTTCCAAACTTCAGGGTAGAACTAGTTATCCATAATGATAATGATTTTTCTACTTTTTCTCTGCTTCCTCCCTTTCTTCCTTCCTGCTTGCTTGCTTATAGCAAACAAGCTGAGACAATTGAGCCATGCTAGAAGTACTTGGAGGGATCACGCTTCCAGAAAGTCCGACACCATGGTATTCCCCAAGGATGCCTGAAATGATGATTCCATGGGGTTCCATTCTGGTGGGGAAGCGAAATTTTAAATAAATGCTTTCAAAGTAATAGCTACTGCTTTAGAGTTGGACAGAAGATTCAGTGGAGCAATGTAACACTTGCCTTGGACCTGGAGAGATCAGCAGAATTTAGATAGGAAAAAGTGGAGTGGTTGTCCAGGCCAAGTTACAAGCTTCAGGAAAATGTAGGTAATCATACAGTTACTATTTCACTATCTGTCAGAAGCTCTGTAGGGCTGAGATGGAGCATGCAATGGAAAGTTGTTGGGCGGATCATTAACATCTTCAGTAAGTAAGCTAAGCAAGAGCCTGACCATGGGATGGGTATTCAGTGTTTAACCTCTGGTATTGGTATTCAACTTTATTGTAGGGATTCAGACAGTAAAGTTTAGATTTGATTTGAGTAATGTCCATAAAGGATGGATTAAAGACAGGATAATCCATTATGGAATGTTTAACTAGCCTAAGAAAGAGACAATAAAACCCTTGAAGAAGAAGGAAGGCAAGAGACCCAAGAGGCTATTTCAGAAAGACTTACTTAGGCTTAGTAACCCACTGAATGGGCAAAAGAATATACTAGACCCAGCTTCTTCTTCTTCTTCTTCTTCAGAATTTTTTTTTTTTTTTTTTGGAACGGCAGATTTACAGAGAGAAGGAGAATCAGAGAGCAAGATCTTCCATCTTCTGGTTAACTCCCCAAATGACCACAACAGTCAGAACTGAATTGATCCAAAACCAGGAGTCAGGAACTTCTTCCAGGCCTCCCACGTGGGTGTAAGGTCCAGGCTTCAGACCATCTTCTACTACTTTCCCAGGCTACAAGAAGGGAGCTGGATGGGAATTGGAGCAGCCAGAACATGAATCGGCACCCATATGGGATCCTGGTACTTGCAAAGTGAAGATTTAGCCACTAGGTTACCATGCCCAGTTTCTAATTAGCTTCCATGGTTCTATACATCAGAATGGAAAACATAAAAGAAGGAGCCAGTTTGTAGGGAGGGGTAAGCTTAGTTAATATCTGTCATGACAATTACTACAGCTATGTACTGGCTTGATATAAGAAAGGATGAATTGAATTTGGATTTGTACAAGAATGAGTTCTATATCACAGGAATTATTCAGATAGCAGCTTCTGTAACTATGTGTCAAGTTTGCAAAAGATGCAATTGTGTTAGAAACCAAAGTAAACAATCTTTATGATCACCTTAAGCTTTAAGATTCTGTGATAATAAAGTGTGTGGGGGGTTATTTATTTATTTTATGCATTATTGTCTTCTGGTATATTTTATTTTAAAAATTATTTGAGAAACAGAGTGAGGGAAAAGGAGAGATAAGGAGAGCAGAAAGAGAGCAAGAAGGAGAGAGAGGCAGAGAGAGAGAGATCCCATTTATCAACAATGGATGGAGCTGGAGCCAAGAGTTGGAATTTCAGTCCAAATCTCGCATCTGGATGGCAGAGACTTGACTAGATCAGACATATCCTATTGCCTCGCAGAGCCTGCAGCAGTAGGAAGCTGGAATCAGGAGCTGGGAATCACATCCAGACACTCTGAACTAGGATACAGATGTCTTATCTGATATCTTAACCACTAAGCCAAAATGCCTGCCCATTTCAATGGATTTTAAATATTCCTGTGGAGTGGGTATTTGGTTTAGTGGCTAAGACACCTGCCTTCTACATCAGAGTATGTGGGTTCAATCCCTGGCTCCAGTTGTGATTCTAGCTTCTTGTTCACGCAGTTCCTTGAGAGACAACAGTGTTGACCCTAGTAGCCACCCATGTGGATGACCTAGGTCGGGTCCCCTGCACCTCGCTTAGCCTTGACTATTGTGGGCATTTGAGAAGTGAACCAGCCAATGGAAACCCACTATCTCCTCTCTCTCTTTGTCCTTTTCTACCTCTCAAGTAGATACATAAAAATTAAAAGAAAAAATGAACTTTTCAATTCTCTGCAATATACATCATGAGATAAAAATAAGTAAAAAAGCATATTTACCCTACATACATTCTTATGAGAGACTATTTATAATCAGAATTTTAGTTGTAGTTATCACAAATCAACATTTAGTACTGATGTAATTGTCATAACTGTGGACTCTGACTTAGCCAGCTAGCTCCATGTGATTGTGTGTAAGTATGCAGTTATGTATGGGTAAATAAAAAGGAAGATACCATGATTTGTAACTAAATGATTACTATTTTCCATTTAGTGCGCTATCTATTCTATTACTGCAAAGTAGTCATTTGTAAATCTTTTACAGGGCAATGATTCTGAGAAGAGTTCAAATCAATCTAAGTGTAACATCAGTACATAAACAGATTGATGAATTGCTAGATTGCTAGGATAGAAACCATATGGAACTGCAAATACCGCTCTGAGGAGCTGGGGATAATTTTAGCACTTCATGAAAGCTGAAGACAAGAGGGAGCAACACTGGCAGTTGATTAAACTTCCAAATACTTTTCTGCTTTTGCTCTCAAGGCTAAATGGGACCATTAGCCTTTTGAGCATTAAAAAATATAGCATGAGAGATATTTTGGATAGATTGTTTCCCTTCTAATGCAGAATTAATGGATGCTACGGATGTATTAGATAATACGATAGAGAGTCACTGGGGTAATGTGGTTTCTACCCCAGGGACATGCTGCGGGAAACACTCCCACACATTCTGCACAGATGCGATTTGGCTTCTGAAACTTCAAAGAGGCAATGCAGACAAATGTTAAGAATCGTTTACTTTTCAATCTGGAGGAGCAGGGCTAAACCCAGGCTTCTTGTTGTTCAACTCCGAGCCTTAGAAGAAATTACATTACTTAATGCACCAAAGGCAAGGATGGTGTAAGATATTTTATACCTTAGTATGTTCAAGACCCTTTCTCTTTGCTGGCATTATGACTTTCCTCCCTTTTGTAGTCTATGTATAGCATCATTACTAATGTGAAGGGTGAGTAGAGTTAAATTGAGGGATCCTGATGACGCATACAACAGATTGAAGGGTTTTTGGCTAACTGTATGCAGCCAAAGTAGAGCAGAGAATTAAGCAATTTTCAGCTGAGTTTGAGCACAAAAGTCAGCCAATGTGGAAAATTTATGTAAACCCTCACTGAGTTCAGATTCTGCAGATCTTACCCAAAGAAGAACACATTATTTGTGGAGGACTGAGAAGGGGACCATGGCAAAGAGGAGTTCAGAGGGCTTTCCAGAACAGCTGTGACAGCTGCAGTCTTTCAGCAGAGGCCTAGGACACACATGATCGTGGCTGCCAACTTTACACAACATTGTCACAGCAGGAATTCCCTGCTCAGTCTCGGAGCACCATGGGCAACCTGGGTAAAGCACAGCTGGCTCCGTCACATTGGCTCCTGAGGAATCTACCGACAGAACTGGGATGGGCTGCTGTGTGGATGAGGTATCCCAGGTGCTGTCCAGAACAACGTGTGTATCCAAGGTGCTGTCCCTCCTTGGATGCTCAATAGGGCAGGTAGAGCAGCACAAACGAAGCCGTGTCTATCAATGTTAAAAAATGCAGGGTCCCTGAGCACGTGGCCGAGCTTAGCAGTAGCAGGGCTGGAGGTGGACCCTGCACCTCTCCTCCCAGACTTGCCTAGAATCCTTCTTAGAAGAAAGACTAGAAAGTGAGCAGAGCAAGAACCCTCATTTTGCTACATTTTCTCTTTCATTCTGCTTGAGTATAAATTCCTTTCACGATGTGTTTAAAACATGCATGAAAGTGCTCTGGTTTAAAGTGCTGTTAAATTTTCCTTTGGGGATGATACTAAGTGCCTTTTTACCATCGGATATGATAATTTATCTTATTTCATTAGGTACGGGTCCCAGTGATGTCTCATGAAACATCCCTAGCTGCCCTTCCAACATGCTGAGCTTCATGGAGAGCATTGAAGCGGTGTTCTTAGCATTTTGCTGTGACAGAGGTAAGTACAGATGGCAAAGGAAATTCAGCATCCAGGAGCAAGGTTAGCACACGGGGGTAGGATAAGGTCCACACATCACCTGGTGGGATTTGGCATGAGGATTTGGATAAAAATTCTCAGTATATATGACAACACAGACTTTAAGTGGATTGATTGCTGTGCTATGGGTGATGAAGGAGGTAGAAAAAGAGGAGGAAGAGGGAAGGATAAAGAAGGAAGTGGAGGAAGAAGAACCTTGTAAGACATTGTTCTGGACTTTAAGATGCCAAGGCCCACCGCACCGCCAAAAGCAGGTTTTCCAGTTTCACTCCCTCCCTAGCTGTTGGCATTGTGGCTGCTGCGTGTGCCAGCAGCACAGTGAGAAGCAGCCCCAGGAAAGTCAAGCATTCCCACAGGTGTACACACTTTAACAGCGGTAAAACGCATCCCCTTGTGCCTGACTCCCAAAAATGGGTCCACTTAGATTAATCCTCCACTCAATTCTTGAGTGACCTCTGGGACACTAATGACCAGTTTTCCTGCTCTGAGAACTTCCTGGCTAAGGCTCCCTTGTTGCTGGAAAAACTTGGCACACAGAGTATGTTATAGAGCAGGGGGAATAGAACTTTCTGATCCTACAGTCAGGGAGGCTTTGCTGACCTTTGACGTGAAGCTGTTGTGTTTTGAAGCTGTTGAGAAGTTGTCCCTGAGTATTGAATTGCAAATATAAGCACTAAAAAGTTCTGGGGCCAGAGTGTCCAAATTCCATGGACAAGGACAATTGAATTGAACAATAATAAAGTCTAACATCTGTTGCTTAGACTTTCTTCTCTGATTGTAGGTGGGGGTCTGGAGTCCAGGAAAAGAGGACAGACTTTTGCAACTTTGAAAATAAACTGTACTTAAGTCTCCATCTTTCTCTTGATTAATAGTGACAATATGAATTTTTGTGCTCTTGAGTGGTGAAACTGAGGGGCTAATTCCAACGTAAAAGGAGGCAACATCTGCAACATGTGGGTTTTAGGAGAACTGAGTGAAACAGTGAATCCTTTCTAAATGTTTAGAATTTAAAAAAAAAACCTTAAAAAAATAGGTAAACAGAGGTCAAGAAACATTGTTACTAGTCCAAGGAAACACTGCTGTTAAATAACATTTTCTGGAATTTAGGTCAAAGTAGGTGGTCCAGAAATGTCCATTACCATTATGCTTTTACGATCCTAGTTCTCTTAGAAATGTGCCTTTTGGGCAGAAAGAATCAAAGTGCTCTTCATTAATCTTCACAAACTATGCTAGGCTCTCCTTTTTTTCTCCCTTATTCTTATGTCATTCTTATGGTTAGGAGACAGCATGAGTCCCTGTTGCATTTCTTTTGTGATCCTAAGAACACAACCGTTCTGGCAGAATTAGTGTCACCTTTAGATATAAATCCAGGGAAGCTTTAATGAACACAGTCCATAGTGCAATGCTTTATAAACTATAGCTTGTTCAATAAACTTAGTGAGTGTTTAGAAAGGCTACTTTGTCAATATTCTGGTTGAGGGCCAGCAACCTGGAACAGAAAACAGACATTTAGTTTAGGTTATGTGTGTCCTACCCTGGAGGAAAATCAGCATGCAGTGTTCTGAGAGCAGATTGAAGTTAACGTGGCAGTTTAATAACTGTAAATGTAATCCGTGAGTTTTGTAAATAGTGGTGGCGGGTGCAGGGTGGGGGTCTTGACACATACCAGAGTCATAAGCAAGAAGGTTGTAATAATATATCTCATAGATCCTTTTTCCTATTACAAGGACATTATCCAAAATTCCACTGAACTAAAGTGATAGTAAGCTTGCCGTCAAAATTTATTTCTTACCTTCAAAGCACACCTATGTATGTCTTTATAGACTGGTTTGGATTTTGATACTCAGCATCGGGGGAAATTTTTAAAAGAAGTCTGTGATGTTCATGGTGAGGAGCTGAGGCTGCCACATCTTGCTTATATTCAGATAAGTGACTGGTGCAGAATGGATCCTCAATAAATCATAAATTTCAGTTCATAATGTGTGTTTACTGTGCAGAAGACACTGCTCCCCATACCTTGATGAATTCACTGATACATTTCTTTAAGGGGAGTTCAGCATAATGTGATGAGCATGTGGCACTGCTGCTCACCAGGAAAGTGGGCTTGGATCAGCTCCTGGCATGTTTCGGCCTCCACTTCACCATCTGTAACATGGAAATAATACCTGGGCTAACCTCAGAGGCTGAAGACCAGCTGAGCTAATATCTACAAAACCTGTGCAACAGAACGCTCAATAAATATGTGCTGATGTTTATTTTTATTGTAATGTAGTTCCACAAGCATTCACATTGTGAATCCAAGCTACCTGCCACAAAAGCCTGTGCCTCTAGTCACTCTATTTCGAATGATTCATTGTGGCAGTGAATATACAATAGCCCAGAGTCCTAGGATGAGACAGTAGCAGAACCGAGATCTCTGGGATCACCCACCCCACAAAACCAGCCGCAGACTAAGGTTGAACTCCACCAAGAGCATAGATTTGCAGTAAGCTGCCTCTGCACACAGAGGCTGCCTACCCCCACCCCTCCTCTGACCAGCCTGCAGAGTCTGGGTTGTCTGCACACATGGTCCTTATGCAAGTAACAGGGTAGGATGGGGCTCGTAATCCTGTTGGGAGAACCATGAGCACAGAGAGGAGGATAGCAATAGTCTGTGGCATTGGAATAGCCCTCTCCTGCTAACAAAAGCACTTTCTAATCCCTGATCTTGCTACATATTTGCAACAAGTCTGTGGTGTAGGTTAATGTTGCTCATTTTGAAGATGAGGCAAACCCAGGACTGGGATATCACATGGCTCATTTAAGCTCACAGATCTAGAGCTTAATGGGATTCTCCCACTTTTGGATCCCACATTCCTTCTGGACAAACAGCTTGGCACTTCACCCTGAGAGAATGTTGTCCATCACTGCACAAGAGGGCTCTCACATTATTCCCAGCATCCATTTATTTCTGTTTGGGAAAAATCTCAGTTGGAATCTTCCTGAAGGCTGAGGACTGGGACATGATGACCTAGAACACATCAAAAGTCATGAAGTCCAACAGTAACTCCTTCCCAGGGCTTTACGAAAGAAATTAAACTGTTTGCTTGGAATGTTGGCCACGGGCAATGTCACAGCAGCTGAGGCATTTGTTGGGAGCCTTCTGAGTACTTTGGTACTCAGGAAAATTGGGGAGAAGGGAATCACCAGGAAAATTATTTTATTTCCTTCAGGTGTTATTTATATATTCTGATGATACTGTGCTTCAAAACTTGCATTTTACAGCACTCTGTCACATAGAGTTGTACTCTCTGGGCCCTCCCAACCTCATCATATTGCTACTCCTATGTATGTAGGGATTGTTTTTCATGTAGAACCCAATTGCTTCCCCTTTGATTCTGTGGCAAATCATCACTCTGAGTATGACATAATTACTTCCATGGCAATGGGCTGAAGTTAGAGGCAGGTTATTATGTGAATGACAGGCTGAGCAGAGAGAGAGCTAAGAGTTCTTTTAAAAATCACTATCCTTAATAATAGCAGGACAGAGGCAGAAAATTACTGGCATTATAAATTGCTTTTTTGATAAAGGCTTTGTCTCTATCTGTTGAAAAACTGTGCCATACTGGGAAAATATCTCTACATTTTTAATTGTAGATAATTTTGTGTAGGAAAAAAAAAACCTTCCTGTGAAAATGTTCCAATGAAATGTGCTGCGTTTGACTTTGGCAAAGCTCCATGTCATTCTGAATGAGTGCATTAAAAACAGACACAAACAGTATTCGCTATTGCCTGAAAGTGTAAGATGTTATTTATATAAAAGCCAGGAGATGAGACTGAGAATTGGAGCTTGACCCTGAAGCCCAGCACCTGCTTTAACATTGTTTCCAAGGGCAAGAAGAAGGCAAGTGTGGTGCACTGCCACCACGTGGTGAGTCAGCTAGGGCTGAGAGCTGCTGGAACCACCTCTCACCCCCAGTCCCCCTTACCTGGAGCCCAGGCTCAAGTATCTGGAAGAAGAAGGCAGAGCGGGAAGCAGATTGCAATGCTGCCAAAGTGTGCTTTACTCCAAAAATGTCATGTCAAAACCGTGTTGATTATCTCAGACACAGCGCTATACAGCATGGTACTAAACCCCACAGCACGTTAGAAACACGTCATTAGAATTGAAAGAAGAGAACAAAGTGAACAAAGAAGGTGTTTCACATTTATTTATTTTACCTTATCAACAATCAGACATTTCTTTTAACTATAATAAAGCAAATTCAGAGAAGGTCAATTGACCAGTATGTGACAGCTTCACTATTCATGTTCAAGATCCTATGACTTTAGAGTTCCGGGTCCCATCAAAAGCCCTCTACAAGGACAAACAGAGACAAACCACAGGTGTTATCATAATAGTAAGAGAGAAAACTAGCATGGGTACCTAAAAACCGACTATATTCTGGGACCATCAAGTCTACTGAAAATCGACCTCAACAGTTGCCAACGACTTCTATGTTAGGGAACAGTCATTTTGACTCTGGCTCACCAGGGGAATGATCAATTGTATCCAGACTTCTCTGCATCAGCTGTGAATGCATCCTGGTAAAGACACCCTAGGCATTAGAGCTTGAGATCCAACTAGCTGTGAGAATTTAGTCAAGTTACATTACTTCATTATACATTCTTTTTTTTTTTCATTAAAACTTGACATGTTAATTATGCATCTACTCTTACGGTTTGAAGGATTGGAGGAGAATAGAGTAGTATCTGATGCATAGCAGACCTTAGATATTTGGCAGGCACGCTTTAGAAATTTAAAGTTCAAATTCCTTAAGATCCAAATCACTGTTGTTATGTAAATTGTCCATTTGTTCATTCTTTCATCCAGCATCCTTATTGTTTTCATGCAACATCCACTGCTTGTGAGCAGCATGCGTTCCAGTGGGTAGCCATCAAGTAAGCATAAATAAGTGATAACCCCTTTCATCTAAGAACTTGGACATGTAAACAAACTCCTACAACAACATGGAAAATAATGAGGGAACATCTTTCTTTGTTGTTTTAAAAATTACATATTTGTGTATTTCCAAGAGAAGGAGAGAGAGTCCTTTCATTCCCTGGTTCACTTTCTAGATGTCAACAATACCAGCAGATATGCCAGGGGTCAGGAAAGCTCAATCTAGGTCTCTCATGTAGTGGCAATAATCCGAATATTTGGGTCTTCTGTTACATCCCAGGGTCTCCATTACCAGTAAGCTGGAGTAAGGAGTTGGAGCTGGTGTCAGACCCAGGCATTCCAATGCAGGATACACACATCTTAACAGCAGTCTAACTGCTAAGCCACGTGCTGCTAAAGAAACTTTGCAGAAACAAACACTTTACCTCTGTATAAGTAATAATGGTTTACTTGATGTGATATTTACTGGGAAGTATGGAAGATAACAAGAGTAGAGGAGGGCAGTGGAGGGTTCAGCATGGATATGCAAAGATGCAGGTGGAGAGAGTGCCCGTGTGGGAGAGGGTATTTGTGGGGAATAGAGATCACAGAGGGCCACCACAGGAAGGGCCTGAATCTTTAGGTGTGCTCTGTGATTTCCAGACTTCCTTGTGAATAAACATTACCCCAACATCTCAATAGAATGTCACAAAGGATCCCAGAGTATGTGGAAGTATTTTGCTTGGGGATGTTTGTGAGTTTGGGTTTATGATTGTTAAAAAATCACTCAATGAAAAAATAAAAAGGTCTAACAATACAATAATTTGGAACTATATATGACAAACTCAACTTCCATCACATATATATTTTTATGCTAATATTACATAATATAGAGAATACTCTATTTCAAGGAACAAGTTGCAAGAGATATATATTTTTTTCAAAGTAACTGTTTGACAACTCTGGATGCCCTTAACTCATGGAGAAGTCATAATAATAGTAACATATTTTTACTTCAAATTTAAATTATTATCCAGCAACATTCTATGAGAAGCACCGTCATTTTAAGCATGGGACTAAAATGCTCCCTAACACATTACAGAGTTGTGATCTGGTCACTGTGTACTTTCAGTGCCTGACTGCTAGACTGTGATGCGGACATGCCTGTGCGTGGGAAAGGTGTTTCAAGTCCTGCTGCAATAACACAAGGCCTGAGAATACAGAGTGTACAAGCAACAAAATTTTACTTTTTCCACAATCTGGAGGATGAGGAGCCTGAAGTCAAGGTGTTAGTGGCTTGAGTGTCTGGGAGAACAAAACCTGTGTTTCCAGGAGAGGGTCTTGTGTGTGAGCCTGCAGGAGGAGGTGAGTGCTGCATCCTCATATGGCAGCAGGTGGAAGGCCCAAAAGGGCCAAGCCAGTTCTTTTTATTCCTTGTAAGGGCATTCATCCCAGTGAGGAGTTTTCTGCCCTCATGACTTAACTACCACTTCATACTCTCCTATTGAGTTTTAAAATATACCATGAATTTTGGAGAGGATTTAAGCATTTGAGCTGCATATTTAAGACCATGCAAATGTGTTCTGGCACAAAGTAGGTTGACAGATTCTCAACACATGGGAAAAGACTTTCCAACAATAATAATTACTAATATCAGTGCCATAAATTCAAGTGGAAAAAGTCAACAAGTAGCTCGATGAAAGATGATATAGAAACCTTCACCATTGACATCTTGTTCTATTCCTTTCCCTACATTTGGTCCTCAGCTTAGGGCCCATTGCCTGGCAGGTGTCTAATAACATTTGTTGAATGTAGTGAAATTTAGGGGATAGTATTGACCTATCTGGACTTGGGCATTTCCAGAGTGCGTAGCTAGCAACTAAAGCCCTCCAGAGCTTTTATAAGCCACATGTGGTAGAGTTTGTATGAAGGCAGAAGAGAGGAAAGCCACAATGAGCACCCATGGTACATGCACGTGAACAAGCAATATGGAAGAAGGGAAGCTGGGAGAAGAAAACAAGAATATTCAAGCTGAAGTTTAGAGTTAGATCTAAATATCTGATTTCACTACGCCATTTTTTCATTGTGAAAATTGCTTGCTCACATTATATTAGTTTAGCACAAGATAAAGCTGATATTGTATGTAGTTCAATGTTGGGAACAAGTAAGCAATGATCATATTATTAGGAAGAGTTTTCAAAAGCATTTCCAAGAGTATGAAGCCTTATGCCACTGTTATATGTGCATGCATGAAAAGCATTTAGGCCGGAGTGTCTTGGGTATGCTCTCTGGTCCCCATCTTCACTTGGGCACAGATCTTAAGCTTTTTAATGGGTTCTACATATAGCGAGACTCTCCCATTGGCTCTATCAATACTGTAATGGTGATTCATGGCATCTCTTGGGAGGACCTCTCACTTGGAAGGAGTTGGTTAACCCTAAAGGATTATTGGGTTGAGTACCAACTTGGAACATGTTGAAGGCACTGGGTTTTCCAATGAGGCTGAATCATGTCCCAATGGAAACTTTCCCTATCCTGGGAGTCATTAATGTGTCATAACTCATAATTTTAAAATTATGGGGTGTTTAGGACTTCCTTTCTCTCTCAGTCCACAGATTCTTACCCTTATACACTGAAGCTTGTAAGTATAAGTGAAGGTTGGGGGGATCATTCCTTCACTACTGAAGCAGAATTATGAGAACAGAAACAGTTGGAAACCTCTATTCTGTGAGTCTTAGGAGGACAATCCTTTATATTCACCCTTTTGCAGTTGGCCGCTGCGTAGGATTCTACCCCCCTCCACCACCAACAATTTTAGATTCCTGGCACATCCTGAGTGGCTTTAGTCAAAATGAAGTGCCCCTCCCAGCCTGGCAACTTGATTACTCACCAAGGGCTAACTGACATGGGAGTTTCCATGGAGAAGTGATAGAAGTCAGGCCTATCCAGGGCGGGAGGGATATGTCAACTTCATTGGTAGCTTAGGAGCACAGCTGTATTTTCAGAGGTCTTCAATGTGTGAGGATCTTTTTATTTACACGTTTACCTCAAGGAATCATGAAATGGCCACTGAGTTTAACGTCTGAAGGATGAACCAAGGTGTCAGGTGCCATTGGAGGACAGGAGACAGGGGAGGACTACTGAAAAAAGATTTTTGTTTTGCTTTGTAAAAAAAAAATAACCTCCCTGTTACTCCCTCCTACTTTCCCTTCCTTGACCATTTTATGCATTCTTCTGACAAACTTAGACATGGAATTCAACAATGAATTTTATCTGCAAAAAAGGGAAAAATAGAATTAGCTAGGCATTTAAAGGCACACATTTGTGTTTCTTACTTACTTTTAGATAGGTAAAATATCCATATACTTTACTTTTGATACAGACCATGGAGCTGTTTTTTGGCCAAAGAGTGTGACTTTCTTGGAGTGGGTTTCTGACATAGTTGTTGACTCACGTCTTGGAACTCACTCCTGCATCCCGTATGGGAGTGCCTGGTTTGAATCCCAGCAACTTCACTTCTAATTCCAACTTCATGTTAACTTGTACCCTAGCAGGCAGAATGATAGTTCAAGTACATGAATTCTCACTGCCCCCTTGGGAAACCTGTATAAATTCTGCGCTTCTGTATTCAAACTGGCTCAGCCCTGGCTCTTGAAGATATTAGCAAGATGTCATTTTTTTTATCCCTTTTTTCTTTTTCCCTGTGTCTCTGCTTTTCAAATACAATCAAAATACATTTTGTAAGGCATGTTGTTTTGAGATGGCACCAGGGAAAATTAAATTCCTACTTGCCAATTTTTCTCAGTTCCTCATCCCTGCCCTTCCCCTCCTCCCGCTCCCAAGTGGTCATTTTTCAAATGCGTATGTAGAGATATCCTCGTCCACCTGTTCCTATTGAAACCCTCGCTTGTCTGCAGGTTCAGGTTATGATGTTAGTGAAACCTGGCTCCCTGCCAGTGCCTGTGTGTCTTCCCCAACCCAGGGGCTGTCCTCCCCACCCTGGTGCACGGAGCCCCAGGTTGCTCCAAGAAGTGTACACGGCCACGATGGCCAGGTCTGCAGGACAAGGACATCTGTCTAACTGCTCTGCTTATTCCTGCCCATGCCCTTGTCACGGCCTCAACTGGATCAGCCAATTTGTATGGTCAGGATCAAATGCTGCCCAATTTAATCCAATTACTCTTCACCGCAAGAGAAAATATGGTCATTATAGTGACAGGGCCTCTGTGCGGAATGCAGGCTTCTGGCCAGCGACCTGCCAACAGGTTGCCAAGCTGCAAAGAGCAGTCACTCGGCAGATGATGAAGATTGGACAGGATGGGACAGAGCCCACTCTTGCTCACTCTTGGCTGCTCAGACAGTTCTGGAACCTCTGGCCACAACTGCCCAGAGGCATCTTTCTGGCAGAAACCCACAGAGCGCATGCACATGTCTGTACCAAGGCTTGAGTGGAGGTGCAGAGAAGCCAGGCTTGCTTGCTACATGATTATCATGAATTATTTACCAAATCTTGGAGAGAAGGAGACAGAGAGGAAGTCATGACAGCAGCTGGTTGAGGAAAGGAGCTATTTCCAAAATTACTGCTTGAAGAGAAATTTCTTTTTTGTGTGATTCATAAGACTCCATGACAATGCTGACAACTACGAAGACCAAGCACACTTCAAGTGTTTTTACCTTGATCTTCTTTTAACTGCTAGTCACCATCTCTGTATTCTGTAAGGCCTGAAGTTGTGTTTATTCCAGATGTACTGTGAACTAGCCACAATGCCTTGCTGCCCTCGCAGACTCGTCCTTTTAACATCTCAAATGTCCAGTGAGCTCAGGGATCTGTTGTTCCCATTTTATAGACTCAGAGCACCAACCGGACTACCAGGTGATCAAGCCAGTCAATGATAGAACAGGACCAGGTCTCTACAGAGATTGCTAAACTTTTCTTCTTTACCATGAGGCCAAAACTCGAGACTGTTTTTTCAAATTATCCTTGCATTTCTAGACATGTTTTCATACCACAGAAGAAAGAAATAATGCTGCTGAACACTCAAAAGTGTGCTGGCTTCACAGAAACCTGGGTCTGCACAGAATCACATCACCATTGCTTGATCAGCACTGTAGTGAAACACATGGAGGCTCCAGGATCAAATCCCAGCTCTGCCACTTCTGGTGGCATGAGTACAGTAGGATGTCAAATTCCCTGTGTATCAGTTTCCTGTTGTATACATGCCTGAAGCATTTCCTCACAGGGTCTTGGGTGAGACTGGCAGAATCAACACACATCTGCCTACTCCAGAGGAAGAAGAGTGACTTGCTCTTCTGCAGCTGTCCCCATGAACAGAGGTGTCCTTTGCACAGTGCAGAGACCCTCCCCTGTTACCTGTTCTTCCCACAGCTCCCTAGCTGAACTCACATGCTGCCTGTAGGTGAAATCCTGCCTAGCCCCCTCTCAGGGTGTTGTGAGAACTCCAGAAGCCCATAAGAATCGTGGGTTTCTGGCAATAATTTGGGTCACTGTAGTGGCTCTGGCAGGGTCAAGTGTCTTCAGTCTGAAGAAGTACAGTGGGCAGGGTTCAAACTTACATTGCTAATGCTTGTTCTTGTACTTCCAGTTCTCTTAAGTGCCCGGGCCACCTTTTCCAGGTTACAAGATATCGACGCCAATGTGGATCTCAACCTATATAAAAGAAGACAAGCTCAGGCACTCAGCTCCATGGTTGAGTGACAGGAGGAGTGCCAGAGCATAGTACTAAGAGTTTTTGCATCTCTGTATCAAAAGCTACAATGGGATCGTATTTTATTGGGCAGGAGATGCCTTAAGTCAGTGTTTTCCTTGATCATTTACAATGGCTTAGCCTTTTGGCCTCTGCTCTCAGGTTTCCTCTGTAAGGTACTGGCCATTCAAACAGAAGCCAGATATTTTTCCTTTGTTTTGGTAGAGCCTTACGGAGTTATGATTTTGAGAATGATGTTTTCATAGAGTGGGGAGTGATTTTCTGTTCTAAGTAGAAATGACATCTCCTTGTATGAGGATCATAGCTTGAACAATTGGAGTGAAACAGAACAGAAATTCTGGCTGCTCTTCCTGGTTTCACCCTTTGGAACAAGTTCTTTTGTCTCCAAACCACCCTTTCCCCACTGCTATGGGAGTGCCTCTTGCAAACAAATTGGATTGGTACTCTGAGTCCTTCAGTAGCAAATACTGTAGGTTTAAGCTATAATGTCTGGTATTAAACAAACATACACACACACAAACACAAATGAGGCTTCCAATTCCAGTCAAAGCAGCAGCTCACAGATACAGCTGGAGATGAGGGGCCTGAGGTGGCTGATGGGTCAAGTGCATGACCAGCTCTTGGATCCTCCATAGGGACTCTGGGAGAAAAGGGTCGTCCCACCTGGGTAACTGTTTCAGTGTGACACCAAGAGTTTTACCTTGATCCCCACACCAGCTGAGCACCTGAATAATTATAAACAGATTGACTTAGCACCTGAGGAGTCAATTACACCCAGGCCTGCCCAAACCAGCCTTTCTCATCTCAGGGTGTGGGAGAACATGGGACTGTATGAGTCCCTGGGGGCATGCTAGGCCCCAAGCTGTTGCTCAGCTGTGGGAGTCAAGCCAGTTCTCAGGTCTGCTAATGAGTGCTGTGGTGTCTGGCAAAGAACATGCCTGTGAGTGAGTGTGACTAATCATGAATCTTTTCAATAATGCTGACAATTCATTCTCTCGCCTCTCCTCTGCTCGTTCTCTTTGCTAGAGCTGGTTGAAATAGAAGTAAATCAATCTCATTCTAGAAAAGGCAGACCAGGATGAAGGAAACCTCCCTCCCCCTGAAATGTTTCCAGACCTGGGATGGTTTGCAGTTAGGGCAATTATTTCTGGCATAGGTAAGCCAGCAGGATATTTTATGGTGTTTCTTACACTCGGTGGCTGGTGGCATCTGAAGACAGGGCCTTTGTTACTCTTCCACTGGGCTGTGGAATAAATTTACATTTGATGCCAGCAGAAGTCGTGCTGATACTATTCTATGTATGCACCAATTTGAGGACCCCTGTGCTCTGCTTAAAGGTTGTGATGCATTAAACAGCAGAGATGTGGTAGACCTCAAATGCCCTGGGCTCCACCACTTGAGCTATGAGCCAAAGACACATGACACCTTCCCTCTGATGGATCTCTCCCCCTGCCACCACTTGGCTCTTTGATAAGTCCTCACACTTCTAACGCCAGTGCCAAACTGTGTTCTCTCACGGGGAAGGTGTGTACCCATACACCAGTATGTGTGTCTCAGGAGGAGTTGGCTGTGTCCTCTGTGAGTTAGTGGGGTTGGAAGACTTTCTTGCAAGTTTTACTCAAGTTGTACCAAAACTTTTAGAGAGGAATAGTAATTACCTAATGGATGCTGTGCCCTCGTGGTGGATTAAGACCTCCAAGAATGACTCAAGAGTAATTTCTTAAAACTCAGCCAAAGCAATTCAATTTAGAGAGACATGAGCAAGTGAAAGAAAAGGAGACATTACCAAGAGTTATAAAACATTGAGACACTTCTTAACATTCCTTATTCTCTAAAATAAACACACTATCTAGCTCAACCTGATTTTCTCCTTTTCATATTTAAGGCTATTTCTTTTCTTTCTTGGCCTTGTGCAATTATTATTAACAGTGAAGTGGGGCCCAAAGAGTAATTAGAGATATCAAAGCTGTATTTTTCAAATTAAAAATCGGGACATGTGTTCCAACATGTGTCCGAATGTTTGTAGAATAGTGAGTAAAAACATTTTAACCTAGCCTTTGCTTTGAACTTTCTGATCAGAGAACCCCTTTCAGATTTGAAGCAGTTTGTATGCAGATGGCATCTTTACTATGGTTTCAGGGAACTGTTGCAGCTGAGGGCAAGAGGGCAGACTTGGCCTTCATTTATGTTTCAAAAATCAGGAACCTTCACACAAATATCACATTTCTAGTTGCTGTTTAAAATCTTAGGATCTTGGGCCCGGTGTGGTGGCCTAGCAGCTAAAGTTCTTGCCTTGAACATGCCAGGATCCCACATGGGTGCTGGTTTTAATCCCAGCAGCTCCACTTCCCATCCAGCTCCCTGCTTGTGGCCTGGAAAAGCAGTCGAGGATGGCCCAAAGCTTCGGGATCCTGCACCGGCGTGGGAGACCTGGAAGAAGTTTCTGGCTCCTGGCTCCTGATTTCGGATTGGCACAGCACCAGCTGTTGCACTCACTTGGGGAGTGAATCATTGGATGGAAGATCTTCTTCTCTGCCTCTCCTCCTCTCTGTATATCTGACTTTGCAATAAAAATAAATCTTTAAAAAAAAATCATCTCTTAAAAAAAAAAAAACTTAAGTTCTGCCAACACTACATAGACTAGCTAACACTATAGGAACTGAACCATGGCTGCCTTTTCAAACAATGCTCAACTACCTCTCATTTCTCTCTATTCCTTCACAGTTAACCATCTTCTCCCATGTACATGGTATGCCCAGCTTCTCTAGACATTTGACTTTAGGCTCATTGATTCAGGGATACAGGTGATCAAAGATCATCATCATACAGAGGATATAGCAGGGACTGGCACTGTGGCATCGCAAGCTGGGCCCCCAGCATCTCACATGGGAATTAGTTCTCATCCTGGCTGCTCTACTTTTGATACAGCTAGGGAGGCTCCAGGCACCTCTCTTGGTATGAGCCCAGTGTCTGCTGTTGGAACCATTTAAGGAATGAACCACTGGATGGAAGATCTCTATCTCTTCTTCTCCGAAAATCTGCCTTTCAAGATAGGAATAAAGCAAATCTTTTTTAAAAATGAAGAAGGGATATGGGTCCTTGACTCTTTCAAAGTCTGGCTCATCTCAGAGGGTTTGTTGCTAACAGGACATTCTGGCTTCCTGATAATACACTGATGGATTCTGACTTGTTGAGTAAAGCAGTGATTTCTACTGGTTTTCAAGCTGGCTTAATAGGGGAGAC
This sequence comes from Ochotona princeps, assembly GCF_030435755.1. Lineage (NCBI taxonomy): Eukaryota > Metazoa > Chordata > Mammalia > Lagomorpha > Ochotonidae > Ochotona > Ochotona princeps. The sequence continues at coordinate 52,258,133 of NC_080843.1, forward strand.
ACAAGACATCTTATGAAGCACTTTTAAGTGTTTGATAATGTTTTATGTCGTTATTTCAATTTTCATATATCCAAAAGCAATGTTAAATGCTTATCATTTTGTTATGAAGTTGTAAACCAAAGCTATGCCTTGTATTTTTTTAACAAAATTCTGTCAGAAAATGAAAAAGCGATTAACAAGTATTTAGGCAGATGAATCAGTGTTTGTGAAAATTATGTTATTCATGAGCCTTGACAGTGATTATGTTGATAGGAGAGAAAGTTCATGCATTCATTCATCTGGCAGATATCGGATCACACAAAATTGGCCTCATCTATAAAAATGGATTCTCACATGATTCAACCTGAAGCATGCTGGATGTCATGTTAGGCAGTAGGCATACAAGGAAAATAAGAAACAAGAAGAAGTATGTGGGGCCTGGCACAATGGCCCATCAGCTAAATCCTCACGTTATTATGCACCAGGATCCCATATGGGTGGCAGTTAATATCCCGGCTGCTCTACTTTCCTCCCAGCTCCCTGCTTCTGGCCTGGGAAAGCAATAGATGAGGGCTCAAAGTCTTGGGACCCTGCGCCCATGTGGGAAAACCAGAGGAAGCTCCTGGCTTCACATCGGCTCAGCTCCAACCATTGTGGCCATTTGGAGAGTGGACAAGTGGATGGAAGGTCTTTCTGTCTCTCTGTAAATCTGCCTTTCCAATGAAATTAAATAAATCTTTAAAAAGGGGGGGGGGGGACATACGAACAGTAGAATGAAGGGTTGTGTGTACTCTTATAGACTTATGGAGATGGATTCAGTTCTTCTTTGGAATCCTAGTGATACTCAGGCATTCTTGTGTGTCGTGAGTGGAGCATGGGTGCAGTTGGTAAGCGTAGAGGTCAATAGTCAAAGCTCGAAGGCAAAGTGCTAAGGCAGACTCTTAAAATGGGTATGGTTTGGGTATAGAACCCAAATGATCACAGCAACAGGAAAGACCTGGTTGACAGGTATGGGAAACATGGATGGACTTAGCAGTTTGTCCTGGTGTGTGAGAGAAGACCAGCCATGGGAGAATTTCCAGCAGCGATGGGACAGGGCAGTCCTGTCCCTTAGGAAGGGTCTTCTCTTCTATGTATGGGGTAGGAACCAAGATAGGCCAGGACAACTACAGGTGTCTTGGACTTGATGTGGACAAGAACCTAAGGAGAGAACTCCAGTTTAAATCAGCGAACACAGTGGCAGAGACTGATAGATCATTCCGAAGTAGGGACTTTAGACATCTATGCGATAAGTATTGTAACCCCTGTATTACTGTCAATAAAGAAGACAATATAATCTTCAGTAGACACTGCAATTCCACAGATGATGCAGTCTCCTCCTTATGGTTATTACTGGCATTAGCTAATACAATTTTAGGGTTACTATCATAGCATTGTCCTAAGGGATTTATATTTATCTCCTGTTATACTCACGGAAAGCTATGAAGTGGGCATCTTATCCTGGTAGAGGAAACAGAAGCACAAAATGATTAAATGTTATTCCCAAAGTTATATAGCAGTTACATGTAGGGGCAGGACACACGTGAGAAAATGCAAGCATAGTGTATCTGTAAGTATTGAACATCAGTGTCAAGAACAAGGACTTAGGACTCTTCATGTCAAAATATTCCAGCGATCCATTTTCCATTTTGTTTCCATCTCTAAGATGTCGTCTTCCAGTGCCTGCCCTAGACCACTGGCCGCTGCAATAGACAGGAACACACTCAGGTATGCATTCACAGGTGGGCTCACATCCACACTTGGCAAGGGACTACTGCTTTCAGAACCCTGAACTTGCATATCCTCAGGAACACAAAGCAGGGAAGCATTCCTGCATGACAGTGTTTCTCCAGGAAGTTTCTGATTAATGAAATGCAGCTAGAGTATTGCCATGACCTAAATTCCAGGGATATTACATAGAGGACCCTGTTACCATTTGTACAATTATTGGTTCTCCTGGGAAGAACAGAAATAACAATGATTCCATGGCACAGACCAAGGCAATGAACTAAGGAGGAGATTGGAGGAGAAGAGAGGGTGGGGGTTAGACCTCTCAGAGAATTCTGTCAATCACTGCTTTTTCATGAGCACAGTAGGATTTGGCTTCCTGTGTGTTCCCAAGCCCCTTCATGCAACAAGCTCATGGCTGTTCTTTCTGCTTGCCTCTGATCTCAGAGGAGCACCTGAAAAGTCAGGCTTTGCAATGTGACTCAGGTTGTCTTGGAAAGGAAAGAGGATGCAATCTACAAGTGAAGACAGCAAAGAAGAGAGCACCCTCAGAGGCCAGTGTCCTTCACCTCTCCCGCTCCCACACGCTTCTGACAGCTTTTGCATTCCTTGGCTCAGCTCTTGGAGTAGTAACTTCTGTAAGATGAGAACTGAGACTCAGCCTATGATGAATAAAGGGATGACTCAAATTTGATCATACGGGGGAAAACATCCAAGAAGTCCGAAGATACAGAAGGAAAAACCAACTCAAAATCAGATTGTTTCTTCTGTTACACTCTCACAACGCTGATCGCATGTGACACCAGACGTGTGGGGTTTTCTATCCACTGGCTAGATACAATTTATTCTAATGCAATCTGACTCATTCTGTTGGAGATTGCTTCCCCTTGCTCCTTCAGATGCCAGCCCCAGGACCTAAGTTGTCATCTGTGTCCTCCATTACTCCCTCCTAAGGTTCACTCAGTAGCTTTCTGGTGTGGCTCACAGAACTCAATGTCTCACAGAACTCAGGTTAGCAGCTTCTCATAAAAGATAATAAAAAGGATGCTGATGAGGAGATGCGTAAGGTGAGGTATGGGTGGGAACTGTGGAGCTTCAAGGCTTCATCAAGCACCATCCTCAGGAACCTCCACTCATTCAGCTACAAAGAAGCTCTCAGAACCCTGTCCTTTGGGTTTTGATGGAGATTTCATTGCATAGGCATGCTTCAAGCACTGACGCTGACAACCATGTCAAAATGTGATTGGACCAAAACAAAGTCATCCCATCCTAATAAACTGGATGTGGAAGCTCTGCAAGGACCATTTGTTTTCATTGTTTTTGACCGTTTTATGCAACGTTCTTTCACCCTATGATTGGGATCGATCCCCTTCCAAAATAAAATCTTATGAGGTACTCTCAGACAAGGAAATAAAAAAACATTCCTTTAGGGCTACCTGCAAGATAATAAGGCATAGGTTTGAGTTTTTCTCATCTTCCTAGAGGAGGCATTCTAATTTCTATGATGCCTTAGCAGGGAGTTATGAACCAAGAGACACTGATGAAAACCAAGAAATGTGTAATGAACAAAGAGATGGAGAGATCAAAGGAGAACCAGCTAGTTCATTCCTGTAGAGAAAGGCAACCTTAGCCATGGAAGGAGATCAGGCATGGAACAAGGACTGCTACATCCACAGCTTTCACTGGCTTAGTACAAAGTTAATTGTCTGATCCAACAGAAGTCTAGGATGAGTCCTTCACACATGATGTTCAACACAGCAGGTTGGAGATGCAGGCTTATACTGTATTGTGGTCTCACCATCTCCCAGTACTCCTCGCCTTCCATCACAGGAAGGTTCTTATGGGCCTGAGTGACATTCATCACTTCCACCCATGTTCCTATTCTAAAGAGAGTGGCTGTGTGGCTCCACTTACATGCAGGGGCAACCACTCAATTACTTGCAGAAGGAAAGCTTCAACCTTTGCTTGGGTTTGCGCAGAACAATATAATAAGTGAGCCTTAAAATATTGTTTCAGCGGTGGACATTTGACCTAGTGGGTAGGACACGTTTGTATCTTAGAGTACCTGGCTTTGATACCCTGCTCTGGTTCCTAATTTCAGATTCAAGCTAACACAGAGTCAGGAAGGCAGTAGACAGTGGCTCAAGTAATTGGGTTGCAGCCACCCATGTGAGAGATCCTCTCTCTAAATCGTTTACGTATTCAAATGATCATTAGCAAGCCATGCATTTTATAGCAGTTTCCTGGTTTACTTCATGTGTCAAACAACACATGTGAGAAACTTGGATTTATCATTATTTGTTACAAAGTTTATTCTAAGCACCCATTTGTTTTACATTGCTGTAAGTTTGTAACTACTCTCAAGATTAACATTTTATGGAAAAGTGTATTTTGTTAGTATTTTTATGATATGATGAACATTCTGTTTGGCAAACATATAATATAAAGACATTGCAATGATACTTATGTAAATGTATGGGTTTTTTAATTTTAAGATTTTCTTGTTTATTTGAAAGGCAGAGTTAGTGAGAAAGAGAGAGAAAGAGAGCAAGCTTTATTCTGTGGGGTAACTTCCAAAATGGTCACAACAGGCAGAGCTGGGACAGGTCTGAGTGAGGATCCTGGAGTTTTCTCCAGATCTTCCACTTGGAAAAAGGAGCCCAGGTACTTGGTTCACCCTTTACTACTGTCTAACACAGCTTGGACATGAACTGGTGCCCGTGATAGGGTGCAGGCATCATCAAGAGAGACCCTCTACACCATGATACTGACCTCTGGGTTTGGACTTTTAAATAGCTCAAAGTTTTTAAAAATGCATTTAATGACGCTTAAATTATTTCCTTCATGTCTCAGGATGTCATCTCAATAAAACTTGTTCTGTGGTCCTTGTTAAGCAGATGAATATGTCAGCATGGTAGAAAAGAAGCTTTTAACTATGAGTCTATTGGTTCCTGGGTAATAAGGGGCCCCTACACAATGACTGTGAAATAGAATATTAGATAGAATATTAGCAATTCTTTCCATCTCTAAAACATAAGAAGTCTTTCCATATCTTTATACTTTCTAAGCATTTTGGTTCTGAACACAGAATAGCTGTACTCCATATGAGTGTAATGCAAGAAAAATGTGAATTTTACACTCCAGTTTAACATATCCAGCTTGAAACTGGATTAATTTTTATCTGTATCAACATAGCTATATATGAAGGTATTTTAAAACATTCATGGAAAATAGAGATATAAGATTATTATGGTACAAAAATTTTTGAAGTCCATGCACAGGATTTTTTTTTAATTAAAAAGTTTGTGGAGGAAGACTGTCATGAAAAAAACTGCCTGGATCCAAGGCTTTTCGCATCAAAACAAAATTATTATTTAATTTTATTTCCACAATTTTTCTGAAGTGCCCTTTTGAAAAATCATGGATCTATATTTATACTTTGTAAATGTTCTTCTATTACTCATGCCAACCAAATATCTTTATCACATTCTTAATAATGTCAGAGATTGTTTATTCCACTACTTCTTTTTTCTTCTATTACTTTTAGAACCCTACCTGCACCCCAACAGATCTGTATGTATGCATGTACACACACATACATACACACATATGGACACATTGCTTGAGAAAGCAGTTCCTGCCTTCAGGTTGGTCTTGATGTATTTTCACCAAATAAAGAAGATGGAAACGCAAAAGATCACAACCACAATGTAAGATAATAGATGAGATTAGGAGTTTTCAAAATTGTCCATAGAAAATATCTACTATTAAAAATCTGCAGGGATTTCAAAAATCTTTGTACCACAGATGACTTATTTTGTAGCTACATTTTTCTTAGAATTCTTAGTATCTGCCTAAGATCCAAGCAGCAGAGTGGAATGAATGACATGAAAGTGCCAATCTTTCAGACAGAAGACTGGATATAGCCAGGGAAGGTAGCCTCCTGTCTGAGATCCGTTACTTCAAAGGGCTATTCTGGAAGTTCTACAAAGCATTTCAACTTGCATCTTACTTGCAAGAGCTTCATTACCACTCCGTAACCAGCCACAAGGGACTCCAGCTGGATATTTTGTGTTTAAGGGGTGGAGAGGAGTGCTCACAGTTGGAAAAAATAGGGGCAGGTGGGAAGGAATCTGGACTTCAGGTAAGCTAGCAAGTTGGCATTACGCCTTGTGAGCCTTTATTGAGAAGGAAGTTCTAGAATTAAAACAAAAAATGGCAAAAGAAAAAAAATGCTCAACTCTTGATGTTCCAATTTGAATTGTGTTCTAGAAGGATCCATTCTGTCATTGTGACAATGGTCAGTTGGAAGATAGGGCAGAGGGGAGTAGAGAGGAGCAGTACAGTGTCAGGGCAGATGGAGCCTGAAGACAATTTCTGTATACTCCAAAGTTTTGCTACAGCATGAGGCGCAAGAAAGACAACGCATGACATAGCAACAGAAGCACATGACTGTAACTGCTGCCAGGCCGAAGGCCCCTCTTGACCTGGCCTGCAGCCCTAGTCATTCTAGTTAGAACATGGAAGGACACAGTTAAAGAACCAGTAACATGAGACGTTGCCCACTTTTCAGTCTTCCTGTGCCTGAAGAGATTTCCTCTGCATAGCTGGGAAAGATGATGATGGATGATGTGAAGCTCAGGTCAGCCACAGGACACTGTGAACGAACACAGCTCTTTTTAATCACACCTGGCGTGCCATAAATATACAGTTTGCCCTGCGTATCACAGGTTCTGCATGCGGAGAGTCACCTCAATTTCTGTGATGGGAAACGGTTGAGAGAAAAGTGTATCTGAACTGAACACATACACACTGATTCTCTTCACCTATATTGTGTTAAGCATCGTTAAGTAACTTAGAGATGACTTAAATATACAGGAGAATGTACCTAGGATATATGAAAATGCCACACTGTTTTATATAAGGGATTTGAGCACCCATGGATTTCAAAATGAGGGGGTGCTTGCTGAACCAATCTTGTGAATGCTGAAGGGCAAGCACACCTTACTCTATGAAACAGACATCCTAACTAGGCTAACACAGTAAAGAGTTGATATCTCTCCTTGCCCCCACGTCTTTCTCTTTTTCTTTTTGTTATGTTTGAGTGAGGGGTTCATTGCCTGAGCAGAATTAGGTCAGACTCAAGCTGCATATCAATCTGACGGAGGGTGGTTTGGTGCCAGTGTTGGTTAAATGAAAAGTGAAAAGAAAAATCTCTGAATCCAAATATGGGAATTTAGAAGGGGAAGGCTAATATTAGACTGCTCAAAAATTAGTACAAAAGATCTGGTTATCATCAGAAATCTGGGAGTTTCCACCCATGTCAATACTTTATTGCAAAGAAGCAGCACTCTTATACTGATGTGTTGAATGTATACTTTAACTCACAGGCTAAAATTTTACTTATGCATATTTTTATATGGAAAGTCTTTAAAATTAGTACACATTACTATGCCCCCATTTTTTTCAGGTTACTTACATATTTTTTAATTGTCCCCCTCCCCTTTCCAAACAGCTTCTAGCAGTCTTGCCTCCACATACAAATGACAACCTCATTAATGATGCTAATTTTATATGGTAAATATATTAGCACCACTCTCACACCAACTGCTTATGTTAAAAAATAATTACTAATTGGCTTCAGCAATGCATTATAAAAAAGTGGCTAATTTTAACTCATTTCCTCCTCCCCATTTTAGAAAAAAATAAAGTGATTTAAAGAAAGCAATCTGTTATACATAACATCGTGTCATCTTAAATTAAGGCAAACATGTGGTATTTAACCTTTTGGGATTGGCTCATTTCCCTTAGCATTATGGTTTCCAGTTTGGCCCATTTGGCCACAAAGAACTGCATTTTGTTTTGTTTAATAGCTGAGTAGTATTCCATGGAGTAGATGAACCATAGCTTTCTTATCCAATCCTCTGTTGATGGGCATTTTGGTTGCTTCCATGTCTTTGCAATTACTGATTGTGCTGCTATGAGCATAGGTGAATGTTATATGTTGTGTATAAACCTAAATTGAAATGTCAATGAGGTGGTCACAGAAGGTGGATAAGAAATCGCATTTACTTTTACCATATTGGTTACTCGTTACTATGTCAATTAATTCCATGGTGATGTAAATTTTTGCTGATGGTATGTTGGAGCTTTTAATTGATCGGGATGATAGTCTGCTGGCTCTGTCTTCAGACCAGAGAGTGTATACCTAAGAAGCCGTTGAACTTATCTGGACAATAAGATGCTGGACTCTATGTTTGGTATATGCTTGCAATGGGGGAATCTCAACTGAACTTGAACTGTGGTTATGCAACAAGGTGGAGGAATCCACCATGGTGGGAGGGTTTGGGGAGGGGTGGGGAGAATCCCAGTACCTATGAAACTGTGTCACATAATACAATGTAATTAATGAATTTAAAATAAAATTAAAAAAAAAAAAAAAAAGAAAGCAATCTGTTACCTGGAAGTATTTAGAAATTTGAAATGATCTTTGATTAGAATTTTTTAAGATTTATTTATTTTTATTACAAAGCCAGATATACAGAGAGGAAGAAAGACAGATCTTCTATCTGCTGATTCACTCCCCAAGTGACCACAATGGCCGGAGCTGTGCTGATCCGAAGCCAGGAGCCAGGAGCTTCTTCCAGGTCTCCCACACAGGTGCAGGGTCCCAAGGCTTTGGGCCATCCTCGACTGCTTTCCCAGGCCACAAGCAGGGAGCTGGATGGGAAGCAGGGCCGCCCGGATTAGAACTGGTCCCCATATGGGATCCTGGCATGTTCAAGGCGAAGACTTTAGCCACTAAGCTACTGCGCTGAGCCCTGCTTCTGATTTATTTACAGTACTCTTACAAGATATTGTGTGAACACCCACCCTTCCTACTCTTTGTAATGATGGGTGCATGTCCTCATAGGTCCTTCTCTCCCGCCGAGATACCCATTTGTATTAGTCAGGTTTTCATTAATTTATCTAAAATGCTCAAAATGAGTAATTTAGGAAGACAGAAGGCTTATTTTGGCGACCCCGTTGGTCTTGTGGCGATGGGAGAAGGCAGAGGGACAATCACAGGGTGAACCAGCAAGCAAGGGAAGCAAGACAGAACTTGGCTTATATAGGCCAACCCTCCTGGAAAAAGGTACTTTGCAAGAGCAATGCCTCAACTACCCAGAGCCCTTCCACTCAGGTCCACCTCCCAGATGCTCGCATTACATCAAGTCTCAGTCATACTCTGTCAATCATTAGCATTAATCTATCAGCTACAAAAAATGTTGGGGTTCCAATTTCTGCATGAGTTTGGGAAATCAAATTCTGTTCAAGCCCTCACACTGTTCTTCAGCACCTTCAGCTGTTTGAGTCCTCACCCTTAAGGTTATTCTCTTGAGATTAACCTCCTCTTGTGTTTGGAGTCTGGCACTTCAGCCTGGACCCCTACCCAAAACAGAATTTTTTGAATCAGTCTTTTCACATCCTAATCTGTTTTCCTATCTCATCTCTATCATTTTTCCAGCAAATCACAAACCAAGAATCAGTGTCATGTTTTTACTCTTAACCAGAACCACTGGGCACTGCTAGAGAAATTTAACAAGTCCATAATTCTACCATAAATTAAAATTTCAATTCTTGCTTTAATATTTTGCCAAAGATGTCTGCTCCTCCTTGTGGTGGGGCTAAGTGCTATTGTTGCCTTTCCCAGAGGACACGGGACCCTGCCCTCAGTAATGCCCTGATCCATTCTTCCAGCCCAGCTGGACTTTTGTTTTGTGGAGTATGCGTTAGTGGCAGGGAGGCAGCAGTTAGGGGCTGGACATGCGGGTTTCACATCTGACTCTGTCACTTTGAGCTGCATAATTTTGACAAGCTGCTTCCTTACAGTCTTTAGTTTTCACTTGTGTAACAGATATAGAAAGACAAGAATTTAAAATATTGATAACATGAATACAACTTAAACTCCAGTCTAATAATCTTTATATTTTATTTGTAGCAATCTGTTTGCTAAACACTAGTTTTAATTTCTGATATGTTGGGCCTACAAGTTTCGTCTTCTGATTGGTTTCTCTTTGTCCTACCTCTTCATTCTCTGGTCCATTTTCTTCTTTCTTATCCTCTTTAAGACTAATCAAGTTTTTCAAATATTTTTCCTTATTATTGATCTCTTTTATTTCATCTTTATCCTATTTTAGATTAATCAAGTATTTTAATTGCATTTTCCCTGTCATTTGAACTGATTTTCATGAACATTATGAATATATTTTTGTTTGGATTAGGGAATTGCTTCAGAGACACTGATGAAGATAGAATTCTTGATCTGCATAATACTATTCCTTTCTTCAGCACCTAGTAAATTCCTCCTTCTGCTCAAAGCTCTGTTACCACAGGAGGGAACAGCATGAGGCAAGAGCTCCATCTTTACAGTTTGTATTCTAAAGAGAAGGAGATGGTGAACTCTGGGATCAGATACTCTTAAATTCAGAGAGTAGTCAGTAACTGTGTGAACTTGGACAATAGCCTACACACAGTTTCTTCCACAATAAATGTTGGAATGGTACCTTACTTATAAGGTAATTCTGAGAGCAGAGAAAACATATGGAAAGTTCTAGCATAGCCAGGGAACATAAGAGGTTATTTGTGGTGTAATCACTTATTATTGTTATTTTTACTAATCTCTAAGAATGTGATTATTCTTGCCACAGAGTAGTATTATTAAATAAATGCCATTTCAGAAATACCTGCTTGTTCTCTCTGCCTGTAGAATAAAGCTGTATTGTATATACATTTTAAATGTTCATACGTTTTGTGCACTCTGTTTTATGAACACCATTTAACCCACATACACAGGCCTGCTATAGTACGATAAGACTTAGAATATTAATATTCATCTGTAACTTATGATGACATCTGCCATCTTCCTGGTAAAACTAGATATTCAAAATTAATGTTGTACTAATTTGGCTTTGATTATTGGCTTCTAAAAGTTTAATGTTCATGCAAAAATAAAATAAGCTAGAAAACCAGGGTATTGGCATAGTACTATCTACAAATATTCTTACCTGGAACTGAATAATTAAGAATGTGTAAATATCTTCTGAATTCTTTGGACCATAATATAATTTTTCAGATTGGACCTACTTGAAATTCAGCTTCTTTGTGATTATTCTTCCAATTTTAGTATATGTGCTGCCGAAGCAAGCACCTTTGTAATTATTCTTATGTCAGAATGATTTCTGCCACTGTTACATATTTTTTATTTATTTCCTTTCACCTCAGTGTCATAGATTGTGTCATTCATACAGTTCAATAAAAATACGCTTTTGGTTAAATATTCCAGAACAAGCGGTTTAACTAAGAAAATGTGGATGAATAGTGCGAGGGATGGTGATTCTAGAACTTCACTATACGTGAGTCACCTGGAAGAGACCAGAAAAGGAGAGAAGTGTGACATTTCATTCATGTCCGTTTAATGTCTTTGTCATTGAGTAAAATGGAAGGCTGGATTATCTCAAATGCAGTTTTCTCAACTCCACTCCCTGAGACTGACTCACAGATCGGTTATGAATAGTATCTAAATATCAAGAGTGATGCTGAGTGGGAATCTTTTATTTCTGGATTAGTATCCAGGAATAGAATCTGAAGGTGGATTTTATGCTATTATCACACTCCAAACTTTGTTTCATACAACCCTAGCTAAGACTACAACCTTGTTTTGACCTCATGTAAAGTTTTTTAAAATATTAAGCTATTTGATCATGGTCCTCAGTATGATGTGTAATTACAAACAGATAGATTTGTAATTATTGGAATTTTCCACTTTATATTTGTTGACCTTGGGTAACTGAAGGTATGGCAAGTAAAACTGCAGAGAAATGGGACTGTTGTGCAAATAGTGACAGTCACCTCGTTCTGCTGATGGTAGACAGTGTCTTCTTAACTGACTTAAGTTATTTAAATGAGACAATGATGAGCTTTCCTCAGGTGTACAGAATCAATGTGAAGCTTCAGCTTTATCAGACTGTACTGTTCAGCACCTTGTGATCTCGGGAACCTACCTTCTCTTGGTGTGCCTCATAGATCATGTGTGATTATAGTGGTTAACAGAGTAATACAAGGAAAGAATTCAATTCAGTGTCTAATATGTACTAAGTGCTCTCTTTGCCTATAGGACAAGTAGAAAAAGACTCCACATGCTGATGCCAAGAGAGGCTGAAGTCCTGCAGATACAGCGTATTTAAGGATCAGTTCTGAGAATCTGCATGCTTTAAAAAAATGTCCTTTTTTCTTTCAAAATAAATTGCTGCTTGCTTTTCAACACCTGCATGAGACAGATAGGTATAGAGTGGAAATTTTGTGCCTGTTAATCCCATAATCCAATCCTATTCACATTGGTTTTATAATGTGCTCTTTCTTTTGGGATTATAAAAGTAGATAAAGGTCTAGATTAATAGATGAGTGAACATATGCTAAAAAATAAATTTAGTAGCCTGTTAGTGAAATTTAAGTGATCCATACATAAAGGCTTCATAACTCTTTTAATCTTGACATATGGTTTACTTGTTGTGCATAATAAAATATTGAAAACGAAGCAAAGGCATCTACAGGTAGAGACTTCTGTCATAAATATTAGGTAGGAAGGAACAGGTGATGGAATTTAACTAAGGTGTGATATCAGCTTATTGTGTGTTGGATTTATGTTTATAAATTGTAGCACATCCTATAAATTAACACATACATTTAGATACAAAGCTGTAGAAGTAGATCCTTCTTTATGCCATATCCATATCAAGATTTATATCTGGGACACAACATATCACACACACACAGTCACAGAAAAGGTGGAAGAAGGTGGAAGTAAGAAGATAAAAAAACTGCAAGAGGTCATTGAAAGAAAATTGGTAGAGTCATTTATTACATGAAATCAAACAAAAGACTGAATAAAAGGACACTACATTCCTAATCCACATTCCTCTTCTAGTTTCAATTTTCTTCAAACCTTTTGAACTTTCAGAAACAGCGGGTCTCTGGTTCCAGCGCTTTGAGCATTCTGCCTGCTTTAGGAGGAAGGCAGCAAAGAGCCCCATCCCTGAGCATTCCTGGGGGAATTCATTAGCTCCTCCCTCAGAAGTGCATCCAAAATCACTTGCCTATCCCCACCCCTCATAACTGTGTTCTTTTTTCCTTTTCTTTCTTTTCTTTCAATATTTACAGCCTTGTCATGAGTCTCAGCAACAAGCTTTACCTAATATTCGCAAAAAGGCAGAAGAAAGATCATTCTAGAAAAAATAAAATATATATATATATATATGCCGTTTGAAGCAGATCTTGGATCAGTGCTTTGTGGAAAAAACATGATTTTTCATACAAAGAGACAGTCTTGTAAGCAGATTTGGTTCTTCGGGATATTGACCCAGGTGTCTGGAAAACTACGGAGCTTTCCAACATGAATCTGGGCCAGGAATTAGGGGAAAAGATGTGCTTCTCACACTTAAGTGAGAAAATATTGATGATGAGGGACTTTCAAGAGTGCATTTATTTTTAGAACTAAAACTGTGTGAGACAGAGGAGGGAACATTGCATTAAATTTCAAAGTACTATGCAAATAAAGCCTTGTTGTCCAAGTATCTGGCACTTACGCTTTAACCAATATTCAGAACATGTGTGAGAAATTGGAAACTTTAAAAAAATTTTTTAGCTCTTTTGTTGTTGTTGTTGCTATACAGTATAATTTGTGAAGTCAAGCTTTCAATGCTGGATTTGTTATGTCTTTGGGTGAGAATAAATCTGTTGTCAGGGACCTCAGTTTTCCCATCTGCACATCGGTATGCCAGAAGCATCTCTGTGATGCCTACACACAATTCATTTTGACTTTCCTGGAAATGGCAGTAATTATATCATAGCTATCTGAGCCAGATCTTCCTTATGTCTTAGCTAACCACCCAGGAGTCAGTGAAACACTTCTCAAAAGTACCATTAACGCTTCTCAATTGCTAGCTCCTTGTAGTTTAAGATACCCAGGTGGCTTTTAAGTGTTAACACAACTGCTGCCTGGGCTTCCAAGGAATAAAGCAAGCACTTGGAATGTGAAATCTGCTCATTATTTTCACATTTCTGTATTTTCTTTATAGGACAATTCAGTTAGACCACCCTCGAGTTTCCCTTTTACAAGAAAGCCCCCTCCTACCAAGGAAGAATATTTAGGGGGATTGTTCTGACATTTCCAATCTTAAAGAGATTTAAAAAATGTTTAAGTTGACAATCTGAAATTAAGGGTCAATAGTGAAAAACTGTATGTAATAACTGTGTGGTAGGTGTTAATAGTGTCTATTTTTTTGTGCTCTTGTATTTGTAACTATAGCTATTTAAGACTCAGGCTTCAGAGAGAGAAGGCAAGGAAAGAGACTAATTTGCTAAACCATAGGGTTCAATAATTATAAAAATTATGGCATCTGTCCAATCGCACCTAAATAAAATCTGTGTGTGTCAAGGGATTCAAATGGCTGACACAACATCTTGAATTTCACTCTTGAGGGTTTACTAAATTTTCAGAATCACAATAATTGCCTTGAGATGTTCAAAATTACACACTTGAATCTTTTGGTAAATTATATGTGAAGATGTGCTTTAAGCATTTTGTAAATTTATAATTGCTTTACATGGTGTTGTATTGAAAAGTGTCTGGGCTTCAAAACAGAAAACAAAATACCAATGATTTTTTTTTAAATAGTAGACAATTTGAATTAAAATGTACATTATAATTATTAAACTTTATTCCAAGATATATTAAAATATTTGAGGTAGAAATGTTAACTAATTTGATTTGATCATTGTGTATTAGATATGCATATTAAATTATCACACTATACTTGTAAACATATACAAATAAAATAGTATTTTGAAAGTATGCATACTATGAAAACCATGAAGAGACTATGTCAAGCCAGTGGATTCTGAAGAGATTTCATCACGCTTGGAGCGGCGAGATTGGCAGCAATTCAGAACTGTAGAACTATCAAAACAGCATGAGCAGTTCCCTCGGAGCATGCCCATGTCGGGGACCTGGGATGGGTGGGAGGCTGTGTGGGGCTTTTCCCCTTATCTCCCCCTTACCCTGGATACAGAAAAAAAATAATAATAATATTAATGTGGAAACAATGGTCTTACCCACTTTTCTGTAGCCCTTGACCCTTTGTGCCCTAATCAACTATGTAAAAGTTGCCAAAATAAAATAATTTAATAAAAATTTATAGTCCAAATTAAGAAAAATATTGCACAGTTCTATCTAGTGTTATAAATTAAGATCATAATATTTCATTACCTTTTTCTATATATTTTATAATGACATTTAACTCTGTATGGTGTTATTATAATTTCATCAACCAATTTCTTATTATTAGAGATATAAGTTTTTTAATACCCAATATATATCATACATATAAAGTGTCAATGAACATATCTGCAGGTGACTGTATAGATCTTTGATCTGCTATTTATTTTGGGCAGAAACAGAACTTACATTAAGAGAAAATGCAGGGCTCGGCAGCGTGGCCTAGTGGCTATCCTCGCCTTGATCCCATATGGCTGCTGGTTCTAATCCCGGCAGCTCCACTTCCTCTCTATCTCTCCTCCTCTCAGTATATGTGATTTTGTAATAAAAATAAAATAAATCTAAAAAAAAAAGAGAAAATGCAAAATTTGCTTATATGTTTATTTAAAAATCCATATCTTTATTGTTTCCAACATGATGTTTTGAAGTATATGGACAGTATGGAATGGTTACTTATAGCTAAGTAAAACATGCACTCTGATTATCATTTGTGTCATATCACCCGCTCTTGCAGCATATTGTGTGAGTACAACATTTTACCATTAACTGTAGTCATCAGGCTCAAAAACAGACCTCTTTTATTTAACTATAATTCTGTATCCTTTAACCAACATCTCCCCAGCCTCCCGCCCTAAGCTCTAATAAATACCATCCCACCACTGCTTCTGTAAGATCAATGTTTTTGGATTCCACATGTCAGAGATCAAACTCTATTTGTCTTTCTTGGTTTGGCATATTTCATTTAGCATGAGATTCTCCAGGTTCATCCATATTGTTGCAAATGAAAGCATTTCATTCCTCTTTATGGACTAACAGTATTTTATTATGTATCTGTAGCCTTGTTTTGGCCATTCATCTCTTGGCTCTTGTGAACAATGCTGCAATAAACGTGGGAGGACAGATGGGTCTGTGCACTTTATATTCCTAACTGCTCCCTTTTCCCTACATCCTCTTTAGCAGTTGTCATTTTTTGAGAGGAGGGGTCAAAAAATACAATAGCTATTGAAAAAAATGTGAAGTGATAGCTCACTATGATTTTACTTTTTGTTTCCCTGATGATGAGAGGTGCTGAGTTTTTCAAATATGTACCAATCGTATCTTTGTCTTCTTTTGAGAAATGTCCTTTGTCCATATTTTCATTGGATTATTTACTTGATGCGGAACAGTTTGAGTTCCTCACATATTTTGGATTTTCATCCATTATAAGAATATTTGGTTTGCAAATATTTTCTTTTTGTAGATTATCTCCTCATTCTGTATAAGGCAGATTTATCTTGGTTATGATTTAATACTTCACTATGCTGGTATAAGTTGAGTTTGTTGAAAGGTTGTTATGGCAAAGAATCAAAAAATAGGATCACAAGAAACCCCAACATCAAAGTATTCATTTTGTAGTGTTCATGTGAAGATGCGGTATCTCACTATAAATATTAGCAATCTGGGGACAGGGAATCCATACGCTGTATCTGGAGGACAACCAGTGCTCCTGTCATAGGAGACAAAGGGGACCAGTGTGGTATCTGAAATGGTGTTCAAGGGAATGTCTTTAAAAAAAAAAAAAAGAAATTTCATTTATCTGAAAGCCTGCATGACAGATTGAAGACAGAATACACTACCTATTTTCAAGCCAAGGTAACCTCTAACATCCTAACAACTTTGGCATCTTAAAATAATTGCAAACGTAAGCATGAGATGTTGTAGGTTACGTGCAGGCTGCTTCTGCTTTGGAAACTCTCAAACTGCACAATCTCAAAAACGACATTCCCTGGGGCAAGAACTGTGGCACAGTGGTTCAACAGCAAGCTGTAATGCCACCAGTGTTCACTCTAGCTCCTCTGCTTCTGCTCTGGCTCCCTGCTGACGTGCCTGAGATGACGGCAGAAGATACCCCAAGCGTCTGTGTTTTTGCCACCCACAAGCATGACTTGAATGAAATGCCTGATTCCTGACCTCAGAGAATGAACCAGTAGATGAATGATTCCCTCTCTCTGGATTTTTACCTTTCAAATAAAAAAGAATCTTTAAAAACAAATATGTTTCTTAGATTTTAGGAACATCTTGTTGGGCTGTGCAGCGCTAAATTGCTATTGTGGGTTGCTTCTGTTTTTCATAATTTCAACAAAATTAGGCTTAAAGTAAAAATTAGATATCATTTGTAACAATTGCTTTGAAATCTGAACATGAGTGAAAGACAGATAATTCTGTGGGCTTAACTATAGTCCTGTTTTCCTACTAATAACTTTTATGTCCTTGTTCTCAAAGCCATCTAATGCCAGGAAGATAATTTCTTCAACTAAATTTAAGAATAGTACGGAATAATTATACCCAGTAAGATTACAGTTAAAAGAAATGTACCAAAAGAATCACTAGTGTTTGAATTCCATCTCATGAAAACTTAATTTTTGCCTTTATTCTCCAGCGCAGGTGAAATTAGATTAGGTCTGAACAATGCATTATGTTTACTGTTACTTGTTACATTGCAACCTATTAATAGGAAACCAATGAGCTCTTTTAAATGAAATCCAATTCAATAGTATTGGTTTGAAAACAAATAGAGCACGTGTGATTTACTTGTTTTTGAAATTAACCTATCAGGTGCTGATCTCTATAATTAGAGACTCCTAATTCATAATTCTCTGAATCACTGATTTTGGCAAGCAAACGCTGGTAATTTTCATTTCACAACAAACATAGTGCCTCAGACAGTAATAAGCCAGAACAAAACACATGCAGGTTTAATCAGGTAACAAAGCATGTCAAATGCATATTCTGAAATAAGGGAGTCTGGCACATGGAGTGTGAGCTTCTGAGAAATCCCTGAGGGGATAGTATAGTCTGTGATCTGCACCTCTTCACAGCTTCTGCTGACACCTTTAAGAGAGAGAGAAGAAAAATACCTTACCAA
This sequence comes from Ochotona princeps, assembly GCF_030435755.1. Classification (NCBI taxonomy): domain Eukaryota; kingdom Metazoa; phylum Chordata; class Mammalia; order Lagomorpha; family Ochotonidae; genus Ochotona; species Ochotona princeps. The sequence continues at coordinate 52,276,099 of NC_080843.1, forward strand.
GAGCAGACATCAGTAATCAAAATAAACCACCCTTAATGGGACTTCCGGGAGCCAAAGACAGACAGACAGACACACGCACACACCCCCCAGAGCACGCTGACATAAATGTGCATATACAAAAACACACATGCAACATGCATAGCCACACACTCTAGTGTATCTACCAACCGAAATATAGATGCAAAATTGTTAAGTTAAAGCTTGTGGTACAAATACTAGTAAAACAAGAGGAAAAATCATTCTAATTTCCTAAGTTAATATGTTGAAGTTTGACTTTAGTCCGTAGGATTCGCAACTAGTCATTACAGAAATCTGGAAATAACTATCCAGCAGGAAAATCAAGAGTGTGGATATGCCTCAATGATAATTCCAGGGATTCTGAGTAAGGATCTTGACACCTGAGACCCATGACACACAAACTGTCCAGGATATTTGTAAGGAGAAGAGTTTATAAAATATGTCTTGCATAATCTACCTCTCCTATTGAGCCACATCCACCAGCAGACATGCACCACCCATATTGTATCTCTCTTACACTGAAGTGACCAAGTGGGCCCACCAGCCCAGCATGCTCCTTCTCACTGCTATGACTCGACCTGTGGAGTGCAGAATCCACAAGGCTAAATGCAAGTGCCCATCCCAAGCTTTGCTCACTGAAAATCCAGGCATGAGATTTTAGGATTCCCCAGCCCAGCAGAGCCACAATCTATTTCTAAGAACCTCATCGGCTTTTTCTGAGGACTATCTTCCCAAGGGCAGACTTTGTCACACACCATCAGCCCCCAAAAGTGAGCATGGACTAGCTGTTGGGATGGCTTTGGCTTGGACCTGCACGGACCCATAGGTTTGTGCTTAATATCTTTGATGGCATAGACAGGGTCAAAACAGGAAATAGATGGGTGTGTGTCCTGGAACAGATTCTTTGATCCACTCTCTCCTGGCTTCATGCCTATTAGGAAAGGATTTGGCCACATTTCTGCAAAGAAAACTTTTCTAGGTCTTCAAGACTTGAGTATGATGACTTGTTTGGCTTCTTTTCATTTTCCTGTCTTTTGATGACCAAAGTCCTTCCTCTGCAGCTTTCCATGGGTATTTGAGATCCAGTGAAAAACTTATTTTCAACAGTAATCATGAAAAGAGAAAAGAAAAAATAGTGAAAAGTTTCACTTGTGACATATATATATATATATATATATATATATATATATATATATATGAAAGTACTACAAAAACTTTGTGAAAAAGTAGAATTTCAAAGGTAAGCTTGTTTTGTTGAAAACATTTTTGGAAAATAATGTATAGTACACCTTTTGCCTGAACTTGCTGCAGCCCTCTCGTACAATCAAGATAGTACAAACAATATTATAGCAAAGAAACAAATCAAGTAAAGAACTGAACGTTTTAAAATTGAAGTAATATATGCTATGGAAAAGGGTAGAAAATGTATCTCTTGGGTACAATCATGAAACGTATTCACATTTCAATTTAATGTCAGGTAAATCCAACTGTATGAATTGAAAGTTCATAAGGAAAGAAGTTAACTTTAATGGTATTATTTATTATAGTAAAATAGTGATAATTCACATTTATCAAACAAAAACTCATGCTATGCAATTTGCCTTTTTTCCTGTTTTAAATTTTAAACACAAAGAAAATGTTGCACAGTCAAAGTAAGTAGCCACATTGAAAGGGTTCAAGTTCCATGTTTGCTCTGTACATTCACCCTTTGCTATGGACTGAATGGTATCCCTCCTTTCCCAAGTCTCATTCTGCATGCCCATCTTCCATATGTGGAGATGGCGCTTAAAGGAGTAGTTCAGGTCAAGTGAGCATGTAAAAGAGGGCCCCAAACTAATCAGTAATAATAAAAAAAAAAACCTCACAGTTCAGCCATCGCTTGGGAGGCTCACAGTGAAAAGACTGGGACAGCACACAGTAAGAAGACACCCTTTGCAGGCTGCAGAGAGGGGCCTTCCTAGAATCCAGCCCTGACTGTAGACTTAGCTTTCGGAACAATGAGGAAACCAATTTTTACTATTTATGACATTCAACCCATTATATTTGATTATGGCAATACTATGACACTAATATCTCATTATTGTTACATAATTTATCATGAATCTAAGATCTAGGCACAAAAAGAATCTTGATTGAATTTGAACTGTAATACTGCATCAAGGTGGAGGAATCCACCGGGGGGAGGGGAGGGGGAGGGAGGGGGGGATACCCAGAGCCTATGAAACTGTCACATAATGCAAAATAATTAACAATAAAAAAAAAATACATAATGCTACAGTAAGTGCAGACATTCAGCATTTTCAGAAAAGCTTGTGAAAGAAGCACCTGCTACTGTACTGGGGAGGGTTAGGAGCTGGAGTTCTCTGCATGCACACCTGGATAAATGACCCTGTTTATTAAAGAATCCAGGAAGTCTGCTACCCTGAAGCTTACAATGCTATATAAAATAAAATTTCTATGTGTAAAAGTCAACTTCCACAAAGAAATTCAGAAATTACCCTGTTAAACCACAAATGATAATTTTTTTAGAAGAAGAAGCATTTTACTACTGGTATTGTTCAGAACTGCCAGTTCATGGAGATTTAAAAAAAAAAAAAGGAGGGCCCAACGCATTAGCCTAGTGGCTAAAGTCCTCGCCATGCACACTCTGGGATTCCATATCGGTGCTGGTTCTAATCCCGGTAGTCTCTCTTCCCATCCAGCTCCCTGCTTGTGGCCTGGGAAAGCATTTGAGGATGGCCTAAAGTCTTGGGCCCCTGTACCCATGTGGGAGTCCTGGAAGAAGCTCCTGGCTCCTGGCATCAGATTGGTGCAGCTCCACCCATTGCAGCCTCTTGGTGAGTGAATCATCAGATGGAAGATCTTCCTCTCTGTCTCTCCTCCTCTATATATCTGACTTTACAATTTAAAAAATTAAATAATAAAAAAGCAGAGAGATTTTTAGTTGATTTGTATCTTTGCTTTTAATTCTTTACTAACTCAAAAGTTGCACCACCTTGTCAACTTCCCTGGATGGGGGAAACCATTTCCACCAGTTGGCCTTTGATAGACCAGTGCCCCACCTCTCACTCAAAGCTTCTGTGAAGCATCATGGGACAAGATCCACAGGTCTTTCATCACACAAATCAGAGATTATGATACAAGGTGCAAGGGAACTTCCTATTTGCCAAGCGGACTTCAAGCATGAACAGAAGTGCCTAGAACAAAGGGTCAAGTCTTTCCTTCAAATCGGCCTGATACCATTTATACGTGAGGTAAAAGTAAAGGGATAGAGGATACATTGAGCAAAAGTCTAGTATTTCCTAGACTTTTCAAGAGATTTTTAAATTACCTCTTAGTTTATTAATATATGTGTTACCTATATAAAATAATATATGCTATATAGAAGACAAATTTCACAGACTTTGTAAGCATGATTTTAAGAATGCAATAATACTTTTCTCCCTCCTTTTTTCCCTTCCCCTTCTTTTCTTTCCTTTTCTAACCTTTTAGGATGATACATTTCCAATTTACTTTATAATCAGTCTCAATGCTCCTCTCCAATGAAGAGCTCTACAAGTAAAATTGATTCCTCAGGAAAAGAGATGAAGTGTAAATAACAATCAAATCATGAGATTAACATTTATACTTTGTCAGCATATGATGAAGAGGAATGTTTTATGCAGTCTTTTAAAAAATAGATTTATTTCTATTTGAAAGACAAATTTACAGAGAGAAGGACAGACAGGGGAGATCTTCCATTCACTGGTTCATTCCCAAAATGGCCTCAATGGCCAAAGCTTAGGTGATCTGAAGCCAAGAGCCTGGAGCTTCTTCCCAGCCTCCCAAGTGGGTGCAGGGACCCCAACATCTGGGCCATCTTCCGCTGTTTTCTAGGCCATAAGTTGGGAGCTGGATGTTCCTACCAGCACATGAACACACGTGTACATACAGGATGTCAGAGCTTGTGAGTGAAGGATTAGGCTACTGAGTCACCATGCTGGCCCCATGCAGTCTCTTTTTGGGCAGAACTCTTGATTCAAGTGATTATAGATGGAGTGCTAATAGAAGCCCTGGATTCCACTGTTGGATATTTCTGTGGGTTTTGTCATCTCCCATGTCATTTATAGCTCAGAGGGTGCATTTTTAACTAACAACTACAACAGCAGAACTCAAAAAAAGGTGGGAATTTGGCCGAGAGGTTAAGACATCACATCCCACATCAGAGTCCCTGGATATGATTTCCAGTTTCCTGCCAATGCAGACTTAGTGGTAGCAGTGATGGCTTAAATAGTCCAGTTCCTGTTACCCACAAGCAGGTAGTTCCTGGCTCCAGCCCTGACTCAACCTAGCTGTTGCAGACATTTGGGGAGTGACCCAACAGATATGAATGTTGTCTTTGTTTCCTTTCATCCTCCCACACAAATAAAAATAAATAAATCCAAATCAGTGGCCAATATCAGACCTCTGGCATGGCAAGCAACCCTTTGACAAGGGTCATGCCACAAAATCGGAGCCTATGGCAGCCCTCTGCCCCGATGCCTCATCAGTGACGTAACAGCAGAAACCTGTTGAAAGGACTGGTGGAAGTTCTGACCACAGCCATTGGAGACTCTTAATCTCTTCTTGAGCTCTTTTTTGAAAAATGAGGAAGTAAATAATACTTCTTAAATCTATGGTACTCGAAGCAGTGATCTGACCAGGTAATTACCACATCAAACCCTAACTAGCAGAGTCAGAAGCAATAGTCAAAATCTCTTTGTCTCTGTGAGGTGATGGGGGTCTCCTGAGGTCGCTGTGTACTTCTGAACATAGTAGAAGCCACACTCAGAGGCATGGCATTACTAACAAATGTGTATACAGACACTTGGTAGTAGTATTACAGGATAATTTAAACTTCAGATGACTGGATAGAGTGGAAACGCATTGGTGTTATGTTCCCAGCACGATTTCACAATTGCACAACTGTTTGATATTTTTTTTAAAGATTTATTTATCTTTATTGGAAAGGCACATTTACAGAGAGAAGGAGATACAGAGAGAAAAACCTCCTGTCCACTGGTTCACTCCCCAAGTGGCTACAATGGCCAGAGCTGATGATCCAACGCCAGGAGCCAGGACATCTTCCAGGTCTCCCATGTGGGTGCAGTGTCCCAAGGCTTTGATCCGTCCTTCATTGCTTTCCCAAGCCACAGTCAGGGAGCTGAATGGGAAGTGGAGCACCCAAGACATGAACCAGTACCCATATGGGATCCTGGTACAGGTAAGGCAAGGATTTAGACACCAGGCTATCATGGTGGGCCTTCAATTGTTTTACACTTCCATGTAACATTTGCATAACTGCAAGACCATTCATTGGTGCTGGAATTAAGTAGATAGAGGTTGATGCTGAACAAGTCTAACATGATGGAATTAATCATTCATTCTGTCCATCTGTATCCTCATCCTCTGAATGAAGTCATATCAATACAGAGGTTCAAGATAAGGATCCAATAGTGTCTCAGTTATACTCTGCTGCTGGAGGGGTATGCTATAATGAAGTGTAATCCTCTTTAGGAACTGGACATCATCATATGCCACTTTTCATCCAATACAGGTTGTTGGATTCTGTTCCAGTACAGAGAATTTGGAACAGAAGAACAAAATGAGGTTATCTCAGTTGTGTCCATATGTGGGTAACAGAGACCCTGCTGTGTACTCCTGAGAGTGAAGAACAATAGCATCCTTATACAGACCTCGAATGATGTTTTGCATTATCCTCTTGGCAAGATTCTTTTTTTTTAAGATTTATTTTTATTGGAATGGTGGATATACAGAGAGGAGAAGAGACAGAGAGGAAGATCTTCCATCCGATGGTTCACTCCCCAAGCGGCTACAACAGCTGGTGCTGAGCCGATCTGAAACCAGGAAACTCTTCTGGTTCTCCCATATGGGTGCAGGGTCCCAAGGCTTTGGGCCATTCTCGACTGCTTTTCCAGGCCACAAGCAGGGAGCTGGATGGGCAACAGGGTCGCCAGGACAAGAACTGGCACTCACATGGGATCCCAGTGTGTTCAAGGTGAGGACTTTAACTAATCCACTATCGCGCCAGGCCTGGCAAGATTCTTTTGAAACTGTCTCTCTATAGCATTTAGGACTTTTTCTCAGTTCTTTTTCCTCTGTCTCTCCCTCTCTCTCTTTCTCTCTCTGTTCTTATTCCTTCTTTCAAAAATCTAAAAGCTTATTTTTAAAATTCATTTGATGAGAGACAGAGAGAGAAAGAGAGAGAGAGAGAAATCTTTCATTTGCTCAGTTCATTCCCTAAATAGCTCTAAGAGCCAGGGCTGGACTGGATTGAAGTCAAACTCTCCACCCTCATCTCCCACATGATTGGTAGGGGCTCATGTAAGTGGACCATCAGCATCTTCTATCTTCCATGGCACATGAGTGGGAAGCTTGATCAGAAGCAAATACCAGATGCCAGTATCACTAATAGCGTTTTTACTTGTTTTACTACAACACCATCTACCACACCTGCACCCAGCCACCAACCCTCCCACCCAGTACACACACCCTTGGCAAGGTTTTGGAAATGAAAAACAGTCATCGATATGCTCCCAAATTCTATATTTTAAAACTCTGAATTGAATCAACTAGGGGCTCATTTCCATTGACCATGGCCAATCAATTCCATCAACAGATACTCTAGGTATGGGTTGGGGGAGGATGCATGGGCATGGAGAGAAGTGACAACAGGAAGTAATGGATACTTATTAGGATCATAAAAGGTAAAGGTGGAAAAAGAGCAGTGAATTCCACCAGAGAAGAATGTCCCATCAAGAGGAAAAAAAACTTAAAAGATTTTTTTTGCAGGGTGGGTCCACTATTTTAGACTCTCAGAAGTAATAAAGGCAATGTATTCTAGAATAATTGTTCTTTCCTGTGTTGTTTCATCTCAATGGAACTCTTCCAGAAAAGAATACCTGCATCACTCTGGAAATGAATAAAATTTCTACTGTTGAATCTCAATTCTTAAAAATTTCAAAGAAAACTCAAATATCCCAAAAATGTATTCACACTTGGATAGTGTTTCTTCTGTATGATGTGCTATTCTTAATAATTACATAACGTTTACCTTTTATCTATATAGTGATTACTGAGCAAAGACTTGACAGATAAAAATGAAGCCAATACAAATGAAGGCCTTTTTTTCTCTTTTTTACCTTTTTTTTTTTGCTTCGTCCTCCCTTTCTCCTTCCTTCCTTCCTTCCTTCCTTCCTTCCTTCCTTCCTTCCTTCCTTCCTTCCTTCCTTCCTTCCTTCCTTTCTGTTTTACTCATTAGATGATCAGTTTATATCTTTAGGGTTTATTGCTTTATATGAATACAGCATAGTTCTGTACTAGTAAATGCATTTATATAACAATTCTTTGTTGTATGTGAGATTCAGCAATTGCTAAGGACTACTTATTCTGGCATAAAAGGTAGAATTTTCCTTAATTCAAGAAAGTCATGGTCTGTGGAGGAGATGCACTTACAAGCCAGTGATGACAACACAAAGTAACCATCTTGTTGGTAAAAAGGGCATGTATGAGAGTAGGGGCATGTGGTGATGCTCAGGAAAATTTTACTTGAAAAAAATCCTACAGTAAAAATTATGAAAGAAATGAATCAAAGGCATCTTTAAAACTTCTTTTGAGGGTATTGGTAAAGTTGTGAATAATTTTTAAAAGTTTACAACAATTCATTCATTTGATATGAGTGTATTTAATAATATTGTTTTCCTCTCTTGTACAATAGAGTGGAGAAAAGAAAGACATTGGTGTTAATGCAAAGTCATTTCAGTTCCAAATTCATGAAAATGTTCATCAGTTAACAGAATGAGTAGCCACTAAATCAATCCACTGGAGTTTGCCATGGTAAACACTTGATTCTAAGGGAATCTTATTAGATTTCAGAATGTTCTTCCTTCCTTCCTTTCTTTCTCTCCCTCTCTCTCCCTCTCTCTCTCTCAAAATCATTTATTTATTTTGGAGACAGAGTGACAGAGAAAGGATTCGGGAGAGAGATAGAAAGAGTCGAGAAGGAGAAGAGAAGAGGAGGAGGAGGACAAGGATGAGGAGGAAGAAGGAGAAAGGAGGAGGGGGGAGAGACTCTATCTGCTGATTCCCTCCCAGTATTAACATGGCTAGGCCACAATCAGGAGCCAGGAATTCCATCTGGATGCTGGGACCTGAACCAAAGCTACAATAGTGGTGGCATTCTTGCAAGGAGTGGTTTAGCTACCTGCCTTATACTTATACTGCTGGCCCCAAAGTGGCTCTTTTTAAGTTTACTGACACTCCAAGATGGGTGTATTTTTAATTATTTAGGTAAAATGCTTTTGAATGAGCTGGAAATCCTTGCTACGACACAATTGATAACAGCTCAGCTTCATCCATTTGAGAAGGTTCCTAAGAGGGCTCAGGAAACACCAGAGTAACCAGCACCATGACCGCAGCCATTTGAATCAATGATTGAACTCTGTAGTTGGGTCACATGGGTGTCTAGTGACATTTATACAGTAGGAGTGATTTGCAGCAACTTCCTCACAGGAGTGCACTCTGCTAGCTGCTAGTAGAAGGGGAGGAACCTGATACCCAACTGATGAGACAAAATTCCATGTAGATGGGGAGGACAGACAAGTGAAGAACTCTATGTGGCTGTTCCAAGTGGCAGCTGGATCCTGATGTTAGGACCCTAGCAACTACAGCCATAAGGCAAAGATATACGGTGAATCCCCTAGATTTCCCCTTAAGTTCCACTGAAGGGGGAACAAATGCTTTGATCTTCCTCCTAATTACACCTTTGTGGGGAAACACCAGTGCTTGTCAGCACTCACAAAGCAACAGTTGTAGGTATCTATGTGGAAGGCTCATGCCTCTGCAGATGCTGCAAAATGGGGTAGCAGCATTTTTAATAATCTACTATCCTGGTGGAATCACTTGATGCAAAGGGAGCTGTTATCACTGGGTTGGACTGTAGTTCAAGTCCTGAAGCCCACGACAAGCAGGAGGATGTGTTTTGGAAGAAGAGGCTGTTGACTCCCCATTTTTTCTTGGATGTTCTTCCACATGTAGGTCAATCAGTCACTGTGGAGGTGACATTGGGGAGCAGCAGGAGCTTAGAATATGACCTGTGCTCCAGAGTGTTGCTACTACAAGGAAAAAAAACCCTCAAAGAAATCTCAGAGGTGGTGTAGGCAAACACTCAGATTTTAATGACAAGTATCTCAAGGCTGGTAGAAGGCAATAATTTCTTTCAGGACACATTACTGGTGTCAAGGTAGTTTTAATTCTTCCTCTAATGATCCTTTTGAACAGTGCAATTGGCTGTGCCGGCATTCTGCGTTAAGCTGCAGCCTGTAGGACTAACATTCCACATTAAAGTGCCTGCTCAAGTGCCAGCTCTTCAACTTCTGATCCAGCTCTATGCTGATGTGCCTCAGAAAATAGCATAAGATGGCCCAAATGGTTGGATCCTTGTCATCCATGCGGAAATCCCAAATGGAGTTCCAGGCTTCTGCCTTTGGCCTGGATCGGCCCTGGTTCTTGCATCCATTTGGGGAGTGAATCAGCAAATGAAAGGTATTTTTCTATTTCTTTCTCTCTCTTGTTTATTTTGCCTTTAAAATAAGTAATCTAAATATTTTTTTTCAAAAGGATACTTGGCGTATACATAAACTCCAAAAACAATGAAAAATGGAAGTAAACTTTGGTGCAAAAAAATGTTTAAAATTAAGCATAGTTTTTTTCCATACCATATACTTTCCATGAAATTATGGAACACTCGTGTGTGAGTGAGTGTGTGTGTGTGTGAAAAATGAAGGGTTGTCTTCTTTCACAATATGATGAGTCAGATACCACAAAGGAAAAGACTTCCACCTACAGCAGTAGAGTTACTGATGAGTAAATTCTGTGCTTTGCCTTTCGCCATAATCATCCATCAGATGAGCAAATTCTGATAGCTGAATAGGGTTTCACTTTCAACCTCAGACTGACAGAAATGGTCATGATTGATTCAAATGCCCTGTGAACAGAAGCAATCTGACTTCTCACACCTCCAGTGGAGGCTGGACCATGATGGTAGAGTGCTGCTGGTCTCAGTTCCAAATTCTTCTGGTCTAATGGATGCCTGAAGAGCATGGTTTGATTTGGCCATCTGTACCGTGATGAAATCTACACGGCTGGTTAATAAAGCCAGAGTTCCAACTGAGTATGGACAAATTTGCTGTGCTGCTCTGTCAAGGAGTCAAAATCCAGCTTAGCTCTGTAGTGGCTTGACAGTAATAATTTTTCTATGATCTAACAAAGTTTAACTCTACTGAGCTCTAATTTCCTGGATAGGGCTCTGTTCAATTACTCATTAGGGTACCTTACTGAAATCAGTTCGCTTTTACCAGACAAAGGTGTTTAAGAACAAGCAAGGAGTTAGTGTTTCGTTCTGCAAGGGATTCTCCCCTTCCCCCAAATGGGAAGTCTTATCAAGAATTTTTGTATGTTAATAAGAGTTAGATTTCTCAAGATAGGTAACTCCAAGAAAGTGATTTCAGGGTTAAACATCACTTGGTTCCATGATCCCATGTAACAGACTTACTCTAAATCACATGTGCTAAAAGATATTTGTTGAAAGGATACGAGGCTATACTTTGGAAACCAAGGGCAGAAAGCGGAGCTTGGAGTGCATGATGGTCAGGACTGGAGAACCAAGGAAACATCTCCCAGATTATATCGTGGGATAAACAGCTGCACATCTTTGTGTCTCCTGGCACGTCAGCATTATTTCTTACTCTGCAGCCTGACTTTTCCAGAACAGTGTCAGAAACAGGCTGCTCAAAGCTGGGCTCCATGTCGCTTCCCTATTTCAGCTGCCCAATGAACTGGCCTGGGTTCTACAGTTCTTCTGCTAAATCTCTAAGAGACAGGGACATCAATAGCTTTAGTTTAATTAGAGTTTAAATGGTCTAGTCCACTTTGTCCACCCTTAATTCCATCAGGTATAGCCAGGGACTAATTGCCAGGTTGAATTTTTACATGACCAGGACCCAGACCCATGAAAGGGATGGGAGGAGGCAGTTCTCAGACAAAAGAGGCACTCTTGAGGCAGCCTCCAACAGTTGTCATTCTAGGAATCAGCACACACTGATTCATAGACGCCACAGAATGCCTTCTCTCAAAACCTTAGGTTTAGCAGAATGAATAAATTGTTTGAGACATGAAAATGAATGGAAAGTGCTGTCAATTGCCCAAGTTAGTTTGAAGCCCGAGTTGTTAGGCCCTGACTCAGTCTTTGCAACTGGAACACTTCTCTTTCTCGCTGTGAGGGCTGGCTGTAGAAACTACACGGCTTTCAAAAGTTGGCCATTTAATTTTCACTGAAGTTTGGACAGAAAATCTAATCGATGTGTTGATTCTGTCACATACTTTAACAAAGAAAGTCTGTCCTTTCCGTGCACAGGCTGGTTTATCTGGGAGTGCCCTGGTCCTTTGAGAAGGTATCTATTTTCCCTAGATCAAATGGACATGGCTCAGCTGGAAGAATGTGGCATTTTTCCACCAATAAAAACTTGTCAAGATTCTTGTTGAAATATTCTTCCATCATTCTGAAAGCATGCACTTTGCTCATCTGAAAAATATAATCAACGTGCCAGTTTCTAAGTTGAAATTTGTGGGACCTGCCTAAAATAATATTGACGCCATATTTCTTTCAACAAGAAGCTGTGGTAATCTTTCCCCTTTTAGTTTTCCTCTTCACGTACTCCTTAGAGTCTTTCAAGTGTGCACATGCAGGCACATCATACGAATACAAAACTTCATATGTTTCTTTTCTCCTGTGTGTCATAAACAACAAGGAATTAGGAAAAAATGGGAATTTTAAGCCAAAACAGCTATGAAGCTTAATTTCTTCATGCAGATTGAGGAAAAGACAGATCAGCCGCTATGCCACTGGGCACCTTCTTTCTTCTCTGCAGGCCCAGGAACTTCTTTTCATGAAATCGTACTGATTGGCTTCCTCTGTCATCACTCTTGGGGGGAAATGTTTGACAGCACATTTGAGTGAGATTTCAATCTGAAAATGGGTGACCACTTTTCAAAGAAAAGAAACATTTGTTCTAATGAAATCAATAACTCTCTAAGAGTACAATTCATGGAAATCTCTTGGATGGGTAGTGAGAATTCCAACGCCAGAACATATATTCTGTTCTTCATTATTTTCTGATTCAAAGCACGCATGGAGTGATTTTCATGAGAATTATTGTCTCCCAAGCACACATAGGAATAAAATTAAGATTTCCAAATATAGAATCCTTATCTTTAGCCAGACGCTTCTCAGTATTACTATTGTCTATTACTGGCAATGGAATGGTTTTTCCCATTGATTCAGCTTCCTCTGCATCCCATACCCAATCCCATTCCCACTGGAACTTCGTTTCCCCGGACAAGGCAATTGTTTCTGACAGGTTTACCAGAAACAGGTAATAAATGAAGTGGCAAGAGCCACTATTAAGATTTCTGAACCCATTCTCTGTGACTTTCATGTATTAATGTGTGGCAATTATTACCAAATTCTTCCTTGCACAATCCTGTAACATAGGTTTAATTTTTAGATTGGATCCCAAACCTCATCCTCTTATTGAAAAAAAAACTGAATTTTTCATTCACAGCAATATTTTTAACAACCACTCACAGAGGATTTAGCACGATGTGTTACTGCTCTATTCCAAGAATGCTAGAATGAGAGAACAGTGATAGGAACTCAGTGAGACCACTGCCAATCTTTGGCTTCAGCTTTTCCCTCCATCTTGGCCCTAGATCCACTGAGCAGCTGACACACCAGGGCTCAGAGAAAATGTCTGGCATGGCCATGAGAGAGCATGCCAACTTGAGATCAACAAACAACTCTCAGACTTGAAGTTGGCACGCTCTTCCCTCCTTGTATATTATTTTTGTTTTTATTTTTCACCTCCAACAAAAATAGGTATGCCTTCCTAAGAGAAAGCGAATTCCAGAAAATGTGAATTAAACAGATAATGACTTTAAAGCAGCTCTTTATTTTCTGTAGATTCCTATAAGAAAAAGTGAAGACTAATACCATAGAATCAGAGTCTATATTAAAAATACTTCAAATTTCTTTTTACTCCCAATTGCCTTATTTTGTAATCAAGCATGTCAAATATGTCAACTATCTTTGTGTGTCAGTTATGCTGTAGTTCATAAGACTGCATATGAACAGGCCACATTCTGAAATATGACATATCTTGATAGTCAGCTTTTAAAGAAAAACCACATAACTTTTGACAAAAGTATCGTGACATGTAAATTTTATTAGAACTTCAAATATTAAGGATGCAAATATGTAACACTAAGCTTAACTACCATAAAAGGAAATTATTAAAAGAATATTCAATTAACATGCACTCAATGGGGCAACTGGATTTGGCATTAGGAGTGCATCTATTAGTTGAGTCCCCACTGAGTGTCAGGAGCTGTGCCCACAGAGCAAAGAGCTGTGAATTCAGATGAGAAGCTATAGTTCTCTCCCAGATCCAAATCTCTGAGGAAGATATGGAAATGCCTAGCAAGTACATAAAAAAAATGCCCAGTATCACCAGCCACTGTGGAAATGTGAATCAAAGTCATCATGAGATGTCACTTCACCACTCCTCACAATGCTATTTATTATAGAGATGATGCAGTAACAAACGCTGGTGAATATGTGAACAAGGGGGACCTCCTGTCCCTTTTTATCTTTGTGGGACTGTAACCAGAACTTCCAATATGGAAAGCAGTACGGAGGTTTATTAGAAAGTGGAATCAATATGATTCGTATGCCATAAGATTCACCAGTCTCATCACTGGGTATACACTCAAAAGACATGAACACTTGGCATCAAAGAGCATAGCACCATCTTTATAGCCGCACTGTTCACAATAGTCAAAATAAAGTCAAGAAAGGTGTATGTCGTCAGTTGCGAAAAGAATGAAATTTTAGCACTTGCAGCAAATGGTTGGAACTGAGAGGACATTATTTTAAGTGAAATTAATCAGACACACATAAATGCTTTTCCATATACCTTACTTTGTTCTACAAAGCGAACAAATTCCACGTACTCCACAATACAGGTTTAGGAGCACAGTGATACTTTCTGTATCCTTCTGTCCATGTTCCCAACCTATCCTCTTCCTTCCTTTTCCTTTTTCTTTTAAATTTACAATGGTCTACTTTCATATCACTTTACAATCACAGTCTCAACACTCCATTAAGTAAAGATTTCAACATCTAGCAAGTACAAAACAAAAACAAAAAAACTTGGCTTGCAATAAAATAATCATGCAGGACGCAGACACAGCTTCTAATAGGCCTGCTCAGGAACGACCTTCAGCATGACACATTATAGTCAGATTTTCATCACTAAGACGTAAAGATTCTAAAGTGTGCAAGAGGGAAATGCCACATTTCTCAAAGGATCCCCACGTGGGTAACAACAGATTTCACATGAGAAATCCTTTAGGAGAGAATAGAGAGAAATGGTCCAGGTCCTAAAAGAAACCGTCATGAATACCATATCCAGCAAAGCTCTCATTTATATAGCAAGCTGAAATAAAGACCTTTCAAAATGAATGGAGATGGAAAGAATTTGCCACATAGACAGATTCTGCATGTTCTCCATTATGTATACAAATAAAAATTTTTAAAAAGAACCAAAGAGCAAAAACAAAAATGGAATGCCACAGATATTGTATTATCAAACTTTACATTAATGTTTGTCAAAAAAATTGACATGGATCACACACTGCGATAGTTTTAATGATTCTGTGACTGCCTTAAAATTTACTTTTGATGACTGAAGATGAGCATCTTTTCCTTTAATTATTGTTGTAACTCTTTCCTACTTTACTGCTGAACTATAATCACTTATTATTTGCTAAACCCTTTAGTGGAACATTAAGTCTTTGACTATATAATGGACACTAAAATATGTTGTCTCAAAAAGTAGTAAATAAAATACTAAGTTGGAATAAAGTAATCTATTATGTAAAAGATAATCCCTAGCTTGATGTGGGAGAGACATCTGTTTAAAATATTTTAGCAATTTTGCTCTTTTGCCAAACTGCTTTATTTACATGAATGATGGCACACACACTCTCTCACACACAAATACAAATACACAGAGATAAACATTATACATACCCTTCCAGCATTTATTGATGTAACTGTTCAAACTGTGAGGCATCTGAGATTTTGCCCTACATGTAAGCTAAGCACTCAGCCTTTCACAGTCTCACGGATGCTGACAGGGACATAAGATTCCTCCATAGAGACAAAGGACTTCATTACTCACGCAGCAGTAGTACAAATGCTGTTATTTTCTTATGCTTGTTCTCCAATTCCCAGTGGCCACAGGAGCCACAAAGAACCAGGAGATACTTACATAGACAAGGGCTTGTGTTATAGCAGAGGGATTTTGACTTTGAGGAACCCAAATCTTTTTGCCATGGGCAATACGCATATCTATCCTTTACTCCAGAGGGAGATATTCTGTTTATTACACAGGACCATAAAGAAACATGCATATGTTATTCTCTGAATGGAGACTTTCCCTCCATTTTCCAACATGACAAACAAACCTACCTTTTGCTCTTGCAGGAGGTACCATCCGCATCTGAAGTCCATTGGTTTTAAAAAATCTTTGGCAAAATAATCCAGAAAGAAGACAGAGTTTCTATATGAGATTCTGCTTTGGTGTGAAAACCCCACAAATTTATATAAAATTGTCTTCCCACATTTTTTAATTGTTCATTATTAATATTATAGACAATTTTGTCACAAAAGTTCACACAAACTGTTAGGACTGCACATAAAGTAAAGGCCCTTAATATCTGCTCAATAATGTAGTTTCTGATCCAAACGACAACTACTTAAATAGGCTATATCCATGTTGATATGTCTTCTAACCTCATGTTTAGTTTGCCTATAAAAGTAAATTATCACACTAGGAATTTACATATAAAAAGGCATTTCTCATCCCATGGACTATTCACCATAGTAATTCAAGTATCTTTCATGGTTAATTTAGCAAGATATTAACTTTAGACCCTCAACTGTGATGGCTCCGGGAAGGCTATTAGTTCTTATATGAAATCAGTGAATAAGTCAAAAATTCTCAAGCTTCAAACTGTCATAAGGTAATGCCTATTCAAAACTGGAATGCATGTGTGTGTGAGAGAGATATTATGTAAAACTTAGTGCTGATTGACTCCATGTAATAAATAGACTTTCAAATTGTTTAAAAATATTGTTCCTGGTAAGCTCAGAAGGCTGATTCATGAATGTTGTTCATATTGTGGCCAAGAATACTCAAATCCCACCTTTGTTTCAGTCGGCAAAATGACCATCATTTAAATGGTGCAATGGCTCCCCAGCGTATGGGGAGTGGAGAAACAGCTCTTCCATAATCTACGTTCATAGTAATGAGCATCTTCAACAGTGGAGACTGACAAACACTCTCTCTTCGACACACAGGTTTGTTGTGTAGAAGGAATGTTGCCTTATGAGCTGTACAGTAAGAAGCTGAACTGCTTATTTTTCCAGTATTGGGGTTGAAACAGATTAGTCTACAACCACACACTGCTCCAAACACCAAGTTTTTTGTTTTTGTTTTTGTTTATTTTTGAGATATGATGAAGAACGGGGCTTTGCTAAAAAGACTTTCTTGCCATTTAATTTTTTTTTAATTGCACAAAGTCAGGAGAGCATCTTTGGGAAGAAATGAATGTTCACTTTTGATCTATAAAATGAATCAGATTGAGGAGGAAAGACCTAAGTTTTACAGTTCAGAAAGTGTATTTAATGTCTAACACATGTTGGAGCTCTCAACTCTTAACTCATTCACTTTCTTATTTTAACTCTTGGGAGGCAGAGAATTCAAAGTAGAGACTTTTTAATAGCCTTTTTATAGCACAGAAACCAAAGAGCTGCATAGGTTGAATAGCATATTCAAAGCCAAATAAGTAGTAAATCTCATCTTTTTTTTTCTGTAACTGCTTTTATTTTCACTAATGACTAGCTACATCTACAAAGATGTCCAGTTGTCCAATATTTCATCTTCTGAAGAATGTTGTCAACTGCCAAAATTGGTTTGTATCAGTGTAGAATGTATTTGTAACATGTATGTTCACACACACATATGAGAAGACTTTAAAAAGATTGTAGAAAAGCAAGTTAAAGGTTAATGCAGACATATCACGAGCAAATTGAAGATACTTTTCATGAGTATGTGTAATTTTCATCACTTCTTGCATACATATATAAGTCCCAGACATCTTTCAAAACATTTGGCAGTTAGTATTTCACTTCATCTTCATAATAAAACTAAGAGATATGTATAATTCCCAGATTTCAAATTGAAAACTATTGAGTTTTAGGATATACTATGGAGCAATATGTAAAACAACTGAAGCTCTTCTTTTACTTGCTCGTAAGTTTCCTTTTAGATAAACGAGGCTTCCCCTCTTGCTGCCCCCACCTGTCTCTCCTTTCCTACACAAGACTTGTCAAAATTCATGCTTGCTGGTCCAACATTCATAGGTTCCCCTGAATTCATTTCAATAAAGACTTTCATTACTTTACCCCTCAAATCTTCTCCAAGGTCACTAATGGCTGCACCTTTTCTAACTCATTGCTTACCCTTCAGTTTTAACATTACTTGACTTCTGCCAAGCACTAAGCAATTTTGTGGATAATTTCCTTCACTTCAAAGACAACATGCTTGGTGAGTGTTCTGTTTCTAGATGATTTTCTCAATCTCTTTTGAGGTGTTCTTTTCATATCCTTAAACTGTAAAGGTTTAAGTAGCCAGGTAGCTGATTCTTCTTTTTTTTTTTTAATCTCCTCTCACATTTTTCTCTTTTTACATCTCAGCATCAAGGATGGTCTATCATCTGAGGACGGACTTTGCCTCTGAATTTCAGACATGAATCTTGAGATGAACGTAGACTGCTCCACAGGTACTTCAAACTTCACGTGCTCCAGTCTTCCCTTGATTCCCCACCAAAGCTTACTCTTCTGATTGAGGTCCGGAGTCCTGACAAGTTGCTCTAGACTCCGCTTCCCCACTCTACAGCAGGCTCATCAGAAGAGTCTACTGGTTTTGTCTTCAAAGCCTGTCCAGTACCAGACTGCGGGCACCACCTGCTCCATGATCATCTGAATTATGGAAGAGCTTCCTGCTTGCTGCCTCAACTGCTCTTTTCAGCACAGAAGGTGGAGTGTTTCTTTTAGTTAAATAGAATTTTGACTGACTCTTCTGTGTTCAAAATTTTCCACTGGCTTTTGTGGTAGGTTGAACTCTTTTCCCGTAAAATTAATGCCCTAACCTATTCTTCAGAATGCTGTTTTCCTGGGTGAGGTTACTAAGGTGGGTTCTAATTTTGCAGAACTGATGTCACTATGGAGAAAGGAAATTTGGAAGCAGGAGGAACATCTGATGAACATGAAACTGGCTAAGACCAAGCAAAAGCCAACAAAAGAGGCTTGGGCCAGAGCTTTCCTTCCAAGCACTCCGAGGGAACAAACTCTGCCAACCTCTTGATGTGACTTCCTGCCTCCTGCACCGGAGACTGTAAATTCCTGTTGCCTGACACACCCAGATTGTGGTCCTTCGCTATGGGAGACCCGGCAAAAGAAACAACTTCCCCTCTCCTCGGCGTAACAACAAGGTTCACCCAACAACCTGCCAGGCCCTTCTCTCTTCAGCCCCCGACTTATTTGAGGTCTTCTCTGCTACTTTCCCAGTAGCTTCCCCTGCTTTAGCCCTAATGGCCTTCTGTTTCCTTGAACAAGCTACCCTTGCTCCTTCCTTTAGCCCTTCTACTTCGTTTCTCCCACAGAGAATATTTTCCTTCCAGATTGCCGCTGGCTTGTTCCCTCATTTTTATGGTTGTTATTCAGATGCCGCATTTCAGATGCTTTATTCTCCTTAGCAATAACTAACTTAACTCTTTATTCATTCTTTTTTTTTACTTCATTTATTATCAATATTTGATAATGCAGTTCCATAGACTCTGGTGTTTACCCTCCCCTCACTGACTTTCCCCATATTACTGCAGTAATATAATCCTTCACAAAGAGTTGCAGGCCCATCATTGTGTTATTTTAGTATAATCTTACCTTGTAGGCATGGACAATGGCAGAGAGTCCAGTGTCCTATTGTCAAGACATATTTAACAGTTTCTTTTTGTTTGTTGTCTTTCTCCAATTAAAATTTAAGCCATATGAAGTCAGGAATTTCTGTCTCTTTATTGGTTAATGTAAAAGAGCTTCTCGGGTGGGTATTTGGCAAGGTGGTTAAGACAATGATTGCTTGGGGCATCCCTGTAGTATACTGAAATGCCTTAGTCAAGTTCCAGATCTGCTCTCTACTTCAGTCTCCTGCTGATGTGCATCGTGGGAGGCTTCAGGTGACAGCTAAGATACTTGGGTCCTTACGGAGACTTATATTAGGCTCTAGGCTTCCAGGTTCAGCTCAGCCTAAATCCAGCTGTTGAAATGAACATTAAGGAAGTGAACCAGGAGATGTGTGATCTCTGTCTTTCAAGTAAAATGAAATAAATAAACATTTTTTTTATTTAAATCAACTTCTGGGCAATAGGAAACAAGAAAATGTTCACTGAGTGAATGAATGAATGAATCATAATTTTAGCTCTGCACTGCTGTGGAAATCCACCGTGCGTGGGAGGCTCAGCTGCTCTGAAGAGTGATGGGAACTCTGGCCCTGTAGTCACTGAAGTTAAAAAACATGCTTCCGTTGAGTAAATACCTGCTAAGGAAGCGGCGAGTACAGCTTCTGTCTTAGCAATTACAAACTAATTGGAGAGACTATGCAGATAATGAATGAAAAATGATAAAAGACAGGGTCCACAGAGCAATACACCAACACATACATGCAAACCAATGAGAGCTGGTTTCTTAAAGTGGTGAATCAGGGAGCTTTATCAGAAAAGAGTAATTTTTATGGAAACAAGTCAACACATAACCAAATACACTAACAAGCATTTTTAAGAATTGTATTCTACATCCTATACAAAGAGTACATTTGGAGACTGTTGGACAAACTCAAGCACCTGTATTGGGAATGTTCAGCGTAAGATACGAGCATGTAAAATAGGTCTCTCAGCAAATACTGTGTCTAGAAGATCACAATCCAAGCCAGTGGCTGAACCAGCAATGCAAATGAAGAGAGCCAATTGCAACTCCGAGGAGCGCTCTGAATAGGCGGATGGTAATCACCAGACTGGGCTCTGACTACCACCTGATGAAAACCAATTAAGCTCTACTTTTTGTTGTTTGTCTATTTATTTTAGGTTTTTTTAGTTTGTATGATTGTTTGTTTGCTATGAGGGGTTTTTGGAGTGATCCCGTTGGTCATTGCGAGGGAGGGCGGGGGTCCAGAGGTGGAGCCAGGCTCGGACCAGAGAAAGCTCTCCTCCCCGGTCCCGAAGGACGTTTATTGTTCTTCTGTTTCTGCGGACCGCTCAGGGCTTCTGGTTGTCTTTCTGATGACGTTGGTTTCTGCACGGTAGTGTTTGGACTTCTTCCATCCCCTGTGGAAGCTCCGGTTGGGGGTGGGTGACCTCAGAGTACTCGGCCTCTGAGGGCATCCAATTCCCTGTGGCCTCCTTGGCAGTTGAGATATAGTCCTTGTTGCTGATATTAATAGTTTGTGGTGAAGGTCTGAGAGTCTTCATGGTTGGGATCCAAGCTAGCTCTAACTTCGGACCAGAAATGGTCTCCCCAAGAAGCTGTTCAACCCATCTGGACAATAAGTAGCTGGACTCTATGCTTGGTATATGTTTGCAAGGAAAGAATCTTGATTGAATTTGAACTGTAATACTGCATCAAGGTGGAGGAATCCATTGGGGGGAGGGGCGTGGGGAGGGGTAGGGGGATTCCCAGAGCCTATGAAACTGTCACATAATGCAAAATAACTTAAAAAAAACACAACATATTCCAAGTATCTCAAATGCACAATTCACTTAATTCTCACTTTTAATTTAAGCTGTTTTTATGTTACTACAATGAATCTTATTTTGTCTTATAAATTAAAATATTCTACCAAAAAAAAAAAAAAAGAAAACCAATTAAATTCTGTGGAGGTAAAAAGTGACAGAAGGAAATAAAGCTAACTGGAAAATAACCTGTCAAACTTGCTTTTCAGCTTTCTCCTGTTCAACCCATTTGTCTCCTTTTGATTTTTTTCACATTAAAATATTCTAATTTTTATAGATGAGTAACTAAACATTGACCTCCAGCAGGAACCCCAAGGCAGTTACCAATAAAAGCTAATCTGGAGGTAGCTTCTGTTCTTAGTTTTGTTGCTGATTCATTGCGGGCTCTTCAGTTGTCTACAAGAGGCCTGAGTTCTTTGTGGAAAAAAAAAAACACACTATACAAAGCAGAGGTTTATTATGGTAACATCTACTCAATATATTTGTCTAAAATTACTCCCAGTTTCACTTCTGATGTCTAAAAGCTTTTCTTTTTTTGTTCTTTCTCTACTATTTTTTTCCTCCTCCCACTCATTCAACCTTCAAGTGAAACAATAAACTAGTTAGCAGGGGTGCAATAACATCAAAGCTCAAAATAGAAAAACATATGTATATGAATCTACAAGGCTGTGAAAACTAAAGAACCTTTTATTAAGTGTCCAACACAGATAGCAACATAATTTGCAAATTTCTGTAAGAAAATTCCAGAAATATTTTTCCTTTGCTTTAGGAAGTACTATATTCATTTAAATTGCTTCCTTACATTACACTTAGCCAGCCTTCAGAAACAGAGTCATAAGGCCAGGCAGATTCTTGAAGTCAAACCACATGTGACATAAGAGCGTGGTAAACTGGGTCCCAAGGTTGGGATGTTATACTATGCTCATTTCTCTCCACTTTGAAGTTCACAGTCATGCTTTTTATGTGAAGTAAAATATTTGAATATATCCACTCTATCAATGTATATATCTACCCATAAATTGCATAATGTAAGAAACAGATGACATCAAAACACATACACCCACAAAATAATATTTCATAGGACAAATTAAGAATAAAAGAAACAATACTCTAAAAGGTCTTGTTCATGATGCTCCAAGTCCTTGTGAGCAAACATCTCATGCATGGATCAAACCAGCGTTAGCCAAGGTTCATCTTTAATGATGATGAAAGCAAATCCCTGTTTTGAATCGTCTGAACAATGCCAAATGTTTCCTGCTAACCACATCTCAGGTGGGATTAGAGCATTGCTGTGTGGAGCTCATGCCATGGCTGACAAGCAGCCTTTCCTACTGACAGGGCATGGAGTTCTGCATTTTCTCAGTGTTTGGCTCACATGGTAGAAAGAATTGTGGGTTTCCTCATGGTTTCTCAGCAGGACTCATTTCGAGCCAGCAGTTTGTGAGGATTGGTGCATTAAAACTAGATCATATGATCCAGAAACTCTTTCAACAAGAGCCCAGGCGAATGCCCCACATGGTGAAAGCTGTGCAGGCACCAGACAACACTGGTGGTGGAGCTCTTCGGGTAATTTCTGGCACATGGACTCATACAGGAGAGTTAGGCTTATACCTTGCTTATTTTTTAGGTGAATGTAGAAGGTCTAATGAATGCTATTGTGAAGATTACTGTCCCAGGGAATTCTTCAAATACGGAAATCGCCTATTTTTGAAAATATGCTGTTTCATATCAGTAATAAGCATTTTAGCTTCAAGATATCTACATGAAAATATCAAATTGGAATACTCTTACCAAACTAAAAACTGGCCTGCTTTCTCCCACCTTAGCAGCAGAATAGCTTAAAGCGACATTATATTATCATCATGTTTAATTCTTTTTGTCTTTTTCAAACATAGAAAGATTTAGAGATACTGGCCCAAAAAAGATTTTCATAAGTTGACCAATTTTGCTATTTATGCTTATTCCTATCACCAGTTGATAAGTCTTTCATCAATGACATAATGTCTATAATCAGAATGATTTCTTTTTAAAAGTTGATAACACATGCCACTTCTTCTGTATATGTCATATGTAACTAGTATGCTTAGTGAATATTCAATAAAACACTCAAAAGTATATTAAGGAATAAGCTACCAGCAGGTACAACTACCAATGAAATAACAGAGAATTTGCAGCACAGTATGCTGAATGGACAAAATAGCTGTGAGAGTCCACTCTCTGACTCCATTCATAGGAAGTTGAATAAAAGCAAGCTAATGCATTATGATAAAAAAAACTAAAGAAGGTGGGCTCCCTGGCATAATGGGCTAGGTCCCCACCTGTGGTACCAGCATCTAATGTAGGTGCCAGTTCAGGTCTCAGTGCCTGAGAAAGCACTAAGGGATGGCCTGGGTTCTTGGGCTCTGGCAGCTTTGTGGGAGACTCGAGGGAGACTCGAGCCATTGTGGTCATTTGGAGGGTGAAACAGCAAATGGAAGATTATTCTCTCTCTTATCTCTCTGTAAATATTCCTTTCACATAAAAAACAATAAATATTTAAAAAGTAAAATCAGGATGATGACTGCTTCTTCAAACATGGGGAAGTGGGATTACCTGGGATGAACAATCTAGCCACTTTCTTCCCACATATTGACAGTGTTCTGTTTTTTTACAGGAATGAGTTCTAATTGTGTATACATAACTATCAAAATGCATTGATCTGAAAGGCTGAGATTTATGTATTTCATTACATGTAAATTATACATCTTTGAGAAAATTTAGGTCCATCATAAAGCAGTTTTTAACAATCAAATTATGTCATTCTAATGACACATTATCAGCACCTCAAAAGCTAGTTCCATTTAATCATAAGTGAGTTATCAGTATAAAATGGTTCTAATAATATCAGTAGATATGTTTTTGCATATTGACTATATGCAAAGCAAAGACAGTGCTATTTCATAGAAGGAGGAGAAGAAGAAGAAGAAAAAGAAAGAACACTCAGTAATAGAATATTTGAGAAATTTTTTCCAAGTGGTAGATCTGTCCTTGAAATTCAAGTCTCCTGACTTTTGAGGCTCTGCCCTTAAACTGCCAGGGTATGTTGGTAAATAACAATGCTTTCATAGAGAAGAATATGAGGCTATCTCCCCTCTTCCAGGATATGGTACGTAAATAGATACTGACTGTCCATGCCATTCCAGTGCTAAGTGTTTCATAACATGTCTCTATAAAGTTATCATTTCTTCTTCTTTCTGAATGAGAAGGGATTTGAAGCTCAGAGAGGTAGAGCAGCTTGCCAGAAAGGACACAGTCAGTGGAAGAGCACAGATTCCATCCAAATGCCACAAAGGTAAAGTCTGGTATTGGTCTACTTTTGGAGGCTCATACATGCGAGGACCACCAGATTCACTGGTAGAGGTTTTTCTAGATCCTATATAGGTTGTTTCCTGGATCCTGAGCAGGTCACCCCCTTCCAACACATTGCTATCTCTTAAAATGTGTCTGTGTTGATTGTACTGTGAAAATTTACTGGCAAGGAAGCCTCTCTCATCTCTGCCACTGAGAGCTGTTGGGTTGTAGACAAAGTCAGGAACATCTTTTGGGATACAGTTTCCTTACTAAAAATAGACAAGAGCTGCACTTGCTTGTGTTTAGCAGGTTGCCTCACTATGTCAGTCTATAAATTAAGATAAATCTTTTCTTATTAATCTCCTCTACCTGGAAAGACCTTGGGGTACCATACAATCAGGTGGAAAGTTACTGAAATGTTGACAATGAACATGTAACTTAGCTTCATGCAGTGACATTTTCCTGGGAGAATTAGAGATATCATTGGTTTCTAACAAACTGATTTTAGACAGAAATTCAAGTCTTTGTAGCTTCAACAAAAACTAAATAAATGGTCACTCCTAAATGTGTAGAATTTGCGGCATTGGATGTAAAGATGAGCAAGAAGTAATCTTTACCTTCATGAAGAGTTCAGCAGATACCACAATTCCTAGGTAAGCTGCATCTGGCCAAGTACTTGTCGCTCTGTTTGGGAGGGGGGAAAGGTGGGCATTATTGGGCCACCAGTCATCTGACTTGACATGATGAACTTGTGTTTTCACAGAAGGTCATTCTGCAGAAAATTCCTTAACCAAATAAAGGTTAGGACTTCCAACATGCTATGTAAGTGGGCAGAAGGTCAACCACGGCACAAAGAGGTATGAACCTGAAAGGAAAAAGTTGATTTGGAAAAACTGGAAGGGTAAATGCAGCGGAAAGAGCAGGATACCCATGTAGCAGAGTGGGCACAGGAGGCAGGCCTAGTGGCCGCTGTCTACTCAACTTTCCAAAAGAAATCAATCCCTCTGGTGTCTACAGGGCCCTAAGAGCCTCTGCCCTGAGACCCATTTTGGCCTTACACTCTAATGCTCCATTGACATAGAGCTCCTATCCTGTGCTGGCCATGCTTGTTACTCCATCTGTTCTCCCGTCACTCTTCTACATGGACAGACTCAAGTCACCTGGCACATGTCAAGCTCTCACTCCCTTCCCTTCCATGGTTTCTGTCCTCCTTCCACTGCTAAGTGGAAGGAAGGAAGGAACGAAGGAAGGAAGGAAGGAAGGAAGGAAGGAAGGAAGGAAGGAAGGAAAGAAGAAGGAAGAAGGAAAGAAAGAAAGGAAAGGAAAAGAAAGCCAGAGTTAGAGATTTTTCATTTGCTGATTCACTCCCAAAATGGCTGCAATGGCTGGAGCTGAGTCCATCAGAAACCAGGAGCCAGATGTGCTTTTCAGGTCTCCAACAGAGCCCAGGGGCCCAGATACTTGGGTCACCTTTATTGCTTTCCCAGGCTCATTAGCAGGGAACTGAATCAGAAAGTAAAGAAGCCAGGACACAAGGCATTTGGGATGCTGGTGCCACAGGCTGCAGCTTTACCTGTTAAATTACAACACTGGTCCTTATAGCACTAACTTTTAATGAGGTATCATTTATGTAGAATAAAATCTCTAATTTGAAGAGTACAACTTAATGAATTGCACAAATACATGTAGTCATGTAGTAACCATCACAAGCATGACCAGTAATATTCCTGTCACTTTAAAGAGTACCTTTATGTTCCCATGTGGACAATATATTAGCCTTGTACTCATTTATTTCCTTTCTGACATTTTTTAAAATTTTTGCCTATTCTAAAATTTTGTGCCTGTGACACTTGGCAGTGTTCAGTCATTTATATCTGTTTTTTTTTTTTACTTGGCTTAATTATTTTCCATTCATCTGTGTTTCCATTTACAATCATTTCAGTGTTGTATACAAGTTTGATTTTGCTATTGAAGGCTATATGACACCAGTATCATTGATATATTTTGTTAACTCACAGAGAATTTTTTTTTCTACCAACAAAATCTAACATGCTTCCAAGTCACTGAAGGGCAAATTTCTTTCGCCTGTCCCAGTCATTTGCTTTTTTTCCTCCTTACTAGAAGAGACAAACAAAGTGAGAAAGGTTCAACAAAATTCCAAATCCCCACTCCTACTGGGTCCTACCCTGTGTGTTCTGAAGCTAGGGCCAGGCACTTGGCCTTTTGGCTAATGGAAAGTTAGCACAAATGACATGTGCTGCTTCCAGCAAGAAGCCTGAAGGACGTCTGCCCCTTCTCCCACTTTGGTGAATTTGGGAGCATCCGTGGACACACTGGGAGTATCTGAGGGATTACAGTATGTGGTGAACTATGTGGAATGCAAAACGTGAATGAAAAATCGTAAATCTTCACCTATGAGATTTAAGATTGGCTTTAAATGACACACATGGGGCATTCTAGTGTGACTGAAGGCAGGAAGAGTAACATGGCTATGGGAACACAGTGGCCCTTTTCCAATCTCAGGATTCTTCTTTTTCTCTCTCATACTCTGAGCTACTCAAAATGATCTTTTTGATCATTCACTCTAAAATTGTGTTGAAAACATAAATGTATTTATTAATCATTCAGTGCAGCCTTTTCAGCTTGGTCTTGGATCGATGTCGCCATTCCTGGACGGGCTCTTGTCCTCTCTCCGGTTTTGTTCTCACTTTGGTGATGGGGGAGTTCTGCAGATGTGTACCCTGGGTCTCCAAGCTCAATTGACACACAGCAGACACAGGACTGTTATGAGAGTCCAGGGGAAGGTAAGACAGCTGCAGACTCAGCAGATGCTGCTTTGCACCCACAAGGTAAATCCACATTTTGCAACATGCATGAGTTGAAAAATGTCCACTACTTGCCTTTTGCCCTCCTCTTCCATCTCCAGGCACATTCCTGCAACCCACCCTACCCAGGAATTTGTGAGTAAGGGAATTAGGGGAAATGTAGCACAGCTTAGTCAAATTGATGACAAAGTGCCCACTGCAACTGAAAATTTCATGATTTTTGACATCAAATAGTTTTTTAAATACTACTTAGTCAGGGAAACTAAAGATTTTTGCTTTGAGAACTCTGACTCAGGCAAATGTGGCGAACCAGGTGTCATTTATCTGAGCTGTTTCCGGCCTCCAATTTTAGATGATATCACTATTTTCCTGGTGTTCAAACCACCATTGGTGGATAATTCACCTTTCAGCAGCTGTTCTCAAAGAAGGTGCTGATGCTGCTCATGAACATCTTTCACAGTTCTAGATCAAACTATTTCTGCTGGGGCACACACTTTTTACCTTTCTTCTTCTTCTTTTTTTTCTTTGAGCCTATAAGCATCAGCCACAGGGAACCATGGGAGTATAGTCTTTGAAGACAGTATCTGGTGACAGCATTTCACAAAGTGTGGGCTAGGCAGCATGCAAAATTCCTTTAGGTGATATGTGAACAGGCTCATTTTACTAGATATCCTTTTAACAACGAACAGTTATTTAAAAAGCAGAAATAGTATTATTTTTAAACAAATGCGTTTATTTTTCAAAACATACTCCAGAAATCATTAATAATAGGGGCCAGCTTCAGTGCCAGCATCCCATGCACACACAGTTTCAAGTCCCAGCTTCTCTACTTTCAGCCAGCTCTCTGTTGATGACTTGGGAAGGCAGCAGAGAATAGCTTGAGTATTTGGGCCTCTACACCCACACAGGAGACCTGGCAGGAACTTCTGGCTCCTGGCTTCAGGTCAGCCTACCGCTAGCCTTTGCAGCCATCTGGGAAGTGAGCCAGTAGATGGAAAATCTCACTGTCTGCCTCTCCTGCTCTCTTTGTAATTCTGCCTTTCAAATAGAAAAAAAAATTAGTTTAAGAACCAGTAACTACCTGATGTGTTCAAAAACATGAATAGCGTATGCCCGCACACCTATACCCCACCCTTCTCCCAATACCTTGTACGTGCAAACCTCAAGGTGATCTTCTCCTCCAAAATTCTTTGCCAGCTCTTGAGAACTGAAATGTCTTTGTTTCAGTGCTGTGGGTGCTAGAGTTTGAAATGCCAAAAAGAAGTCTTGCCAAAAAGGTGTGTGTGTTTGAGACTGGTCCTTCTTCAAATTTTACCTGAAGGCCAACCTTAACTGTTTATCTTTCGGTGAGAAAGAAAATGGGTTCCCAGTGATGTTCATTCCATGATTCAGTTGCTCTGAGTCACTGTTCAAGCATTTCTGTTTCTTTGTCTCAGTCCTACTTTTCGGGAAATTTTGGAGTGCAGACATTTAGGTGCTGCAATTCAAAGTTTTCTTGTTTTGTTTTGTTTTGCCTTGTTTTTCAGCCAGTTACTCCAGCCTGATCCTGTCTCATAAGTAGGCAGCTGAGCTCTCCTTCCAATCTAGGAACTCATGGAGAGGTAGCTGATAGATCAACCACTATCCAACACTATTGTTGACACCAACATGGTTGTCTCTAGAGTTTCAGCTCCTTAGGAGATCAGCAGTGTATGGTAGATGTATGATGCCAGATCCTGTCTCCTTTCCAAAACAAAGCAATTATTATACATTTTTATTGAAAGGATTGTTGCAGAAAATAGACAAAAAGCAACTAGTCCTGATGATCTAATTTGAGTTTCACTTTCACAATTTATTATGCAGCTAAAACTTAAGATCATTGGACTTTTAGCTATCTGGTTTAGATACCAAAGTTCTAATGGTTACTAGCATTAGATTTGCCACTACAAATACACAATTCACTATGACCCAACTCCCTGCATTTTGTGTCTCCAGCCTCATCCAGAAAACATGCCGTAGTTTCCTGTGTCGTTGCTTCTTCCCACCTCCATCAGTTTTGTACCCCAACCACCACGCCAAACAATGGCAAAGAAGGGACAAACAGTGAATTGTGCCTAATTATGCTTTGTCCAGGTCCCTCCCTTTCTCAGCTGGCAAGTTCTTCTTGTCTGTAAGCAGTTGGGTAACAGTAAATCATAAACACTGTTACATGGAGTGATGAGTGACATATAGTGCCAGATGTCTCTATTTCAGCTTTCAACATTTAAGAAGATGTACCTTTCAGCACCAGTTTCATTGGTATGATTAAGTGATCTTCAGAATCCAAGAGCAAACAGAATCCTTAGCACACAAAATTTAGAATAGGAATGGGCCTAAATTCTAAGTCATCTTACTCAACTCTTCACTGAATAAATATTAAGTTTACTTGTAGTGATGATACATAGTTCAAAAATTATTTTTAAATTTATTTGATATAAATCCCCAATTGTTACCACTAACAGATATCTTCCCACACACTACAACTGCTGTGTAAGGATTGGTACTGGAACAAGATTTGCAAGACCCAGCCCCAAAGTAGCAGCATCAACCTTATCCAATTCTCGACAGTAAACTTAGACTCCTTGTCCCTTTGGACATTCCTGAGGATCTACTTCTGTTTAAAGCCGGTGCTATAGAACTGTGTGCAGTTTGAAATTAGAAGCATTTGGGTGTTTGAAAATATTTATTTATTTGAAAGAAACACACACACACAGAAGGGAGGGGAAGGGAGAGAGAGATCTTCCATCTGTTCATTCCCCAAACTCCAAAAGTTTGATTAAGGAGCTTGAAACTCCTTTTTGGGTCTTCCACCTGAGTGGCAGTGGCCCAAGCACTTTGGCTATTTTCTATTGCTTCCTCAAGAGCTTTAGAGAAATCTGGATCAAAAAAGGAACAGCCCACACAACTGGTGGTGTGATTTGCTATGCTATAAGGGAGGGTTCCTGCCTCCCAGATTTAGACTGTACATGATTTTGTTAATGATGTCTATAATCAAAGGAAATAATCAACATATTTAATTCTAGCGGACCTTTTACAAAGCAATTATCAGGTCAAACGTAACATTCAGAGGGCAGAGCATTTCAAACACATGCTTAAAATGTTACTGGAGGCACACATTCAGTATATCAGTAAGCCTATGTCACGCACACCACTAGAGGCATTTATTTTATTTGGGTGCAAAATATCTTTATAAGATTAGAATTTAGAAGTCAGCTCTCAAAGCTCAGGTGAATCATGCCATTTGTATGTGATTCATTATGTATGTGTGAATGTGAATGTGTATGAGAGAGAGATTTAGCAAAAACCACATAAGAAATAAAACATTAGGGGCTTGGCGCAATAGCATAACTGCTAAATACCTCGCCTTGAACGTGCTGGGATCCCATATGGGCACCGGTTCTAATCCCAGCAGCCCCGCTTCCCATCCAGCTCCCTGCTTGTGGCCTGGGAAAGCAGTCAAGGACGGCCCAATGCATTGGGATCCTTCACCCCATAGGAGACCTGGAAGTGCCCCTGGCTTCAGATCGGCCCAGCTCCGGCTGTTGTGGTCACTTGGGGAGTGAATCAGCAGATGGAAGATCTTCCTCTCTGTCTCTCCTCCTCTCTGTATATCTGCCTTTCCAATAAAAGTAAATAAATTTTTTAAAAAAAAGAAAGAAAACATTAGTTTGATCAGTGCTCTTTAGTGGAGAATGCGTCATCCTGTTCTGCTTAAGATTATGAAACACTTTACAATGTGCTGCTTTCCCACCAAATGTTTCATGTTTGTTTTCACCAACTTTCTAGATCTATTTTATTACAAAAGCTATTACATCTGTAGCTATTGTTCATTTTAGGAGGTGTCAATTCTGATTCATGTATAACACATTTTTCAAAGTGTTAAGCTCTAACAGATTTTTTAAGTATCTTTTTAAAACTTTTATTAGAAAAAGAAATGTTCTGGGCTGGTGTTTGCAATAGTGGGTAAGACGCCCTAATCCTATATTAGACCAGTTGGGTTCGAGTCCCAGCTCCACTCCCAATTCTGTTTTGCTGGTGATGCACTCAGAGAGGGAGCAGAAACCATCCCCAGCATCCTTCTCAAGCTTTTGAGCTCGGTCTGGATGACATCACCGCTCGCATTCCTGTGCTGCAGCTTGCAGACAGCACTTCACAGCCTCCAGATCACATGAGCCGAGTCCCACAATACAATGAACCCACCATTTCACTTATGTGTCTGCATCTTACTGACTGTTTCTCTGGAGAACCTTAACTAATACACTTGCTTTCTCAGTGTCTTAGCTTGTATATCAGAAATAGGTGAGCAAGAAAGGACTTGCTTGCTAGGATCAGAATTTTGAAGATTATCTTCTAGAAACCAAGATTATTCACTGCTAGATAATAGAAAAGGATATATTTTTTAAAGTCACCCTTAGAGTTTTTTTTTAAGGTAGCCTTGGTATTTTAGTAATTGTGATATTCATAACTTGTATTATTTTTAAATGTTTCTCTCAGTTCTACGTGAGTACCGGATATGGGTAGGTAAGGACACTGCGCACTTGGCAGAACAGGACAGAACAAAGTGGACCAGAGTAGAGAAAGGGAGGAAAAACAGTATTCTTTGATGAACTGGACCTTCTTAGCGAGATTACTATTGAGTCATCATTGCTAAACTCAAGTTCAGTTGATTAGTTAGCATAAAATAAGTAAATTTCCATTCGTTGATGGAAACTCCAAGGCCCAGCACCATCTGGCCCCTTCCTGACCACATCTCATTCCAGTGCACTGTAGTTCACCCGTACGCACATTTCTTCACACACCCCAAGACCTAACCCAAATCAATGCCTGGGTACTCACTGCCTTCTTTCCTTGTTGGATTTAATTTCAAGTTTTTGCCATTAGTTTTCCCTCTTACTGTCAAAATTTCAGTAAATGTCTCTTCCTTAGAGAGGCTCTCCAAGTTCATTGAATTCAGCCTCCCCCTTTATTTAATGCAAACTTGTTTCTTTTATTATTGTTATTATTATTAATTATTATTATTATCATTTTATGACACAGTTCCATAGACTCATAGTATTTCCCTTATCTCAGCCCCAATTCCCCCCCTCCACCTAGTTCCTCTATATCGTTACTAAAGTATAGTTCTTCATACACAGTCATATGTCCATCATTGCAGGCATGGACAATGGGAGAGAGTCCAGCATCCTATTGTCAAGAGATAGTAAACAGTTTCATTGTAAGTCCATCTTTGTCTAGAAGTAGAAATGCATACTGCATTCTATCCTCGCATCTGGATATGTTAGTCTCCATTTCACAGCTACTGTACATCCCCTCAAATGAAAAGTCATAATACAAAATCAACAATAGAAAGAAAAATAGAAATTTACAATGCCATGAAGTTAAATAACATGTTACTAGATATGACAGTCTCCATCACACAGCTACTATACATCTCCTTAAATGAAAAGCCACAAAACAAAATCAACATCAGGGGAAAAAAAAACAAATTAACAATGCCATGAAGTTAAATAACTTGCTATTAAATGACTAATGTGTAGCTGAAGAAATGAAAATCAAGAATCTTCTTGCAGAAAATGATGCTACTATATGATCTATGAGTCATTGAAGAATTTAATCAGAAGAAAGTGTTTTGAAGAGATGAAACCAACAGAAAACATCAAAACCCATGTGATACAGCCCCTTTTAATCCAGGGAATCTTTCACTTTCTTCCTGCACTCAGACTTTCAGAATTTATCTTTTCCTTTATTTGTCTGCCTTCAAGCACAGTGTAGTACTGTGTCTTTTTCAAATTGATTTATAGATTAATGAGTACATTTATCAGTGAGGTAAATATTATCATTTTTAAAATTATATTTAATTATATACAAAGGAAATTGAGACACTGAGAAGTAGGCGAGAATTTTGCCACATGGTTGGCACAGCGGTTAAGACACTGCTTGGAATACTTGCCTCCCATATGCTCCACTTCTGATTCACTTCCTGATAATGGGACACAATAAATGACAGCTCTGATACGAGGGTTCCTGCCTCCCATACTGGAGAAGTAAGTTGAGTTCCTTGCTTTGGCTAAAGAGGGAATTGACAGACAGGAGATCTCTGTGTGTCTATCTCTGTGTCTTTTAAATTAAATGAAAATGGTGAAGGCATGGAAATAATCCAGATGCCCATAAACAAATGATTGGATAAAGAAACTGTAGTACATTTACTCTATGGAATGCTGTACAGCGTTTAAAAAAAATGGAATCCTACCATGTCCAGCAAAATGGTCCCAACTGGAGTCCATCGTGCTTCATGAATAAGCCAGTCCCAAAAGGACAAGTATTTCATGTTCTCTCTGATATAAGAAAGCCTTTACACAAAGTAAAAAATAAATAGGCAGATAGGTAATCAAGTAGATACATATATTCTCATAGATGAACTGTATAATGGAGACCAGCAATGAAAATATGTTGTAGTATGTGTCTTTACTCCCAAATAAAAGGAGGATTCCCAATGAAACAGTTAAATATATCTTGGCAATATACTAGATTTTCTACCTTTGCTTACAATACTATGAAACACTTAACTAGCAGAAAATTTTAAGCTTGCAACTCTTACTAGTAGGATTGTATTGTATAGTAGTATAGTTACTAATGGACTAGACTACTGTGATAATATTAGAAAAATGGGGATGGAGGAAGAGAAGGGGGAGGTAGAAATCCCCAACCTAAAAAATGGTTATCACAGACAATAAGTAGAAGAGGTTATTCATCCAAAAATAAATAAAATGAAAATAAACAATAAATAAAATGAAACATCCAACATCCTAAAAATAAATGGTTAGGACTAGACTCAGATATTTAATCAGTGTAATATAATGCACTCATATTTAAATTATTGAGCCCATCATGTCAAGAATTGTGTTTAGAAGCCATAAAGAGATTTTAACCAGAGGATTGACGTGATAATTTTGACTTTCACGTGCAAGGCATGGTTTTGTTTTTTCTCCTAGAGCTGATTCCAAATGTGTTCTGTGAAACCTTTGTAAACATCAGACAATATCACCAGGAGATTTTGTAGGTTTCCTATCGCTTTCAAGACAGTTTTTAGAACACTAAAGCAGTTGATTAATTAATCAATACTACCAGATCCATCAAAGTCTAAATCAAAGCATCGGTTTTACCTATAATCCCTAGTTTTTTTCTATTCCTAAGATCACTCCTGACTTGGGAATTGGGGCCTGCCATCTCATCCCAGTTTCTCATTCCTCCAGAGCAGGAGCTGAAAACAGAAGACATCATAGGAAATCCTCCTTTGATGGGCACATTTTAAGATGTCTTAGGAATATTTTCCAAGAGCTGTTTTCTCTGACATAGTGATACATTCTAGAGATTGCCTCTTGAAACACTTATATACCTCTTGCCTCCAAAAGTATGCCTGCCCAAATCTGACACCCCCACAACCATGGCCTTTAAGGATGACTGCAGTTTTATTTCCTTTTTTCCTTTCACACATTTGTGAACCCTTGTTTGATCCCCTGTTTCTTCTTTCCCCTCTTCCACTCTGGTTTTCTTCAGTCTACTCCATGAGAAAGAAAAACACCTACCTATGTCTTTACATATGCTGACAAACACCAAGGAATGGAAGTCAAGTCCACCTAATTACTCCCTCTTGTGCTATGCTTCGGGATGTCATGAAGGTAAGGACCCCATGTTGATATCATTCAGTGCGCAACAAGCTGGGGAATGAGAGCCCAGTGTCCTTTTCTACAGGCCCTTCACTGTTCATCAAGTTATTGTATATCAAACATCCCTTGGCAGTTAAGCAATGGCGCCCCTTCTTCTCGCTGTGAGGAAAAGTGGAGAAAAACCAAAGTTGAAGGACCTCTCCTCTTGAATGAGCTTATGAAGTCCAGTCTTCTATATCTATCACCTGCAAGTGGTGAGGACAGGAAAAACCTACGAGTCACTTCCCAGTAGGCTCTGAAAGGAAGTGGTTGTGGATCTCTGGCTCTTCATAGTGTTCTATTAGTCACACCAATTAGTCCCAACAATGGGACTCCAAAGTTCTAAGGTGCTTAAGTTGGACTGTACAGTGTGTTCCATCTTGTATAGATACTGTCGCAAACCTGTGAAGAGCTGATTAGACAAGGATGAGACCAGAGATAAGGTTTCCAGGAGGCAATTTTGACGAGAAATAAATGGAGCTTGAACTGAACTTGCAGTAGTGGGAGTGGAGACGAGGAAATGGATTTGTGAAACATTCACTCAGGTTTCTGATGTGGGTGATCATCCTATTCACAAAGACATGACCAGCAGGCTTGGAGTAAAATTATGACTGCATGGAGAAGATGTCTGAGTAAGAAGTCGGCTAGAGAAGCCCAGTTATATATAAGGGTAATTCAAAAAGCTCTTAGAAAATACAATCAAAATTTAGTTTGATGACAAGAATTTTTGAAATTTGTGCACAACCTTTTCTCATTATATGATTTCCATATAACTTGTCAAATATCCCTGGTCTTTGAAATATTTTTGCAGGGGCACAAAAATAAATGTAGCTTTTTAGTTCCACTCTCCCTGAATTTATCGATGTACCTTCATTTATATTCTGAGTCTGAACCATGGGACCTATGGCTTTGAACTCTAGGAAAGAGAGAATTCAGGTAGCCACCTGTGCCACGGAAGTATTGGGAGGATGTCCATGGAGAGGCGTAAACACCAAAAAGGATAAAAGTGTCTGGTAGAATCCCAAGCAGCACTCACATTTGAGGGTTGCAGTGATTTGCATGAGAACTTGAGCAGGGGCCAGAGAGGTGCAAGAAAAATATGTTTTGAAAGATGCCTCTGCCTTAGGCCCTTGGGTAGAAATGCCACCAGTCCTTTGCAGTACATGGTTTTTCCACATCTTGTCTCTTTTTCTGTCTTCCAAAGTTGCTCTTTCCTTAAGCTGTTTTACAGGTCCTCAAATCGAAAGCAGGAACCTCTTTGTTCTGGGTCTTCAACATCTTCTCCAGACCACAGAATCTAGAAAAAAGCCTTCCACAATACTGGATAACTGGTTGGAGGAATGCAGCTTTCACTTCTCAGATGGGCTGTTAGCTTCTCCCACGGGCAGGCAGTGAGCCACAGTTTCTCTCTTGTTGCTCTTTACAGTGTGCAGCCCTGCTTCTTGCTGAGTGCTTTTGCTTTTGCTTCCCCAGTATCCTAAACTCTCAGGTGTGCCACAGACTGTGTCTTGGTGGTCCCTCATGTTTGATAAGCAGCTGGAATTTAGTGGGCTTGGCCTCAACTCCTGTGCTGCTGGCAGAACAGGAAGATCATCACCAGGTGTTACAGACGATGCTAATACTTCTCCTTAGAAGTGATTATCACAAATGCCCCTACAAGTCTTCAAATACAAACAGGCTTCCATTGTCAACAATGTATTTTTATCTGGCAGGACGGACACATGTTGAGGAGAATCACAAGAATAATAAAAAAATTTTTTTTCTCAGGACATCCCCACACCAAATCATAACACCCAGGAGAAAATAATCTAAATTGTGAACTTCAGTTTAGGAAAGCATCCATGGATTAAATCACCAACGTTCAGTCGGTGGGTGCTACTTTGCTTGTTTAAAATAAAATCAGTTTCTCCCCTCTCACTGCACACTTGCTGTCCCCAACTCCTAGAATGTGTGTCAAAACTCACATCTGCTTTTGCTTCTCAGTTCCTTTGAAGTACTATGCCAATTTGCAACATTCACTTTCATATCAACATAACCATGCTATTGCGTGGGCAAACATTTGGTTCCCTGCCCTGTGTAGCTCTGCCAAACTCATGCAAGAAGCTGCTGGAGAAGCCAGGCACAGCACACAGAGCTCCAGCCCTGGGGGCTGCCAGGGAGTTGCAAGTAGAAGTTTCCCTCTTTTTTTTTTTTTTCTACAAGGACTGCTCTGATCTGATGGGAACCTCCTTTCCTCTTTCTCAGAGGAAACACCAAGAACGCACTTTAAAACAAAATCTCTGGCAAATATGTGCCTATGTTGGCATGCACATCAATGTAAGGACATTGCATGTTAATTCCTAGTAGCTCTGCCGAGATAGGAATCTCCACATAACTCAGCTATCAGTGGAAATCACAGCTGATGATGATGATAAATATTACCATCTGCGTATATTGATTAAAAAGTTGTTTAGGACTGAGAAGTATTTTGACAAGTGTAGAAATGACAGAGAAGTGCATTCAGTCAGTTTTTCAATGGAAACAACATGATTGTAACTACAGAGCAAGATGAAAAGTGCCTCTGACAGGAACTTGGTTTGGGGATCAAGAGTACAGTATGGGGAGCCCTCACTGTGCCTTCCATGCACTGCTTCGCTAACTCCCACAGCTGTGATGTAGAGCTAATACTACCAGCATCTCAGAGATGATGAGGTTGGAGATGCTCACTGGCACACAGATCCATCCAACTTCGTAGAGTGGAGTGGGGATGAAAAAGCATGCTATCAACTAAGTCCATAAAACCTGTTCTTAAAAGGTTCCTGTTGTGCTACTAGTCATAGAGAAACATCCAGATGTTCTCACATGCTCCTTTTTTTTTTTTGAGAGCCTACTTATTATGTAGTCATATAATAAAAATTTCGTTTACACAAAGTTTGAAGGCAACCTAGTCCTCAACTTAGGAAAGTTATAATAAATATTGCATATTTTTGACATGACCATAATCTTTGTTGTGGAGTTTGCTTTTATAACATGTTAGTATACCTTCTAATTGTAATACAGAGAATAGAATAAAATTATTTCCAACTTGATGTAAGATCCTGCAGTGTTTCAAGTAATTTTTCTGGGCACAGAACCAAGGAGAAACAGAGACACCTACAAGAATGTTAAGCTCTTATTGCTTTCTGCTATAAAGTGTTACCAAAAGAAAAACAGGAAGAATGGAATTTGCTATGATTTTACCAGCAGGAGTATAACATCTCATTTTCTTTACCACGCATCGCATTCTTCTTGATATAAATTGTTTCATCTGTCCTATTTTGTAGCCCAAACAACAGCTAGAGCTGTGCCAGTCCAACACTGGGAACCAGGAATTTCTCCTGGGGTCTCTCACATGGGTGCAGTGGCCTAAGGCCTTGGGCTATCCTCCACTGCCTTTCCAGCCAATGACAGCAGCAACGGAAGTAGAACCGCTGGGATCCAAACTGGCCCCTACATGAGATGCCAGTGCCACAGGTAGAGGATCAGGCTGCTGTGCCATCACACCAGTCCCATGCTATGAACTCTGCAGACTCATATTCCAGAGCCTTGGCTCCTCCAGCTTGTTCTGAGGTTGGCAGGGTCTGGCCACTGCTGTGTATGCCTGTCCTATGACCACTATGCTACCAGACACAGTCCCCAGCCCTCAACTCAACTTACTTGATGAGCAATACCGACAGGGAAAATGCCATATCTTAGAATTTTGTTTAAAGGGTTGATAGATCGTTCTTTTTATTTTTTATTGGAAAGGCAGATTTAAAGAGAGAAGGAGAGAGAGAAAAAAAACAGAGAAAGAGAGAGAGAAAGAAAATCTTCCATCCACTTGTTCACTACCCAGATGGCTGCAAAGGCCAAAGCTGAGTCAATCTGCAGCCAGGAACTCCTTGTGGGTCTCCCACATGGGTGCAGGTCCCAAGGCTTTGGGCCATCCTCTGCTGCTTTTCTAGGCCTCAAGCAGGGAGCTGGGTGGGAAATGGAGTAACTGGGACATGAACAAGTACCAATACGAGATCCTGGCAACTTGCAGGTGAAGGATTAGCCATCATTGTGCCAACCCCCAGAATTCTTATCATGGAAGTTAGCCTATAATTTAGACATGATTAAATGGAGAACATAGAGATAATGGGAGAAGATATAGCAGATAAGGTATTATGTAGGCAATGGTATTAGTGTAACTAATATGTGTAATATATTATAGATATTCACTACATGAGTTCCAAGGATCTCCTTTATTATTTATACTAGGCTGCCTCCTCTGGACTCCCACCTCACTCCCACCACATTACAGAAACCATATCCATTCCCACCACCAGTGCCATTGTATACAAGTCCTGGTCAAAGGAGAGCCCTGCATTATTAGACCCATTGCTCAGGCCACCATCCTCATTTACCATGAGATCATGTTCTCCAGTGAAAATGAAGATGGGCTTCCTAGAGGACATAACCTACTCTTGACACTAATGTGATCGGATACAAGGCCTCAAGAAAACCTACAATAGCCATACAATAATAGATTTACCAACATCTGAGTTATGTAATTTGAAGCAACACTGTGAAAAAGCTAGAGTCTGATTCATGATGAATCTCACCAAACTCTGCCTAGTTTCTAAGTTTTCTGTTGTGGCTCAGATCCTCTCCATCATGGTTCTTCTGAACGCAGCGTACAAGGAATATATACACCAAAAAAGTACTGGGAGTAGGAATGTGCATGGCTAGGCTGTGGATCCTCAATTTGAAACTTAAAAAATCTGAAGTGCTCCCAAATCAACGACACAAGGTAGAAAACTCCACTGTGCAGCAGGTAGCAATCAAAATAACATGTAAAATTGCTTTGCAAACTGTATTTGAACGTTAATGAACTGTTTAAATAGAGGTTCTATATCCCAAGATATCTTATCATGTATATAAATACATTCCAAATCCAAAAGTCTGAAGCACTTTCAGTAGCAAGCATTTTGCTTAAATGATTCTCAGCTTGTCCCAGTAACTAGTTAATCTGTAGAATTTAGTCCGGGAAGTTTTCCTGCCTTTGCAAGTGTCATTCACTATGACATATCCGCTGAATTTTAATTCATCACATCCAACTCTGAAAGTCTCATTTGCTTTCCAAAGGAATCTGCTCATGTCCTTTCTTAGAAAAAAGGGACAGTGACCCTCAAAGGAAATTTCAAGATTCCACCTCTTGAAAGGCAGTTGCTTAAAGTTTCTATAATGAGCACCAAAGCACTGACAGACTCCATTTTGCAGGTCTAGCCTGTAGCATAAACACACATATCTTCTTGTATTTTTGAACTTCACTTGAAAAACACAAGCCATGTCAGGTGCATCTAGAAGGCAGGTGCCCATCATCCATGGATACAGGGCTAAAGTGCTGCCTGCTCCTTGGGCCCCGGGTAACGTTTTACTGCGAAGATCACAGCTTACAGACTGCAGAGCTCAACTATTATGGAGAATAGGGTGGCAAGAGAGTCCCCTCAAGTCCTGCTAGTCACTCCACAGTTATACTGATCTGAGGCTTAAACAAGCAAATGGACTCAGGCAAATGAGCACTGTTTCACCGGATTTCTGCCAGTGTTCCTACAACAGCAAGTGAACCATGCTGTCTGTGTTTGCTTTCCTGCAAAAAGAACTAATAGTGTTACCTACCATGGACATTTATGTATGGGAAATAAATGGCATTATATATAGAATAATATGTTTTGTTACAAAACACCCTAAAATGTCAATTATAATTATTATCATCTATAGCAAAAATTATGGGTTTATACTAGCTCACTCTTTTAAGTGCTGAACTGCTGCGTCTATAAAAGCATTTATGAAATTCTATTCTCTGTTGTTTTTTGTATTTCCCCCATGTTCTTTCCCCTGAGTTTTGTAGGCACTTCAGATGGGAAAACCGCTGACCTCACATCAAGGATTTTGGCAGGAGCTGCCTTATTTTTTTTTTTCAAGAACAAAAGCATATGATACCTTAAGATCATCTCTAAAGTGTCTTGATGTTATAATGATTATGTTGTTTTTGAAACAGTCCCTGAAACTGTACTACACCCAGCACTCCTGACTAACATTGCTTTGAAACTCTATATTTGATAAAAAAAAAAATATATTGGGAGGAACACCAAGCGGTAGGTATAATTTTTAAATCCGCATGATGTCTGAGTGAGTGTCCTGGTCCAGGCTCTGATACCCAAATTGAAGCCTTGCCTGTGGGAATTCATTCAACTCAATCATGTCATTGTTACTGAACACAATACGCAAGATGACCCTGAAAACCCGAACTCTCTTCCCAGAGCTATCTCTTTGGACCGCCCCTTTATTTTTCTAACTGAAATGTCTAAGATTTCTTCTTTGCTATTTATGAAGCCTGAGAATTCCTAGTGATCCAACATCCAAGGCTTTCTTCAAATCTTTTTTCATGTTCAATGAGTCTTTGTTCTACATCATCATAAGCCCTGTGATGAGATGAGTCATGGTGGCTGTTCAGAGTTTTACCTCATCACAGAGACCCAGATAACATACACATGTTTCCCAGGTCTGGCTGACTGCAAATTTGAAACGTATATTTTTGGCTGGATATTGAGAGTGGCTTCAACAAGAGCCAGATAATGTTATGTATGTTATCTTCATAAACAGAACTCCAGTGACAACAGGTTAGCAGAACAAAGCTCCTTATTTGAGGCATAAATGGCCAACACATATTGTAGGACTTTCCTTCTTGTGATAATTTGGAATCCAGGCTGCTATTCATATTGTGATGTCATCATTTCACCATGATTTCCAAGGTTGCTGTGACAATAAGAGAAAGTGAAGATGCCATCCCAGCTCTCAAATGTCTCATCATGGAAGTGACATGAACCTTTATATGCAAATCTCATTGGCCACAGTAAGCCACCTACTCTCATCCAATTTCTAGTTGACTAAGGATTGCAAGGAAG
Organism: Ochotona princeps; assembly: GCF_030435755.1. Classification (NCBI taxonomy): domain Eukaryota; kingdom Metazoa; phylum Chordata; class Mammalia; order Lagomorpha; family Ochotonidae; genus Ochotona; species Ochotona princeps. The sequence goes on from NC_080843.1 coordinate 52,317,949, forward strand.
ACAATGAAGTGTGCATCCATCACCCCTCATGGATTGTTTGCTCCTAATTCATGGCTCATGAGTTTGCTTCTACGTCATTGAGAAAAACCCTGCTTCTGTGAGAACCGTTTCTCCCTAGTTTTCCTTTTTTACCACATGTAGACATCCTGATGAAGGAACTTGCCTACCTTCTAAGGCTTCCTCTACCACAATGCCCATCACTCTATATTCTTTGACATTTTATACCTTCAGAGCAAAACTTAATCCTATGCCTATTGATTCTCAATGTCTTCAAATACTTCTAACAACTGCAGAGCTCACACTCAGCGCTGCAAGAACAGTAACACAACACTTTTATATTTTATCTGCATTTTATTTCTCCTGGGTCCCAGTTCTGCCAGCTCACAGAAAACTTAACCATTCTTTGGGTTCTCTTCTACAAAATCAGACTGAAGTTATCTCTAGTATCTGTTCCATGAGCAAGAATTGACACATTTTGCTTTTGGAAAATCAGGTTTACACAGGTTCCCCTTTTTCTTCTTGTGAATCCACAAGAAGAAGTGACAGACACAGGCTAGTGGCGGGGTCAGCCTTTCCTCCCCTCTCGCTTGTTGTGTTGCCTATGTGATCCTGATCATCAACTGCAGTCTGAGTTGGATGTTGCCTTCATCACAAAGGTTCCCCTCAGCCCTCCTCAGGGGAATTCTCTGCGCCTGATCTGAACTCCTGCAGCATTCGATCCATGCCTCTATTAAAGCCTCATTACGGTGTGCGGTGAACTGGGTTATCACCTTCATATCTAACCTCCTCCGTCAGAGTAGCCACCATGTCTTACTCATCCATAAGCTCTCTCTTATAATAGAGCATTGCAAGGAGATGCTCATAATATTTAAAGAAAGAATACATCAGATGTGGCTTTATCAAGCAAAGGTATTTCCACAAACTGATGAAAATTTGGAATCAAAGGTAGGTTGATTTTTGGCACCAAAAAAAAAAAAAACCTCATATGCATGTACAATTTTTCTTAAAATACCTTCTGAATAAAATCTTTCAAGACAACTATATTCTTTGGGGAAAATGAAAAAGTTTACAGGAGAATTGAAATAAGCTTGATGGGCCTCGACTGATATGTCTATAGAATGGGCTCGTGGGAGTTTATTCAGTCCTCCATCCATGTATGTACTTATGAAATTTTTCATAGACAGGGTAAGAATTCCATTATCAAATGCCTCATTTCAAAAAAGTTCAATAAAAAGGTTACTTTTATAGACAGAATCCCCCTTTAAAACAGCTGAGTAGACCATTTTATTAAGTAGGTTAATTCAGGATACTGGAGGAAGAGAGTCCAAGAATATTTTGTCTCGCAGCCCATACTTCTTTAAACAAATCTGACTTACCTACATTTTCTTTTACTGTGAGCTTCTTAATACTTTTTTTTAACTGAGAAAAAAAGCTTGTTAGTGCGTTAGGCTCTATGATAATGTTTCACACAAGTTATGAAGGCAGTTTTCACATACTGCACCCTGTTTCCCTAGTTATTATCCTCTAAAGTAGTATGGTACTTGGTCATAACTAATGGACCAAAACTGATATATCCATATTTATTTCTGTCCTTTCCTTTTACTATTTCAGAATTCTTCCCAGGGAAGACAAGTAATAGATTTAGAATCAGGCAGGGGGAGGATCCAGTGAGCACATCAGGTTCTTACTGTAGGCCTGGGATGCGGAGTTACCAAACAGAACACACAGCAAGGTCCAGTTAAGTCTGGGTCTCAACAACTTCAATTTTAAGTATAATCCATGCAGTACTTAGAACATAAATTTTTAAAAGATACTCATTGCCTAACTGGAATTCATTTCTTTAATTTGTCAAACCTGACAACCTTCTTTGGCAAACAAACTAGTGACCCCCAATGACCATAATCTGCATGTCACCTGTCAAATGGATTTGGGAGATTTGATTAATCTTAGGAATTTGGCTTTGGAGGATTATTTTGGATTATTGTCTCAATGCTCCTTAATGAGAGAGGCAGGAGAGCCAAACATGTTACTGTAAACGTAGGGAAAGAGTGAATGGAAGATGCCACATGGCTGGTCTTTGCAGGTGACATCTAGAACATCGGAAAGGCAAACATGAGCCTCCTGAGAAGCTTATTCTTCAGTCTTGATCTTAGCCCTATAGAACCTACGTCAGACTGTATGACATCCTAAGAGTCATGAGAGTAAGTTTATTTTGCCTTAAGCTACAGAATGCATGATAATTTTTATTGGAACAAAAAGAAAAGCCTTTACAGGACTAGTCCCTAGGAGGAAGGCAACCGACAGCATCCCTAAGATTGCAACGCAGGCTCCTAGTATCTCAGTGAAGCCTTGGAATAAGCACTCCATCTGCCCAGCAGTGGCTGCAGTCTCTCTGGAGGAAGATAGCATCATCTGGAAGCTCTACCAAGCCTTTTTGTTTTTAAGATTTATTTATTTTTATTGGAAAGGCAGATTTACAAAGATAAGCAGAGACAGAAGGAAAGATCTTCCATCTGCTAGTCCACTCCCCAGTTTGCCGCAACGGCTGGAGCTAAGCTGATCCTAAGCCAGGAGCCAGGAGTCTCTTCTGGGTCTCCCACGTGGATGCAGGGTCCCAAGGCCTTGGGCCATCCTCCACTGCTTTCTCAGGGAGCTGGGAGGGAAGTGGAGCAGCCTGGACATGAGTCAGCACCCATTTGGAATTTTGGCACACGCAAGGCAAAGACTTTAGCCACTAGGTTACCATGTCGGGCCTCTGGCCTGGAGTTATTAAGACGGGAAAATGGAGGGCAGGTTGCTGAGTCAGATGCTGAAGTTGCTTGCAAGTCTGATAACAGGGCATCTCATTTGTCAGCATAGTTCCTTCAGAAACTAGTTTCGTGGCTGGACTTGATCATGTGTAGGGAAAAACAGAGTGTTCTGAAAATTTAAGCAGTTAAAAGTAGTATTTGGCTGCAATATAAAAGAAGCAAAGTATTGTGTTAAAGCCTTTAGTGTGTTATTAATCAGGATGGAGCCCACTCGGCTATAGCCCGTGCTTATTGTACTGTCAGTAATTCAGTTCTGCCCAGGGGAGTGCCAGATTACTTTGCAACCTCAACTGGGTTTCTCAAGGTCAGCTTCTGGAACTCACCAGCAGCAGACAATCCAGGCTCACACTCATCAGAATATGAAAAGGAAAAGATAAAGGTATTTGGTTCAGTTACCAAGGTACCAGTGAGGATGACCTGTGTTGCAGGTAAATCAATGCTCTGTGAAGCCACTGCTGCTGGCAGTCTCAAATAGCAAATCACACAGGAGACTGGTCTCAATGATCTGCCTTCGCCTTTCCACTCATGGTCTAGGTTCACCTGGGTTGAAAAACGTGTCTGCTCACGAGATATATGTGGTGCTTATGGCTCAAGGTGTTACCTGTCTATAAGAGTGCTTTATCTCTTACAGTAAATATCTCAGAGGTAGGCTCCTGCTATTGCAGACTTTAAGCTTTATTTTTGTTCATTATAGAGATCATTGTCCATCTATTTAAGTCAGGTATTACAGGAACCACTTTTGCATACACGGTCTCACTTAATACTCAAGCATAATCCTTATTTAGGATTTATCTCTACTTCAAAAGTAAGAAAACATTTTGTTGGTGTGGTGAATCACATTTATTGATTTGCAAATGTTAAACCATCCCTGCATGCCTGGGATGAATCCCACCTGGTCCGGGTGAATGATCTGCCTGATGAACTGTTGGATCCTGTTGGATAGAATTTTGTAGAGGATCTTGGCATCTATGTTCATCAGGAATATTGGTCTGTAGTTTTATTTTTCTGTTGCATCTCTAACTGGTTTTGGTATTAATTTTCTGAAAGAACCAGTTCTTTGATTCATTGATATTATGTATCGTTCTTTTGGTTTCCACTGGGTTTATTTCTCCCTTGTTTTGGTTATTTCTTTTTTCCTGCTAATCTTGGGATTGCTTTCCTGCTGTTTTTTTTAGCTCCTTCAAATGTAGGATTAGCTCATTTAGTTGGCGTTTTTCTGATTTCTTAACATAAGTATTGATTGAAATGAACTTTTCTCTTAACACTGCCTTGACCCTGTTGCATAAGGTTTGATGTGATGTGTTGATGCCTTCATTTGGTTCAAGCAAATTTTTATTTCCCTTTTGATTTCATCTGTAATCCTTGTTCATTTAGCAGCATATTATTCAGTCACCATGTATTTGCATGTCTTGTGGACTATTTTCATTTATTGGTCTCCAGTTTCACTCCATGATGGTCTGAGAAGAGGCATGGTATAATTTTGATTTTTTTTATTTGCTAAGGCTTTTTTTGTGGCCTACAACATGGTCAATCCTAGACAAAGTTCCATGTACTGATGAAAAAAAAGTGTATTCCCAGTGTGTAAGATGAAAGGTTCGGTAGATATCAATTATGTCCATTTGCTCTAGTGTCTAGGTGAGTTCTATTGTTTCCTTACTGAGTTTCTGTCTTGTTGATCTGTCCATTGACGTTAACTGGGTGTTAATAGGTCCCCCCATTATTATATTCTTAAAGATTTTATTTCATTTTTATTGTAAAGTCAGATACACAGACAGAAAGAGAGACAGGGAGGAAGATGTTTTGTCCGATGATTTATTCCTCAAGTGGCTGCAATGGCTGGAGATGCACAAGGAGCCCAGAGCCTCTTCCAGGTCTCCCACGCAGGTGCAGGGTCCCAAGCCTTTGGGCCGTCCTCGACTGCTTTCCCAGGCCACAAGCAGGGAGCTGGATGAGAAGCAGGGCCACTGAGATTAGAATGTGGGCCACTATGGGATCCTGGTGTGTGCAAGGTGAGAACTTCAGCCCCTGTGTTATTGTGCTGAGCCCCACCCCTCAACACACACTATAATTGTATTGAAGTTTATTTCTCTCTTTAAATACAGTAATAAATGTTTCACATAGTTAGGTGTCCTGACATTTGGTGCATATACATTTATTATGGTGAGCTCTTCTTGTTGGATGGATCCTTTGATAATCATGTGAAGTCCTTTTTTAATCTTTTAATGTTTTTCATATTGAAGTCTATATTATTTGTTATAAGAATGGTTATGCCAGCTCATTTTTCCTTTCCATTAGCCTGGAATATCCTTTTCCATTCTTTCAGTTTCAGTTTCCACTAATCTTTTATGGTGAGATGGGTCTCCTGTAGTCTCCTGTAAGCAACACATAGATGGTTTTTGTTTTGGGATCCAGTCCACTAATCTAAGCAGTTTGATAGATGAATTTAAGACATTTACCTTCAGGGCTGATGTCGATAGCTGGTAGTTTGCTGCTGTTGCTTTAGCAATAGGTTGGTCATTGTTTGATTTAGTCTTCTGTTGTTCTTTTACTGAGATGTTCTCCACGTTTGCCTTTGGTTTTGGTATGTGCTATTCTTTTTCACTGTCAAAATGACATCTTTAAACATCATTTGGAGAGCAGATTTGGAAGAGGTAGATTCTTTGAGCTTTTCTTTATTGTGGAAGTGTCATCTCAATAGATGCAGAGAAGGCATTTGACAAAATCCAACACTGCTTCATGTTATAAACCTTAAGCAAGACAGGCATAGAAGGAATATTCTGTAACACAATCAAAGATATATACGAAAAGCCCAATGCCAGCATCATGCTTAATTGGGAAAAGCTGGAAGCTTTTCCACTAAGATATGGAACTAGACGAGGATGTCCACTTTCACCAGTGCTATTCAATATAGTATTGGAAGTCCTTACCAGAGCTATTAGGTAAGAAAAAAATTAAAGGAACTCAAGTTGAAGCTGAGGAATTAAAACATCCATGTTTGCACATGATATGATTCTCTACATAGGAGAACCAAAACATTCAGTAAAGAGACTATTGGAACTCTTAAGAAAATTTGGCAGGCTAGCAAGGATACAAAACTAATGAACATAAATTGATGGCAATAGTATACACAAATAACTTTGTGGCTTAGAAAGAAAGTATAGTCCCCTTTAAAATAGCAGAGAGGAATCTCAGATACCTTGGAATTAACCTAACCAAAGATGGTGAAGACCTCTATGATGAAAACTATAAAACATTTTAAAAAGAAATAGAAGAAGACATTTAATAATGGAAACAATTACCATGTGCCTGGATTGGCAGCATTGATATTTTTTTTATTTTAATTCATGCAAAAATAGGTTTTGTTTTTCTTATTAATTTCCTTATTGTCTCACCATAGGTCACACAATAGCATCAATACCATCATTTGCTTCATGCAGCTTTTCTATTTTCTTTTTTCATTTCTTCAGCAACACATTGGTAGCATGTTATTTAACCTCATGTTGCTGTACATTTTCCATTTTTCTCTCCGTTGATTTTGTTTTATGGCTTTTCATTTAAGGGAGTGTATAGTAACTTGTAGTAGCCACTATCACATACAGATGTGAAGAAACAATGCAGGTATATCTCTACTTCCAAGTCAAAGATGGACTTGACAATAGGATGCTGGACTCTGTTATTGCCCATGCCTACAATGTCAGGATACACTTCAAAAGCAGAATGATAAACTTATGACTGATTGTGAAGGACTATACTACTGTAGTAGCACGGGAAATATTACAGAGGTAGGGAGTTGGGGAGGAGGGAAGGGAAATCCCTGAGCCCATGGAAGTGTGTCATGGAAAAGAAAATTAATTAATTAACTACATTTTTTAAAGTAAGAAAATAGACTTCAAGCTGGTAAAGACACAGAGTTCCCATAGATAAAAATGAATAGAGCCTGTGTCTGTACTTTAAATTACTAATTCTAAGTTCCTTCCCCTCAAAGTCCTCTCAAATTAGGAGAATTAGGTTCTCCTGGGCTGGCCTGCCTAATGCTCTCTTAATGAGTAATTATATTTAATTTCCTGCCCTGACATTATCTCCATCACTGGAGCAGTCCTGTAAGAAGCAGCACTAGAAGTAGATGTTTTGAGGTTTGTTTGCTTGTTTTTTTCTCATTCTGAGACAATTTTTATCTTCGAGTTGAAAGCAAAAGAGAGCTCTTTCCTCCCCAATCATTTTGAGCTATCAAGATTAAAATGACACCCTTGTCAAAGTATTCTCAGTGTTGTGCTCAGAGTCACACAAATGCAGACAGAAGATAGAGGGGAGAGGTGGGAAGAAGAGGAGGTGTCTCGGAATTGATCAGAGATTGCTCAAAATGGATCATGCACAAATGAATGCTCTTACTCGTCCCCGTTGTTTTCCCTTCGGATGGAGCAGCATTTGAACGGAGATGTTTTATGTCTTTGTCTAAGTGGTTTCCAGTTGGCCCCATTTCTGTCTTATTACTTGCAAGCTCATGCCTCCTCTGAGGTAAGTTTCATGTGTTTGTGTGGGAGTGGGATTGTTCAAAGGAGCAGGTCAACCCCACTGACGTGGAATCGAACCTTTGCAGGTGAGAACTAACTCTTGGCAAAACGAACCTGAGCAATAAGTACTTGTCACTCATTCTAGTCACAAGTAAGAGGGAAACTGAGAATGGAGCTTGATGTACATGAATTGAAACTGTATTTCAGAGGTGATATTCATTGTCCTGGACAATGAATTTCTATGAAAGTAAATCCCCAGGAACATCTTTGTGGGAGAACAGATTATGAGTAGACTGAGTATGTTATCTTGCTGCCTTTTCATACTCAGTTACTAAGTGCACTAGAATAAACTATGAAACTCTGTTAATTAATAATATTCTCCATGTTACTTATTCTTTGCAGGAAAGAAATCACAGAAAAAGACAGAGGCATTCAGTTCAGCTAGATCAGGGTCCTTTCTTCGTATTGTCCAGTCTTATCTACTACATTGTACCTTCAGGTTGCAGAAGAGATTACAGAGGGAATATTTTTGTTTCCCATCCCTTAAACCACATCTGTTCATATATTTACAAATAAGACATAATTTGAAGTGCTATGAAAAATTAAAAAGAGGAGAGCCAAATTTTTAATCTATTGTATTATCCCTAATGATAAGGGTGACAATGTGTGCACATTGTTATCCAGTTAATGAATTAAAACATAGTGGCACAGGCCCAGTGCAGTAGCCGGAGAAGTACTGCTGTGTCAGGAATTAGCTGAGGATGCTTTGGGGAACTATTTAACTTGTATAAAAGATGCTATTTAATAACTGATAGTCAGTATGTTATTCCTTTATTCTCATATCATTGGTTAGTTTCTAAGTGCAATGGATGATCAGCCCTGTTTAGGTAAATTCTTAGCCATTGGTGAACATTTATGAAATAATAATTTGCCATAGTTTGAATTTCAGATTCCCTGTTTAGGCCAATGGAGAATGCCAGCATTCATTTGCAGCATTTGCTTCAATGGAAGTTACTGTCTACCTAAGAAAGGAACATAGCCTGTGACAAGAGTAAGACAGCATTTCACATAATCCATTTGCAACCTTGTCAGTGTTGCTGTTTAGATTTTGAAATGGAACTAACGACAGGCAAGCTCACCCATTTTCTCTTGGGACAAAAATTTCCCATCTTAGAGGTCGACTCTAGAATCACTGATGTTCCTTTGTTTGACAAAATATTTGACTTCTGTTTCATTGGATGTGTTCACTTTGCAAAGCCTTGCTAAATTGGAAGAAACTGATTGATGTTGAAATGACTTAGTGTCAGGAAGCGCACACCAAAGTTAGCCACAGTACACGCGTGCGATATTTGCTTCAACTCATTATTTACTACAAATCCACATATGCCCTAAGTGCTTGGTGGTTCTCTGTTCTGTATAAGAGATGAACTAATTGTAGCATTTTAAATTAAACAAAAATTCTAAATTTTAAATATAATTATAATAAACACACTCCCATGTAACCAAGCCATGAAATTTTAAATGCATCAGTTATCCAAAGTTTGTAAAGAGGTAAAGCAGTTTTAAGATTTTTAATCATTAATAGAGTTTAATGATGTGAAACATTATCAAACAAAGGTAGAAATTGTTTATATTCCATCTTTCAGCCTTATAGAGCTAATACTTCTAAGAAACAATATTGGCTAATATTTAGAGACTATCAAAGAGAAAGTCCAGCCAGAAAGGCTCCCAGTGGCCACAAATACAATATGCAGAGCGTTTTGTCGAGCAACCTGAAAGGAGTCATGGAGGTCGGATTGCCATACATGCTCTTATTTTTAAGAACTTGATACATTTTTAATTTATTTTTAATCAATTTAAAGAGCAAAGGAACAGAGAGAAAATGGCATCAATCTTTCATTTAACTGGTTAACTCTCCAAAATGCCCACAACAGCAAGGGCTATTCCAGGCTGAAGCAAGGAGCACGGAAACGCACCCAGTTCTCCCTGTGTAAAGGGCAGCAACTCAGGTACTTCAGCCATCACCGTTGCCTTTCATGGTGCAAAGAACAAAAGAACTGCAGATTTTGGAAGATGCTGGATGTGGGTTTATTAATCAGTGACCCAAATGAGCCCTTACAGACTTTGAGGCACATGCTGAAGAAAAGCATGGCAAGCATGTTTGATGAGATTGTATGCAAAGATGATGAGGAGAAAGATTCAAGATGACCTTCTGCTATCTAATCACAAAAGGTAGTGATATGATATTCAAGAGAAAAGAGCTGGCTTGTGGGTGTGGAAAGGCAAGAGATCTCTCTCTCTCTCTCTCTCTCTTCCTCTCTCTCTCTCTTCCTGGCACAGAAGTGCACAGAACACCATGGCTGAAGACCTCCCCAGCTGGACCTGCATGCGACCGCAGCTGGGACTTCACTGAGTGACCCCCGTCTTTCAGCCGAACCATGTAATCGCTCTTTGCAATCTCTAAGGCACTGTGAATCAGCCGGGTGACTTAAGGAGAAACACAAGATCATTTTTCTTAGGCTTGCCCTTTTCCTCTGCCTGAGAAATCATTTCTAAAAAGAAACATTTGAGTAAACAGGATCTATACAAGAAAGCACAAACATTTCTCATCTCATCTTGAGGTAGGTTTCTGCACTGAAACCCCATGATGAAACTGACTTTAGTTCATTAATTTTGAGTGCATGTTTTCTTCCAGTGATTACTTTAATACACACAAACCAAAGATCTACTTTAAAGAGAGTACTTCAAAACATTCCTGAAAAATACAATTAAAACATTAACACATTGGATACAAAATCTTTTGAAATTGATACATTTGATCTTTAAAAATGTATTAAAATGCATCTTATGAACAAACCATACATGAATTCCAAATTTTTGACAGAACTAATATCTTATTTCCATTTTCATGAACTTTCTAAAATACCCTCCCATGTCCCTATTTTTTAAAATCTACACCACTCAGTTTCCTTGTTAGCTAAAAAAAAAAAGAAGAAAAATGAAAGGTCAACTCTATCTGAAAATATTTACTTTTTGTCTTCTTCACAGAGAGTAGATTCTATGACACATAATTAAATCAAGAGATTTCACAGTGTGCTGTAGTGTGTGAAACAAATATGACAACCTTGAGAAAGTTTATCAAAAATTCTCTGAGTTCTCTCCTGCTATCTTTTTTCACCTTGGCATGGTGTCTAAAAATCTAGAGCAAAATTCTGTAGCTGAATTTTCTTGTGAGCCAGAAACCTCCAAACAGGACGTTGTTTTGTCTGTCAAAATCCCCACACTTAGAATGTTATTTAAATGAAAAAAATTGCAATAATTATTTTGAATTTTGAAATATATTCAACATAATTTCTGTATCATCCAAAAAAAAAACCCACATAGTTGAGCCCCATCAATCTAATAAACGTTTAGAACTTAATTCCACTGATAGGGGCTTATCTCTTTGGGCTTGTCTACAGAGGCTACTAAATAATAATCCTAATTAGAAGCCTAATTATGTTTCTGCTCAGAGTATTTTTAGATAGCCTTAACACTTGATCTGTTTAGTCTAGTTTTACAGGTGGCAATAGATTAAAAACAGGTTTTAAAATAAGATATAACTATTACATTTCTACTAATAAATGATTGTGGTTTCAGAGCCACTTTTTTTTTCTTTAGTGATGCATGGAACAACCCTTTGATGATGGTAATTGTGCCCACACGCCCTACCCCAACATAGGGAAAAATAGGCCGCCCTTTGTAGTCAGCGCTCTATTGCTGCCACATCAACGTTAGCCCTTTCAGTTCGAGATCTTGAGTTTCTTTCATTCTGCTCTAAAATAACTCACCTTTTCAGTCTGGTCCCAATCCTCTGGTTACAAGTTCCCAAGGACACTTGTCCTGATGTTCCCTTCATAGGCTTGTTGCCCTCTAACAAACCACAGGCTCTAAATGCAGCATATCAAACTTGAGTGTGCTTAGAAAAACGTTAACTCCCAGGCTGCATCAGGACAGGTTCCATCTTTTTCACATCCCTCAGGGTTCAGATAATCAATATTTAACACAAACATCCTGGTGCTTTGAAGTAGATTTTTGAGCAGCATGGCTTTACAAAAATTCATTTTTATTCCAGATACATAATTTCAAATTTTCCATCATTCCTGTGGCTGCTTTTCATGAAGCTTTCCACGAATGGTATGTATCCTATAATTCTAAAAAATCTGATAAACACAAACATATGATGATAGTTTTACTACTTTTCTTATTTCTTCTAGGACAAATGTGATCTACCTAAAAACAGCTTTATTCTTCCCTTGCCTCACAAAAGCAGAACAAAGGAAAGAAGCACACGTTAAGATTTGTAAAAAGGCAAGAATTTTACAAGACAGGAGGCACACCAAGGTTTTCCAGAAGTTCCCTGCACCTGGGCCTAATGCAGCTTGCAGCTTTTACTATGCATTCTCAAAAGGCATGCTCAGGTCATAGCTGTCCTGGACAGCCCTGATGATTCTGGTGAAGACTGGTCAGGAGCCACTCCGGGCAAACAAGGCACCATTTGCCTGCTACCTTGTAAGATTTCAAGCTCTTCCTATCCATCATATCGCATGGCATCCACACTTTAGCTAGACCATGTCGCAAGCAGATGCCTGCTAAGAGGTCAATTTCATTGCCAAGGCAGATAATTCTAAATGCAAGTGCCAGTGTTTCGTGGTAAGGACAAAATCAGAAGAACTGTAGAGCTGACAAGGGTTTATGCAACATTTCTGCAAACGATGACCTCTGGTGACACTGAGTTGCAAAAGTGAGAGCTTTGGGAGCTTGATAGATTAATTTAAGCCACAGCAACAGGATATTTTAGTTGAGCTTTCAACAGTACTCGACTTATTACCTGAGTTTAAGTGCATTCTACGGGATGTGCCTCCAGTAATGGTACCTCTCATTACTGTACCTTTCAGAAAGATGAGTCATCCACTCACTAATACTTAATCACAGCCCTTGTTGAATACTTACTATGTACCAGGAAAAGAAAGAGGGCAGAAATTAATAAGAAAAAAACATTTTGGTCCTCAAGAAGTAAAATTTCTAGTCAGGGAAACAATCTACCTGAGTCCATGATAAGTGCTACAGCAGAATAAAGTTGTGTTACCAGCAGATTCTGGGAAAGACAGACCAAAGAAAAAATCATCAAAGAGTGTTTCTCAAAAGATGGGGCACTTGAACTGAATTAAAGAAAATTTATTCAAGAGGTTTACATGCAGATAAGCTAGAAGTGGCATCTGAGGCAAATAATTTGTATCCTTATGGACATACACAGACACTAAACACAGTATGGCTCATTTTTAAATGCAAATAATTTTCAATAACAGAATAGAGGAAAAAAGTCACATCCCAGTGACATATCTAGTGCATAGAAAGATTAACCTTTTTTTCCCCATGGGCTGCAAAGAATAGTAAAAAATGGTAAGTAATGAACATATGTGGCAGAACTTGAGTTTATGTAGACAACCCATTATCTTGAGCAAGCACTTGCTACAATCTCTGTGCAGGCACACTGGGCACAGAGAACATGATGCTAAAAAAGTCAGACGTGGTGTTTTGCCTAAAGAGAGCCTGAGTTCTGACAGAAAATAGACAGGAATAAACAAGGGATAGGAAAGAAAGAGAGAGAGAGAGAACTAAAGAAATGATCAAAGACAGATTGTTAAAAGTGTTAGGGAGAAAATCAAAATGTTTACATGAGAATATGAATGGTTTCTTTGCTAAAGTGTTTAGGAAAAAAAATTTATCTTAGGACCCAATGTTTAAGTTGATGTGTGAAAAGAAACAAATCAAGGTTTTTGCTTATTCACTCACTGATTCTTTTTTTTTAAATTTTATTTTAAATTCATTAATTACATTGTATTATGTGACACAGTTTCATAGGTACTGGGATTCTCCTCACCCCTCCCCAAACCCTCCCACCATGGTGGATTCCTCCACCTTGTTGCATAACCACAGTTCAAGTTCAGTTGAGATTCCCCCATTGCAAGCATATACCAAACATAGAGTCCAGCATCTTATTGTCCAAACTCACTGATTCTTTTACACCAGCTAATATTTATTATGTAACAATTCTGGAATGAATTGAGAGAAGAAATGGGATAAGAATATTGTAGGTGAAAGGAGAGAGAAACATGAAAAATCTGCTTTAAGAATGGACAGGAGTGTCAGGAACATAGTAGACAGGCTGGAAACTATCAGGTCATGAGACTAACATGGTTGGGTAGTAGGAAACTAGGGGTGTTCTAAGTAGAGAAATCATGCCTTGATTCACTTCTGTGAAAACATCCTGATGACTGTGTGGAAAGAAATGGGTTGCAAGGGCTGGGAGTGAGGTCTTTTCAGTCACACTTGAAAGGCATTTCAGAGATGCAGGTGAGAAATGAACAGGACTCAGACAAGGCAATAGCCTTGGAGATTGGAAGAGAAACTTAACCACTTAAGTTTCAGAAAAGCAAGGATGACTGCCAGAGTAGATTCGAAACCTGAACTTCTCCATCTTTGGCAGTGAATTTTCTACTTCATGATGCAAACTTGGAAAGTCAAAAGATCTGCAAAGCTTGAACAATGCCTTCATTGCTCTGAATCATATTTTCTCAAATTGAAAGACTTTCAAATTTTGCTTAGTGGTAGTGACATAACCAGTTAGGTTTATCCAAGAGGTGATCATTGTTCATTGAAATACACATCATAATTAGCACATGGGAACCTTCAGAATGAAGACCCAAGGTGCTTAGACTTTGTAAGGCACAACCATATACATGTAATTGGACAAAAAAAAAGGTGTGACTTAATGGCAATAGGCTGGAAGGAGTATGCAGCAAGGCCTGTCTGCTGAGAAACTTGGCCTTCCTGAGAAGCACTTGTACTTTCCAGGAATGGGGCAGTGGGGTAATTTCTGGAATGGGAATCCAAAGACCTACAATTCAAGAAGGAAGGTCAGAGAATTTTCTTATAACAAACTCTTACCCAGAGAAGAGAGGGGTCAGATGAAAGCAGTATTTTTAGCTTTTATTGCTAACTTTAGGGAAAAGGCATTCTGGCACATCTATGACTTACACTGGAGAAAAGAAATCCTGGTTTCCATGGCTTGCTTTGAGGGCAAATGAGGGACAAGACAAATGGGCTGAGGAAGATCAGACAGAAACTTGTGACCGAGGTCTTTACTTGGGGTATTGTTCTCTGAACCCCCACACTTCATTTACACACTAATGATTTTACTTGGGTCACATTCACCCCAATGATTTTGTTTCATCTGCGTGTGTCATGTGTTATGAGTAAGCTCAACTATTTCTCTTTCACTGCCAAAGAGGATGTTAGCTAAGTATCCCCAAGGAGGACAAAAGATCAAGCTACACCTCTGGGATTCTGCGCTCCAGTTTCCATAGAATAGGAAGCACAGGCCCAGACCCCAAATGGCAATGCCCTGTGCTAATTCATCTCTCCACAAGAACTGAGGATGAGCAGCATTTCCTAATTAGTGTATGGTGTGAATCAGGGCACCCAGCTATGAGCACATGATGGGAAGGACCCAAGCTATTCCTAATCAGTCCCAGTGCTCTTATGTTACCTGATGTACCTGTTGTCACGGTTCCTCTTATTCCTCTACTATTTCAAGGCAATTCTTTAACTCTCCTTTTTTTCTCTATCTCCCTTCTAATACACATCTGTAATCTTTAACGATCTTTCAACAAAAGGGGGTAGTAAGACAAGATGAAATGTTGCAGGGAGAAAAATGGCAGAAGACAATGGTTGTGAGACCACACGTAAGTGCCATTCATTATGCATTGTTCCTTTAAATTAGTAGTTTCATCTAGCTAAGCTCTGTTATTCTCTATCAATGTCAAAATCAAAGACAGAGGGTGGAGGGAAGATTGTGTTTGGAAAGATGGCATTTAAAGTGTGGATTTAGCTAAAGGAAATGCCACTCTTCTCCCATCTGTCTTTGTCAGTTTTTGTTCTCAGTGTGCTACAAATTCCACTAGAGTAACTGGGTTAGCAAAAGACTCAAGGAGACTTATTCTTGCAAGTTAAAGTCACAGAGCTGGTGACTTGGATGACAAGATATGATGTGAAGGAAGCCAGAGATCTGAATTCAGATTTCGAAATGTGCTCCTCAATGTTGTGGGTATATCAGAATAGAGGGAGGTACAAGAGCTCATCCTTTTTGGATACATCAAGTCATTTGACATTTCTGGACCTCAAATCTATAACCTGCAATGAGGAAAGTAAAAGTATATTAACTGGGAAACTCCTACACTGTGTATATCACTTTGAATCCACGAGGTAAGAATGATGATTCCAGTTTGCAATGAAGAAATGAAGACTCAACAACTCTATTTTTTCCAAGACCTAGGCACTTTCGAACACTGGTGTCATCTTTCAACATTTTCCTAAACAATTCACATACATACAATCCAATTTTTTGAAAGTGGATTTATTTACATTAAAGCAAACCCAAAAGTACACTCAAATATATTACCCAGGTTAGCACATAACAGACCTTAGACCCATCACCTTCTGCCATTGGCTTGACTTCATGTGGAAAATACACTTACATTTCCTTGGTTTCATGTTTTGTCTAATTTGAAAAAAACCCAGAATTCACAAGTTGGAGGTAATCAAAATCAGTTATATTTTGGAGTTCCATTCCTTATGTATTAGTTATCTATTTCTATATTATAAACTAATCAAAAATTTAGTGGCTTAGAATAGCAAAATATATTATCTCCTAGTTTCTTAAATGGTCTTCAGTGTGGGTGAGGTTTAACACTGGCACACTCACACACTGATGTCAAGGTGTTGGCCAGGGTTGTGATTATCCAAAAGCTCTCACAGGGAAGGATCTGCCTCTGAACTCACCCATCTGGTTGCTGGCTGGATTCACTCCTGCAGGAGACCACTCTCTATTGCTTGCCAGGTAAGTCGGCTCTGTAATTCTGTTCACTCCATGGCAATGTAGTTCCTCACAGTAAAGCATACAGAAGAACCAGAGAAAGATAGAAATTTCTAGCAAGATAGAAAATCTCAGTCATTTCATGACCTGATATTAGAAGTGATATCTTCCTGCCTTCTCTGAACTTTGTTCATTAGAAACAAGTTACTAGGTCCAAGTTGTTACAAAGGAGAAAATCATACAGAGGCATGAATTTTAGGAAGCAGGAATCAGTGAGACCTGCTGTCATTTGAAGGTGTGTCTTTTCTGAAACTCAAGAGGAGATTTAGTTACTATTATAGTAGAATGAAGAGGTAAGTCCTTGGGATCTCCTTGTGGGTGGAATTACTGCTATGATAAAATAGCAAATTTAGGGGCAGGCTTTGTGGCATAGACTGGAAGCTCCCACCTGCAGCACTGGCATTACATCTGGATTTGAGTCCCAGTTGGTCCACATCCAATCCAGCTCACTACTAATGTTCCTTGGGAATCAGCAGAGGTTGGCCCAAGTGCTTGGGCTTCTGCTCCCAAGCAGGAGACTGGGAAGAAGTTCCTGACTCTCAGCTTTGGACCAGTCCCACTCCAACCATTTCATCCATTTGAGGAGTGCATCAGTGGGTGAGAAATCTCTCTCTCTCTCTCTCTCTATCTCTTTCTCTCTCACTTGGTAACCCTACTTTTCAAATAAATAAGTAAATAAATAAATACATACATCAATAAATAATCATTTTTTTAAAACCAGCAAATTTGTTGCTTATATTTTTGTTTTGTTTGTTTGTTTTTTGTCTCTTGCCCTTTCACATCCCATCATAGGAAACATACCGCAAGGACAGCAAGGAAACCCTCACCACCAGATGTTGGCCTCAAGTGTGACTTCCCAGTCTCCAAGACTCAGAGCCAAGACAGTTCTCAATGTGCACAAAACAGATGAAGGCATGGACTGTCTTGGAAATCTACCTACCAACTTAGTCAACAAGTGCATTCCAAACCCTGTAAAACCAAAACAAACATGAGAAACAGCTTGGTGCTGACGCTAAGAGAGCCATGGCTATCCCTAACCCCCAATTTCTAGTTCTTACATTCTGCGAGTTAGTCTCTGTTTTTGTGCTTGAACTCACAATAAAGTTCAACTTATATCAATAAATTCATTTCAGTAAAATATATATTTATAGCTCTGTCCATATGTAGGTGCATTAGAGCATTTGTAGAAGATGCTCTCAAAGGATAAGTTTATTTTGTTGAGACAATATTTGAAATCCATGCACAGATTTTTTTTACAGCATACATTTCCTGTGAACTTTTTGAATACTTGTCAAATGCATGCATTTCAAAATAATTTTGCAGCAAAATAAATGTATATTTCAAGATGATTTTTTACAAGCTGTGTGAAGTTCTTTCGTATTGTGCATCTCTGAAAGAATCTGTCGGGTGGGAGTGAAGGTCTAGGACGGTTGTGTTTCAGATATGTATGTGAGAATGTCTGAACTACCTCATGTACTAATACTATTTTTTCTCCATCAAATGCAAGTGCAATTTCTATCAAATGGTCAAGTTGATTCTGCTGGATGATATCACATAATGTTGACAAAAATAAAGAATTAATGATGGAGGGGAATGTGTTTTTCAAATTATAAAATGCTATGCAATATGGAAGTTTGCAATGTTAGCCCAGTATGCAAGTCAGTCAGATGGCCAGGTCCCAAGTCCCAGATCAAATTGTCTATTTGAGGAAGAAAGAAGATTAGTTGGGAAGGTTTTCCTGAAGGAAGAGAATTGACATATCCTGGTAGGAGAGGCTGCAGACTGAAGAGAGGACCTCTGTGCCTGGGGCTCTCTGTAATGACCAGGTCCCAAGGAGTTACGATCAGAACCTGAACTGCCCTAATGCCACTAGTGCTAGGGAGAAGTGCCTGCTCCAAGGGATTTGACTGAAAAAATAAAGTGTGATCATAAGCAATCTAATAGGAAACAAGATGCTGGTGATGAAAACCAACCACTTGGCTTTGGATGAATATTTGGCTTCAATGGATAATTTCCTTTTTTAAAAAAATGATTTTCTGAAATACTATTTTTTTTCTTCTGTGGGTAATTGGTGCTCATCACTAGCCAGTTTTATAACTATTTATATAAATGTTTATTAGTACTGCTTTTTAAATAATTTATTGTTGGGTAGATAGATTTTTCTGTATTTTTCCTTCCAACACATTTTCTGCCAATAAAATAATTGTACTCTGTGGAGTTCATAAAAGTGGAAATGTGGCAGCAATTCGAAGGTTATTTCCAACTCCTCAGTATTACAAATAGTTCAGGGCAGGAACATTTGGCTGAAAATAATTGTTAAATTAAAAATCATAAATTAGAAAAAAATACTGAAGAGACATAAGTGTCAATTGGGGATCTTCCACTTGGATCATCTCATTATTTCAACCAAATTGTTGTCTGGAAATGATCACTTTTCCTCTAAAACATACTCTAAGACTCACATCTTGAGTAAGTCCCAGGATGTAGGATCTTGGGCAAAGAATCAACATTTTCATTAAAGATGTAGCCCTGGGAACATCAGCAAAATACCTCCCTGATAGGCCTGGGCAGCAAATACTAACAAGGAGGGCATGGAAGTTAACGAAAACAGATCTTTCATAACAGGTAACTCTCCTAACAAGATCCAAACGTCACCGAATGGTCTTCAGAGGAAATCGAATGTCTTACAACATGCAGGTACATCCGAAACGACAATAGAATTCAAGGTGTCACTGTCAATAATCTTTTCTTGTAAGGACTAGAGAGGTTCAAATTACAGAGATATAAGCCCCTTTTATTGTTTCACAACCACTGTATCATTCACTTAGGGTTAGATGTATGCAGGGGTACTGAAAATTACACAATGAAGCTGAAACTCTTTTAAATGTATCTACTAAAGAAGATGACTTATTGAAATAAGGAAAACATTAGAAATTCCATATCTTAAAATTTATTTTCATACATAAGAACCAAGGAAATGAAATGCTCTGAAATGTGATAAAAAGATTAGTACTCGCTGTTTAATCCAATTAGTGCATTACCTCTCAGAGAGGCAGTACCAGGTGAGGATTGAGTTGCCTGCCTGGGTTGCATGAAGTGTGATGCACTACAGTTCGTATGGGTATGTTCTATACTTAAGTGACTCACTCAGTTCTAACTAAACTCATGCTCTAAAAGCATACAGGTAGTCTGGGAAAGTTTCTGCCAATTAAAGCAGAGACGGTGTTCAATAAAATACTACCAAAGAAAGATCAAGTGATCACAAAGGAAATTGTAGCGCTTGTGCTACTAATACAAAGATCGTCATCAATGTAAAAATTTCCTCTTCAGTGTAAA
Organism: Ochotona princeps; assembly: GCF_030435755.1. Lineage (NCBI taxonomy): Eukaryota > Metazoa > Chordata > Mammalia > Lagomorpha > Ochotonidae > Ochotona > Ochotona princeps. Next base: position 52,337,583 of record NC_080843.1, read on the forward strand.
GATGACATTAGTTACAACAGGGAATTCACAACTACCTGCTTTTTGAAAGTCTGGCCTTGGAGGAAATGCCATGGAGGCTAATGTCTGTAGGAGTTTCTATTGTTTCACCTTTTTAGTGCCAGAAGCAATGTGTCTGACCTTAAAAACTCATCACTTTATACATTTAAGAAACTTAGGAACTTTTCTTTGAACCATATGTTAAAAATCTTAAAACATAATAACTTCTGATTAGTCAAAAGAACATCCGACATCAGGGAAGGGAAAAAGTGACTTGCCTTGTTTCACCTAAAATCCTTATGTTATTAGTACGAGGATGGGTAAATGCCTGTTGTGAGGGGCTGGGAGGGCTAGGCATGCAAATGGGACCCCTCACTCCTTCAGCTACTTCAGGCTGGTGGGGGTGCATGGCCTAGCCTGCCTGCTTGGGGGCAGCCAGTGCCTTCTTGGCTTGGGTGGCCAGAATACCAATGGCACCTGGCTTTGCCCTCTGGCCACCCAGTGGCAAGCACTGAAGTCCTGAAGGTATAGAAATACTGCCTGGGGACATCCATGGATAAGGCCACCGTACGTACGTGTAAGTGAGGAATTAATCCTGAGGGACTCCCAATGACACAGCCACTGTACTTGCAGGTAAGCAAGGGGACTGAAACCTGGTGGTTTGGAGGGGAGAGACCAGAAGATCTGTTTGGGTCAGACTGATGCACCAGCCCACATTCAAGTCCTGAGATGGGCTTGTAAATTCAGAACATTGCTGACCACCACACACCAGCCCTCACGAAAGCTATGGCTGGGGCCTGTCTAGCAGGGCTAGATACCAGTACTTGACTGAGTGTTGGAACAGGATATGGGTCACATTAGGCAGGGCCATGACACTAACCAGCACATGGGAGAACCAGGTCCGAGGGTAGATGCTGTGGGATGTTTGTGGGCCCAATCCTGTGGAAAAACAAGTCCCAGTGGTTAGCTTAAGAGTTGGGGTGGTGATGGGCTAAACTAGGTATGGCCATGGAACCCAACAACACTCATGGGTATAGGGACCAAGAATAGGCTGAGCAGGTCCAAGCTGCAGCACCTGCATGTACATCCTAAAACAGAGTGGGTCAGGCCAGGCCTCAACATTCACCAGCTCATTCAAAGGCCAAGATGGAGGGGCAGGTTACACAGGGAAAGGGTCTAGCATCCACCAGCATGTGTGAGATTTGGGTCTGGGAGTATGCCGAGTTGGAGAACTTGGGAAACTCTCCTAGGGGGTCATAACTCCTGCTGGTAAGCATGTGGTGCAGGCCTGGATGTTGGGCAGGGTGTTGGGCAAGTTAGTTCCATTTATTGGCTAGTGTGTATATTGTTTTTGGAAGGCAATGGACAGGGCAGGGCCAAGCCAACCTTAGCTCACTGGCAAGTGCAGAAAATAGGCCGGAATGCTGGGCCAGGCTTGTCACACTAACCGGTTTATATGAGCCATGGATGGGAGCAGACCAAGCAAGGCCAGGTTCCAGCACCCTCCAACAAGAGTTGGGACTGGGACAGGCTGGGTCAGGCCAGACTACAGCATCCAAAGGCAAAGGCCAAGACAGGAGAGGGACTATGACAAGCTGGGTCAGAGCAACCACTGAGACTCTAAGGTGGATTGTGTCAACCAGTGGATTCTAGAGAGATTTCACTGCACTTGGAGTGGTGAGAGTGACAGTAATTCAGAACTGTTGAACTATCAAAACTTCTTGAGCAGGACCCTTGGAGCTTTCCCAACATTGGGGAACCTGGGGTGGTGTTGGGTAGCTGTCCTCCATCACAGGGTATGGAGACAGTGGGGAGGCTGGGTGTAGCTTCTCCCCTCACCGCTCCCCTTTCTCCAAATACAGGAAGGAAAAAAGAGAATATGGAAATAATGGTCTCACCCATCTTCATGTAACCCTTGACCCTTTGCCCCTAATCACCTATGTAGAAATCATCAAAAATTTTTAAAAAATTTGAAAACCTGTTGTGAACTTGCAGGAGCAATAGCTGATCAACCAATGCTATTGATTCATTGGTTTCTCTAGTTCAATGTAATTTGTTTCTCTCCATCTCCATTTGCCTTGTGAAGCTCACTTCCTTTATGGGACACATTCTTCACATGGTTGAAATATCATCCTTTCACCAAAGGTTAAAGGGCAAATTTCAATTCCATCCAGGCGCTGCTATTTCTGACAATTTTTCTGTGTGAGCAGACAGAGCTCTGAGCTTATCAATGAAAGCATTGTTGGTTTAAAAAAATAAATTTCCAAATAACCTAAAGCATATGAGATAAGCACCACTAAACATTACGGTAAGTATGAATTTCATTAAACTCAGTTTAGAAATATTCTGTTATTATCATGTTAGTTTTGATACAGGTCCAACCACACTAATTTACAACTTAAAATGTCCAACTCACCTTTTCTTTTTATCAGATCTTGAAAAATTAAGACTCTGTAAATTCACCTGAGATACTGACTCATGAAAGAGTTGTGCATTGCTCGCTGTATGCAGAAGTGCAAGACACAGAAGCTCACACAAACATGTGGAATAGAGGAGCCACTCCAGCTGCGACTGGATGAACCAGATCAGAATCTATTTCACTAACTAGCTCTGGTAGTGCATTTCAAACAGAAATAAAAACCATCTAGTGCCTGAATTTCCCCCTGATTTGATGGGCATAGCTACGTGTTAGTAACAAAATGTTCACAGTCAAAAGGAGCAGAATGCAGCTCATGTACAAGGCAGGAAAACAAATTTTGTGTTTTAATATTACTACAATTGCACTTTTTGCCTTTGCTACTTTTCTTGACTTTTATTTTCATTTTGTGCATAGCAACTTCTTAATTAACATTTTAGATGAGAATGTCAGAAACAGGGAGATGACAGACTGCTACTATTCTTGGTCTTGGTGACACTTTCCCTATGGCAGAATGACAGTCACAGCTGCAAGGAATAGGCCTGAAATTAGCATTAAGGTTGGGTCAAAAGAGCTTCAATTTTCTGAAGCAGTTTCCTTGGCTTAAGTAGTTTCCAACCAAAACAGAAAAGACACTTGAAGGAGAAGGTTTAGGTGTGAACTTCTTTGGAAAGCCACAGCCCTTCGGTAACAGAAGCACCACAAATTGAATAGCACATTTTTCAACAGCTTTATTAAGCCTCCATCTTCGTGACATGGTGAAAAACCAAAATGTGTAGATATGGCCTCTGCCTGTAAGTGATGTACAATCCTATTGGTTGGATAAGACAGGTAGCAACTCCTGACCTCCATGAAGACTGCCTACTCCACGAAGTTCACACCCAACTGCCCAGAATGGCATCACCTCAGTTACAGTTTACAAAGAAATTGTTGATTAGCAGGACATTACTTACTTCGCCAGTTCTGCTGGCCAAACCAGGTAACAAGCAACCCAGTGGACAAACACACTGCACTGAAGCGGGTCAGAAGACCTTGATTAAATGTTTAGAAGAGAGAGAAATAGGCTAGTTGGTATCCATCCTATCCTCTCTGCTTGGCTTTACTCAGATAGATGATAATGTCAGGTCACACCCTAAAGATGGTCCTGGACCTTGAACTCAAAAGATGCTGCTGTTTTTATGTTCATCCAGAAGTGCAATGCTGAGGGCATCAAAAGCACGTGTGGATGCAAAGACCAGCTGACAAGGGTCATCTAGCTCTCATTCATCAAACGGGATTCTAATACATTGAGTGGCCACTCACTCACTAGTATTGATTTTATTCTCCAGTCTTTGTCCTAGATGATCTGATGGGAGAGGTTTGTGCCATAAAACTTATTTTAATATGCTGTAAGCAAAGCACCTATTGCTTCTCTCAAATAAAGCAATAAAAAAATAAAATGATTTTTTGCCCAGGCAAGAAGATATTTTTAAATTATTGTTTTGTTTTTCTTCCTGTGAGAGGTGGTTAATGAATAAGACTTAATGCTTAGTTGAATTGCAAGTAATGGCTTAGCAACTAGCCTCTGTTAGCACCAAAATGCTCACTTTTTAATATTACTTATTTCTTTCAAATACTTTGGAATAGTAACAGAGCAATAGCATCATTTTGTCTCTGAACCCAATTTTGAGTCTACTTGGAAAGAATTATCTGTACCCAGATAACATTCTGAGATGCCACATTAGTAAGTAGATATGTCTGAGCAACCAGGGGTTATATACCTGCCAGCCACATTCAGAGGGGGTACATGAATGGGCTCAGAAGTGCTTGTTAGAGTGTTAATCCATCCACATCAACAGGGGCTTAGCTATTGCATTTGTCACCCTTCCAATGCTAAACTGGAATGCTTGAGACAGGGTAACTTTGCAAAATAAAGAGGTTCACTCTTAGCTCATAGCTTTGGAAGTTCAAGTCTAAATTCAAATGGTCCAGTTGGTCTGGCCTCTGGGCAGTGGTTGGCAATGGTAGGAGCACAGGTTGGAGTTAGTAGTTATATCCTGGGGCTAGAATGATGAGATACTGGGACCTCACACAGTTTTATAAAGGCTCTGTCCCCCTCAATGACCTAACTTCTATCTGGACCTCGCTTGAAAGTTACACCATTTCCCAATAGGGCAACCTGGGGATTGAGAGTTTAGTATGGGAACCTTTGAGGGATATTCAACTTCAGACCACAACTACTATGTCTGAACAACAGCCTTCAGCTCTCAAAGCCATGCAGAAAGCCTCCACTGGGACAGCCTCCCTCTGTGCTGGGAAGGGGAGAAGGCAGAGAAGATGCTCCTCTTCAGCTCAGGCTACTTTTAGCTCCTGCCTTCCCCCCTCTCTTAACTTGTCCCTCCCCATCAACTTATTCCTTTCCTAGAAAGCAGATGAGCGTCTAGGTGGATGCAGAGCCCTATTTTTTCATTGGCCTCAAACCACAGAAACAGTTTTAGAGCATGCTACCTGCCCCAGACTATCTCCTGGCTACTTGCAAAATCCAGCCACTTCCTGGAGTTACCTCCATTGTCACAGCTTTTGGACTAGCATCTCTTATGTGGACTGGGCCTCCTGCTTCTAACAGTCTACTTGCTAGGTTGTCATTCCTGCCTTAGAGGAACATCAAAAACACACATGTGAGCATGCCGCTCTGGTGTTTGAAATCTGATATGAGAATCCAATTGCCGTAAAACTTGGAACATCTCAAACTTCTGAACAGTACCCTTGGTTTCCTTAGTCTGTCCATCATCTACACACAACCTCATCAGTTTCCACTTTCCATTATTCCAACCAGGCTGAATGCCTCCTATGCCCTATCATATTTTGGCATTTTTCTATACTTGTCTCTGTCTGTTCTTCCAGCTCCCTAGAGCCAATGTAAATTATATAATTACTACTGAACCTTTAAATAACAGCTGAAATTCCACATCCTCAGTTCTGGCTACTTGGAAGTTGAGAATCCCTTTCTCTCTTCATCACTCTGCCTTCCAGAACAGTGTGTGTTCAGCACAATTATAGATGTTCTGGACCGGAGATCAGCAAATGGTCCTAAAGTCAAATTTGGAGGCCACCTGTTGCTGTATCTTTCACTGGAACATGGTCATGCTCATTTGTTTACTTATTATCTGTGCAACAAAGCACTACAATGGCAAAATTGACTAGTTGAATAAGGCACTGTGTGGCTATTTCACTGTTTCCTGGGAGAGTTCCTTCAGTGAATACCAACTCTGATGACACGATATTTAAATATTCAGTTCAGAACCTATCTACTTCATGAAAATTTCCCCATCTTTATCAAAGTGCTTGTGGAAGTATTCTGTGTCTACTGAGGAAACGGGGATGTCTGAGAAGAGAAATGAGATTCCAAATCAAGTCTGGTTCAAACCTATCTGTACTTACTGACCTTAAAGCAAAGCAAACCAAAACCACACACCACACCACACACACACACAGCTTGTTGCTTATTCTGGTGATACCTTGGAGCTGTTAAAAGCATGAGGATGCAGAATGCAGGAAGAGTAACCAGAGCAATCGTCTCCTAAGGAACACTGATGTCCAATCTCTTTCATCTGTTGCTCCAGTATCCGGGGCATTTCATGGTAGGCCTGTGACTTATGTGCTGAAAGCAAGGACATTTACTGGAAAATGTCAGTTAAGAATTGAAAAGAAAAGAAAAGAAAAAATTCATTCACCAGCTTGTTCTGACTTGGGGGAAACAGAGAAAGGCCACAGAATCTAGCTCCTGGAAGCCCTCATCTGAGATAAGGCATACTGGCTGTTGGAAGTGATGCCATCTTAATAACGGTGTGGGAGAGCCCACATGGCCTCATTTGGGATGTAGTATTTCAGTTTTTAGGGGGAAAAGATCTGTGATGAAGATGGGAAATGAAAAGGGATTCAATGGTCCCTTGTTCTAGGGTATATATGTTTGTGCGGTTGAAGAGGGTGATCATTGATAATCATAAAATCAGCACAAAGAAATTCAGAAGAGAATCAAACACTAGCTTTGAAAATCCACTTTCCCATGTTTTGGGTCAGTTCCTGAGATGCTCCATGAGTGTGCAATTAGGTGAAAAGAAGGAATTCCTGCGCTTTGTTTTGGTAAAGCTGAATCATCTTGCCTCCTCCTGTGCTGTCACCAGTATAACACCAGCATTGTTCAGTGCATTACAGCCTCCTGGGAGCATCACCAGGAAGCTCACGTTCCAATGACCAAGCTGTGTATATCCCAGGTTCTGAGTAGGATGCTTTCCCCTTCCCTGGCATTGATCTTCCTTCCCTTCAATAGATCACATCCATCCGATCTTGTTTCAGGGTTTCTGGACTGGGTGGAGTTTCACAGGTAGCTGGCTGTTTTCCTTCTATTCCCTGCAGTTTTTTCTCCACCCTTCTGGGGTCTGGCAACAGTGAGGTGACTTCACAGGGGTGGCTGAGATTCTCCCACATTGTCTTTTTCACAGTGGATGCTTACGCATGGATGGTAGAGCTGAATAGGGTTGCTGAAGAGCTCTTGCATCTTTCCCTTCAAAAAGTCAGGCGACAGACCTGAGAGCTGGCTGGATTCACAATTGTGCACAGGTGCTGGGGAGTCATCACTGCTATGTCAGCTAATGACGTCACCCCGACTTCCTCTTTGCTCTGCAGACACACATGACTGCACTCTGCTTGGGATGCTTTAGTGCAGGGGTTACTAAGATCGCCTTCTTGTAAGGGAAATGAGCCATGCTTGGGAAGGTGTGGAGGATGTTGGGTCCTGTGGTACCTTAAATGAAAAACCGCTCATTGCCTCTGAGGTTGCCCATCATCCCTTCTGAGTTCTGCCCAGTGGTCCTGCGAGATCAACTGTTTTCCTCTTCATTTGAAATCTCCTGGCTTATACACCAATGTGCTTTCCTGAGGGTCCCCTCTCCCTCATGGCTTTACTGAGGCATCCCAGCCCCACCCTTTCACACCCCCATGGCCAACATTCCCTTCCCTGATGTTATCACAGAATGAAAACACCATGTGTGTGAACATAAAATTCTGTCATTTATTTGACAGCTACTAAAGAGTTCAGGAAAGGGGGGCGAAAATCACAGCTTTTTTTCATTTAAAAATTTTTGGCAAGATGTTTAAGCATTAGTGACCTTAAATCAGCCTGTTATTAACAGCCAGGAAATGCCTGGCCCAAAGGTCCTCACTGCTATTATAAACTGTGAAAATTATAAAAATGGAAATAAAAAATAATTACTTCTTCATGTGTTAAAAAGTTAAGTTGAATGGCCTGTTGCCATGGAAATGATTTCCTGTTTACCGTGCTGGTCTTCCCCAGCAGTTAAAGAGCAGTCACCCAGCCAATGGGAAAACAGCATTTAACTTTCCATATTCCATTAACATTTGTCATAATGACTCAATGCACCCTATAATTTACCAGTCAGTAAAATTCAGTAAATCGTATTTTCAAATATATTAGTTGCTTTTAATTTTTGTTCAGTCTATGAAATTATCATCATAACCAAAAGCATTACTTTATATTTCAAGAAATGGAGGAGGGCCCGGCGGCGTGGCCTAGCGGCTAAAGTCCTCGCCTTGAATGCCCCGGGATCCCATATGGTTCTAATCCCAGCAGCTCCACTTCCCATCCAGCTCCCTGCTTGTGGCCTGGGAAAGCAGTCGAGGACAGCTCAATGCTTTGGGACACTGCACCCACGTGGGAGACCCGGAAGGGGTTCCTGGTTCCCGGCATCGGATCGGCGTGCACTGTCCATTGCAGCCCACTTGGGGAGTGAATCATCGGACGGAAGATCTTCCTCTCTGTCTCTCCTCCTCTCTGTACATTTGACTTTGTAATGAAAATAAGTAAATCTTTAAAAAAAAAAAAAAAGAAAGAAATGGAGGGAATCCCTGTATTTAAAACATCCGCACGGTCCCTTTTAAGGTCTGGAGACTTCTTTCCATTTCTGCACAAGTGCTTCTGCAGTTGGACTTTACCCTCGTCCTCTTTGCTTGTAAGGCTATAGTGTTACCAAGAGCAATACGACTGATAATACTCACATTAGCAGTAGCCAAAACCTAAGCTGGCATGCTTGTTAACTGCAGATCAGTTCTTTGGGGTTTTTATCTGAAAGATCCCAGAATTCTAAAATAAACCGCTTAGTGCAGTAGATAGTACAATCACTTAGGATAATAGATAAAAATTACTTGAAAGCCAAAAAATTCTCTGCCTTAATGTAAAAATAAAATGGAATACAAAGAGATCTAATGACTCCTAGGAGATGGAACTGCAGATTTGAGTAACCAAGTCTCTTGAAGAACAAAGATGTGTTGACTTGTTAAAACTTTCAAGCACCTTGAAAATATAAAATGTAAAGATAAAAAAAAGAAAAGGGTATTGTACACTTTCTACTGAGCATCTCACTGAGAGGAAAGTAGCTTGAAGCAGTTTGACCAGGAGCTTCAAAGTGCCGGCTTGTAAAGTTGGCTTCCACTGTCAGCTCCGGAGGCCCAACCCCTCACCTCACCCTACAATCCCCCCTCCAGGATCTGATCACACTCATTGCGTTTTCTCATTGTTCATCCACCCCAGCTCTCCCTACTTCTCTTACCAGTCCCCTCCCCTGCCATTCACTTCCCCTCACGGATATTCCTGTGCAACACCTGTGCTACCAGACACATCTAACCCTGCAGGTACAAAACATGGGTGAAAGAGTGAATTGGAGAAAGCTGAGATGGGATATACAGTGTGCTTAAAATTCATCTCATACAATCCAAGAATTAACTGCATGAAAATGTATATTTACTTATCTGAAAAGCAGAATGAGAGAGACATCTTCCTCCTGCTGGTTCTTTGCCCAGGTGACTACAATGACAAGATATTGATAAGACTAAAGTCAGGAGCCAGAAACTCCATCTGGGTCTTCTATATGGGTGGCATAACATGATGAAGTTCCTAGAGCTGCATATTCCGTCAGCTCTTATTTCTGAGATAATAATGCCTTAAAGGCAGCAGTCAATGATCCTTTTCAGTTGCTCCTGTATTTCTCATAATGCCTTCCATGTGGTCTTGGGTGGAGTAGAAATTAGATGTTGTTGAATAAAGAACAGTATCGGATCTAAGCAAGATGAAGTATATTTCACATGCTAACCTCACTTCTGTTTATTCTTTCATTAAACCTCCTTAGGACTTCTGAACAGGCATGTTCAAAACACCATGTGCTTTTGTAAGGTATATGGGGGAAGGATGGTGGATACAAAATAGAAGTGTGAGGGCCTCAATGGCTCAATGGCTCAAACCCTCAACTTGCAAGTGCCAGGACCCCATATACGCACCTGTTCACTACTCTTCTTCCCATCCAGCTCCCTATTTATAGCCTCAGAAAATAGAAAATGGCTCAAAACCTTGGGACCCTGCACTTGCATAGAAGACCCAGAAAATGCTCCTCCCTTCAGATCAGCTCAGCTTCAGCCACTGCAGCCACCTGGGGAGTGAACCAGCAGATGGAAGATTTTTCTCTCTGTCTCTCCTTCTCTCTGTAAATCTGATCTCACTTTCTAATTAAAAACAGAAAAAGAAAAGTAGTGTAAAATCACAGCGATTGGTCTGAAAAATCCTTAGAGGCAAAATGAAGTGACTTTTTTCAAGGACTAGAATAGAGTTCAGGTAGAACAGACTGCTATTGAACGGAGTTGCTCCTCCATTTTTGATGCAATGACATTTATCATACATTTTGAAATATATACACTGTAAGGAAGGATGCCTTTTTAGCCCTTGAAGACTATGTATGTCTTTGAAGCATATCTATAAGTTATCCCTTTGAACTACGACTGAAAGCTGCATACAGTTCTGTTGTATTCTTTCTGGAATGAAACCCTAGTCATTGTACATGCCAATCCTACCTTTCCTAATGTGCAATCAAATGTGTATGTCTATCATCATTACCAATTGTGGAATGAAAGAATTCCCCACACTTGGTTGACATGTGGGGAAACCTTGATTTTCTCACTTCACAAAGATTAGAGGGGAGACATTGAGGGAAGAACCATGTGGCATGGCCTTGGAGGTGCCTGTCAGGTTGAAGGTGGCTGGACCGTATATTCTGGTGGGTCAGAGGCTGAAATGGTGAGGAGGCACGGTCAGATGGCACAAGGAGGCCGTAGCCTTGTTCTGGAAGCAGCACGTTGAGAGCACTGATACCAGCTCCTGTCCCCTTAAACATCCAAGGAATGTCCCCCGTTGATGCCTGAAGAATTGTAACTATGAGCTAATGTGTTGGCCAGCACTTTTCACAATTGCTTTCATTTGCTATTTGTTTGGATTCCTGGCTTTGACCTTGGACAAAATCTTTGGAAAGCTGCCATTTTAACCACTTACATTATTTATCTGTCTTTAGCAACTTATGTAAAAAGCACTGAAAAGCAGTGAAGGTGTGCCTCTCACAGAGGAAGAAGCTGGAAGCTTTTTCCGTTGTATTGCTCTGTTGCCCAAATCCTTCTCTGACACATGTCAAGGAAACAGGTGAGGCTAACAGAAAGGCCAGGTGTGTCTCTCTCCAAGCAGCCCCATAGTTAAGGCAGGCTCATTTCTCCCAAGTCTCCAAATACTAAGTGATCAAACATTTTCAATTCTAGAAAAAAAAAAGTGTTAGATGTTTGTGTTTGGTTTTTGGTATCCAGGTTACATACTGGTCATCTGTTCTGATTCACACAGAAATTCTGCAGCAACCATGAGACGCAATGCAAATGCTGCGCACTGGGCTTCATCTGATACGCAGCGTTTTTAATGGTGCGCTTTAATCAGGCTCAGCAGGTGTGAGGCTGGTGAATGACGAAAGGCAGTTGTGGCGATGTGAAATCAGCCTCTCTCATGGCAGTGTGTGCAGTCAGGTGCTAAGGTCACTTTGAGAGAAATGGAGGCTACAATCCAGACTGTAGCATTTCATGAGCACCAAATGTTCCTTGTCCTCCTAGCGGTGGGCTTCGTTGTTGTCATCACCATCAAAGCCTGAGTGATGTGGAACTCCAACCCCAGTCAAAACAACCATGAAGATCCTCGCTTCTCAGCAGGAGCGGATCTTCCACTCCCACTGGTCTCAAGTGTGCCTCTTAACAAAGGGCCTTGCCCTGCTGTTTTAACAGAACTGCAGTGTGATCTATAAATACACACCATGTCACATTGTTTCTAAAGAAAGCAGTAGTAGACAGTATTGATTCTGATAACATTTTACTTAAATCAGTATATTAAAAAAATTATCATTTCAAGCTACAACAGATATTAAGTCAAGAGCTTCTGTTCTTTCATTCTTGGCCACTGCACAGGTGCTGGAGTATTTTGTCCCAGTCAGGGCTAACCGTGGTTCAAGTGCTGCCTAACCACTTGCTGCTGGTGGCCACATATCAGTGCAACTGTGCTTCTTCAACTGCCATACTTGCTGGAGAATTATGCGTTGCCTGTGGGAACTCCACCAACTTTTTCACACCTGTGGCTGTCTCCCTCCCTGCGTTCTCTGATAACCCGTTTGTTGTCCAACTAGCCAATAGGGCTACCAGCTAGCTGCTGGGTGGCCCTGTCACCTGTCTTCCGCAGATCCAAAAGGGCAGATCCAAAAGGCGTCCCTGTGCGCCCTCTAGTGACTGCTGTCAGAATGCACCGTACTTTACAGACAACCGTTCAGTCATTAAGTTAGTTCATCATGCTTTCAATGCCTGGAAGAATTCTGCTGCCCAGGAAGCTGCCAAGCAGCTTGCTTCTAATCCTGCCCACCATGGCCCTCAGCATATAACCTTCTGTAAGTCCAATCCACCCCCTCCCCTGGCTATAGGAATCCCGGCTTTGGTCTTGGACTCAGTTCTCCTCACAGAGCTCATGGCAATGGGAGCTGGCTTAACCCCCAACCTTGATTGGTTGAGAGACTAGTACTGAATCAGGCAGTGTAAGGAGTTTGTCAGAACGAAGAGAAAGTTGATGCGAGCTCAAAAAAGACACAGCTGTCTTCTTCCACTGGACATGGTGGTGCTGGTATGTGTGAAGTCAGATTGGACTGTGGTCGTTGTCAATACTAAGAGGGGAGCTGTGAGCAAAGGAAGCCCACGTACAAATGCAAAAAGATGGCCCTAGATTAAACTGACGCTAAAATCTGCCTTTCTGCAGCTCCACACAGTCAACAAGCCTCCTGTTGTTTGCGCTGTCTATGCAGTTGTCCCTGGCACTTACTAGGACCCTCCCTAACTGAAACAGGTGTCAACCCAAACTGGATTCCAGAAACCTCTGTACATACTCTAAGAGCAGAACTTCCTGGATCATCCCACCAAACTATTTAATTTTATACATATTTAGCTGGGGGGTGATATCCTGAATATATTTTATTCATGCTTAGCTAATGGACGGTCAAACTGAACAGCCAACAATAGTTGAACTACAGCATTTGTGTAGGATAGAACACAGACTTTACTGCGTGTTTAAATTAGAAATGTTCCTTAAAAATTCAGAAATCCAAGCTACTCTACAGACTGAAATTTCTTTAAGAAAGAGGGTGTGGGTAACAACATGGAAACAACGCGTCTTTGGTCTGTGCAGACAGGTGATCCACTCAATTTTGTTCTGAATATGATGACCTCACTTGGAAGCAGCAAGAAGATGATGAGATGAATCTACCAATTACTGCCCAATAGGCCCACAGCCTGACCCTATCGTAGGGGTCCCGATTCCTTCCCCCTGTTGGCAGATTCAAAATCTCATGCTCGTAATCAGAGCGGGGAGGACATAGGGCTTAGTCTCGGTGCCCTCTATGGCCTGAAAAACCATGGATGCCCCTGACATTATGAGACTGATTCGTTCTTGTGAACATTCACTGGCCCAACAAAAGGTGGGTTCACTGACACTCCATTCGCTTTTAGCTATTTATCTTTGTTTCCTGTCTAACCTCACCTAACTCTGAGCAGAGTCTTGTCCTCTGGTATTAACATCTAAACCAGCCAACGTCAGCCAACACCAGTCCGCACAGCCTCACACTTCTCCATCTGTGTGCGTTCCTTTCTGTTACTCTTACTTCAGAGGAAGGTTGTCCCTTTGCCAATTCTGCCGCTTTTTGAAACTCCGATGTAACCAAACCTTAGCCTTTACCATATTCCTTGACCAGCAGCTTGTATTAAAAAACTATATATCTATGGAGACATCACTGCTGCTGAGCCATGCAAACAAAAACAAAAACTATATATCTAGGGCCCGGCGGTGTGGCCTAGCGGCTAAAGTCCTCGCCTTGAAAGCCCTGGGATCCCATATGGGCGCCGGTTCTAATCCCGGAAGTTCCACTTCCCATCCAGCTCCCTGCTTGTGGCCTGGGAAAGCAGTCGAGGACGGCCCAAAGCTTTGGGACCCTGCCCCCGTGTGGGAGACCCAGAAGAGGTTCCTGGTTCCCGGCTTCGGATCGGCGCGTGTCGGCCCGTTGCAGCTCACTTGGGGAGTGAAACATCGGATGGAAGATCTTCCTCTCTGTCTCTCTTCCTCTGTGTATATCTGGCTTTTCCAATAACAATAAAATCTTTAAAAAAAAAAACAACTATATATCTAAAGGAGAGAAGTCTGGGACTGTAGACAGCATTGCCTTTCATTCCTGGCTGTGCCACCTAACAGCAGTTGTCTGGGGAACATGAACAGTTCCCTTACCTCATCTCCAGGTACAGTAGTTCTTAGGCTATGAGAATTAAAGCCACTGGTGCAACTAAGACATTTAAAGCATCAAGTACACTAACTATTAAAACATCTGTCCCATAATAAGCACTCAACAAATGTGGTTGCTATGAAAACCATGTCATAAAGAATCTAAAACATTTCATCTCCTATCATAAAATATCAATGACTATGAGCTGTTATTTTACAGTTATGACCACTAGCATAAGCATTTCATTTCTCTTCATCTTTACCAAGTGTCAGTGCAGGTTCTAGAAATAGGGAGAAAATGTATGTATAATCTCATAGGTCTGAGTCCAAATATAACTTCCGTCACAAGTGTGTGACCTTTGCTGAGTCTTTTTTTGAAGGTTTATTTATTTTTCTTGGAAGGATCTTCCATCTGCTGGTTCACTCCACAACTGCCTGCAATGACCAGAGCTGAGCTGATCCAAAACCAGGAGCCTGAAGTTTCTTCTGGGTCTCCCACGTGGGTGCAGGGTCCTAAGGCTTTGGGTCATCCTCAGTTGCTTTCCCAGGCCACAAACAGGGAGCTGGATTGGAAGTGGAGCAGCCGGGATTAGAACCAGTGCCCATAGGGATCCTGGTTCATGCAAGGCTAGGTCTTTAGCCGCTAGGCTACCGTGCTGGGTCCCTTTGTCAAGTCTTTTATATACTCTGATGATCAGTCCTTTCACAAGAAGGGAGTTGAAGAGTGTTGGGACAGATGAGTGACAGTGGCAAGCACATGGCAGGGAGCAGGAGTTCAAAATTATACCCATCAGTGTGCTCTTCCAGGTGAGCCTTCTGATAAAAATATTTTGTAGAAAGATGTCACATTATTGACCTCATAAATGCAAAGGTGCTTCAGAAAGCCCGCTGAAGACTGGAATGAAAGTGAAATTTATGTATTTTTTATTTTCGTATAAATTTTATATAAAAGGCGAGGAAAACACAGTAATATTCATCCAAAGGGTGGGAAAAAGGGAAAGGTTGGGGGAGAGATGTTACTATTCAAAGTGAAGTTTTTCCTCAGAAGCATATTATGCAAAAACATATGGTTTCAATGTTCGCACCAAAATAAACTCATATTTTTTTTAAAGATTTATTCATTTTATTACAGCCAGATATACACAGAGGAGGAGAGACAGAGAGGAAGATCTTCCGTCCGATGATTCACTCCCCAAGTGAGCCGCAACGGGCCGATACGCGCCAATCCGAAGCCGGGAACCTGGAACCTCTTCCGGGTCTCCCAGGCAGGTGCAGGGTCCCAATGCATTGGGCCGTCCTCGACTGCTTTCCCAGGCCACAAGCAGGGAGCTGGATGGGAAGTGGAGCTGCCGAGATTAGAACCGGCGCCCATATGGGATCCCGGGGCTTTCAAGGCGAGGACTTTAGCCGCTAGGCCACGCCGCCGGGCCCAATAAACTCATATTTTTAATGTTACTCTTCATAAACTTTTGGAAGTTTCCTCGAACTTGAACTCCCTACTATTGTATTATAAATGCCAATCCTGACCATCAACACATTAATGGTGACAAGCACACCACTACCAATTTTGTAGAACTTCGATTATTACAAAGGAACATCTTGTTGTTTTACTTTAGATCCAAAAATTGTAGCTGGAAAATCCTGTTCTCAAAAAGAAGAAGTAAATGTGACTTTCTGAAAATTAGCTGAAAATGTGTGATACTCATGGTTATGACAGGCTGATAGGGTCCATCAGCAATAAATTGCCTTAATCCATTGTTTAGTCCCATTTTTCCCACTCGTCGCTGATGTTTTGGTTATCATGAACAAACCCCTGTCAGTGCCAGCAAACATTTCCCCCGCACACACACATACAAGCACCCACACACATGTTGAGTGTAACATGATTCTTCAATTTATGCGCTGGAATCATCTGTCTTTGGCAGACTCGTCTTTGGTGCTCAGCTGCGTTCACACGGTTTTCAGCATTACCACCTGTCACACATATCCTGAGTGCAAGGAGAGGTACTTGTCCTCTCAAATAAGAACTTGTAGGAACTTAAAGATTCAGTGAACTTAAAGGTGTCAAAATAATTCTATATTGCACCTCAACATATTTCCTATTTTCAAAGCTTATCAAGTCATTGCAAAGCCATGCATAACATAAAGCAATTTTGTTGTTAAGAGATTTTTCCCAAGGAGCTGCAAACAACACAAGAATAGCAAATACAAAAATAAATAGTGAGTCCTCAGCTTCAGTGAATAGATTCCAGTGTTGCATTGAACAGAGCAAATAATACCCTAATGTACTCTAAAACAATTGGAGGAAGGGGGCTTCATCATTTTTTCTGAAAAACGTTTAAGAGGCCCTCTTATTTTAAGAGCACTTAATCACATAAGACAAGAATAGAAGAGAAATGTTCTGCTTTCCTGGAACAATCTGTAAATTGACAGTGAGGGATAATCTGACCCAGTGGTATTTGGGGCTAGACAAATGTTCCAATGTTTTCTCTCTAATGTTTGGGTTTCTCTAAACTAAAAACATGCTTTTGCCCTAAGCTCATTCCCCCTGGATGTTAACAAGTCATGTGTATTTAGAAGGAAATTGAATCCATATGTGTCTAATCTGCTTAACCTTAAATCGTTAACATGTTGTTTTGTAGGATGATTTAGGAAAAAAGGAACGTTTTGAGCATCTTTAGGACTCTGCTTTTCACACTGTACAAGTCTGCTTTCTATGAAGCAGTCACATCCTCCATGGGTCCTACAAACTGGCCTTATTTTAAATTCACACACACACACACACACACACACGCACAAATTTCCTGGAGCCCATTCTAATGTAATAGGATGATTCCACGTGATTTCCCAATTTCAAAAAAAGGGAAAAGTTTATAACTATGTTTAAAAAAGAAAAGAAAGAAAAAAGAGAGACTCCAAAGTCCTCTGTGTCTCATTTGCTATTGGGATGAAATAATAATAGATACATTAGAATAAAATTATGCCCTGGAGGCACAAAGTGGAAGGATACTTTGAAGTGTGAGCTAGCCCTAAAATACTGCCTGGAACTATTAGAAATACGGAAGGATGGGGGAAAAAGAACAGTTATACACATGAAGCTGGTCCAACAGCTTTTTGCAATAGTAGCTCTAAAAATTACGATGGGGAGAGAAATGTGAGTGAATGGTTAGACCACGTCAATGGTGTTTTAACCAGAGCTGTTATAGAAACAAATGACAGTCTTTAAGCTTCTGTACCGTCAAGCAAAGGCTCAGCAACGCTTCCTATCACAACCTCTGTTGTACATCAACTGTAGGAATCTATGACCCCGCCGTTTCACAGCAAAATAAAACCTCAAGAGCAATATTTTCAATATCCCAGTTCAATTGCCCCTTTACCACCACTAAGTCTAGTAATAACTCTAACAACCCACAGTAGAAACATTTAAATTAACTTTATACCCCAGAAAAGTTTGCCAAAACTGTTTTAAACTACCCCCACTTTAATTGCAAAAAAAAAAAAAAAAAAAAGCATAAAGGGAGTCTTGTCTGCTAATGAGTGCTGACAACCCAGCAGGGTGTCCCCAGCTCCCTCCTTGTGAATGCAAGCTGTGGATCTGGACAGGACATTCAGAGAGAGCAGAGCAGCTGAGAGCTTGGCTGAGGGCCCGAGCGGCTAGAAAATATTGGGCAAAATATGGAGTGAGTTCTGGTTTTTGCACAGCTGTTTCTCTCTGATTATCAGTAAGCTACGCAGGACACATAGGCCTAAATGCAAGTGAGTGAGCAGTAGATTCAAGGTGAATACTCATAAAGACACACACACACACCGTTGCAGTGCTGTCATTTCCAGACTACATCAGAAACCACATGTCAACTCATCGCATCCTGAGGCAAAAAGCCAACGTGGGCAAGAAATGCCTCAGCTCTTCTGAGTACAGTCAAGAGGCAGAGGGGCAGGCAGGCTGTAACATCCTCATGGATAATGATCACATAACAGTCTTGGGCTCTCCAGCTTGATAAACAACTAGCTCTCAAAATAACCTTGGGTGAGAGACAAAACTAACACATTGACTGTCTTCTCCTCAGAGGACTTGACATAGATTAATGAAGTCATTGAATCCACCCGAAAAGTCTGGCTTGATGTTAGAAACTCAGGTTTTTCACTTCAAAAACATTACAAAGATTTTCATATTAAACCTGTCAATATTCTACACCTTTTCAATGAATACACAGAATTTTTTGAATGAATAATTTATCTCTTATTTGTCAAACATTTATGACATTGTAATGTTTTGTTGTTTAAGAAAACAATCAGCTACATTTTATATAAAATTTTGTTCACCTCATAGTACATTTATCAAATTTTATTTCCAGAGACAAATACCTACTTTGAAGAATTTTGATTCATATAGTCAAATGATTCATGACAAATGGCATTGATTTATTTTCCTGCAAAGAGGGTATAATTTCCTAACATGACTTTGGCCTTCTTTGAGTTTGTTCTGTACTCATTTCCTTATTACATCACAATACTATTCTTTGTTACAAAATATTAATTTGGATCTTTGTCTTTTTTTAATTATAACTGCCAGAAGTATTGCCTAACATGTTGAATCTTTTTATTTTTATGTCACAAAATATTAAATCAGATTTATCAGTTACAATATTTTTCATTTCTTATGTTGCCTATTTTTACTTTTAGCTCTAAAATTATTGCTTTCTTAGGTTTTTTTAAAAAAAGGTTTCTGAATGTTGCGATAAGGAAAAACAAAATCCTGCTACAACTCAGATTCCAGATGAGGTAACTGCAGTGAAGACAAGTTGTATCATCATGACAACAAAGTTCTAACCTTAATACATCAACTGGTACAGTGGTTTTCAAAGCCACTGAATGAAAATGGAAGAATGATATGTGTTGCCATAAATCATTGCTTGGCACATCTGGATTCCCATGAAGCTTTTCTTCAAAACCACAACAAAAACCTGATCTTGAGACCACTTAACTGGGTGCCCAACTGAACAGAACCAAATGTCATCAACAGGACCCCTTTGCACCACACCCTCACCCATGTCGAAGGCCCTGGAGACAGCAGTAACTGGAAAGTTCTAGTCACCTCCAGGCATGTGCAAATGGCACAAAAGGAAATAGGGGACCCTAGTCAACTGAAATAGACATTCTCTCTTTTTGAACAGATGAATGAATTAACTAGACTGCCCCTGTTGGCTTGATTTGTATATTTGTCTCAGCTCACCAAGTCAGGCAATTCCTGGGGTGTTTTTGTTACACGTCTATTTAACTCACAGATGAGGTCCTCTCATCCACCCTGATAGCACAATTTACCAGCTATAATTTAATATCGCCACTTACCTTTGTTCCACGGCTGTTTTCATTTTGAGGACTGCTGGGGATTGTTGTTGGTGCTGTCCCTCAAGAACAGCACTAAGTGCTCATGTGTCTGTAGAGTGAGACATCAGTTTTCAGGATCCAGGCCAGGTGATGAGTTTCTCCCCAACAGCACCCTGGAGAGGTGTTGGCATTCCATGTCAGAACAATGCCTGTCTACAGTACCAAAAGCTAAGAAGAATACTGATGCAAGGGGACAGAATACCCAATTTATAAGAACATATGCTAAATAAAATGTGTCAAAATGATCTTTTTAAAAAAAGGGCAGGAATCCAGGATAAGGTGGTTGCAGCTGTCAGTTCAACTACTTAGTGATGTCCTAGGAACTCAGGCCTCTTTGCATTTTTATGCCTTTTCTTACTTGTTAAAAATGGCTTTCATAACCTGTGTCAATGTTTAAGGCAGAACTATATGGGATCTATGTCAGCCACAGCTGACCTCTTAAATCAAGAAAGCACTTTCCCAGAAAGCTCACTGGCATAAGTAAAAATGAAGATCCTTGTCATTCAAAACTCCAAAGGACTATGAGCCTGAGAAAAGGACAAGAATGATTATTGACTTACACTAAACATAACTTATTTATGGTCTAGATTCTGACACATTAACTTTCAGAATAAAATCAAGATTCTTAGCTCAGCTTTTTGGTAGGAAAAAAATCATCAAATAAAAAATTCATTATTTTAGAAAAAATCATAATTATTCATTTTTATACACACTGTATAATTACCTGTGTGAAGCATTTTTAACATTTGCATTCCATTTTATAATTATATTTGTTACTATTGCTTAGATTTGAATGTTTGAATTTTAACACTTAGCATCATATACTTTGGATCATAATTTTCTTGTTCTTGAATTCTTTGCTATAATTTGTCTTTTACGAGCCCAAGGTTTTAATCAACTATATATTTTTCAGGAAGAATAAGTGATTCTTACTTTAACCTCTGAAACACAAGTTAGCTGGGTATAAAATTGTGAAGTATTAAGCTTTCTTCTGTTAAAATTTGCTTTTCCCAGCTTTTAGGTCATAAAAAATTTCAGCAAGCCTAATGTTAAAAAATAATAATAAGTTCTATAATGTATTTATATAATCACAGAAATAACTCTATATCATATTATATACAAATAATTACATATAAACTATATAATTATATAAATAAGTTAATAACTGATTATTAGCAATTAATAAAATATTAAATAAACACCTTGCATATAAACCTGAGATGTGACATTTTTCCCCACATGATTGGGTAATACAATCTAAAATATCTCTTAAATCAGTCTGTTTGCAGATCAGTACTCATTAATATGACCAGTGCCAGATTCATTCATTCAATTTGCAGATCCATTTTTTAAGTAAAAAAAGAAGAAAAACTGTAGTATGCCCTTGAATATTAGAATTTTTTACCCTAAAATATAAACTAGATGCCAGAATAATTTTTATGAGTTCAGGCCCAGAGTGATGGCTCATTTGGCTAATCATCCCCTTACAAGTGCAGGATTCCAAATGGACACTGATTGGTATCCCAGAGGCTTCACTTCCCATCCAGTTCCCTGACCATGGCCTGGGAAAGCAGTGGTTCTCCCAAAGCTTTGGATCTGCTCAGCTATGGCCATGGCAGCCACTTGTGACTAAACCAGTGGACAGATCTTTCTGTCTCTTCTTCTGTCTGTAAATCTGCATTTTTTATAACACAACTAATCTTATAAGGGCGATTTTTGAGATTCATACTTTTTAGTTTGTTTCCATTTTCTTAGAAACTTTAGGATAATTTGCCAAATTTGGCCTCTATATTATTCATCAGCTGTTGAATTTTTAAGTAAAATTAAGTCTTACTTAATAATTCCATCATTGTATTGTAGTTTACTATGTGCAAAGGATTGTTCTTATTATAGTCTTCACAATAACTCAATGAAATAGGTACTATTTTAATTACTATTTCATAGATAAAGAAACAAAGGCTCAACGAAGTTAAACATCTTGCTTAAGGTTTCACAAATTGTAAGCCATAAAGGCTGGTTTTGAAATATTTGGTTTCAGAGTTTTCATTGTAAACTTCACTATTTCTCTCTCTCTCTCTCTCTCTCTCTCTCTCTCTCTCTCTCTCTCTCTCTCTCACACACACACACACACACACACACACACACACACCCCTTGGTAAGTCAACCCAGATGTTCAGCTGGTATTTTGGGCTCCTTGCCATCACCTATTCAGTCATGGAATTTGTGAACAGATGGCTCAGGTCCTGGCTGCGCAGTGTTCTTGTCTCTGTCTTTGAATCCTATGGAACTAGATCTGTGCTAATCAAAGCTCTTGGAAGCAGCTATAACTTATTTCATTTCCTTTCAGTGTTGGGGTGCCACACCTCAACCCTCTTTTTTAACAGTGGGCCTGGCCTTTGCTGCTGACATTTGTGGAGTGCTCTGCATTCCTAATAACCTAAACAAGTCAGACTCCAAATTCCTTGACTATCCTAGGATTCTAACATTTCCATGGCTTTAAGTGCAGCCCATCTACTACTTCTGCTCTACTTTCTCATCCACACACACACATCTTTTAATATGGCAAGTGTGCCATTCTTTTTATAAAGAAAAAAAGATGCATTTTCCTAACTGCTATGTTAATTTAAGAGTGCATATAAAACACGAAACCATGACAAGAACATTATCAAATGACTGTTAAATCATCTCGAGATGTTTAAAGAAACTTTCTCTGAGTGTGATGTATTCTTCTGTGATATTTTCCTGATACTTCTTTGTGTTTCTGTTTTTCATATTAATTTATCTTGGAATAAAAAGAATTGGATCAAGACTTCGTGTTTGCCATCAGAGAAAGTCTGTGATTTTCCCATGGCCTTGTTTTGTATTCATTAACCTTGGTTAGGAAATCCCTTTTGATTTAAAACTAGAGAAAAACTGAGGGACATAATTTTAAGCCTAATTGCCAGTAACCAACCCACATCCTAAAGAATTAATGTTCTGGGATTTACATAGTTTTACACCTATTTCCTGGTTCTTTGTCCTGATCAGTCAGTCCTGGCATGTCCCTCCCTTAGCTGCTAGGATTTTGGGTCCCCACAGCATGCCAATGTCAGCCATCCCCTTCCTCCTTCTCTCTTATCCGTTCACACACACATCCTGCTGTCACTTTTCCTATTGGTTCAAATACCCAAATAAATGGGGAATGAAATTATTGCTTGGTAGAGGATTTCTGGGAGTGAAAGTCTTATGAATTAAATGAAGCACTTGTACAACTGCATAATGGCACATTATGTTTTTGGGGGGTGGTTAGGATAGACCTTGTTTCTTTGAACTAGACTGCAGCAGTGAGAAAGGTTCTGCACATCGCCCTACTTCATCTACAATAATCTGTCAAATTCTATTTCAGTTGAATTAGCACACGTAGGCCAACAATTTGGATTTTTATTTCTACCACAAATACCTTGTAATTGGTAAAATTTCTTTCAAGATTTTGATAATATATTGGCTGTCAGCTTTAGTTTTGTTCACTCTTTTCATGGTTTTGATAATCATATGAGTAGGAATTCAGGAGAGGTTGAATTAGGATCTACTGATCAAATGACTTTAAGACAGAAATCTATTCCTGAGATGATCTTATATGGATTTCTTTTTCAGGGGTTATTATCAATTAGGTCACATTTCACCACATTGGCAAGATGTTTATGATTTTTTTCAGAGGAGACATCCTCCAAATGTTGACCAATCTTTGTAGAGGCCACTGCTGAAATCCCTCACCTGCTTGACATCATGAAACTGCTCAACTCTCCTTGGGGCCAGCCTGTCCTGATTCGAACTGTAGGACTCAGAAACATCTTTGAAACCAAAAGTTTTTCCTCAGAGTCCTTTTCTGAAGTGTGATTTATGGCTTTTTGAAACATGAATTTAGAAAAAATGGTGTCTTCATCAAAACTTCTTATTTCTATTAAATAATACAGTATCATAATCACTTTTGTTGAACTTCACTGTCATTTTTCCAGAAAGCTGTCAAAATAATGTATAGTATTTAAAATGAAAATGATTTTGCTTAGAGTTGTGTGCTAGACAACCCACACAATTCTACAAGGCAACCCAAACCCTGTACTCTCGGACCTAACAAAACTACTTTTAGAAATGACAGTAAGATTTACAATTTAACATAATGGATAGAATGACTAGTTACTCTCTTGCAACTTTACTAAAATGAAAGTAAAAGAAAAAGGCTTTATGGCATTTGTCCACAAAGACAGAAAGAGAATGAGAGCAAAAAAAAAGTTGTGTAAGATAGAAAGCATAAGGATGCAAGGTAAATGAGAAAGCAGGAATCAAAAATCTGGGACCTACAGGACCAGTGTTAGGGACTAAAAATACAATTTGCATTGTGGAATTCCATCAAGAAATAGCATTTGACAGCAGTAAGTAGCCATGGATTTTAGAATGGCATCAAAGTGGAAAACAGGGTGGTTGTTAGGAATGCTTATATAAGAAATGTCTAGACACTCAGATTCCCCACCCAGCAGCACTCAACACAGTTTGGTCAAAGCCTGGGGGTTGCTCTTGGAACAGAATGGATAAAGGCAATCTCTGGATTGGAGATCACACTCAGCCAAGGATGGGAATGCTTAATAAAACACAGATGGCCAAAGTCAAAACTCATCTTGCTACTGAATATTGGGATCATAAGTTCTCTCTTATGACTCAACACCCAAGTTTTTATCCTACTGTAGACAAAAGTTTCTTCACTGACTATGAGCATTTTAAGGAAAAAATGTCCAAAGACATTGATGCAGGCAAAGAGATACAGGCAAGAAGTACCAATTATATACAGAGCTGTTTTCCCACCTTGGAGAGTCTCTCTCCTAAACTTAAACAGTAACTGCAGCTCACCAGGTCTCAAGCATGAAGGATAGAGACCCTTTAAAACATCTGTGTAAATGTCATCACAAAAGAAGAATATAAGAATGAAATATACCAGGAAGTATTAAGGAAAGAAGGATGACTCAATACAAGAAACCATGGAGGAAGAGGACAACTTTCATCTTTATCTGTTTTTAAAATCATGCTGAAGTTTGTAACCACAATAAAAACTAAAGTATATACAGATATCAAATGCATAGCAAATGCCATCTGGATACACTGTCCTATTAATGGTGAAGTTCAGTGATTTACCACAGGAACTCTTGAATGAGTTGGGGAAGGATAAAGGGTAAACTCCATTTGAAGAAGACTCGGGAGTTTCCTGAGTTCCTAGGCCAGATTGCACCTGCCTGATTTTCACCTGCTCACCGTCATGCGTTTCCCAGTGAACCCATTTTGGAGCTGATGGTGGCATTGCCATCCTTCTAACCAATAACCATTTCCAAAGTCTCCACTGAGAGAGCACTCCGAAAAGAACAAAATACACTTGCAAAATTAGAAACACATTTTCTTTCCAAGACCCAAGTACCTTCTTTAACTATCTGGTCACAGATTGATGTGGCTGGAGTGATACCAGCTTCAGTTCTCTTTTCCAGCTTTGCCTCTATTTCAGAATCTTCGTCCAGATCACACATTTACTGAGATGAGAAGAAAAATGATTTTGGAATTAGAAGAGCACACTTGGAAAGGAGTTGATGGAAATCAAATTAAAAATAAAACAGAAGGAAATACAGAAACAAATCATTTTTCAAAAGGCATTTGAATTGTTTGAGGAAAATTAAATAAGTAATTACTTTAAATGGGTCTGATTTTTTTAACTTTAAACTATTAGAAGAGTTCTTTTCCTGTTCACTTTCTTCTTGAGCTCTGGGAAATGGTTGGCTTATGGTTAGGTGTTGTTATTAAAACAGTGGCCGTAGCCAGGTTGGTGCACATCTTCTCAGAGCACGCATCAACAGAAAGGCCACCTTGCTACACGCTCTCTTCTGTTATATCTCTGCATTACTTCCTCACAACAGAGTCTATAACTCCCACACTACTAAATGTGACAGAGATCTTCATCATATCAAAGCAAAAAAACTGTGAAACTTCCAGTTAACCATGAGAACATTACATAGGAAGTAGATTATTCCTAAAGATAAAAGATCTGCCCTTCCGATGATCTGACACAACATGGTCCTTCAAAGATCAATTCAAGATATAATTAAACCGAAGCTGAAACTGTGAATTTCTGAAAATACATCTCATTAAATGTGAATTTCTGATGGAATTCCAGAGATGATATCACCTAGTTAGTCACTTTTATTGACCTCTACTCTTTCCACCAGCATGGAAACATTTTTGTGTTGGTTATATTCATCTAAACATGACATACAAATAGACATAATTAGCTGACAAGGTGTCACTCACATTTTATTCTCCTCTTTTAATAATATGTAATACAGCAGATTTTCTGAAAGTGCTTTAAGTGTTGATTAAACAGGTGAGATAAGCTGCAATACAACTGGGTCCTGATCCTATTTTTTTTTTCAAACAATATGCTAAAAGAACTGAATCCTTATTTTTAAATGTAGAGAGAAAGGTATACTTCAAGGGTTTCTTTTTCATGATTGTCTATTGTTGCTTTTGTTACTTGTGCTTGTGGTATCCTGTCCACAAAATCATTGCTGAAACCAGTATCAGGAAGACTTTTCTCAGTCTTTCTTCCAGAAATTTTGTAGTTTGGGGACTTATGTTCAAAATTTTAATACATTTTAAGCTGACATTTGCTTATTGTCCAATTTCACCTTCTACCTGTATTTATACAACTTTTCCCAACTATCTACTTAAAAAAACTGTCATTTCTCCACTGTGTATTCTTAGGGTCTTGGTCAAAGATCAATTCCCTGTATTCATGTCAGTTAATTTCTGGGTTCTATATTCTGCCCCACTGATTTATATTTGTATTTATCTCAGTTTTAATTATTGAAATTTTGCAATATGTCTTTTGAATGAAGGACGTGTGTGGTACCTCCAGATGTTTCTTTCTTAAAGTTGATTTGATTAATTTGGCTCTTCTGTCATTCCATGGAAAAGTTTATAATTAATTTTTCATTTCTTTGAGAAACTTGTATAAATTCATTGACTGTAGACTTTTTAATATAATGAAATTTTTTAAGAGTATAAAGTCTTCCAATCCATGACCACAGGACATGTGTCCATTTATTGGTGACCTCAGTTTCTTTCATGAATGTTTTCACTATATAAACATGATTCCACTCACATGAGTTGTCTAAAATAGTCAAAATCAAAATCAGAAAGTGTTCAAGTATTGGAGAATGGGAAATGTGGGGTTACTAACCAATATTCATAAAACCTTAAACATGTAAGGGAAGTTGGACATTGAAGTCAGTAAGTTATTAACATTTAGAATTCTCATAAGTTGATTGATTTCATGTTAAATGTTCTCATCACAGTCAAATAAAATTTTAAGAGGAAGTTAAAGATTTGTGGACTCCCTGAAAATGATTTGTGGCCCCTTAGCTACTGAATATGAATTCTGTGTTTCCAAAATAACTATTGCCAAACTTATTTTCAATACTGGAAATTTTTACTGGCCAGCTAGTCCCTGCTTCAAGGTATGCTATGGTCAAGGAGACAGGGTGACAATTGCAGTGGGGCCCCAAGGACGGAGGATGGCATGCAGCAGTCATTGGTTAATACTGAAACCTGACACATTCATGGAGGAAAACTCCCAGGCCTCAAAGTGTTGTTTCCAAAGGTTGTAAAACTAGGATAATGGACAGAGAAAAGCTGTTTTAAGGGGAGATAAAAATGGGTGGATGCCTGTGAAATGGAAACCATAATTATCACCTAATTCACAATGTGCATCAGCTTTTGATGGCAAACAGGATGTCAGATTGTACTCCTCTCAGGTGGTGTATGAATCAAGGGAATGCCTTTAATACACTGAATGATACCAGAAGGCCCAGCTTCCATTAAAATCCAGGGCACCAGACTAGATGACAACCATTTCTGAAGCCCAAGAAAGATGAAAGAATATTCATTTGAGTCCAGGAGATTCAAATTCTTTACCTGGTGACCAACATTAGACTGGAATTAGTAGTGGCTTTACATTTGCAACATTCCCCTAGTATTCTTTCACCCTTTCATATATTCACTGATTTAGCTCATTGAGTAATTTAATCGGATCTGAGTATTTCCCACACTTCTAGAGGTTAGAGTAGTTGAGTCCTCTTAGCATTAACATTGTTTGATTTATGTGCCTGCATTTCCATATTAGCTTGAATTCCTGTAGCTTGTTTCTCTGGTATGCAATGCTCTTGAACCTGATTTTATGATCACTGCTAGTCTAGAAGACAAGATGACAGTCCCAGATGGCTGGTGTTTATTAAGCAAGCCAAGTTCCACACAGTGTCACTGCTCTTGTACTAATTTGGAATAGCCTATTTTAAAAAAAATACAGGGATGTCTTTTCTATACAAGGGATATCAGGTGATAATAAGCTTAAAGAAATCAAATGAGTAATTACCATGAAATATTTTTGACTCCACAACACAGGACAGGATGCTAGGAAAGGGCAAGCACTGTGAGCTTTACACTTTCATAAACTTTGGTCTCTCCCAGAAGAGAAATAATTTTAAAAATCATATTAGACAAATTCAACTTTAGTTGTGAGCTAGCCAGAGGCAACATATTTGAATTTTAAAGTCTGTGTCTTATGATCACTACCCAGAATGTGGTTTGTTCTGGGGCTTTAGACACAGTTGACCTCTCAGTGATTTCCATTTCCTCATCTGTACAACGTGTGCACTAGTGTGGTTGTCATCAAACTATGTAATACTGCAAAGAGAAAAGCTGCCCTTCATTCATAAGATGTAGCTACTTGTCTTAAGCCTGGCACATCGTGGGCAATCCAAATGTTTGTAATGTTGTTTGGCTTATTTCTCATGTGGGTCATCCCAGAGCTTCTGATAATATATGTATATGTGCATGCTTTTATGTATGTATATGGTGTGCATGCCTGTGTATATGTGTACAGGTATGTGAATGCTACTCAACATGCCAAGTCAAGGGGGTCCTGGATTAATACTCTCTTTTTACTACTTTCCAATTTTCCTTTCACTCTCCTTACTTATTCCCATTTCATCCTTTAGGATACCTCCCTCTCTTAAATCTATTTTCCAAACTAGCCTACCTACCACTCCACTCATTTCCACACTAATCCAAACTTGTCCAGGGCTTACCTGCAGAGTCTATGACAGTGTGTGGGCTAAGCTTCTGTCTTTATTTAAGCTTTGTAAGGTTTCTTGGAGCTTCAGGTTTCCAATCATAATAAAGGAATTACCATAATCCTAGGACAATCAAAAATCACATAGTCTTTCTGCGACCAACTCAGCAATTCCAAGTTCTAGTTGAAGGTTCAAATATTCCCCCAGCCATCTGGACATAATTATAGCTTCCAGTTCTCTTTTAATGTAGATTTCAAATTTGCACAATTTTGGAAGAAAGGATAAATATCAAAGAATAACAAAAGCCAAAGAGAGGTGCTATCTAAAATATAATTAAGTTTTTCCAAACAACTCTCAAATAGGAAAGCTTGGAAGCTATAGAAGTCCTCCAGTTTGTTCCATAACTTCAACGATTCAAATGCTTCAGAACCTAATGGTCTTATCATTGCTCAAGTTTCAATAAGACAACTAGCTTGGAGCTTGGAGATTTTCTTCTATGACCTTCAACCCAAGACCTTCAAAAGTTAAGTGACCAAGAAACATCAAGTGCTTTGCCAGTAAGCAACAGTTTCCAGATTTGGCAATCTTAGGCCATGGTTGGTATTCAGGTTATGTGTACATGGTTTTACAAACCATTTTGTGATCATCATCATAACCATAGTCAGTTATTTCTTTCAGTTAAAAAAGAGCACAAGCATTTCAACATTGAAATTTTTTAAATTCTTGTTTTCCTAGTTCAGTTTTCGGTCCTTGTACTTAAGTCTAACTTAAGAAATCTACTCCTTTTTTTCTATTGGTCTTAAATAAAAGCAACCTGAAAATTACTAGAAGCCTCTTAATCCAACCGTAAACAGTCACAGCTGCATAAGAAGGCAATAGATGAAAGGGAAGACACACTTAGTTCTTGACTGGCTCAACTCCAACGTGACATACTTTACTCCCAAACCCTTCCTATTTGCAAAACCAAACTAAATGTCTCCACACAGATGTCAGAAGCTGAAAATATAATCACAAAAGGACAATCACTACTTGATGATGCTCTCAATAAAATTATGAGTGCATCCTGAAGGAGCAAGCAAAAATTTTCCAGAATATACACCCATGACTGCAGCATCCCCTACTTAACCATCCCTCCTCTTGCTATCACATGCCTCTCACTGTATAATGATCTAAGGATATAGCTAATGGTAGGTTGAGCTACAGACATTCTTGGGTCCAGTTTCCTAAACAATATCAGCAAGATTATCTGTCTCTTTTTCATTGTTTGGTTTTCATCTGGATTTTGTTGGCTTTCTTCTCGGCCAGAATCTCATTACATGCCAGCCATGATGGCCAACAGAAGTCTAGATTTAATATCCTGATGGAAAGCCATCAGAAGAAAAAAAAATAGTAAATCACAGAAGAAAAATAATAAGTCACCTCTTTCATTATATCCATAGCATTTCCTGAAAATTAATCTGATCCATCTTATTTCAGACTCAAGTTCACCACTGAAGAAATCAGTATGTCCAAGATTAAAGAATTCTTGGTCAGTCCCTCATATAGCTGAAGGCTATGAGATATATTGCTCATCAGGAAGGAGCAGTTTTTGAAAACAAAATATGCTGACCATCTTAGAAACTACCAAAAGTTAGGGAAGTAAGAATAAGATGTATACAGACATACACTTGCAAATTTCCTTATTATCAGTCCTTGATGGTATCTTTAGTTCTCTATTAGTCTGTAACAACATGTATCTTAGAGGTATTTAAATGTGGACATTAAATCAAGAGCCACACTTGAACCCATGAACAAGACTTATGCTGATTTTTTGTTTATAGGAAGATATCTATAGTTCTGATTTCCTCTCATTATATTACAGAATTTTCTCAGTAGTCATTCTTTTTCAACAGCTTTGAACAAAAAAAGCAGGTATTACATTAAAAAAAGAGATGTAAACAGATGTTTTGATAAGAGTCACTTAAAATACCTGTAAAATAAGATTACGCTTATTTTCACTGTGGAAGATCACATTGCTTTCTTTTATTTGTAAAGTGTCTTGCTGTGTGTATCTATTCTGTCTACTAAAGATGGTGGAAGTTTATCTCTTTTTAATTTTTTAAGAAAGAGTACTTATATTTATTTGAGTGGCAGAATGACAGCAAGAGGGAAAGACAGAGAAAGCAATTTTCCATCTGCTGGTTCACTGTCCAAATGACTGCAATGGCCCAGATTGGACCAAGATGAAGCCAGGAAGTTGGAACTCCATCTAGGTCTACAATAAGGGATTTGTGTGTTCAGGACATTATCAATTGCCTTTCCAAGCACATTAGCAGGGAGCTGAACTGGAAACAGAGCAAACAGAGCAACTGGAGACTTCAGCTTAATATGGGATGTCAGTAATACAAGCAGTATCTTCCCCCATCGAGCCACAACAGGTTTCCTAAGATACTAGAAAGATCACAACATGGGCACTTTACAGGTTTCAGACCTCTCATTTCTTCTCGCCTGTACCATAGATAGTACTCACACTGAAGCATTAATTGATTCCTTATTTTCAGAGAAAACTTATTCACATTAATCATAAAACATATGATGAGATGAAGTCACTGGGCTAGTTGCTACAAATGTACACATGAACAAGGCTTATGCTGCTTTCCCAGCCCACAAGGGGAGTAATCTCTGACAATCAACAACACAGAGTTATTGATGGCTCCTATGGGGGAAGACTCACAGAACTGTCAGGCACATACAGCTGAGACCACCTTTGTTGCATAAAATGCAAAGTACAGGTTTCTTAGGGTTGAATGACTTATTTATTCTCTTACAGTTCTGGAGGTTTGAAATCAAGTTAGTGGTAAGACCACCCTCCTCCCCATTCAGAGGCTCTGGGGGAGAATCTGGTCTATTCCTATTCCAAGAGTCAGGTTGCTGGCTTCCTTGTTGTTACAGCATTCAAATGGTCTTTATGTAGTCTTCTCTGGTTGCCTACTTACCTCTGTGTCTCTTACAAGGCATTTGTCATTGGATTTAAGATTTACCTGCTAATCAAACAGTATTTCTCTAAATCAAGATTCTTAATCTAGTGACGTCAAAGGACTTCTCCCCCGGCCCCTGGCAAATAAGACAGCATTCACAGGTTGGAGTTATTTAAATGTGGATATTAAATCAAGGGCCACACTTGAACCCATTATAGGTTAGCCTTCCTAAAGGTTGTTAACATTAATGCTGAAGCCTAAAGAATAAGGAAGCTCTGGAAAGGCAAGAATGGGGGAGTGCTCCAGACTGGAAATGGCAGTGTTCAGAGCCTAGAGGCAATGGCATGGTGCAACCGAGGAACTGAAAGAAGTTCCTGTTTGGCCTTACCTAGGGGCACTAAAGAAATAAAAAGAGACTGGGTTGCAGAGAGAGAAAGGAGCCAAATTGTGTGTTGTCCACATGAAGGAGTTTTGAGTTTACCTTAGGCAATGGGAAGTCACTGAATGTGGTAAGAACAGCAGAGATACAATCAAATATGCACTTTTGGGAGATTTTGGGGTTCATATGAAAAATTGATTAGGAGAGCTGTAGAGTGGAGGCAGAGGACCGGTGAGAAACTTAACATCATTGTCTAGCAGAAAAGATGAAAATGGTTGGTAAAGGATAGAAGCAGCCTGGATTCAAGGACTGTTTAAGGCAGAACTGGCAGAACATGATGACGCATTGCTATGGAGTGGGAAGAGATAGAAGTACCAGGAATGGCATCCAGGTTCCTGCATGTCACTGGTTAAATTATGGCTCCCCAAACCTGCGTACTGAAGTCCCTATGCCTTCAAAATGTGATCTTATTTGGAGGTAGTATTTTTACAAAGGTAATCAAATTAAATTGAGGTGATTATAGTGGACTCTAATCCCATATGAAAGGCATACTAGTGAAAAGGAGAAATCTGGAGGCATGATTGTCCAGCAAGGTGAATACCTTGTGAAGATGAAGGTAGAAACTAATGAAATTCTGCACATCAGGTAATAGCAATGGTGGAAAAGATCATTTGAGGAGCTTTAAGAGAAGCGTGGGACAGTGTCTCCTTTACAGCTCTCAAAAGAAATCAGCCTGCTGAAGCCCTGGCCCCTGACTTTTGACCTCCAGGATTGTGAAGCAGCATATTTCTACTATTTAAGTCACTCTCTTTGAGAAACTTGGTTACGGCAGCACGAGAAAACTAATATCCAGCAACCCTGAGTGGAGCCATGAACTGAGCTGAGGAGCACTGGGAGAGAGCGAGCAGGTAAGGCATGAGGTTATTAACCTACCAAACATAGTACATTTCCAGCCACAATAATGCACGGGCGCGTGCGCGCGCGCGCACACACACACACAGTCTTCCTTCATCCAACATTGAGATAATGTGTAACTTTAAAAAGCAAAATTGGTTTCCAAATAATCAAGCAGCTACATCGTTTGAACTAACTCAGATTTGTTTTGGTATTTGAATACAAATGAAAGGTAAAGTTTCCAAAACAATCATGATTTTATACCCTGGAACCAAAAAAAAAAAGCCACTTTTTTCTCTGGTCATTATTTAAGAAAATATGCTTACTAAAAAATTCTTTTATCTGCTTTTCAAATGATATATTAAAATTTCAGAATTAATTGAGTTTACAGAACCTATAAAGTGTTTTAAACAAGTGAGATGTAGTTACTATAAAATATTGGTTAATGCAAATATATTTCTGTTTAGTGGAAGGACATCAGCCCCTAAGTTGATGTGTGGTGTGTCATAGACACTCAGTAGTTACTGAACAAAGAAGTTAAATTTATAGTCATCAAAGAGAACGGAAGTTTGTGTGAAAGACTAGCACTTTTCATTAAAGTCTTAACTGAACAATTTCTAGTTCAAAGACATCTTACATAAAGCCCCAGGTAGAAACCTGATGGGGCAGAACTCTGCTGATGGAGGGCCCATCAGTGATCCATTGCACAGGAACTCCACATTCTCACCTCATCAAGCAACAGAGCCAAACCAGAAGTCCTGGGCATCAACGGAGCATTGTGTGAAGCCCTGATTGAAGGTCCGGCTAATCGCAGCAGATCGTTTTTTTTTTTTTTTTTAATTTTATACTTCCTAATTTTCAGTATAGCAAAGAACCTGTTTTGGAAAGTTCTATTCTAGGAGGACAAACAGAAAAACAGAGGGCACAGAAGGCTCAGCATGCTTCTGGATGTGAGAAAGTGAGTGACCCAGCACAGGTTTGAGGGGAAGGAAGTGTGTGGATACACCTATTTACAGTAAAAAACCACAAGACATAACTGGTCACCTCTGCTGTCATAGAAGGCTGAATAGAAGTACAGGACAGGAAACATGGTTAATGACTTCAGTGCACCCAGACCTGGAGTTCCCAGGTGTGCTGACCACTCACAGCCATGTGCTCCTATCTCTGTAGGACTTCAGAATTGCTTTCCCCAAACCATAAATACATAGGATGAAAACTCAAGGACTCCATGTGTGCAGCAAAGGAGAAAGAGCATGAGTAGGAAGTCAGTGATGGTCTCTGGATGAGGAAGCACCTGCCCTATTTCTCTTCCCTGTTCTCAGAATATCAGCAGCCACCCTGAGGATCCCCAGCTCCGCAGGCAAGGGCAAAAGGGCTCATCTCCAGGGAAACTGAATGACCCACATTCAGCTTAATCCCTGCCATTAAAATAAATTTCATTAAAAATTGTGCAAGACAAAAATGACACAAGAAATGTTCTCAAATTAGAGCATCTCCATCTCCATTCAGAAAAGGCCTTTCAAATGCTTAATTGAAAGGAGATGGTAAGTTGTTTTGAAAGATCAACATTGAGCTTCATGCATTTGGAATCTCAGAGTACTAAACATAAAGAAAAAATTTTAAATGCTTCCAAAAATGTCTTAAAAGTGTGCTATGTCAATACAACCAAGAGATATAAAAAAAATCCAGTAGAGAAATGCCTTCAAAATCAGGAAGGAAAAGAAATAGATTTTTAATTTAAAGTTTAATATCAAGCCAAACAAATCAAGTGTAAAGGTCTAATAAAGATGGTCTCAAATGACTAGAGGTGGTTTGTTATTATTATTTAATAACAGGAATAGCCCAGACAACAAGAGTGCAGCCATATTGTATTTCTCCTCTGGCCCTGTTCCCCTCCCCAGCTGGGGGATCAGCCACATTCTCCCTCCTGTCTGGGATGGGTTCCTCTTCCCTTTAACACCAAATGGCTTCACAAAACCAGAAGCCAAAAACAGCAGGGTAGTAAAAGCTGGCAAGAAGGAAAGAAGGGAACTTTTGAAAAGATACTTTTTAATGAAGTAATTCAAAACAGCTAGAGACCATTTATTGACTCAACTCCACCATGCTGTGATTTCCAGTGGTGAGTTTCAGATGGGCAGGTCTTACCATATTGGGTTAGGAAACATAAGATAAATTGATGTAAACCTTCATGGGATAAAAATGATGATTTATAGATTTTTTTTAACAAGAAAGAAAGTAAAAGAAAAGCAACCTGCTCATGATGTTGAGTCCAGGTCTTCTAGGGTATCTGGTGAAAAGAGCAACCACTTGGTATTGGGCTATGATTTCCAGTACAACCTTAACAAAAAGGCCACAGCTCCCCTTGGGCATATACCCATTCACAACAAAAGCATAAATCAGGAATTCTATGTAGCTATCAGAGAGATTGGTTCTATTTCTCCTGAAGTTGAAGTTACCTCTTGAAGCTGAAGTTATAAACCATGTACAAGGACAAAATTTCAGCAGAAATTTTGCAATTAAAATTGTATTCCTTTAAAACAAGACTGATCCTTGTTAAAAAAGGCAACTAGTCCAGGAAATAGAAGTTCATTAAACAGAAGACTATTGAAGGCTCGCTGTGATTGAGTTTGGGAAACTTTTCAGCAACTAGTGTCTTGTAACAGAAGACAAAAGCAGAGGCCAGCAACTGGGCATAACACAGAGCCATGTCAGAGGCAAACACGTCAGATGTTGCAGCTGGCTTCATGATTATCTGCATGTGCTTTGTCCATTCATTTAATAGGTATTAATTACATACTGAAAATAGGCCAGATTTTATTTGAGGTTCTAGGAGCATCAGCAAATCAAACAAATAAGAAATAAGAAGCCCCTCCTTCACAGAGATCACTTTTTAGTAGCAAGAGACATAAAATAAACAATAAATGAAACATAAAGCTAAGCCATATGGTTTAGAAAATGATAAAGTGCTATAGGAAAAACAAAAACAATTTCTAGATATTGGAAATGCCAGGGTGGCAGGAGTAGATTCCAACTTTATATAAGGTGGATGATTTGCATTTTCCAATTGGGAACTCAACTAAGAGTACAATGAGTATGTAATCAAGCTTGCAAGCCATCAAATGTGTCTGTGACAACTGCCAGACACTGAAAATTCACTTAACACATGCGCTAAGAGGTAACAAAGGTGTTTATTATCCTCTGTGGATATTTATAGATGCTCAAATAGCACCACATTATCTTCTTTATTGCTTTGTGGATCCAGGGAGTGTGCTGAGCTTTATAATCAAAAGCAAAGGAAAACATGTTTATTGGATCCACAACACACTTTCAACTCCTCTCCATCTATAGACATATGTAAGAGTATAACGTACCTCATCTATGGGCTGTAGATGAAGTACTCAACATATCAATCCTCAATTATTGGAATTAGATATTGCTGTGCAAAGATGACAATTTTAAATGTTGCGACTGTGATGGTCTGCTTTAACAAAAGGCAAGGAAGTATTGCTTCAGGTAACCTCTTCTTACCTAATAGAAGGTGGGCCCTTAATCACCAGGTTCCCCCTCTGCCATCAAGCATGCAGAGGTTGAGAAAATAATACTTGATCATTGAAGCTCATGGAAAATTAATGGAGGAAACAGTCATGAAAATCACATATAAAAGTGAGAATTCAAGTTAAGGTTATTTCATCTGGACTGATCAAACTGTGCCTTGAGTTCTGCTTAGGACCTCAAGTCACTCATTCCTTAACTGTATCTTAATAAAACATATGTTCTGTGACCGGAAAAGAAAGAGATTAAAATGTTAACTGTGAGACAGACGTGATTACTGAATAAAATTGAACAACTACTGAAAGAATGCCTTGTGAAATGAGATTTTGTGTCCTGAATACAAGCAGCAGATGCTTTAGGCACAAGTTATCTGAGTAACAGATGGCATTTTACTTTAAATGTCTTGAGTTTGAGGTATCTGTGAGACATGTGCGGTAAGGATTTCTGGTTGGGAGGTTTGCTTTCCAGCACCCACTCTGCCTTCCTGTAGCAGAGAAGAATCTCTTCAGTCTTGGGATCAGCCAGATCCTCTCTTTTCCTGCTCCGAGGGACCAGGCACACGGCCCGTATCAGCCAATGAGATCTATCAATGACAGATTCTGACCCTTGAGTATAACAGTAAGACAGTTGCCAGATGGAGTCATACCCGTGCCACAATCATAGCGACACAGGCACCAAGAATGCCATGCAATAGTGACTTCAGGGGGAACAGGTCAACTGAGGCGATGTGTTAAAGTAGGGCTTGACTACATCTAGCTTAGTAAACACCCAGAGATCTCCTATCTCCTATCCCATTTCTGTAAACCTGTCTGCCCAGCTTTAGTCACAGTTTTAAAGCTCATGGACACCTTATGATAAATTAACTTTCTGTTCCAGCTACCCAAGCTTGTTCCCTTCTTTAACCAAGAATCTTGGCTTACATCTATGAGACACCTAAATGATTACCTAGCCCATTCACATCATACAAGAGAGGCAGTCTCAGAAAATAGTGAGTCTCCCTGGGTTACCCAGAATCATAACATAATGTTTTGAACAATGTGAACACCATAACTAAAAAGCAACATGGTATTTAACTTCATGGTGTTATAAATTTGTATTTTTCTTCCTGTTGTTGATTTTGTTTTGTGGCATTTCATTTAAGAGGATGTATAATAACTGTGTAATGGAGACTATCGTATCCAGATGTGAGGATACAATGCAGTATGCATCTCTACTTCCAGACTATAGATGAACTTCCAATGAAACTATTAACTATATCTTGACAATAGAATGCTGGACTCTCTGCTATTGTTCATGCCTACAATGATGGACATATGACTGTTTATGAAGAACTATACCATAGTAATAATGTAGGAGAACTCAATTGAGGGGAGAGGACTTGAGGTGGGGATAAGGGAAATCCCAAGGCCAATGGAACTATATCATAAAATGATAATAATAACAATAAAGAAGTAAAAAAAATAAAAAAAGAAAATGTACACATGGAACTCTATAATTAAATCAAGCACAGATTTGGTGTTTAACCTTAGCAATGAAAAACGGCTCATCTTTTGAGAATGTACAAAGGGATCACAGGAAAGAACTGAGACCTGAACCTTAAGAAACACAACGAAGTTTTAAAAGCTAATAAAAATAGGGCAGGGCAGGCTTGCGAAGCGGAACCACTGCTTCATCAGCTTCTTTGGGCTGATCAGTGGGGAGTGCGCCCAGGCCCAACTGCTTAAAAAGCAGCTGGCACCATCCTAACTCGGGAGGCCAGTGTGCCCATTGGGCGCCAAGCTTTGCTGCCCACCGATGAGTTCTGGGGACTTGGGGATGATAAATTACTGCCTAGGGACATCTATGGATAAGGCCACTGTACGTGCAGGTAAGGAATGAATCCAGAGGGACACCCAACAACAGGACCACCGTACTTGCTGGTAAGCAAGGGGGCTGAGACCTGCTGGTTTCGAAAGGAGAGACTGAAAGATCAGTATGGGTCAGACTGATTCAGCAGCCATATGAGAGTCCTGAGATGGGCTTGTTAACACAGAGCATCACTGACTACCATATGCCAGACCACATGAAAGCTATGGCTGGGGGCCTGTCTAGCAGAGCTAGATCCCAGTACCTGATTGAGTGTTGGAAAAGAAGATGGGTCACATTAGGCAGCGCCAAGACACTAACCAGCAGCAAAGAGAACCATGTCAGGGGGTAGATTCTGCAGGGGATAAGTGGGCCCAACCCTGTGGAAATACGAGTCCTGCCAGTTAGCTTAAGAGTTAGTGCGGTGAAGAGCTGAACTATGTGGGAACATGAAACTCACCAACACTCACAGGTACTGGGCTGAGAATAGGCTGGGCAGGTCCAAGCTGCAGCACCTGCATGTGCATTCTAAACAGGGTGTGAGGCGGGTCAGCCTGCAATATCCACCAGCTCATTCAAAGGCCTTGGCAGGTTATGCCAGGCAAGGGCGTAGCACCTGCTGGCACATGTGAAATCTGGGTCTTGGAGTGGGCTGAGTGGGGGAATCTGGGAAACTCCCCTATTGAACTATAGCTCTCACCAGGGAGCACATGTTCCAGACATAGGGGTCGGGCAAGCTGGGCAAGGTAGCCCCATCTGTTCGCAAGTGTGTGGGTTGGTTTGGAAGGGGGTGGATGGGCAGGGCTAAACAAACCTTAGCCCACTGGCAAGTGCAAAAACCAGGTTGGAATGCAGGTCATGCCGGGCTAGGGTATCACACCTACTGGTTTGCATGAGCCAGGGATGGGAGCAGACTGAGCAGGGCCAGGGTTCAGCACCCATCAGTGAGAGTTGGGGGCTGGCTAGGTTAGGCCAGGCTGCAACATCTGAAAGCAAAGGTTAAGAAAGATGAGAGGATATGCCAGGCCAGTTCATAGCAACAAATGGCACACGCAAGATCTGTGGATAGGAACAGCCTGATTGGGGAGCAAATGGGATGCCTTTGTTGGGGTGGGATTCCCATCGGTGAGTAAGATCACCAGGGTGGGGGCTGCAGTCTGGTCTGGACATGGCAGCAGGTTCCCTCTGAATGTGTCTGGGCTGGGTCTGGGATGCGCCAGACTGGGCTAGACTCTAGCGCCCACTGGAGATCGTGAGAACCAGTGTGGGTGTAGGATGGGCTAGTCTAGGTCACTGCCCCTGCTGAGCCATGTATGAGCTGTGTCTGAGTGTGGACCAGGCTTGGCTGGGCTGCAGCACCCAACGACAAGAACCAGAATGGGTGAGGGCCAGTTAGGAAAGACCACTGTTCCTGTAGGACAAGAGGTGGGCTAAGTAGGGCTGGCCCATGGACCCAGCAGAGTGCATGAGATCTGGCATTAGGAGAAATCCTGATGCAGGAGCATGGGGCACTCCTCTGTTGGGACACACTCCTTGCAGGTGAGTGCAAGAACCAAGATGGGCAGCAACCTAGACCAGGCCAAAATACAGTACCCATTGCCATACATTTGGTGCGGATTGGGGGCAGGTCAGGCTGGGTCATTCCTGTCACCTACTGGCAAATCTGAGTGCCAGAATGGAGTGTGGGTCAGGCCGGGTTTGGACGCAATACCAGCCAGTCCACATTAGAGCCAGGACTGGAGGCTGGCAGGGCTGGACTTGGCTGTATCCCCTACCAGCGTGAACTGGAACTGGGGGTGGGCTGAGCCAGGCCCAGCAAGGCTACAGCACCAGCTGGCAAATGCAAGGTAAGGCAAGCTGTTCAGACTGGACTGCAGCACCGAATCAGCACATGTGAAACACAGGACATGATGGGGACTGACCCAGGGGGGTGCTGTGGGGGCCACCCAACTAGTCATTACTCTCCACTGGTGAGCATGAGAGCTAGGAAGGGGGTAGACCAAGACTGGCAGGGCCACAGTATCTTATGGCTTATATGTGAGCTTAGGGAAAAACCAGGCTGGGCTGACTGTACCTGGTTCCTGTGCTTGCCAGTATGTACAGCAGACTGGTCCCATCATTCCCACATCCCATTTGACTCTCATACATGTTAATGGGCATTAAAGCCCAGTTCATCCCAACCAGCCCCACTATCCAGTCCACACTGGTGCTAGTGGGTGCCACACCATTGGTCTAGCCACACCTGTGGCTGACAGGATTTGCCCCCCCATGCCAGCATCTGCCAGCTGATGCTACAGCAAAGCCTAAAAGCCTAACCCACTCACACCTGCTCTGGCTTACGCATGTACCAGAAGGGTTCTTTGGGCTCACCTCCCAAACTCCCAGTGAAAGCCCCTTCCCACCTGTTTGCTGGTGGAGTTCCAGCTGCTGGTGGAGTTAAGATCGCTGTTAGCTGAATGCTGCTGGAGTATCAGTCACTGGAACACCACACCATTGTGTCTGCTGCTTTCCTGTGTCTGTCAGTTTCCAGGTACCCGTCTGCTGTTGTTCTGTCCTTTCCTATTTCCTGGAATATGTCCTCTCTGCTTCATCCTGATTAAATGTTTTTCCATCCATTTAAATGTGTCCTTACCCTAATCCGCCATCTTGATTCTCTTCCAGGATTAACTATATCTTGACAATAGGATGCTGGACTCTGCTATTGTCCATGCCTGCAATGATGGACATTTGACTGTTTATGAAGAAGTATACTA
The DNA here is from genome assembly GCF_030435755.1 of Ochotona princeps. Lineage (NCBI taxonomy): Eukaryota > Metazoa > Chordata > Mammalia > Lagomorpha > Ochotonidae > Ochotona > Ochotona princeps. The sequence goes on from NC_080843.1 coordinate 52,378,563, forward strand.
TAGTAATAATGTAGGGGAACTCAGTGGTGGGGTGGAGCGGGGACTTGAGTTGGGGGTAAGGGAAATCCCTAGGCCTATGAAACTATATCAATAAAATGATAATTGTTCAAATGCAAAAAAAGCTAATAAAACTAGACTGCATATTTAGGCAAACTAAGAAGAGGTTGACAAAATACTCAGAGAAGGAGTAAAAGTGTAGTCTCCTTCATACAAAAGCAAAAGTGATTCAGAAGCGAAAAACTGGTCAGCTGATGATGACACAATCAATTAACTAAGAAAGGAGGAGACAGTCATTGTAATTACTGTTTCATTTTATTTTGTAGATTTATTTATTTATTTGAAAGGCAGAGTTACACACACACACACACACACACACACACACACACACACACAGAGAGAGAGAATGATCTTCCATTTGCTGGTTCATTCCTCAAATGGCTGCAACAGCCAGGACAGGGCTTAACTGAAGCCAGAAGCCTGACACATTGAGTCTCCCACCTGGGGGCAGTGGCTAAAGCACTTGGGACATTGCTACTGCTGACCCAGGCATATTAGCAGGAAGCAGGATTGGAACCCGAGTGGCCAAGACTCAAACGAGTACCCATACATGATGCCAGGGTATCAGCAGTGACTGAACTTCCTATGACACAATACTGGCCCCTTATTATCTAATTTGGCAATAAAGATAGCCTTAAAAAAGAGAAGTCATTAGAAAGACTCTAAAGTCAAAGCAATCTTAGTGAAAGTACAGAGTGAGTTAGGATATAAGGACAGTGAATGTTTTAAAAAACTTAGTGCAAGATAAAGGAAGAAATAAGATTGCATGTCAAGTTTTGAAAGAGTGAGGGAGAGGTATAAGGTGGGTGATTTTAACATCCAAGAGAAGTAACTCGTGAAACTGGAGGCAAGAGAGAAGGATTGAGCATTTTTGCTGTTGAATATTTGTGTTTATGCCACCCGTTTCAGATGAAAAACTCCCATTCTTATATTGGCCGTAAAGCCTTATATGATCTGGTTCCACCCTACCTCCTGCTGAGGCCCTTTCACTCTCAAGATTGTTCACTTGGCTTGACAGCCTTGCTCCAGCCACACACCCTCTTTGTAATCCTCAAGTACCCAGAACCAGTGCCTCACAGAGGCTGTTTCCTTGGACTGGGATGCTGGGATACATATTCCCTCGATTCCCACAGGATCCAACAGTGTCCCTTCCCCTCTGCCCCTGCATTCATCTAACCTTAACCTCTTTACCCGGGTGCATCTTTGCCATGAGGCTGCTCTGCCCAGCACGCTCAGAACAGACACACATTTGTCCCAGATGCCCCCTTCCCATTTCACTTTTCTCCATATAATTTATTAGCAGTTGACACACCACATAATATATGTACTTATTTATATCCACCAGTCTAAGGTAAGTTTCACAAGGGTATAATTTTTCTTGTTTTGTTTACTTTGCTTTCCCTGTGCTTAGAATAGTTCCTGACACCTGGTAGTCATCACATAAATATTTGCTGACAAATAGCCAAAATGTGTGAATCTATAAAAACAAATTAAATGGCAGAAAGATATATGGAGAAGATAGTTTGATAATCTGAGACTATTCATGAAATAGTATTAAGAAAAAAATATAAGGTGAATTATGGATCAGGAACCTAATTGCTTAAATTTGATCTTTAATTTTTACTATCGCTTGACTTTCAGATTTTTCTATCTAGTATTCTATGCCACTTTTTATTTATAAACATCGTTTGATCATTTCTACTCATATTTATTTCAACATACATTTACAAAGGAATTCTATGTATTGGTTAGCATTTTACTCAGTTTTATTTGGTGTTATTATTGTCACAGCTCTGTAATCAGTACACGTTTGAATTTTTCAAAATATGTACTCTTCCTAATTGGATTCTAAGCACATTTTTGTTACACAAGAGGATAACTGGAGATTCAGATTATTTGTTTTCTTCAATAACTATGGTTCACTTGCTGAACAGCCCTCAAAATTAGTTCCTCATTGTTAGTGGCGCTATTGAATCTGGGAAGCTGCAGAGTCAGTCCATCTTACCCAGCATTTTGCTCCTGGCCAAAAGTAACATTATATCTTCACATTAAGTAGTGATGTATCTTTTTAGGGGATTATTCTTCCAGGAATATGTACTTTAGTGCAAGTATACCAAAACAAATCTGGTACTATTTTATAGATAAAGAAGCTAAAGTAGGTAATTTACCTAAGTTTCCCAAGTTGTCAAGTCAGCATTGTTGAGAGGGTCAGGGTAGAATTCATACACACTCAAATGATAACTGCTCAGTAGCCCAAGGAGGCTCACTGATTTTTGTTAATAAATAATTTTTTTAAAAAAAGATTTATTATTTTTATTGGAAAGGCGGATATATATAGAGGAGGAGAGACAGAGAGGAAGAGCTTCTGTCCAATGATTCACTCCCCAAGTGAGCTCAACGGCCGGTGCTGCGCCGATCCAAAGCCAGAAACCTGGAACCTCCTCCAGGTCTCCCACAAGGGTACAGGGTCCCAAGGCTTTGGGCCATCTCGACTGCTTTCCCAGGCCACAAGCAGGGAGCTGGATGGGAAGTGGAGCTGCCAGGATTAGAACTGGCACCCATATGGGATCCCGGCGCGTTCAGGGCAAGAACTTTAGCCGCTAGGGCACGCCGCTGGGCCCAGTAAATAATTTCTAAACTAAATATTTTCTACAAAGGAAATCCTTGTGGAATAAAAGCACAAGTTTGGATTTTGAAGGACTTCAGTCTGAACCTCCTAAAATTGGTTCTCAATGATCCATGTCAAAGTATAATATTCAACATTAGGAAGTCAGAGTTACAGAGAAAGAGAAATCTTCCATCTGCTGATTCATGTCCCCAGTGGCCACAACCACCAGGGCTGAGCCTAGCCAAATATAGGAGCTAAGTGCTTCAATCCAGGTCTCCCACGCAGGTGCAGATGCCCAAGGAGTTGGGCCATCTTATGCTTTCCCCAGGCCACTCACAGGAAATTAAATCAGGAGTAGAGCAGTTGGGACATGAGCCAGCATCCATGGAATGCCTGCATCACAGGTGGTCGTTTCACCTGCTATGTCACAAATCCAGCTTCAAGTATCAAATTTAGAAGCAGCAAACAGAAGAGAAAATAAAGCTGGTATGAGATTATTTTGAAATATATAAACAAAAGGACAATTGGGAAAGCCATAATGCTATACCATGAATGAGACTGACCATTGAGTGATGACAAAGATTCTTCCACTGATAAATCGGTCAGGCTTTTCTGGGCATTTTTCTCGAATAGAATCTCAGTTGCAGTTCCCTCTCTTGTACTTGGCGGGGTGTTCATAGGCCAGTATTAGAATCCTGCTAAGTTGCTTCTGAGTGAATTCCTCCCACTTGTTATTTGACACCCCCCCACACACACCTTGATATCTGATCAATTTCCTCATGTTCCACTGTTGAGATACAATCTTTAGTCAACCTTTAGCAAGAATGTCCCCACTCTCAATGTCTCTTCTTGGAAATGTTTTAGCCATTGACCCCTTCATTGGCTCATTGGCCATCCCCAGCTACCTACTGAATTCAGAGTCAAGCTCTCAGAGATCGTACTAGTCTTGACATACATTGCAATAATCCTTAATAGTCTTCTTTATGGTTTTAACACGTCAGGGTATTTTTTTCTTTAACATTGAACATTTGAAATGTGTCTGATCCTGTAGCAAACTCTTTTATTTATTCCTACCACGTTCTCTTGGGAGTTATCGTAACTTTGATCAACTGAAAATTCCCAGTTGAGATTTTTGTGGGGTGAATAATAAGAGAATTAAACTGGTTTGGTTGATATATTGTTTTTGAGTTTAGTGATGAGAATAAAATGGGAAGAAATAAAACATGATGGTAACTTTCCAGTTTATAATCTAGAGTAATGATCAAAAGCTCTTATTCTGCCCTGTGGTTCTTGGTTCTTACAGATATCTGAACATAAGTCATTTTGTAAAACAAAATGCTCCCCCAAGAGGTTGCTTTTCACCATTTTACAAGATCCGAGGTGGAGAGGGACAAATCACCCTTACTTAGAGCAGTCAACTATCGGAAGCGGGCCAGCTCCCCCTTTCTATGGGCAGCAGTCCCTACAGAGGGATAGAATGCAATAAGAAGAATAATGGAAACTAAAAATTGATTTTTCTAAATCTTATTGATGGTATTTTATCTCACCTTAAAGATGGAAATGCCCATTAAATTTTTATGTGAAGTTTTATGGAGCAATGCAATTCATTTTTGTTTCCATGCATTTTATTATTTATTATTGCATTTTGGTTGCAATTCTCAATTTAATTGTGGAAGCACTTACACCTATTTTATGATCAATAATTTATGTGGCCTTGGAAAACAATTTTTAAGAACTCACTAGTCCGTAGAGGCGTTCATAATCTTCTCTCATCGAAAGCAAATTCGCTGGCTTTTTAACTTATAAAGCTGCATTCAAGATAGATGCAAAGCCTTAATAGTCTGGCTTCACAACCAGAAAGAATAATCACACCAGTTTTTAATTAAATCTAAGACAGTGATAAAGAGAAAATGGTCACATTAATCATGTATTAAGAGATTAAATATAGCTCCCCAAAACAGGCTGCTGAAATTCACATCACATCATATGATGTTGAGCATTTTAAAATTCTCACTATCCAGTACCCAATAAACAAAGGCACTGAAAAACCAGGAGCATTAGAGAAAAATTCTCTTATCTTGCATGGAACAATTATGAGAAACTTGACCTGTGATGCTGCCCGTCTCAAGGTCAACATTAAGTCAGCTTTTTCATGGGATCTTGCCAGTAGGATATGTTTATAGTTAAGTACAAATACAGTTATGTCAAGGCTACAATGTTTAGTCAGAAGGAATATTTCTAACACCAATAAACTAAATATTTTTAACCACAAGATCAAAAGGATGTGCCTTTGGCTGCTTATTGTGTAAAGTCAGAATCTGAAACATTTGGGGCAGAAGAACCTTGCAGAGGGAAAAAAATCCCTTCCTAATGGACAGTACTGCTCTCAAGGACAAATGTCAAGTATTTCAGAATAGGAAGGGACCTCAGAAGTCATGTGACTCAACTCCTGTGCTGTACAAAAAGAAAGAGCAGCCAGGGGAATGTTTGTCAAGGTTGCCACTGGACTGGAATCCAGGTCTCCTGACTTCCTCCTACTTTTCTTTGCTTTAGGTATTTTCCCTCAGGGAGAGTGCAGGATTCCCTTCCCAAAATGCAGTACAAGTCTAGCTTAGTGAGATTCTATGTACAAACCAGGTACAATGTCTTTGTCAATGTCAGTGTTACTCTTGCACGGTTCTACAAACACTAGCATCGCTAAGGAGGAGTTCCTTTCTATATCAATCCATCCATTCAAGTGTTGCCTGTTTCCACCTTGAGTTGTTTCTCTTAGTGCCAAGGAATGAATGATTTGTTCAGACAATAAGCATTTATTGAGCTTTTCATATTTAAGCATTACCCTTTTTCTTTTACTGTATTAACTTCTTTTCATTCCACTTAAGTTTCCAGAGGGATTGGAAACTCTCTTTGCATGCCAATATTTCCATAACTGTTCAATGAACAGGAGTCTTCCCTGAGGTTATGTATATAGTTAGTCCAGCTTTTTATGAGAAATTATAAAAAAATAGAGCTAGTCATTTGATGTACAGATAAAACATATATTAATTTAAAATTTCTTTTGAAATTCCATTTGCCAGTACCACCATTTTCTATCACAATCTCTCAATAATCAAACTACTGAACTTGAGTTTTCCCCCTTTAACCTGACTCAACCAGTAAACTTAAGCTTAGATACCAGTAGATTTGTCTGGCAGAAAAGTAAGCACAAAGATTTTTTTTTAAAGATTTATTTATTTTTATTACAAAGTCAGATATACAGAGAGGAGGAGAGACAGAGAGGAAGATCTCCTGTCCAATGATTCACTCCCCAAGTGAGCTCAACGGCCGGTGCTGTGCCGATCCGAAGCCGGGAACCAGAAACCTCTTCCAGGTCTCCAACATGGGTACAGGGTCCCAAGGCTTTGGGCCATCTCGACTGCTTTCCCAGGCCACAAGCAGGGAGCTGGATGGGAAGTGGAGCTGCTGGGATTGGAACCGGCAATATATGGTTCCATATATGGTTCTATATGAGATCCCGAGGCACATTCAAGGAGAAGCCTTTAGCCGCTAGGCCACGCCGCCGGGCCCAAGCACAAAGATTTTTACAAATGAGTTTTCAAGCTTTCATAATTATTGACTAATGAAATTCACTTTGGCTACTCCATCATTTGGTCAGTTTGAAGAGAGATATGAGAAGAGAGGATTTTCCCTTTATCCTTCTTCCTTTCCTTAGAAATTATGTCTCAGTCACCTACTATCAACCAAGGCAGGCATTCTGCTGCTGAGGAGCCCAAACAACTCATGATCCTGTTTGCTAGGAGCCTATGATTAGGCAAGGGAGTGTTAGTGAATATCCACTTTCTCTAAGCATGTTCTTTACTCATCTTGATTGCTGCTGTGGCCATGAGAAACAACTCACATATGAAGAAGACATTTGAATCAAAGAGTCCCTGCAGAAACACCATGTAACTCATCCTTAAGACTTGATGTTTGAGCCTGTGTTCTGGCACTGCCTGCAACCTCAGCATCCTATATATGGGCACCAGTTAGAATCCTGGCTGATCCACTTGCCACCCAGCAACTTGTGAATATGCCAGGGAAAGCAGGGAAGATGATCCAAGCTCTTGGGCCCCTGCTACCCAGGTGGGAGACCCATATGGTGTTTCAGGCTCTTGGTTTCTGTCTAGACTGGGCTTGTCTGTTTTGGTCATTTGGGCAGTAAGCCAGCAGATGGAAGATTTTTTTCTTTGTCTATATTTCTGTCTCTGTAACTCTGCCTTCCAAATTAATAAATAAATATGTAAAAAAGAGTTGATGTTTTAATCTACAATTTTCCAAGCATATTTTTAAAAGATTTATTTTTTTTAATTGGAAAGTTAGATATACAAAGAGGAGGAGAGACAGAAAGGAAGATCTTCCATCTGATGATTTCACTCCCCAAGCGGCCGCAATGGCTGGAGTTGAGCCAAACCGAAGCCAGGAGCCCAGAACTTCTTCCGGGTCTCTCACATGGGTGCAGGGTCCCAAGGCTGTGTGCCATCCTCTACTGCTTTCCCAGGGCACAGGCAGGGAGTTGGATGGGAAGTGGGGCAGCTAGGACATAAACCTGTGCCCATATGGGATCCTGGCTCATGCAAGGTGAGAATTTAGCCATTCAGCCACCGTGATGGGTTTCCAAGCTTAGATATTTGAAATCCACAAGTAAAGCACTAATGATAATAATAATAATAGTCGTAGTAGAAGAAAATCAACTATGAAATCCTCTGAAAGTAACATTTACTTTGCGGAGAAGTAGTCATCACTGCAAGGTCTCTGCAAAAATGCCAAGCACGGGAGACATCCCAGAAAAAAATGAGTCTACGAGACTGATAATCTTAGTCAGTGTACCCGCATTCTAACGCCAGGGGTCACAAAGTACCAAAAATGAAAATCATATTTATTCCCTTGAAAGAAGTCACACTTTCATGTTACTGGGTGAACAATCCAGGTGTTTCCAGCGCTTCTGCAGGGGCCAGGACGGATCCTTGCTTTCTTTTCCGGGTTGGCACTCAGCTGCGCATGCTCTGGCACACAGCCTGCCCCTCCGATTCCAGCTTCTTGCATTTCTGGTTGCCACATCTACTCCCTCCTTAGATTCTCTCTCTATCTCTCTTATAAGGACCAAGGTGAAGACATGGAACCTCTTCTGGGAACCCCATCCAAAAGCACTAACTCAATCATACCTACCAAGTCCCATTCGCCTTATAAAGTCATGGACACAGGCTCTGAGGATTAGGATGTAGATATTATGGTCTATTATTCAGCATACCTAATCCAGTCAGAAGTCATAGCTACTGAGCAAAAAAAAAAAAAAAGTTGAACTCTTCATTGAGACTAAGAAGTGTATATTAAAAGGACTTATTCTTCCTTCTGTTCAGTGTGTGTGTGTGTGTGTGTGCGCGCGCGCACGCGCTACTCAATAAGGAATATTCTATTGCTGGATATGGATAGACATAAATTCTCTAGTTATCTGCTTTGCCATTTTTCGCTTAGTCATATTCTTAACTATGGTGTAATTTGGCTTACACTCTTACCATAATATTGCTTTTGGCACTCAGTGCTGACCAATTCTATTTCAGAGTCATGTTTGTAGCTGATATTTTGACATTCAACCTGAGAATATTCCATCCTTTTGATGGTTTCTAGAGTTTTCACAAAATTTGTTTTAGTGCCGAATTCTATTTTCATTGTTATGTACTATTCAATCTTTGATGATAAATTACTAGCTAGCAAAATGATATCTAATTTTTATCTCACCAGATAATTACTTTGAAATAGAATTTTTAATATATATATGTATGTATGTACTCAATAAGATAATTCTTAAAACAGTTTTATGGGACAAGAGAATCAGATTCTTACTGCACTTACTGAAGAAAACACAATCATACCATTTCTTTTACATTGCCACTATATGCAAACAGCATTGAACAATGAAGTACTTGACGCTGTTCATTGTTAAGCTTCTCTCTCCAATTTTCTAGTCCATTTCTTAACAGAAACAAAGTTTTATGTTTGATAAATAGTGTTAGATTAGCCACTTAATTAACAACCAAACTGGTTTTAGTCGACTAAGTGGTTTTTCCTTTAAAGTTACATCTGGCCATTTCTTTCTGCATATGTGGCTGCAGCTCAATTTAAACAAAATATAAATGTGGAAGTTTCGATTGTATAAAGGAAAAATTAGAATGTGATGACTTACTTTTTAATCTGATATAAGATTGCAAATAGTGATCAATGTCCACCACAAAATTATATATTTGTACAGATATATTTCATTATGAACCCCCAACTAACTGCAATGCCAGCACCCCAGAAATTTCCAATTTCATCCCCATGACTATACCGCCCATGATTTCTAATTCCATAGATCAATTTTGCTTGCTTTGAACCATTTTATTTTAGATTTTTAGAATGTATTAGTGGCCAGTTATAATAATGATCTTGATTCTTCCCTATAATTACCATAACAAATAATAGTCATGATTATTTCTAGGGGTCCTGGGCCTATATTTTTTGTCTTTTGTAAAAGGAAATAAATGATACAGTTCATTATCTCAATAATGTCACCACCATCATTAAATCCATCTTTCTGGTTACCCAGTAATGGACCTCCTGTTTCTTTTCTTTCCAATCCTTTTACAAAAGCTTAGACGCTCCTGTTCTCTCTGTACCTGTGCATTCCTTCCAGGGACTACTGTCCTTTCCTATCGCTTGCTGTTCTCAAGGGTGTTCTCATAGGAGTCTACTTTCTTTCATACTCTCAGAGGGAGACATCTTTTTACATCTTTCAAGGTGAAATCCTGCACTTTCCTTTGTGAATTCCCAGTACAACTACTTTTCTTGTCTTAAAAGAAAGAAAAGTCCCATATGTATTAATTACAGTGTGTGGTTTAAATTTCTAAAAATTCCTGGAGGCACATACAAGCATTTGATAATTTTCGTTTCACTAGACTGATTTGTTTTATTATTAAAATTTAAATCTCAGAATCGTGCCCTTTACATACGCTTGGGGCTACACATTCATTAGTTTTCATCATGCCAAATTCAAATGATCGTTAGCATCTTCTTTTCTGTGACTCTCGTACTCATTCACCTCCCTCCCTCGTGTTCAGGACCAGATTGAAGCTTTGGCTGGGGCCTTGTTCTCTGCTTTTAACATGCACGTTTTTCTCTCCAACTAAAGAACCATTTGGATGATGGATATACCATGTGCCTGCTTCCCAGATGATGCCTAGAATAACTCTCCCCAAGGAAATATTTTGAGCACTTGAAAGAATTTGAGGAATTGGAAACACTAAGTACATCTCACATTCTTGATGCACTTGAACTCTAGGGACCCAGAGTACTATAGATGCTAAAGCTCTTAACTGGAAGAGGAGAAGCATGTGTTCTTATCTTGGGTAGGCAGTTACCAAGCTACAGCAGCTCAGACAAGTCATCCTGGGTGTTTTCTTTATCTATAGGATGGTGCTATGGGGGATTTTCACCCAGCCCTGGAGACACATAAGCACCTGTAGGAGTGCATAGTTTCATGACTCAGAAGTTTCACTATCAGAAGTGAAATTACTTTGAATTGTCTTGGGTTATAGTGATGCAGAAATCTTCCTTGAGAAAGCATTTTCTGATGATGGGTTTAAAATGTTGAAAATGGCAAAAGAGTAGCTTTAGAGTCTTTGATTTCGGATATGTATGAAGAAGATCCTTAAGTTCCTTTCATTTCTCAAATTTTCAGTTGCATCAGTCATTCTCTTTTGCTATGCCCCGCCTTCCTCGGAGCTTGTTATGAATTATATAGCCCCCACCAGGGTTTCTGGGCCTTCTGCTCCTTCAGACTTCCTAATGAAAATAAATAATTCCCTCTATTCATCAGGAAACATAATAGAAAGTGAAACACCAAGTCCTCTGAGAAAAGAGTCCGCCCGTCTCAGCCACATAGCGTGTGCTCCCTGCAGTGGGCTCTGCCAGAGTGGAATGCTGCAAGGCATGCTGGGTAGGAACTCAGAATTTCTTCCCGTGTTTTCCACAGTGGATGGGACTCAGACCTTCTATCCCAAGACAATTAAGTTGAATGAGTTTGAGAAAAAGCACAATTAAAAAGACCTCTCTGACCTTCTCCCAGCCTTTTCCCCTTGAAACAGGTGGAAAAAACCTCCAGGGGAAAGTGACCTCCATAATACCAGCAGGAAATGAACAGGCTTGGTTTTACCGAGCCTACATAAGTTTATTGTCCTATGTAAGCTTTTTATCATTAGGTCAAACTCCCATTTGCAAATTATATTTCTCCATCACTGTCCATGCTTCACCAATCTTAAGAAAAAAGACAGAAGTCCACAGTGTCTTAGGATCTTCTTTTGCTTCCATATGCTCCTGTAGCACAGAAACCCAAGATGCAAAGCCTTTGTGTGTTCTTCTCTTGTTAATCTGTCTTTTCTTACAAGCTCAGCCATGCACCAGGCTCTGGGTGAGGGAAAACAGTATTTCCTTCCCTATACTACACAGATGTCAGCCATGTCATTTCATGTCATGGCCTCAGTTCCTCCATGAGAAATTAGCATTTTTCTCTTGTACTCAGAAAAAAACATAGTATCAGCTCTAGGGTAAATTCTCTTTTTGCAAAGAGAGCAAGAGTCAAACACACCTTCCAACTAGAGCCAATGTTTTCCACATAAACCTATTTGGGCTGTAGTTAGAGCAGAAGCCCTCAGAGAACAACCACCCTAGAAGAACAACAGCACGCTGGGCACAGGCCATTTAGACAAGAGGAGCAAGCTGCTCCCTGCCCCCTGCATTTCCTTTCCCAGATTCGTGAGGGCCCCAAGAGGAAGATTGGCAAGGCAGAAGTCCTGAACAGTAGTCTGGTGGTGATGTCTTGGAAAAATGAGACCTTAATATTAAAAGTGCAGAAGTCAAAGTGGGAGAAGGAAGTAGGAATGGAAATAACCAAAGGACTCCTGCAAAAAAAAAAAAAAGTTTGAAAAGGATTGTGGACTAAAGCATGTTTTAGAATAAATTAAATGAGAACATATCATTTGTGTGCCTTTGCCACTCCACCCCATGAGAAGCTGATTGAAGCATGAAAATCCAAAGTGCACCGCAGCAAGGCAGACTTCCCGTGACCCCTTCCTCCCCTGAAAGGATGAAACACAATGCGTCTGTCTGCATCCCAGGACGTCAGCTAGAGCCCTGCGGAAAGGGGACGGTGGAAACACAGGGGGTAGGTAAGGTGAAGGTCAGCTCCAATGGGTGAGAAGGCCTTTTCCTGTACTTAAAACCACTTCCATTGTTACAGAACAGGGAAATTGATCATTACAATTGTGCAGAATTAACTTGCATGAAGGACAAGGAATTGGAAGTGCAGTGAGCCACATGATCAAGTTCTTTGTTTCTCTCTCACACACATTCTCTCTCTTTCTCTCTCTCTCTCTCTCTCTCTCTTTCTCTCTCTCTCTCTCTCTCTCTCTCTCACACACACACACACACACACGCGCGCGCGCGCATCCGGAGAAGTGAACAGTCTTGTCTCAGTCACTGCTCAGAGTTGACTGTGAGTTCTTCCCTGAATGGCAGGATAAGCAGTGAGATTCTTCCTGGGACCAGAAAGCATTTTGGTCAAGGGCATGGAAGGGCGGAGCCGATTTTTGCTGACTCCCACAGGAAGTGGTGGGCTGAGAGCACAACTACAGGCTTTCCTGTGCGCCATAAATTGGCCCAATATGCGCAAAACATTCTTATCTGATGAAGAACTGGAAGTATGACTGTGCGCTGAAATGTTGGAAAGAATACCAGCTCTCGGCTTCACTGTCCCCTCATTTTTCCTCCTCTATTGTCACCTCAACTTGGCAATCTCACTAGGCTCTGGATTCTCTTCTAGTTTCTCACATGGCTTTGATTAAGGACAAATGAAGAGAGACCACAAGTGATCTGAATCTTTCTTCTAGATGAATGCGCAATTGTAAATTTTCTTTTTGTTTCTATCAGAAATATATTTATATTTATATCTATATTTATATTTATAAACAAGTATGTGTTTAAAAGTACTTACTTATTTTTATTGGAAAGGCAGATATACAGAAAGGAAGACAGAGAGGAAGATATCCTGTCCATTGATTCACTCCCCAAGCGGCCAGAATGGCCAGAGCTGTGCCAATCCAAACCCAGGGGCCTGGAGCCTCTTCCAGATCTCCCATGTGGGTGCAGGGTTCGAAGGCATCGAGTCATTCGCTACTGCTTTCCCAGGTCACAAGCAGGAAGCTGGATGGGAAGCAGGGCCGCTGGAATTAGAACCGGCACCCATATGGGATCCCGGCATGTTCAAGGTGAGGCCTTTAGCCGCTAGGCTATCGTGCAGGGCTCTATATTATTTTTATGTATCAATATTACATATGAAAGTTTCCATTTTGGTTCTTTCTCTTTTTAAAAGCTATCCTGGAAAGCAAATCACATTTGAATAAAACTATTCATTTTCTGTGAGCCCTAAATGACCTAGGGATCAAATATTTTGTTTCTAGTCCTATTTCTGCATGTAACTCACTGTGACTTTAGAGAATGTTATTTCCTTCTCTGATGTTAATTTACTCATCTCTAAAAGGTACAAGGTAGGGCTTCCTAGGAAGATTTGTCAGACACATAAATATCACCTTTCTGACAAAAACCAAAATGGAACTCCTTGACTGTCTAGGATATTGAAGACATAAATAAATACATAAACAACCTAGCAAAAATGATGAAACAAACCCTTAAGCCTCTGTATTTGTTTCCATAATAAAGTTTTAAAAAGTTTAAAGGTATTTTTTATTTTTTTCACTATTTTATTAAGAGCTCAGACACGGCAGGGATATGGATTTCGGAGCCACATATGTACTTGGAAGGCTCACAGTACATGTTTGTTATGTAGCTCTAGCTGTAGACAGCACAGCAAAGCATAGTGACAAGGGTGCAGAGTCTATTCAAGCATCCACATTTCATCCCACCAGTTACAATTCTGTGTTTTAGAACTAGCTATTTAATAATGTTTTTGAGCCTTAATTTTTTCAACTGAAAAATTAGGTAAACATGGGCATTTTTAATTTTGGCAGGAAATCAAATAACAAAGTATGTGAAAAGGATTCACAAGGCATAGCGTACTTGAGGATTTTCTCTTGATTTCTTAGCTTTCCTGATGACATATACTATTTGTTCTCTTAATCTCATTATCTATTGGGCACCTTGGAACATCCTGAATTTATCCCAAATTACAACCAACCCATTTAACTTTAATATTTGTGTGTTTGTGTGTGTGCATGTGTGAGAGAGAGAGAGAGCAGGAGAGAGAGAGAGTACTCTCTTCTGCTCATTCCCTTCCCAAATCTGCAGTGGCCAAGACTAAGCCAGGGCAAAAGCTAGGAACTAGGAACTCAACCCTGGGCTCTCAGCTGGGTGGCTGGAGGCCAACTACTTACGCCATTAGCTCTGTCTCCCAGAGTCTGCACTGGCAGGGAGCTGGAATCGTGAGCCAGATCCTGGAATCAAACCCACACATTCTAATATGATATCTCAATCAGCTTTTTAACCATCAAGCCAAATGCCTGCCTCCGGCACCCAACTTCAAAATGCAGGATATCTACCCAGTAATGGAAATGAATGAACAAAAGAAGTGTGAACACCCATGCAATTTAAAAATTATTTACTAAATCTATCTCATTACATGGATTGAGACGTCTGCCTCCCTAATTCTTAGCCATCAGTAGGGGTTGGGAATCTTTCTATCCTAAACATGGCCAACTCAAGGCAAAGGGTAAGCAAGCTTGTTTTTTTAAACATAATTTCAGGATTTATTTTTTAGTGGTTGTTAGCCAATTTCTAAAACTTTGTTTGGAAATTATCTCAGACTTACAGACAACTTGAAAAAATAAAACTAGTACAAATGTTCCTGCTTCAAACTCTGTATTTAGATTCACCTAGTTTACCTGTCTGGTCTGTCATTTTTCTCCCTTTTTGAATCATCCATCAGGCACCAAACTACCTAAATAGAGCCATATCTACCTGTCTATCAATAAATGACAGGTTTCTAAAAGGTTCACAGAAATTATAAAATATCTTTTAATTCCACTTTCTGTTAGTGAAAAATTTTTCTGCACATTTTGCACTGGAGTTACATAAGTCATGGTCTTCTATCTCTGTGATGAACATTGATGCTAAGATTCTCAACAAAATCCTAGCCAATAGAATTCAAAAACACATCAGACAGATCATTCATCCAGATCAAGTAGGATTCATCCCTGGAATGCAGGGATGGTTCAACATTCGGAAATCCATAAATGTGATACACCACATCCAAAAACTGAAAAACAAGAATCACATGATAGTATCAATAGACGCAGAAAAAGCTTTCGACAAAATCCAACACCGCTTCCTGCTACAAACCCTAACCAAGGTAGGCATAGATGGAAAAATCCACAACATAATTAAAGCAATATATGAAAAACCCAACGCCAGCATCATACTGAATGGAGAAAAACTGGAACCCTTCCCACTGAGATCTGGAACAAGACAGGGATGTCCACTTTCTCCACTACTATTCAACATAGTCCTACAGGTACTCGTTGAGGCCGTAAGACAAGAAAAAGAAATCAGAGGAATCCAAATGGGAAACGAAGAAGTCAAGCTCTCACTATATGCAGATGATATGATTCTTTATGTAGAAGAGCCAAGAGACTCAATACAGAGACTGCTAGAACTTATACGAGAGTTTGGTAGAGTGGCAGGGTACAAAATTAATGAACAAAAATCAACAGCCATAGTGTATGCAAACAGCCCCAAGATGGAAAAAGATTTAACCAGCAAGATACCGTTCAAAATAACAGAGAAAAGTATGAAATATCTGGGAATAAATCTAACCAAAAATGTAGGAGACTTATTTGAAGAAAACTACAAACTACTTAAAAAAGAAATTGAACAAGACCTCAAAAGATGGAGTAACATCCCATGCTCCTGGATAGGTAAAATCAATATCATTAAAATGTCTATACTGCCAAAAGCAATATATACATTCAATGCAATCCCAATCAAATTGCCCAAAACATTCTTCATGGAACTGGAAACAATGATTCAAAGGTTCATCTGGAAACACAAAAAACCACGGATAGCTAGAACCATCCTGAAGAACAGGAAGTTAGCAGGGGGAATCACAGTTCCGGACCTCTGGACATACTATAGGGCAGTGGTTATCAAAACAGCGTGGTACTGGCACAAAGATAGAGAGGAAGATCAATGGAGCAGAATAGAAACACCAGAAGAAAACCCACACAGATACAGCCAAATAATCTTTGACAAAGAGACAAACGACAATCCAGGCAAATGGGAAGGTCTATTCAATAAATGCTGTTGGGACAACTGGTTAATAGGCTGTAGAAACAAAAAGATAGACCCACATCTCTCACCATACACTAAGGTCAAATCTAAATGGATAACAGATCTAAACCTACATCCAGAAACCTTCAAACTTTTGGAAGAAAATGTTGGAAATACTCTGCAAGATCTAGGGGTAGGTCCCGACTTCCTAAAAAGGACACGAAAGGCAATAGCAATCAAGACCAGAATAAACAAATGGGATCTCATCAAACTAAGAAGCTTCTGTACAGCAAAGGAAATAATCAACAAAGTAAAAAAGCAACCCACAGAATGGGAGAAGATCTTTGCACACTACGTAGGTGATAGAGGGCTAATCTCCAGAATATACAAAGAGCTACAAAACAACCAAAATGTCAAAACAAACAAGCCACTCAAGAAATGGGCACAGGAAATGGGCAGACACTTCACAAAGGAACAAACCCAAATGGCAAATAAACATATGAAAAAATGCTCAAGTTCCCTGGCAGTAAGGGAAATCCAAATTAAAACATCAATGAGGTACCACCTAACACCAGTAAGACTGGCCCACATGAATAAAAGCACCAACAACACTTGTTGGTGAGGTTGCAAGGAAAAGGGAACCCTACTCCACTGCTGGTGGGGCTGCAGGCTGGTACAGCCTCTATGGAAATCAGTATGGAGAACATTTAAACAACTCAAATTCAACATACCGTATGATCCAGCAATAGCACTCCTAGGAATATATCCAGAACACTTGTTTTATGAGAAACCAACATGCACTCCTATGTTCATAGCAGCACAATCAGTAATTGTAAAAACATGGAAGCAGCCAAAATGCCCATCAGCAGAGGATTGGATAAGAAAGCTATGGTTCATCTACTCTATGGAATATTACTCAGCTATTAAAAAAAACAAAATGCAGTTCTTTGTGGCCAAATGGGCCAAACTGGAAACCATAATGCTAAGGGAAATGAGCCAATCCCAAAAGGTTAAATACCACATGTTTGCCTTAATTTAAGATAATATGATGTTATGTATAACATGTTATGTTATGTATGTTATGTGTTGTATATAAACTAAAATTGAAATGTCAATGAAGAAGTCACAGGATGTGGTTAATAACTCGCATTTTCTTTTTTTTTTTAACATATTGGTTACTCAATACTATGTCAATTAATTCCATAATGATGTAAATTTTTGTTGATGGTATGTTGGAGCTTTTAATTGATCGGGATGATACTCTGCTGGCTCTGTCTCCAGACCAGAGAGGGTATACCTAAGAAGCCGTTGAACTTGAGTGGACAATAAGATGCTGGACTCTATGTTTGGTATATGCTTGCAATGGGGGGATTTCAACTGAACTTGAACTGTGGTTATGCAACAAGGTGGAGGAATCCACCATGGTGGGAGGGTTTGGGGAGGGGTGGGGAGAATCCAAGTACCTATTAAACCTTGTCACATAATACAATGTAATTAATGAATAAAAAATAAATTAAAAAAAATAAGTCATGGTCTTTTCATGACTAAATACCCCAGTATGTATCTCCTAAGAACAGGGATATTCTTGTGTATCAGAGGCTAGTTTTCAGCTTTGGTCAATATCACACTGACTGAATTGCTTGCATGTTATGAGATCTTTTCCAGGGATGATGACCTCCACCACAGTGGTGAGAGTAAGAATTCTGCTCCTTTCTAGTACTGGCTGTTAGTTCAGGAGTACTCACTGTACTTGGTACCTGCCCAGGCTTCAGACTGCCAATTAGGAAGATGACCTCCATGACCTATAAGAATGTCTTTCAGATTTAGACATATGTTACTCCACGGTATGACTCCTCTGCTAGCCCCAAACTCCAAGCAACTTGGAATGACATTTGTACTATCTGGAAGTTTGGAGAGAACGGCTAGGAGGTCACTGAACCTCACCCTTGCCCTGATATTGTATTGTGGGTCTGACTTTGATGACATTAATGGACATAGTTCACTCATCCTGTTGACTTTTAATGCTACTATGTTATTCCATTCCAGAGCTTACTTATATTTGGTGTCAAAAACACTCTAATCCCATAATATAAGGCACTTTCCTTTATATCAATACTTATATATGAAAACTGATTGAAAGGGAGAAAACACATTTTTGTAAGTAGCAAAATAAATCATCATGTACTTTGTTTTTCATCCCAGTTGAGTGGTTCTTGTTTTTATTTTTATTTATTGAAAATGAGCAAATTGCTAGGAAGAATATCCTAAACTTGCAGTGGAAAAATGATTGTTTGTGGTTGTTTGAAAACCTAAATCATCTAAGATGAGAGTAAGTTTATTATTGTATAGTGTAGGGGAAGTATCTTCACCAAAATGATGCAAGCTTTTTTTCTTTGAAGATTTATTTATTTTTATTGGAAAGGCAGATTTACAGAAGAGACAAAGGGAAGATCTTCCATCCACTGGTTCACTCCCCAAATGGCTGCAATGGCTGCAGCTGAGCCAATATGAAGTCAGGAGTTTCTTCTGAGTCTCCCAAGTGGGTTTAGGAACCCAAGGACTTGGGCCATCCTTTGGTGCTTTCCCAGGCCATAATCAGGAAGCTGGATGGAAAATGAAGCAGCTGGGACATGAATTGGTGCCCATATGCATGCTGGCACCTGAAGGCATAGGACAAGCCTGTTGAGCCATGATGCCAGCCCTAACTGTTGCAACTTGGATGACCTGGACATACCCACACACCTTGTTGTTCATCAGTCTGTCAAATCTTTCACAGAGAGCTCAGGAATTGTGAGTATCCCTGACATGGTAGGGAGAGCTTTCATGTTAATTATGAATGAGGCAACTGCTCAGACTCAAGTAAACAAAGGATAAAGGAATTGAGCAAGAAACAAAAAACCCAGTTTACAATGAAAACATCTTGTGCATCTTTTGAAGTTTGTGCTACTAATTCTGGTATTTTGGGATCAGTTTTCACTCACTGTTCTCTTTTGCTTACTCCCAAATGACCGTCGAAATGATTATTCATCCCGTGTGAGTCTGTGTGTCACCAGTACAGTATGGGGTGTCTCTCCTACTTTTAGATATAAAGATGAGGCAAGCAAAAGGGCACGTGCCCATTGCATGCTGCTGAAGGAGGCTACACCCTGGCGCACCATCATTTGGGGGCAGCTTTTTATGCATAATTCCACAAAGGCTGATTTTAACAGGGGAGTATACAGAGAGCCAGACAGGGTTAAAAGGCCAGAAGGAAGATATATTCAGATTTGAATATGAAGAAACATAATGCTTATACCTAAGTTACAATATTACAGAAATGCAGGAAAGGCACTGTAGGCTACACTCATACTCTCCCCCAGGAAAGGGCAGCACCTCCCAGGATAGGCTTTTTTTTAAAATCCTACAGGGTGGAATTGATCTTTGAGGATTAGCCAATGTTATTTTGATGGATTTAATTAATATTTGTGGTAGAAAACCAGATAGTACCTTAGGTTCATATTACTGTCTGTGGGCTTTCTCTTTCCCTGAATTGCTCGTAATCAGGGATACTTGGCCTCTAGGTGTGTCATGTCTGCCAACTTACCTCCCGTTCACGCCTAAGGTTTTCTTAAAAGCCAGAATTACCTTCACATGGAAAAACGGGGCTGAAAGAGGCTGTCAGTGCCTTCTCCTGTTACCTACTTGCACCTTCTACCTTCAAAGATGAAAGACTGATATGCCACCCACACTCACTGGCATGGCATTCACAAGTCTGTCATTTTGGCTGGGAGGCAGCACATCCTCTGGCAAACTTAAAGAGCAGATTTTTCTCAGTGATAGCAAAATTGTTGCTTAATGCAGCTCTGCTTCCCATGGTTAAAGCACTGAGGCTAGAGAAGACAATAGGAGTCACCCAACCTGGTGTGTGTGTGTGTGTTTCTTTCATAAACTTCAATGTATTGACAGTTGGGTGGGGGGGCTTTTTCTTTTATAGGCCAGGTTTACATGAGAAAACGTGTGCTTGAATTATGAAACTCAGATACTATGAAATGTGATTTAAAGACTGGTCAGCTTTACTGTCACATGTACTCATCATCTCACAGCCACATCTGATGATCTAAAGGGTTTGGGGACAGCTGCATAATCCAGGCTCCACGTGAGCACAGCCTGGGTTTCCTGTACTCTTGGTTGGGTGTCAGTGGCTTGGTCTACTCAAGCACTGCTATGTTTCAAATGACAACATGTCAAAGACTTGGCATTAACATGCTACTACACATGCAGCCCATGATGGAGAACGGATATTGTAAAAGCCACAAAAGAAGAGAAGGCAATAAATAGAATGAGGACCAAATGTGGAGTTGCTTCACCAGAAAGCTCCAAGTGAAAACCAGTTTATGTTGGACCATACTTTTAACCTAACTGTTAAGACGTCACTGAAGGCCCTGTGTCCAATTTAGAGCACCTGGGTTTGCTCCCAG
Organism: Ochotona princeps; assembly: GCF_030435755.1. Lineage (NCBI taxonomy): Eukaryota > Metazoa > Chordata > Mammalia > Lagomorpha > Ochotonidae > Ochotona > Ochotona princeps. The sequence continues at coordinate 52,399,035 of NC_080843.1, forward strand.
ACTCCAATGCTGACTCCAGATTCCTCCTTATGCAGACAGTAGTGATGCTTCCAATGCAGTAATGGTTCCTGCCACCCACAGGAACACCTGAATTGAGTTCCCAGCTTCTGGCTTTGTCTCGAGAGAGGTCAATTGTGAGTGGAGGTGGGAGGAGGGCAGCATCTGGAGAATGAATCAATTCATGGATCTCTCTCCTTCCCTCCTCCCTTCTCTCTATCATTTTTTTTTCAAATAAATAAACAAAGCATATCCTCGTTTGCATACAGAAGTCTATGTTTGAAGACAAACAGCTTTGCACTTTGGATTCTTACCCCTCACCTAACACTGTGTCACAAAAACTTGGATCCTCAGATTTTGTGTAAATTCTGGTTGGGAAATATCATCTATGAAGTGGGAACATCTGGCCCAACAGGTAAACCACCACGCCATCTGCTGTGACGCTAAAACATTGTAATAGGTTTGAAAATGATTTTAAAACCTTAAATGCATGATTTCAGAAGCCTGCAGAAGCACAATGTTGAGTTTCTATACAAAAAGGTTATAGTCTTAAAAGAGTTATTTTATTGTAATACAGCAAGTAAACAAATGTCAAAGGTATTTTTATAAGCAGGTCTGCATTTCATCAATTCATCAGGAAGCTGAACAATGTATCTATTATAAACGCATCAAAAATTGGAAACTATAATTCCCATTATTATTTATAACTCAATTCCAGTGAGCTGGCACCGACCTTTACAAAAAAAAATTTTTCAAAGTAGAGTATGACTCTGAGACAAAATTAAATTGAATCCAGCTTTCTCAATTTGTTGACTTCCTTTTCATTCTCTGCAGCTTCTGCTGCCGTTGCCATTACAGAAAAGGCGTGGTACATACAGGCTCAATACCTCAATGCCAAAGGGGCAACAACCAGCCATCCCAAGTCAAACCTAGAGTGAGTGGTCCAGGCTTTCATTTCAGTGGTGAAAGTTAATATACATTCAGAGTAGTTGAACTTCACTAGCAACAAGGAATGGAACACAGGCAAAGATACTGACGACCATTTTACCAACCCATCATCTGGATAGCGACTTTTCCAAATCAGCTCTTTTACTCTTCATTTCAATTCTTCTTCATTGCCAAAATAAGACACCTTACATGGCAGAAATGGGCCTGGCGTGGTGGCCTAACAGCTAAAGTCCTCGCCTTGAATGTGCCTCGGGATCCCATATGGGCACCGATTCTAATCCCAGAAGCCCCATTTCCAATCCAGCTCCCTGCTTGTGGCCTGGGAAAGCAGTCGAGGATGGCCCAAAGCCTTGGGATCCTGCACCCGCATGGGAGACCTGGAAGAGGTTCCTGTCTCTTGGCTTCCGATTGGTTCAGCTCCATCTGTTACGGTCACTTCGGGAGTGAATCATCAAATGGAAGACCTTTTTGTCTGTCTCTCCTCCTCTCTGAATATCTGACTTTGAAATAAAAATAAAATAAATCTTTGAAAAAAATGGCATATGCTTTGTAATCTCAATGCCTAGAAGAAGTATTCTGCCTCTACGCTTTATCTGTGAGTTTGGAAAACTACTTCAGTATTCTTGAATTTCGATTGTTTTGTATGGAAGGCAACAGTATGAAAACGCATGTTTCAGGATAGTGTCTTGACAATTCAAAACATCCTAAATTAAACATCTATTATTTCGTAGTCTTTAGCAATAGTACATCCCAAATAAAGAGAAGTCACAACTGATATTTTGTGAAATGATTTTGTCTGAATCACTTAAGGTAATTGTGGGTTCCCCACCCCGTCAATGTGTTATTTTCTCATATTACATTTTTTACATATCAAGCTGTCTGTTTATTGCAGAAATAATCCCCACAGAATTTTGGTATGCCTGTCTGTATATCTGACTTTTCAGTAAAAATAAATAAATTACTAAAAAAAAAGAATTGTGGTATGTAGATCTTTTGATGTGTTATTGAATTTAATTTGCTGATACTTTGTTGAAAATTTGTACATCGCTATTATAGGGGGTACTGGGTTATAGTTTTCTTTTGTTGTAGTTCATTGCTGGTTCTGCAACCAGGGAACTCCTGGGCTCATGTGGAGGAAATGTTCCCCTCTCTTCAATTTTTCACAACTGAGAACTGGTAAGTTTCAAACACTTACGGCATTAACACCAGCTGACAGCTTTTGATTATTAATTCAATCTCCATCATAAGATAAAGATCTATTCAGATGTTCCATTTCTTCATCACTCAAATTGAGACAGATGCGTGTTTGTATGAATTTATTTATTTTAGGAAGTTCCACGATATATTGGCTTACAAATGTTTATAGTGTTGTATAGAATATTTTTATTCTATAAAATCAGTTGTAATGTCTTATTTTATTCTGATATTATATATTTGAGTTGTCTCTATTTTTCTTAGTCAATCTAGCTCTAAATTTGTCAACAATGTTGATCTTTTCAAAGAACTAACTATTCATTTCGTTGGTGTTTCTTTATTATTTTCCTGGTTCTCTATTTTGTTTTCCTCTGCCCTAAGTTTTGTTATTTCCTATTCTCTGCAAACACTGTTTTTAGTTAACTTTTCTTTTTCTAGTCCTTTGAAGAGTGAAGTTATGTTTTTTAAATGTTATTTATTTTCATCTTACTTAAAAGGCAGAAAGAGAGAGAGATTTCTTCCATCTGTTGCCTTACTTATCGGATGCCTGAAACATCAAGGACTGAGCCAGGCTGAAGCCTGAATCCAGGAACTCCATCCTGATCCCCCACAGGGGTGGTACAGTTCGAGAACTGTTGCCATGGTCTCTGCCTTCTAGGGTGCATTAGTTGGATACTGGATCAAGTAGAGTGCAGGGGCTTGAACCAGCACTCCAATATGAAATGAATGCATCCCAACAGGTGGTCTTATGGATAGCCTCAAAACACCCACACCTCGAGATAGTTACTGATTTCACATCATTCTTATTTCTCAAGGGAAGCACTTCTACATGGATATTTCACTTTAGCACTGTTTTTTTTTTTTTCTGAATTTCATAACCTTTGGTATGCTGTATGTTTTTTTTCCATTTGTCTAAACAAATTTCTAATTTTAATTGAGGTTTTTCTTTTGCGGTGTTCCTTGTGATGTAAACTATTGGCTATTAAAGAGTGTGTTAATTGGCACACATTTGTGGTTTTTACATTTATTCTTGTATTATTAATTACTAGCCTCATTCCATTGTGATCATGGAAATACTTTATATGGTTTCAAACTTTTATATTTATTGACTTACATTATTGCCCAATATATGGTCTAACTCACATTTCAGGGGCAGTTAATAAAAATAACCACTTTGCTGTTCTAAAATATCAGATCTAACTAGTCTATCATTAATTCTTCAAGCCTATTGACCATATTTACTAATGTCATGTTCTATCCATTATTTTAAGAGGGAGTATAAAAGTTTTTTAGTGTGGGACACCACAGTAGCCTAGCAGCTATAGTCCTCACCTTGCACGCACTGGGATTCCATATGGGCGCCGGTTCTAATCTCGGCAGCCCCACTTCCCATCCAGCTCCCTGCTTGTGGCTTGGGAAAGCATTGGAGGACAGCCCAAAGCATTGGGATTCTGCACCTGTGTGGGACACCTGGAGGAGGATCCTGTCTTCTGGCTTCAGATTGCCTCATCTCCAGCTATTGTGGCTGCTTGTGGAGTGAATCATCAGATGAAAGATCTTCCTCTCTGAATCTCCTCCTCTTTGTATACAATCAGACTTTCCAATAAAAAATAAGTAAATTTTAATAAAAAATATTTAGTGTTGCATTTGTAAATTTATGAAAGTGATGAAGCATTTACTATCTATTTCTTCCAATAAACTTTTACATTCTCCCATCTTCTCATACTATATTCCATAATCTATATTTCAGTCTCTTCATGAAGGCTCACAGGTCCTAAATACATTGCTCACTTCTTGTTTTTTTCCTGGCTTCTCCTCAGATTTAACAAGTTAAAATATCCTATGCTCAACTTCTTTGGTCCTTCCCTTTGTCAGTTTAAATAGAATTTTGAGCATCTTCAGTGAATTTTTTTTTTTTTACTTTTAACTACTGTAATACTAGCCTGCAGAATTTCTATTTGTCTCCGTTATAATTCTAATCACTTTGTTGATATTCTCATTTTTTCCATAGGTCTTTTCCATTCTTTGCCTGATTTTTCTCTTAATTCTTTGAGCATATTAAAAAGGATCGCTTTCAAGTTTTTAATATATCTAATTGCTTGAGTATTTTCAGGACAGTCTTTGTCAACTTACTTTACTCATCTAAATGAATCACCTTTTTCTGGAAGTGGGATTTTTTTGTTTGTTTACCTTGTTTTGTTGAATGTCTGGCAGTTGATAATCAGTATAATGTGGTAATTCTGGGGATTATATTTCTTCCTTTTCTCTGGGTTTGCTGAGTTTGTTTGGTTTAAAGATTTCATTTATTTGAAAGTCAGAACCACAGAAAGAGCGAGAGACAGAGAGAGACCAACCATCACTGATTCAATCCTCAGATGGCCTCAACGGCCAAGGCTGAGCCAGGCCAAAGCAGGAAGACAGGCCTTTTCTCAAGGTCTCCCAAGTGGGCAGCAGGGACTCGGCACTCAGGCCATCTTCCACAGCTCTTCTAGGTGTGTTAGCAGGCAGCTGGATCAGAAGTGGAGCAGCCAGGACATGGACAGGAACACAAAAGGGATGCTGGTGTCACAGGCCATGGCTTTACCTGCTACACCACAGTGCCAGCCCTTGCTGTTTCAGACTTTTTTATTTTTGTTTTTTAGTGTTATATTTTTAGATCTCACAATTTTTACCTTTTTGCTGTATTCATTTTATAAGTAATCATTGTATGTGCATAAACACACAGACACACATATATATGTACACATTCTTACTAGTTTTTGAAGACAGAGGTGGATAAATCACTGTCACATAATATGGAGTTTATGGCAAAGGTCATAAAATGAGCCAAGAAATGTGTGTTGTGTAATTTAGTGATGACAGCATTTACAAAGAGCTGTGTACCGGACCTGGTGCAGTATCCTATCAGCTAAAGTCCTCACCTTGCACACACCAGGATCCCATATAGGCACTGGTTCTAATCCCGACAGCTCTGCTTTCCATCCAGATCCCTGCTTGTGGCCTGGGAAAGCAGTCAAGGATGGCCCAAAGCCTTGGGACCATGTGCCCACACGGGAGAATCAGAAAAGGTTCCTGGCTCCTGCCTTCTGATCAGTGTAGCTCCGGCCATTGTGGCCACTTGAGGAGTGAATCAAGGGTTGGAAGATTTTCTTCTCTGTTTCTCCTCTTGTCTGTATATCTGACTTTATAACAAAATAAATAAATCTTTTTTAAAAACTAGCTGTATATCAAATACGAGCATTTACACATTTTTTCACAATACATATATTCTGTTTATATATAAAATATATGTACATATATCTATATATATATATTTTACATTGTGCATATATATATATATGTATATACACAACATCTTATTTATCTGTCCATTGATGGATGCCAAGGTTTATCCTATACATATGCTACTACTAATACTACTGCAATAAACATATTTTGATTTATTTCCTCTGGCTCATATAGTAAATCTATTTACAGATTATTTGGGGACCTCCATGCTGTTTTCCATAACTGCACTAGTTTGAATTCCTACTCATGGTGTGCTAAGGCTCGTTTTTCTTCATATCCTCACCAATACTTTCGTAAAGATTTATTTTTTATTTTTATTGGAGTGTCAGACATACAGAGAGGAGGAGAGACAGAGAGGAAGATCTTCCATTCGATGAGTCACTTCCCAAGTGGCCAAAACAACCGAAGCTGCACCAATCTGAAGCCAGGAGCTTTTTCTGGGCCTCCCACGTGGGCACAGGGTCCCAAGGCTTTGGGCAGTTTTTGATGGCTTTCCCAGGCCACAAGCAGGGAGCTGAATGGGAAACAGGGCTGCCAGGAGTAGATCTTGGCAGGTGCAAGGAGAAGATTTTAGCCTCTAGGCTACTGTGCCAGGCCAATATTTGTTATTTTTAAATTTGTTATAACAGCCTTTCTGAGTGAGATCATATTTAACTGTGGGGTTTTTGTTTTTGTATAATCCCAGTGCCTTATTATATTGATCACTTTTTTCATGTGTTTGTCACACATTTATATTTTTCCTTTGAGAAATATCTATTCAGATCCTTTGCCTATTTCTTAACAGGTTGCTGTCTTAGTCATTGAGTTTCTGAATTTCTTACATTTTTTGGATATGAATTGCTCATCAAAGGCATACTTTGCAAATATTTTCTCCCATTCCACCAATTGTCTTCTCACCCTCTTGTTTCCTTTGCTGAACAGAAGCATGTTCGTTTGATATAATCCCATTTTTTCTGGTTTTGTGTTTATTGCCTGGGATCTTACCCAAAAAAAGCATTGCCTGTGTCACTGTCTTACAATGTTCCCTTGTGTTTCAGCTATCACTTTCACAGTTTCAAGCCTTATATTCAGATCTTTCATCTATTTTTAATTGATATTTGTATAAGATATGAGATAGGGATCTGATGTCAAAATTCTGTATATGTAAATTCAATTTTACCAATAACGTTTATCTAAATGATGGGAGATATTCTTAGCATGCTTGTCAAAGGTTTGCTGGTTGTAGAGGTATGAATTGAATTTGGGGTTTTTTTCTCTGCTTCATTGTCAATGTGTCTGTTTTTGCCCAGACCGTGCTGCTTTAGTATGATGCTCTGTAGTATGTCTTGAAAATTGGCATTTTAATATTTTCACATTTATTTCTGCTTTTTAGGATTGCTTTGGCCCTTTAGGTTTGCTTGTGTAAGACTTACTTATGTGTATTGGAAAGGCAGATTTTTTTTTTTTTTACAGAAAGGAGAGACAAGAGAATTATCTTCCATCTGATGGTTCACTCCCCAAGTGGTCACAGTGGCCAGAGCTGAAGTGATATAAAGCCGGGAGACAGGAGCCTCTTCAGGGCTTCCCAGGCCATCTAAGTGTCCCAAAGGTTTGAGACATCCTACACTGCTTTCCCAGGTCACAAAAGGATGCTGGATGGGAAGTGGAGAAGTTGGGATATGAACCAGAGCTCATTTCATATTTTGGGTTCTTGATTTCTAGTATTTTTGGTTATTCTTCATTAACTATCTCTGCTACATTTCTCATCCATAACACATACTGTATTATCTTGTATCTCTTTGTAATTATTCCTTTGAATTCTTTGTCAGGCATTTCATGAATCTCTTTCCTCATGGTTCAATACTAAAACATTATGGTTTCCCTTCTGGAGCATCAAATTGCCTTAGTTTTACATATGTCTTATGTTCCTACACTGGTTTTTGCTAGTCTGATGTTTTAGTTGTTTCTATTACTACTAGAGAATCATTTCAATGGGTTGAAAATTTTCTCTGACAAAGCAGCTTTGGGCATTGGTTTGGTAAATAGCTTTGGTTTTAGTTCCATTTGAATTCTGTGATATGGTCTCCAAATTTCTTTGCTGCCATAGTTGATTATTAAAATTATAATCACTTTTGTAGGTCACCTTTGAGCCAAGTGAAGCAGATGAGACCCTGTCGCAGTTTGCCACCATCTCCTAACAGATGTACTGGAGCCAAGAAGTTCTTGGGTATTGGGAGGAGACCCTGCTGGAGCTGTGGCACACTCCCAGTCACTACCCAAGTCAGGAGCTGAAGTTAAAAGATCAGTACTGCTCCAGGAAGGGTCCCAAGAAAAGGGCTAATGTTGCATTGGTGTCAGGAGAATAAGACTCTGAGGTCAACCTCCCTGGGCTTCATGATGAGTTGGTGAAGAATCTCAGGAACCCCAGGCCAGAGCTGTGAGTGAGCAGCATGGCACTAGCCTTGAAGGGGTACAGAAACCTGATACCTTTAGTGAGAGGGGCTGGAATCCTTAGCCCTGTTCTAGTCAAGGCACAGAAACCTTGGTTCAGAGGAGAGTAGAGAAGAACTTTAAAAAGACATTGTGGTAGAAGGCAGGACTATGACATTGACTGGCATTCGAGAACCATACTTGGGGCTAGAATGTGTGAGGCCTGCATGGACCAATCCCCTGGAAACTCTGACCCCATTGGACGGTTTAGAAGGGCCGGTGGAGTCTATGCAGGAGGCATGACAGTCTATGGGGCGCGCTGGGCTGTCCCAGAGCAACCTCTGGCATACTTAACACTGGCTGGCAACAGGCCTGGTTGGGGAGCGTGGGGGAGGCTTTGGCTGCGTGGAGCCTACCACCAAGGGGCGCAGGAACTGGAAGGGGGCTGAGTTCTGGTCGGGCCACAGTTGTAATCCCTTGATGCACCATGCCGGATTAGACCGCAGCACAGTTTGGTGCTCCGGAGGACCAGGATAGATGTGGGATGGCTCGGCTAGGCCTCAACCCCAGCTGAGCCTTGTATGAGATATATGTGGGTATGGACGAGCCGTGGCTGGGCTGAAACTCTCAATAGCAGGAACCAGAATGGATTGAAGAGCGGAGCTGGCCGAAGGACCTGCTGGTATGCGTGAAGCCCGACACCAGGAAGGAGTCGGAGGGAGGAATCTGAACAGTTCCTCTGACAGGACACTGACCCTACAAATAAACGCAGGAAGCATGGAGGTAAACAACCCAGAAGAGGCTTTGGAATGTGACCCACTGGCATACACTTGGCTCGGGTTGGGGCAGACCAGGCTGAGTCAGTTCACATCATCCACTGGCAAGCCCAAGCGCTGAAACTGTGTGGGGGCCTGGCCGGGTTTGGTCGTGATAAAAAAAAAAAAAAAAAACAGTACAAAACACAAAATGCCAAGGTGAAATGGCCTGTGCCAGTAGGGAATGCAACACCTGACCAGCACACCTACCAGTAGTTTAGGTGAGGGACGAGAGTGTGATGGGCAGAGCCGGGGAGAGCTGTGATACTCATTGGTTCCAATGGAGGTCGGGGCTCAGAATAGAACCAACCCAGGGGGTAAAACCATCAGCTGATCGGAGTGATGGACGGTGGCGGGCACTGTGCTTACTAGTAGTACATGTAGGAGCCTGGACTGGGAATGCCTCAAAGTTTTTTTAGGGGATTCCCCTGAACAAAATGGAGGAATCAAAGCATTAACCAAGAAAAGATGGAAAATGGAGTAGATCAATCAACCACCTCAGCTATATGCTTCCAGCGGAAAACTGGACAAGGGGAAACTTAAGATGGACTATGTCAATCAGTGGACTCTGCACCAGCCTCATCATACCTGGACTGTTGCTGATGATATGTTGGAGCTTCTAATTGATCGAGGTGACGCTCTGCTGGCTCTGCCTTCAAACCTGAGAGGGCCTCCCTAAGAGGCCGTTGAACTTGAACTACACAAGTGGGATGCTGGACTCTGTATGGTGTGAACTTTTAATTAGGGAATCTCAACGGAACTTGAGCTGTGGTTATGCATCAAGGTGAAGGAATTCACCATGGGGGAAGGGTTTGGGGTGAAGGGGGTGGGGGAAATCCCAGTACCTATGAAATTGTGTCATGTAATACAATGTAATTAATGAAAAAAAATGTGTTTTAAAAACTTAAAAAAAAAAAAAAGACATTGTGGTAAAGTGGATAAAGTTGCTCCCTGTGATATCAGCATCCCATGTGGGTGCCAAATCATGTCCTAGTTGCTCCACTTCTGATCTAACTCCCTTATAACAGCCTGTATAACAGGCTGTATGACAGCAAAGTGATGGAAGATGACTCAAGTGCTTGGGCCTCTGTTATCCATATGGGAGACTCATATGAAGCTCCTGACCCTTAGCTTGTGCCCAGTTCAACTTTAGCAAGTGTGGCCCCTTGGGTAATAAACCAGCAAATGAAAAAACTCTCTCTCTCTCTACCTATGCCTTTCAAATAAACGAATCAATTGTGAAAGCTTTCAGTAAGTGAAAAGTAATCTGATCTGAGTCAGGCGTAAAAGCCTGAGCTATGGTCAATGGCAAGGAGATGGGCTAGAGACCCAAACAGCAAGGGACTCAGGGCTCAGAGCCGTCATGGCGCTGGTTTGGGGAGCAGAGTGGGTGTACTCATCAGAGTATGTTCACCCTCTCAAGTGTTTATAATATCCACAGAGTAAGCATGCTGTCTTGTATGTATCTGTACCCTTGTGCAAAAGCAGTTCTGATCCTCATTTGGCAAAGCTCTAGGTTCAAGCAGAAATAACAGTGTTCTGAGTGGTAAGGGAGAGGAGGCAGTAGGGAGGAGGAAATTTTGTAGGTCAGATAGCGCATGGTCCTTATTTCTAGAGTCGTAGGTGCTGTGTTCCCTAGCTCCCCTGCTTCTGCTCTTCCCTGAGGTGCAGGGTGCCATATACCTAGTGTACTGGGCTCAGTTGGACCTGGAGGTTTAGCTCCATTCCTATAGCCCTGGAATATCCTTGGGAGCTCAGGGAAGGAGATACGACAGGGCTTATGTGTCCAAGCAGAGTATGGTTTCACTGGGACTCTTCCCAAGGAATGGCCACTCTGAGCAGCCTAAACTCAAGAGCTTGGAGAAGCACACATATGAGCTCCTTCCCTGACACTTGTTCTTAGCCAAAAGGCTGAGAAGCAGTGCGAACTCCTTCTCTGATTCATTGGGGCTGTCAGTTTTCCAGGGAGCTCTAATCATGGGGCTGCTGGCCTGTAGTGACTGGAATCTTCTTGGCTGACTGCCCTCACAGCTTCCTGTAGCTGGGCCATGTTGAGGCTCCTCTGCCTACCCTTGTCCTGCAAAAGGGACTCCTCCTGGCTAAACAGTGAGGTGTTTATTTGTTGGTTTGCTCTGTACATCTCTCCACGTTGCTATGCCTGGCCTCATGTCCTATGGAGTCCCCAGTGTACCTGCAATAAGTTCAGGTGCCCTTCCTCTTAGCTTTCATTTACTTTTGGTCTACTTACACAGTGGAAACAGGCAAATTCTGGGCTTCTTCACTTAGTCATCTTGCAACTGGTATTTTTTGGTTTTGATTATGGAAGCCTATAATATTCCATTTGTTTTGAGACCTCTTCAAAACAAGAATGCAAAAACTACTCTTTTTCATATGCGCCCACTGAAGTCGCTGTATCATTAGCTTGAATTCAACTAATGTTTTTGTAGAGTCCCTTGACATACAGAATTCAAAACAACAACGAGAAAGCATCAAATGAAAAACAATAAGAGAGTAACCACTGTTACCACGACCACTGCTTCCCAACCCTCTGTGGGTTTGTGTAGTGGCTTCATGCTGGATTCCTCCCTGCATACTCATAGGGCTTGCTCTGAACCTGATGACCAGTCACAGGTGAAAACCTAACGTCTTACTCATAGTTGTCTAAATCTGCACCTTACTTGGGTGTTCATAAGGTTTTCTAGACTGGCCCATTAGAATGCCTAATTCCCCAAAGGGTCCCACCCCAACTTCTCTTCCAAGCCTTAGTTGATCAATCAATTGTAGGATTCCAGTGAGAATTTCTTGCCATAGGCATGAGTACATTTGTAATCCACTTCTTACTTTCATAAACAGTACCCACTCCTTTCCAAACTCTGCATGAGAGACAAGAGCAAGTCAGAACACACATACATAGTCATCTGTAAGTGAGATCTGTTCCTTCACTCTGGTTCAAAGAGGAGACCTGGAAACTGGGTTGTTTCCACTCATGACCAAGACTTGAACACTCATAAGAGCAAGGAAGTAGAGCAAAAGACACATAAAATACCATAAAGCATTTCTACCATTTCAATGTGTCTCTTCATTAGGTGTCTGCTTGGTTAGTGTAAACCTTGGATTGCTTTCCAGAACTTCTATAAACTTCATTCACATAGCTTTTTTCTTATGTTTATGTAAAGGAATATAAACTTGGGAGTTCCCTAGTCTACTGCTGTGCTAAGGTCCCATCACTACTATTTCATGTGGATTTATCACACACCAAAATCTGTACTGAGCTGAGTAGTTACCCTTGACCTTCAGCCACTCTCATTCTTTGTCCTTGAATGAGTCCTACAGGCTACACTGTGCAGGCTACATCAATATGCTCCCTGCTCTTGTGGGAAGAAAGGGAAGCCATACTGTTGTAAGCTAATCTTTTCCTAACACTCCTCATCAATTCATTTGTTGGAATCCTGCTGGATACATTGCACACTGGCTGCTGTTTCTCTTTCAGAGAAATGTGTCTGATTCTAGACAAATGTGCTCTGGTACCAGTTCTGGAGGCTACGGTGGGTCAGAGGAAGGGACTCACTTTCCTAAATTAATTGATGACCTTTATTGGAGTGATGGCTTGGGCTCCAACAAAATGTCTCTTGGTGTTTCCCAGCAATCTGCAATGTGAACACATTTACAGCTTTGTTTCCACAAGGCAAGTAGATGGAAGGAATGCCAGACTGATGCTCCTTCAAAGGTGGGCATAGGAGAGCTGCATTTCATCATGACAGAGACCACCCCAGAGTGAGATCATCTTGCTGTCCCCAAAATTAAGATGACAGGTCCCCTGCAAGAACTGCAAAGGAGAGAGCCAGGTGGATCCTACATCTAAAAATAAGCCCCTATGAGATGAGATTAAATACATCAGTTGCTCCATCTCAAATTCGTCCTTCTACTAATAGTTCTTTCTAAAACACAGACTCGGTGAAACCACTTCCTTTACCAGAAACTTTCAGCGGCTGTGTTTGACCACAGACTACAGTGTCAAGTATTCAGTATGTGGGCAGTCACTCCACTGCCATATCCCATAATCGGCTCCTTTCCTAAAGCCTACTAAAGCTGCTTCCAGTCTTAGGCCCCTTTCCATTACAGCTCTCAGCAGCGAATGTTTATAGTGCTTTACACTCAGAGTGAACATATTTTCCAACAGTGTCCTTTGAGATGTGTTATGCTCCGAATTCTAATTCATGGCTTTCCCAAATCAAGTTGCAAATCTTCATGCAAGCTTCTCTTAATAACTTTTTTCCTACTACTTTTTGCTATGTTTAATCCTATATACTATTCATACCACATATTGGGTGTTCTCAATATTTGTTAGACTAATGTTTACACGAGTCTGTGAGTTAAAGTTCTCTTTACACATATATGTGTAAATACAGCATTTACATCTAGAGCTAACCATAATTTGGGCCAAATGTGTTGGACTATTGCTGTGCCACCAGATTACCTTTATAAATTAGTTTGGAACATTTAGCCATACATTTACATAATTTAAAGGGTAGGAAAGGTCTATTAGCTACAGATTGCCATACACATTTCTTTTCAAGGAAAAAGTTACACAGTCATACCTGGCCCCTTATTTGAACAACAGCTACTTAGCTGAGGATACAAATCATGCAAAAACAGCTCTCAGTTCCTGGATACTCCAATCTGGCCTGCATATTTGGTAGTTAGTAGTTGACAACCCCAAAGATAGTTTTTATGCTGAGTAATTTCTTTACCAAAAAAGAAAAACTTTTAAACAAATAAACCCACTGGAAGATATTTCCTAGAAACAGAGGATTATAGATGGTGATCTCAGCCCAGGATTTTTGTTTACAAATAACCCCGTGTGGGATGTAGCAGTGTCCAAGAATGATAAGATTATAGAATACCAACCAGAAACATTCATAATAGCAACATCTATTGTTGTTGTTTTAACATATTTGAACACGGAAACAAACTAGAAGGGGATAATAATTTTGCCATGAGAAAGTTTGATTTCTCCATGGCTTGTGAGTTAGGAAATAGAATTGCAAACCAATTATTTCCACTGAGAATTAACAGTTGCTAAAGTTGGAAGAAATAAACCTCTCTGTCAGTGATACTTTTCTAAACACCCTGGAATGAGACTCAACATAACCTTCACAAGTGGAAGAACCAGGCTTAGCTGCAGGATGGGTCCATGGCTGGAATCTCAGATGCACTCTTGTGTGCAAAACAGCAAGCAAGAGGAAGGAAGAACTGGACAGACCAGATGAATGGAATCAGACAGTGAAAGTATGTTCTCCACAGGCTTCCTATGAAAACTAAGGGTTTAGCACAACCTGGCACAGAGCAACTTTTTCATCCCATTCTACCCTGCTATTCACACAACTAAATATGATTTGCTAATTAAAAACAAACAAACAAACAAAAAAAATTACTATTTTGCTGTCCACGCATGCTCTGACTTTTGAAACTTTGAAGAACTCACCTGTGATGTCCTAAAACCCCATCAACCTGGCACTGATGTGTGTGTACGCCCTGGTGTGCTCCCATTCCACAATCTCCAGTCCCCTCTCCTGCGACCCACTAAGCTTTCCCTACAGTGACTGCAGCCTAGCCAGTCAGTTGACACTGCATGCTCCAAACAGAGGAAACTATTGGCAAATCTAAAGGGAGCTTTCTTGAAAGCAGACAGTCACTGCAGAGTATTGTGGGTATAAACGGCCATGTATCCATAGGCAGGAGAAGGTGTGAAGGCATGTTCTGTGGACCTGGGCTGAGGCTAGCTCCAGCTGGCTCCAGCAGGCCCTAGCAACGTCATTTGAAAATATCCCTGATGTTTGAGGGTCAGGCTGAGTAGACAGACAAGAAGGAGAAAAGTACCCTCTATGGGAATTCTAGAGTTTTTATTTCATGCAGACCAACTGAACAGGACAGCCTAATCTACATGAATCTCTCTCCAGCAGAGCTCTCAGTGGGGTTCTGAAACCCCTGCAGAGACCAGAACCCAGAGGACTTCAGCTTGACTTCTTCCCTGGAGCGTGGTCAGCTATTACGACCTGTTCTCTGGATGCAATGGCCCTGTCTAGACCCTGTCTGACCTGGTTGTCACAATGGCCTACGCTTCAGTAAGGAGGCTCACTCAGATGGCAAAATCACCCTAGGGAATGTGAGCTGCACCCAAGAGCCTTCCCTTCCTCCTTCCATTACTCCTTTCTTCTTCTCTCCTTTTCTTTCTTTTAAAGCATTTATTTATTTGAAAAGGAGAGAGAAGAGAGGGGAGAAACAAACAGAGAGTCCCATCTTCTGCCTGATTTCCCAAATGTATGTAACAGTCAGGGCTGAGCAAGGCTGAAGCCTGAAGCCCGAATCTCGCTCTGGGTCTCCCACGTGGATGGCAGGGACTCAAGCTGTTGAGCCATGAGCACTGCCTCCTCCGGTGCACATTAACAGGAGCTGGAATCAGAAGTGACACCACAGCTCAAGCACAGACACTCAAAAAAAGGGATATTGGCATCACAGGTGGCACTTTATCTGCTTATCAAATGGCTGCTCCTCTCTTTCTTACTATCCTCCCCCCACCTTTCCTCTTTCCAATTATGTATCGATTGCCTCTTATCTGTTCAGCGCTAAGACTGTAATAACCCTCTGAACCCAGACCAGGTTTTTTTTAAGATTTATTTATTTTTATTGGAAAGGCAGATATACAGAGAGGAGAAACAGAGAGGAAGATCTTATGTCCCTTGATTCACTCCCCAAGTGACCACAATGGCTGGTGCTGCACTGATCCGAAGCCAGGATCCAGGAATCTCCTCCAGGACTCCCATGTGGGTGCAGGGTCCCAAGGCTTTGGTCTATCCTTGACTGCTTTCCCAGGCCACAAGCAGGGAGCTGGATTGGAAGTGGAGCTTCCAGGATTAGAACCAGTACCCATATGCGATCCTGGTGCGTTCAAGGTGAGGACTTTAGTTGCTAGGCCATCGTGCTAGGCCCACAGACTAGTTTTTTTTTTTTAACTTTTGGATGACTGCAAGTAGTATTATATGACTAGCAATTTGAAGGGTAAATGAATGAGTTGAATAATGGTGTTTGGATTAGGTAGAAAATTTTGCAATTTAATTTGGAATGTTCTAAGTTTTGGTCTAAGAAACCCAGGAGACAAACAGTATAGTGCTGAAAAAGGGGGTGAGCAAAAACATAGCATAGGACAAAAACAGATCCAAAATCAAAGCAGATGATGTTCGTTGAGCACCTTCCCTTCTTCTTTCCTTCTTTTTTTTTTTTTTTTTTTTATTTCCTGGTCCGGACTAGGGGCTGGGAGAGAAGTCATCAGGACATGGCATGGATTCCCTGGGGATTCCCAGGCCAGTGGCTACAGAGCGGACAGAGCCACAGCAGAGGCTGTGCTTCCGGGGGTGGAGTCAGTGCATGGCGGTGACTCACTTCTCCTCAGGGAGGATTTTCTGACATCAGTTTCCAAGCAGATCACCCAGACTTTCTCATCCCGAAGGGCACAGGAGAATGATGCTGCTGTGGCCCAGACATGTCGTTATGTTTTCCAAAGGGCCATTTGAACCAAAAGTGGCCTGGGCACCCTGGAAATTCTGAATAGAGGCTTGACATCTTGGGAATCTATCTGCTGAGTTCTGTGGAAGGTTCTAGTTGTGTCTGGAAAAATCAGTCTGGTGGTTTTTACTGTGAAAGTGTAACCCTACTTATTTTCTGTCCTCTAATAAGTGTCCCAAACTCAAAGCAAAAGCAATTAAATCTCTCTGAGTATCTGATACGTCTTTTAATATCAACATGAATTTATAGCTGTCATTTTGCTAACACTGGATTATAGAAGTGCAGTTGCAATGTTTTGATGAATATTGCTAAGTTCTTAACAGTTTACTTTTTCCATATGCACTCTTTTTTTTAAAGGTAAAATCTAATGCCTTTCAGCCCTAGGCCTCACGTGTTTCATGTTCATCTTTGTGGCTGACCCCAAAATATTTACTTATAACAGTCACAAAAATATGCTGCATGCCAAAAGCTGTTCCCTGCAGGAAGATGATAAAATACAAAAATATTTAATCAGTCAGTGGGAATTCCCTTGCATGTCAAATCAAAAGATCTCTCTGAGGGCCCACCATGACCTTGCAAGGCCGGCAGATTCAGCCACACTGAGCAACAACAGTGAGACAAAGCTGCAGAAAACCTGCCCTGGTCAAGGCCCCTTCTTATCTCTAGAACACAGAGCCAGAAGGAGATCCGTGGCTTCATTGTCTATGTTGAAAGGGCACGGGCAATGGAGAGCTTTGCCACCAGGTCTTCTCATCTCCCAGGGCCATCTCAATACATGACACCTACTCTCACTCTATTCCTCTTGAACCCTAGGATTCAGCCAATTTTTTGGAAGGATTTCCAAGGAGGACGTGCTTAAAAACTAAGACAGGAAGTGATACAGTGAAGAAAACATCCCAGGGCTAGGACTAACTCTGTTGTTAGCTATCTTGACCAAGCCATTCCATGTGTTTGGAAGTTGAACAGATCCCAGCTTTTTAGCCCAAGTGATTCCAAGAAGGTTAGGTTAGAGAAGAAATGTCATGGAGCAATCAGGTTTTAGGCACCTGCATCCCATCACCATGCCAATGAGTTATCCCTGCATCAACTTTGTATTTTGGATTATACATATTTAATTTTGTAAAAAAAAAATTCTACACTTGCAGAGAAAGCATGTAAAGCCACAGAATCAGGAACATATTCTTTATGAACATCATCTGGAGTTCAGTGATATCCCAGACAAGAGTTCCTCATTCCTCGGCAGGTCCCAGTTAGGTTCATCAAACTAGCTTGTTACACCCCAGTACCTGCCAAAGAACTATCAGAAACTCAGCACCAAGGACTACCTCAGTGTGGAGTTGACAGCATGACTCAAGGACCCAATTCTGCTTCTGTGGAATGTAAGACAGCAAACTCTATGACGGGAACCAGCTGTCAAATTTTGTTTCTCTCCTATCAAGGTTGTTTTCTACCAGAGTGGCACCAAGGCAGTACCCTGTGCCTCTGCTACCTGTTAACATGTTTTAAAAATGAAATTGAGTCTTTGAATTTTGAACTAACCATTCTGCTGCTTGGAATTCAGGAAATCCATGGGCATTGTATTGTGACACAGTGGCAAGCACTGGGATAAATTAAAGCCACTTGGTCTCTCATTGTGATGCTTTGCTATTAGGCTGTGCTTGGGCTAAAATGATCTCTCCCAAATGGTTCCTCAAAACTTTATCCCTGAACTATTTGCCTTGTGAGCTCATCCCAATCCCAGGAATGGGATGCTATCCATTCGACCACATGCACCATACCATCCATGTTTGTCCTAATGCCTATAGTTTAAGCCACACAAGATGCTTCAAGATAATCTCATCATCAAATCATTTTGTTACTCATTCATATCATGCTCTAAATCCTAAATTTCATCCATGATTCAATTTTGTGTTGGCACAATAGCATTGACTCTGAAATTTGTTACCAATTCAAGCTAAAAGTGACAAAATCAGAAAGTTTACCTGGGTGAAACACAAGAAGCTCCTCACTTAGACTGTTTCACATCTTCCATAATCTTATCAAAAGAGTTCTCATTGACATTTGGTTGCATATTTCTAACTTTTCTGTGTACACATTTTTTAGAATAATAAAATCATTAATTTATGGTTTTACAATCTTCTGCTTTGCTATGAAATAATAGAACTTGACTATTTTCTTACATTAATTTTTCTATAGCATAATTAGTAATGGATAGAACCAATTCCATAAAATCATTTATAATGCAATTATATTTTTAATAACTAAGTAAGAAATACAATTTATTTAATTGAATTTTCTCAGGTTGGAACTTTAGCATTTTTTAGCATTAAAAATTCTGAGATGAGGGTCTGGGGTAAAGGCTCACTGGCTAAATCTTCACCTTGTAATCACCAGGATCCTTAATGGGCACCAGTTAGCATCCCAGCTGCTCAATGCTCCACTTCTAATCAAATTCCCTGCTTATGGCCTAGGAAAGCAGTGGAGGATTCCTGGCCCAAATCTTGGGACCTCGAACCTGCATAAGAAACCAAGAAGAAGCTCCTGGCTGCTGGCTTCGGATCAGCTCAACTCCAGCCATTACAGCCATTGAGGAGTGAACCAGTGGATGGAAGATCCTTCTGTCTTTCCTTCTCTCTGTAAAATCTATCTTTCCAATAAAAATACATAAGTTTTTTAAAAATTCTGAGATGGAGCTTTCTTCCTAACATTAAATGGTTGACATTTTAATATGGAAGGGAATGATTTTTAGTAAATACCAAAAATTTTTAATAAATATTGGCAAATTTTCTTATGGAAAGATGAATAAATATCTTTACCACCATTTTTTACATTTTCCCTATCCAGCACTATTGTCATTTAATCTTCAACAATTAACAAAAACAGTTTTATTCTTGCTTTTAATTTGAAATTATTTTCAGATTGGTAAGAGTTATTATTGTTTCAAATTTATATTGTTTATTACAATTTCTTCTTCAGGCAATGTTTAATTATATCCTTTGCCATTTTTGTTTTGGTGTATCATCTGTTCATTGTGGGTTTCTAAGTGTACATTATACATTAAGAATCTTAATCTTTACTTCCTTATGTATAGAATAAATAATTTTACAGTACTCCAACTAAAAATGCTTAGTATACTTATGCTAAAATTATTTTAAAATTTTATCATTGCATTTAATTTTATTTTCATACTTAGAAAATGATTCCTTCAAGAACTGTCCTGACATCCTCTTAACAGGAGGTCATATGCACAAAGCCGGGGGCGGGGGGAACCTCAGAGTGGCACAGGTGGACAGGAGTAGGTTTGTATCCCACCCCTGGAGATTCCTGGATCCTCACCTAGGACTATCAGTACGGGCACCAATGACTACATCGCAACTGCCAAGGAGAACACTAGGAATTGTGCCCTCATAGGCCAAGAACTCTGAGGTCATCCATTCCCATCTGAATCTCCCACATGGGATAGAAGAAGCCCAGATCCTTCCTCACAGGATCTACTGTCATCGGAACCACAGCCGGGAGTCCTGAGCGGACCTCAGAAACAGAAGAACAGTAAACTCCCTCCAGGACTCGGGAAGGGAGCTTTCTCTGGTCCATACTTAATTCCAACTTTGCATCCCCACCCTCTCCTACAATGACCATCAGGGTCGCTCTGGAGTCTCCCCTGCCAAAATTAGCTCAGACAGAGACCAGTATGGAAAGCTTAGAACAGACAGGAAACGGTCAGCAGGGACTCACATATACCTTACTAGGTAGGACACAAAGGTCAGTTACTCCTCACTAAGGTATTGGAGATTTCTCTGCACACCCCTCCTAAAACTGTTCTGTGCCTCAGCTGTTGACATATGCCTTGTTACAGTTATTAGCCTGTTTGGACTATCCCAAAACTCGCCAAGTTCAGTAAAAATCATGCTTCAATACCATAAACTACTAAATATAAAAATGAAAATAGATACAAGACAGCTGAATAGTAACCTATAACCATTTTAAGGTATATAGCAGCTGGTTGTGTTATAAACTAAAATTGAAATGTCAATGAAGTAGTCACAGGATGTGGTGAAGAACTTGCATTTTCTAACATACTGGTCACTCAATACCATGCCAATTAACTCCATAATGTTGTAAATTGTTGTTGATGTTATGTTGTGGCTTTTCATTGGAGGGGATGATATTCTGCCAGCTCTACTTTCAGACCAGGGATGGTCTCCCAAGGAAACTGTTGAATTTATCTGAACAATAAGAGGCTGGACTCTATGCATGGTACATGTTCTCAATGAAGGAATCATGACTGGATATGAATTGCAATACTGCAACAATGTGGAGGAATCCACCATGGGGGGAGGGCATGGGAAGCGGTTGGGGGAATCCCAGAGCCTATGAAACTGTATCATAAAACGAAATTTAAAAAAAAAAAAAAAGATTCGTGACACCCTGTTTCATATACATATTGCTTCCTCCCCAAAGTATTTACATCATTCCCATTTAACAATGAAATTATTATATAATTAATGTGGAATCTACAATAGATTAAGGTGTAAGATAGATTTTTTCTCTATAATGCAAATACTTAGTTCTTCTTGCATCCCTGCTATGTCTAATTTGCTCTAGATAAGTTGGTGAGTTCCTAAAGTGAGTTCCTACAGGCATTGGTGAGTTCCTACAGGTATCCTCTGAAAGGGAGCTCAACTTTAATCAAGTTACTTTCAAAGTTCAGGACTCTGAAACTTTTTGTTGTTGTTGTTTCAAATTCATAAGAATTTATTATCTTTGGTTTTGGAATTCAAAGCATCATTACTTTTTAAAAATTTCTTTATGATGATGATGATGATTATTATAATGCAGCTCCATAGTCTCTGGAATTTCCCTTCCATCTCCCCAAGTCCCCTCTCCCCCTACTGATTTCCTCTCTAGTATTGCAGTGGATGGTCCTTCATGAACAGTCATTAAGTCCATCATTCCTCTATTGTGGTGTTTCCCGACAGTATAGGCATGGACAATATCAGAGAGTACAGCATCCTACTATCAGGATATATTCAACAGTTTCCCTGTGAGTCCGCCTTTGGTCTGGATGCAGAGAATCATACTGATTGGGAGATCCTATCACTGTCACACTTGGGCTCCCATCTCAGACCTTAAGTCAATCCCTCAGGGATTCCGTTGTCTTCGAATTTCACTGCTAATTATGATCCTTCTTTCATGCGGCTACAACTTCCCCCCTCCTAAACTACTATAATTTGGGAGTGGTTTACATACGACCTCCAAAGATTCTAGTGTGGAAGCTTGGTCGCCAGGGAGATGATGTTAAGAAATAGTTGGGCCAGGGCCCGGCGGCGTGGCCTAGCGGCTAAAGTCCTCTCCTTCAACGCCCCGGGATCCCATATGGGCACCGGTTCTAATCCCAGCAGCTCCACTTCCCATCCAGCTCCCTGCTTGTGGCCTGGGAAAGCAGTTGAGGACGGCCCAAGGCTTTGGGACCCTGCACCCGCGTGGGAGACCTGGAGGAGGTTCCTGGTTCCCGGCTTCGGATTGGCGCGTATCGGCCCGTTGCGGCTCACTTGGGGAGTGAAACATCGGATGGAAGATCTTCCTCTCTGTCTCTCCTCCTCTGTATATCTGGCTTTCCAATAATAATAAATCTTTAAAAAAAAAAAGAAATAGTTGGGCCATTAAGTCATGTAGTTTAGTGAGGGTTCCTCAGGTCACTAGAGCATTCACTAAAAAGGAGATTTTCATGAATCTTATAGTCCCCAGTAGCTCTCCACCGGCCTCACCAACTACACACATGACACAAACATAATGCCACCTGCAATGATGTGATATAGCTGGGGAACTTTGGCAGAACCTGTCCATACTATCTCAGCTTTCAGCTTCCATAACTGAGAACTAAATACATCTCTTTTCTTTATAAAGTACTCAGCATCAACTATTTTGTCATGGTAACAGAAAATGAATTAACACTTTCAATCCTATTTTTCAACCTGCTGTGGAATTCCATAGGACATTATCAGACTGCTGAGATAAGAACCCAAGGACCCTTGCTGTGATTCTTCCTAGTAAGATTCAAGTTCCTCACACCAAAGAATTTCAATAACATGCACAGAAACATTAGATTGCTTTACAAATACTCCTTATTTTCTAGAAAAGTGTCAGATGAACAGAAAAGCTGATAAAATCAAGAGAATTCTTGCACCCAATCCATGCAATCATACTTTATCTTTTTATCTAGGTAGACGCCGTACAATTTTGACCTGTAGGTATTTCAAGTCAGCAACCTTTAAGCATTAGCCCCTAGTTTTGCTGCAATTACAGTGTTTTGTCAGGTTTTTAAAAAAAGCTTTGTTAGGATGAGCCATGGCTGGGCTGAAACATCCAACAACAAGAACCAGAAAGGGGTGAAAGCCAGCCAGAAAAAGCCACTGTTCTTTCTAGGACAGGAGGGGAACCGAGTAGGGTTGGCTCAAGAACCCCCTGGCATGCGCAAAATCTGGCTTTGGGAGGGGTTCTGATGGAGGAGCCTGGGCAACTCCTCTGGCAGGACACAGTCCCTGCAGGTAAGCGCAAGAAGCATGATAGGAAACAGCCCAGAATAGGCCATGGAAAGTCTCCCACTGGCATACATTCAGCATGGGTCAGGAGCAGACCAGGCTGAATCAGTTCATATCATCCACTGGCAAATCCGATCACCAGAACAGAGTGTGGGATGGGCCAGGTTTGGTTGCGACAAAACCAGTACACATTATGGAGTGCCAGGGCTTGGTTGCCTGAACTGGATATGACTGCAGCACCCAACCAGCACATGTGAGATCCAGGAAGGGAGGGGCAGAGCTGGCAGGGGGATTAAGGGGCTGGTCCCCTCGCCGGACAGCTACTCCCACTGGAGAGTGTGGGCTGGGATAGAGACAGACCCGACTAAGCAAGGCTGCAACATCTGTGCGCTGCATGTGGACTAGATCAGGGCTGCAGCATCAGCTGGCAGAAGCTGGCACTGGGGACTAATTCTGTCGAGTCAAATCACAGGACCACCTAAAGAGTGCATAAACCGGGACAGAGAGACCTGGGAGGGAAAAGTGGGTTCCCCCTTCTTGGGTCACTATTCCCGTGGGAGGGCATGATAACTAGGACGGGGGCTGGGATGGCTAGATAGAGAAGTACTCAACAACACCTGTGAGGGCTGGATGGTAGAGTTGGTTAGATAGAACTAAGCTTTAATACCCATTGACAAGTACCGGAGCCAAATGGGATGGGGGACAGACTGGTCTTCTGCTACACATACTGGCAAACCAGGGTAGGGGCGGGCCTGGTGGGGGTTATTGTGGGTAGCCCCGACTAGGCTGCAGCACCCACTGGTTGATGTAAGGGTCAAACCAGACTGGACTGCAACACCCATTGGTTCCAGTGCAACTCAGGACCGAAAACAGAACCAACACAGCAACTGCAACCACCAGCTGATCGGGGTGATGGACTGTGCCGGGCCCTGTGCTTGCTAGAACATACAAGAAACTAATTTGGGAATACCTCAAAGTATCTTTGGAGATCACCCCAATCAAACTGCTGGACTCAGAACTCTAACCAAGAAAAGACAGAAGACAGAACAGGTCAATCATGCATCTCAGCTATATGTTGGCAGCGAAATATGGGGCAAACAGAGACTTTATGATGGACCATATCAATCAGTGGACGACCTCATCGAGCGAAACTGGCAGTGATTCATAACTGGAGAACTATTAACACCACTTGAGCACATATCTCAGAGCATGCCCCACATCTGGGACTTGGGGTGGGCGGGAAACCGGGTGGGGCTTCTCCCTCAATATCCCCCTTTACCTCAGATACAAGATGGAAACAATATGGACATAATAGCATTACCCACTTCCCTATCCCCCTGAACCTTTTTTTTCTTTTTTTCTTCTTTTTCCTTTAACTGTAATTAACTATGTAAAGATTGTCAACAATACAATAAAATAGAGAATCCAAAAAAAAAAAAAAAAGCTTTGTTAAACAGATTGAGAAGAACTATAAATTACTATAGGTCTAATGATTTTGTGACTATTTTACATTTCACTTAACAGAAGTGAAGTTGACCATCTCCCCATTTTGTTATTGTTTAGAGCTCTTGCCTATTTTCCCTGGACTATGGTCTCTTTACCTTCTGTTTGTTTAATTATTTTTTTTTTAATGTGACCACGAAGCCTTAGAACTATTACAACTCAGAATGTGTTGTCTAAAAATAATAACTAACTATTAAGTTACAAAGGTCTTTGATCTTAGAAAATTATGAAATTTATTTTTAACTGAGACACATTTTTATTAACATGCAAAACTTCACAGTTTTGGATGATGGTGGTAAAGATAGTGATTATGACTATTATATTTTTGGTTTTTGAAAACATTCTTTTGGGCCCAGCACTGTGGCCTAGCAGTTAAAGTCCTTGCCTTGAACACGCCAGGATACCATATGGGCGCTGGTTCTAATCCCTGCAGCCCCACTTCCCATCCAGCTCCCTGCTTGTGGCCTGGGAAAGTAGTTGAGGACGGCCCAAATCCTTGGGACCGTGCACCTGCGTAGGAGACCTGGAGGAGATTCCTGGTTCCTGGCTTTGGATCGGAGCAGCACCACCAGCCATTGCACTCACTTGGGGAGTGAATCAAGGGAAGGAAGATCTTCCTCTCTGTCTCTCCGCCTCTCTGTATATCTGACTTTGCAATAAAAATAAAATAAATCTTTGAAAAAAAGAAAATATTTTCTTTTTTTCAAAGATTTATTTATTTATTCGAAAGAGTTATAAGAGAGAGAAAAAAAGATTTTCCATCTGCTGGCTCACTTTCCATCTGCAGTGACAGAAGCTGGGTGGTCTGAAACTGGGGGTCAGGTACTTTTCTGGATCTCCCATGTGGGTGCAGGGACCTGAGCACTTGGGCCATCCGCTGTTGCTTTTCTCAGGTCATTAGCAAGGAGTTATATCAGAAGTGAAGCATCTGGGGCTTGAACCGGCACCTCAGGCAGTAGTTTTACCATTTTACCACAGTATTGGCCCCAAAGATATTCTTAAGACATTGTTTAATTAGATAAACCTTTCATCTCTATAATTTTATTCCTCCTTTAATATTAAGACATCTACTCAGCCATGCTTAGTGTTTTTCTTCTTTCTGTCTAGCTTTAAATGTGTATTTTTAAAAGATACTGGTGCTGAAACTGCATGTGTTTTATCAACTTCCATAGTGTCAAAATATTTTTCCAAGCAATTCTCTCTTTTTACCACAGGTCAGCATCTTATTTGCAGAACAAATGACTCATGAATTCCCTTCACAAATTCATTCATTTACATGTCCACCCTGCTTGGCTAAACCCAATCACATTTGAAACCAGTTCAGAAACAATCAGCATGTTTGGGTGGCCTAAATTACTAATTAAAACAGACATGATCTAAAACTTTGAAGTCCATTGTTGAATTTACTTTTGAATATCTAATTGACATTATCTTGTTAGGTACTCTTATAGAATTTTAATTTTCTTATTCAGGTCACAGGTTAAATACAGAATATAGGAACTGTTTAATCATTTCTTTATCTGGAAATAGTTACAAAATAGGTGTTTTTAGTAGACAATAGAATAAAAAGCCGAGATAAAGAAATAGTTTGTGATTCTTCTAGTGAGGTTTTGCTAAGGGTTGTAGAAGTCTGCAGAGTTTGTCGTTGTTGTTGTTTTTAATTACTAGCACTAACAAAATGCATGTGCCCTGGACATGTGTGAGAAGTAAACTTCTTTTCAGATAAGGCATGGCCTAAAGGATCGCAAGTCATTAAAGAACCCAAGAAAGAATGGAAGGGAATAACTGGATGGGGTAGCATTTGATTCTTCATTGAGATCAACAGCTCCCTACTAACTTTGCTTTGTAAATATCTGAGTATTAAAGGATCACTTCCGATAGAAAACTGTAATTTAATTCACCACACAATGAATTCACTGATTTGGAAATATGATGTTATTCTGTTTTGAGTACTCATCTGAGACTCTTCAAAAGACTGGCCAGGGCACAATCCTTGAGTCAGGGTTCACACAAGGCGTCATTACAGCCCATCATGTTTGGTTTCCTGTCAAGTTTGGGTTCCCATTGGCTTAGGATTCTCTTTAAGTTTGGGTTCTGTAGGTTTTGGATTGTGTCTGTTGGGTTTGGGTTGTGTCTGTCAGGATGTGATGGGGTGCACCAGTTGATTAGCAAGCACCTGCTTGATGGGTTGATTGACAGTATAGATAGCGCAGAAATGGAGGTTCCAGGCTCTGCCCTTCCTACCTCCTCTTGGACCATTCAAGTTAATAGAATGCATGAAACCAGCTACTGAGGCTCCTTACACACCCCCACCCCTCCTGTGCCATTCAAGTTAATTGACAGCACAGAAATGACTCTGGAGGCTCTGAGCACCCAGCCTTTCCCACCTCCTACTATGACACTTTAGACTAAACAACTACACGGAAGATCTGTGCTCCAGCAGCTCCCTTCCTACCTCCTGCCACCTCGTTAATTGAATGCATGGAAACTTTGTTTGCCCTGTATGACTTTCAATCTGATTGCAGGAGGAGAACTTAAAAACACCTGGATTTGGCCACTCTGTTCAGCAGCTCCTAGAGTATA
The DNA here is from genome assembly GCF_030435755.1 of Ochotona princeps. Lineage (NCBI taxonomy): Eukaryota > Metazoa > Chordata > Mammalia > Lagomorpha > Ochotonidae > Ochotona > Ochotona princeps. Next base: position 52,425,877 of record NC_080843.1, read on the forward strand.
TGTAGCCAGAGTTGCTGTCACCATGCCAGACAACACAGACTCCTCCTAATATCCTATACTTGGGTCCAGTGTGATTTCTCTTGCGATCCTCAACAGTTTTGCACAACAGCAGAATTTGCTGCTAGCTTGTGGATGGATAGATATATTGTGGCACGTTTCAAACAACATTAGCACCTGTTATCAAAACCACATGGTTAGAGTCTGGCATAGATTTAAAAGTAAAAGAATCCTTCATCATCTACTGCACATAAAGCCCATTAAATTAGAGTTCCATCAACTTAGGGATCAAATATCTACCTTTTTATTCACTAACATCTTGTTCATTTCTTTCAGTTAACCAACATTCATTGAGGATTTACTACATAGGAACTATTTTAGGTAAAATACTAGTGAAACAGCAGTGAATGAAACAGCTAAAGTCCTTGCCTATTGAGACCTAGATTCTAGTGACACAGGAGAGGATGCCCCAGCATGTAATGGCACTCAGCAAAAGAGGGGGTTGTTTAATGTCTGTTCAACAGAAAATAGTCACTTCAGGAAAGCAAATAAGATGAACTAAAAGGTCAGGATAAAATTCTGTGACAAACATAGAGAAGATCATAACCAGTACAAGGACTTGTCTGTACAAGGGCATCCATCAACAAATACGTTATCACTCCAGAAGCCAAGAAACAATAAAATCTTCCTTCCTATCCTCCCTTCCTCCCTTCTGTCTTTTCTTCTTTCCTTCTTCCTTATTTTTCCTGTCTTTCTTCTGTCTGTGTGACTCTGTATCTATTATATACCTGATGTTGAATAACCTCTCACCGTGAAGACATCCATAGTCTTATCACTAAAATTTTGAAGTGTAATGTAACGTGGGAGAAATGATTTTGCAAGTGTATTTACATCAGTGCTCTTCAGAGATGCAACAATGAACTTGCATTATTTTGAGTGAGTTCTAAACATAATCACAATCCTGTATGAAGAAGGATATTGGAGGAGGTTAGCATACAGGCACAGGGATTGAAGCCTTGCGGTCACAGTGCAAGAAATGGCAGCCATCAGAAGCTTCAAGAAGTAAACCCTCTAAAGGCATATCATGGTCCTCCCAACAGTTTGATTTCGGCCTCCAAAACTGTCAGTAAACAAATATTACTTTAAGATACCAAGTTTGTGCTAATTTGTAACAGTAGGCGTGGAGAAATTACACACACGCATTATATATATGTGTGATATTTCTACCTAGCCAGCATATGTCTTTACATAAATACAGATATCCAGTGTTCAAAGCAGAATTTTATCATACCTAAACTTTTCTTTCTCTCTTTTCCCTAATGTTTCTTTATCTTTGGGAATGGCAAAACTACAACTGCTTTAGGCAAAAAAACCTTTATGTTCTTCATCTGTATTCCAAACAATCATTAATATCTTTCAGTTTTACCTCCAACATAGATCCTAAATCTGTCTCTCTTATCAACAGCATCCCTTAGTGCTAAAACCTCCCACATCTCTGGTGTGGAGCATTCACCCTGCCTCTGAGCTGTTCTTCCCATTTCCTATCTTGTCCTTTGTGGTCTGTTTTCCATAGATAGGGGAAACTTTAAAAATAAAATCAGATTAAACCACTCCCTGCTTGAACCTTTCAATGACTTTCCATGGCCCTATTTAGAGTTTTCCATGATTTACTACTTCAGAAAATCACGTGCTTTCCCGTGATTTCAAAGCCAACACAGTCGGCTTCCTGTGCGTATCTTTTGCCCACTTCTCACTGTGCTTACCACATTATATGTCTTGTCTCTTCCCACAAGACCTGTCCATGTTGACCTCACAGCCTTTGTCCTATGCTCTTCTCTTCCTCATTCAGCTTCTCCTGGCTTTGCATAGAAGAGTGTTGGTCAATAGCCCTAAGTAGAAACCAGGAACAGAAACTGAGTTTCACATACAAGCACAATCCTTGGCCTTGCTAGGGAGCCAGGATAGCACACAGACTACCAACAAGAGGAGAAGCTGACTCCACGCAGTCAGTTGGATATGAGAGGGACACTTGCGGAAGCTCGTTTCCGGTTGCTTTCACGTTCTCCATTAAATAGCAAGCAAGTTATTTGCTGAGATAAAAGATAAGAGATTTGAAAGAAGTAACAAATTATTAAATAATTTCTGCAGAGTACAGGAAAAGCAATAGGTGAAAGAAATGGAGGGTAGTAAACTCTTTTTCTTAGACATTGCTATACATAGAATTCTAAGTTAAAATCTAAAATGAGCTCATCTGGGCTTGAAATACACAGTGGATTTACTGAAATGGATTTATGAGGCTCCAGAAAAACAAGTTATAACTCTATCTCAGAAGTAGTTGGGAAACCTTCTAAGGAAACCACTGCTACTGTCATCCAAAGTAGCCTCCCAGCCCCAACATTCATTTTATTCTTAGACAACTGGAGATTTTTATGTTAACATATTCCAAACTGATTTCTCAGGACTAGTTTTAGGTACATGTTGCATATGCCTGGTATTGCAGTGAGCTCTGACCATAGCTCTATATGAACTGGTTCCCAAGGTCCATATCATAGTAACTAAAACTATAAGGTCAAGTGCCTTGGGTCAGGTACCACACTGGACTTTTGATTCCCCTTCTCCAATATGTGGCTTGAGCTAGGCATTGAACTTCATTTTGTCCATTTCTTCATGCGTAAAGATAAAAACAAAACTTGTATTACTGAATGTAGTAAACAAGTAAAATTTTCAGAGTAGGCCAAGACATAGTAAGTGCTCATAAATATTATTGTTTTGTGATTAGTCATAAGAAATCCTGGGATGGGTAATGTAGAAGAAAAACACCAAGGGTTGTCCCTGCCTACATATAGGAGATGGTGTTGGTGGTGGTTGCTTATCCTTTCAGCCCCAAATGAAATCAGTTACACAGATCTATCAGCACTAAGCCATTAATTCAAACATAATAAAAGTAGTAGCTCTTAGTCAGCTATACAAATATGTATGCCATAGCTTTATGTTGTTGTGTGTACAAATATTGACATTATGTAACTTTCATGAGAGTGATTCCCTGGGTAGGAATCAGCATAATCTAACCATTCATAAATAGAAGATAAGCCTCAACCTGGGTCAGTTTTGTGGGCCCAGTTCCTCGGTTTCTGCAAGGTGTTAGCCTGTCTGGTTGACTTCATTCAAACTGTTTTTGGAGCCTGACTCTCAAACTGTTTTTGGAGCCTGAAGATGAAATACTCACATGCCAGATTTTTTTGTCTTTGGAACTTCAAGTTTTCAGCTGCTCCTTTTTTCTAACTTTTCATTAATGTATTTTTGCATATCCATAGTTGTAAAGCACATTTTCTTTTTGAAGAGGAAATAAAATCTTCCCTGAATCTAGAAGATCATAATTCTCTTTTAATTGGTTCTTCATAGATTTTCAGTTCCACAGACTGATGTATGCTCATCTCCAAAGATGAAGGTAAAATAATTAGAGGCAGCTGGAGACTTGAAATCTGCTGTGATCAAGCTGAGTCAATGCTATCAAAGGCACATCTTCTGAAGTCCTTCATTGTACCACGCACACACACACATTATGGTAAGTACTCATAATCATTTTTAAGATGAAACATGAGATACCAAGAAGTTCCACTTCACTAAGTCAGTCACTTCAAACAATACCCCACTACCAAGGCTGCCAAAGTCAAAATCTGGGGCAGACTTTATCCTTGAATTACTTTCTCTGGTCCAAGCCTGGCTCCACCTCTGGACCCCCGCCCTCCCTCGCAATGACCATCGGGATCGCTTCGAAAACCTCTCACAGCAAACAAACAATCATACAAACTAAGAAAAACCTAAAATAAATAGACAAACAACAGAAAGTAGAGCTTGAAATCTGACAGGAAAGAGCTGGCGTGGATTGACTCATGCCTCGCTGGGTGGGACACAAATATTAGTTACTCCTCACCATGGTGTTGAGGATTTTCCTGCACACCGCCCCCCCCCCCCAAAAAAAATGTTCTGCACCTTAAATGTCGACAAATATCTTGTTAGAGTTACAAGCCAGTCTAGATTATCCTAAAATCTGCCAAGATCAGCAAAATTATACTTCAACACAACAAATGGCTAAATACTAAAATGAAATAGACACAACACAGCTGAATGGTACCTTATAGCCATTTTAAGGTATATAGCAGCCGGTCCTGTATATAAACTAAAATTGAAATGTCAATGAGCTAATCATAGGTTGTGGTTAGGACTTGCTTTTTTTTTTTTTTTTTTTAACATACTGGTTACTCAAAACCATGTCAATTCCATAATATTGCAAATTGCTGTTGATGTTATATTGGGACTCTTAATTGACTGGGATGATATTCTACCAGCTCTACCTTCAGACCAGAAATGGTCTCCCCAAGAAACTGTTCAACCCATCTGGACAATAAGTAGCTGGGCTCTATGCTTGGTATATGTTTGCAAGGAAAGAATCTTGATTGAATTTGAACTGTAATACTGCATCAAGGTGGAGGAATCCACCAGGGGGGGAAGGGAGGGGGAGAGGTAGGGGGATTCCCAGAGCCTATGAAACTGTCACATAATGCAAAATAATTAATAAAAAATATATATAATAAAAAAAAGACTTTATCCTATTCAGTACCTAGAGTAACTCCCTGTCCAAAATTGTTAAGTGACTTCCACCAAAGTCTAGGGATAAGGCCCAACCTCTCAGTACAGCTTCAAGGGTCTTCTACCATCTGATTGTACTTCCTTAATTTCATTTCTTCCCATTTACCAACTTCCTTCCCATAAACTTCTCTGTGGTCTTATTGAATTCTTTCATTTTCTTCAAGGAACATTATAAACTTACTTCTTCCAGGACTTTGTCCCCCGCCCCCGCCACTTCATGTGGTGAATTAATGTCTTTCAGTCCCTAGCTTATTCATCTTTTGCTCAGGAAGGCTGCCTAGTGTAGCTCCCCTACACATTCTCTGAGCCACCTGCCCATACTGTGGTGGCTTTCATCTGTCAACTATTTTAACAGTGTGTCTTCCTTTAGTTCAACATTGTATCACTAGCTTACGACTGTATCCTTAGTTTCTGACCCAATGCCTGGTACACAGCAGGAAATAGCCACACATGAATGTGCACTTATATCTGTGTCAGACTCCTTTTTCCTCTAGAAATCTTGTCTTCTTGCTTTCCTTCATTGTACAGTTTCCTTTAGCATTCATTTGACAAATCAATGTCTTTTAGGGTCACTAAGAACAGACAGTATCCATGTCAACTTCCTTTTCTGTTCTGTTCTTTTTTTTAATAACTACCTCTTAGTCACTTGTTTATAAGATCACATAATAGTCATATCTATATATTCCTTGCAATTTTGATATAACCCACTCAGGAATTCAGTTCTCTCTAGCACATCTTAGTTACCATAGGCCAAATTGAAGGCTCCATCCTTTTATTATCAACTTGCTGGGAGAAGCTATTGTCTCTTTATTGTTCAGATGGGAAGACACCATTAGAAAATTATCTTCAGAGAAAACAAGGAACTCCTTTTTATTTTCATTTATGTAGACATATCTACTAGAGGTTTTAGTAAATTATTTTTTACTGTTGTTTTACGATACAGTTCCATAGGCTCTGGGAGTTCCCATCCCCTCCCCACATTCCCATCCTCTGCCATTGATTTCTCCTCTAGTATTACAATGTGTGGTACTTCGTGAACCGTCATAAGCCCATCATGCTGTTATTGAAGTGTTTCCTGACATTTCGGGCATGAACAACACTGGAGAGTTCAGCAGCCTACTGTTAGGATATTTTCAGCTGTTTCCCTGGGAGTCCATTTTTGGGCTGGTTGCATAGAGACATACTGCACATTGTCTCCACATCTGAACATATCAGTTTCTGCTACACTTCTATTATACATCGCCCTAAACACAATGCTAGTGAACACAGTCCACAACAGGGAGAAAAAAATAGTAAATTTTCATCAACATGAAGTTAATGAACATGTCACAAAAATACCAATACGTTGCTAGAGTGATGAAAAAGAAGATCAAAACCTTCTTGCAGAAGTTGATGCTACTGTGTGATTCATGTGGCGCTGAAGAAATGACAATAAAAGCAAAAAACTACACGTGAGATTGTAAATGGCTCTTTCTACTAGAGGTTTTGGTTAACTTTTCAAGATCTGTCTTGCCTTTGCTTTTTTAAGATGAGATTTTAAAGTTGCTTTGTCTGCTGGTTCAAACTGGTTCTTCCAATGCTAAAATAAAATCACTTAGGGTCCTCATTTTAAAAGCAGATGGTGTCTAGATTTGGTTTTTGTCCAGTGTGCTACAATACACACATTGATGTGTATTCATAATAGATTAAAGGGAAAAGCAAAATGTCTATGAATTAGAGAAGAATTAAATAATGACAACATGGTACTGCAATGGAATTATCCTGCAGACAATCTATAGTGCTGAAGGAAAACAGTGAACATGGATCAATATGGACTTACGTTGAATCTAATACAAATACAGTGAATGTAGACATAGAAATAGAACTTTCTGAAAAGTGGTTCTTTTTAAAGTCACATGGATGACAAGGAAGTTTTATCTCTCCAGAAGAGAATCACATAAACTGAAATAAGATTCTAATCAGTTACTTCACAGTAGGAAATAACGACCGATACTCTAAATAGAACTAGACAGATCATTAAAACACTAACCAGGTAATCAGAATTTGGAGGAGTCCTCATTCCAATAATTTATTGAACAATTAAGCCTTAATGGGTATGTCTAACAGAGGGGCTTTAATTCAGGGTCCTGATTCTACTGGTGCAGAAATGCTGGTAGAGCAAAAAAGAGACGAACAGATTACCCAAAGCAGGGAAAGACAAGGAGCAACTACCGCTATTGGCAGACGAAAGGCAAAAGAGAGGAGCTCAACTGGCCAAAATTAGAAACTTTAGGAAAAGTCCTTACAAAGCTGATCTCAAGACAGAAGACAGATGAATGTGGTGAATACAAATAGGAATGTACTTGACACGAGCATTCTAGACATACTGCTCCTGGTGTAGCACAGGTGAAAATGAACTTTAGGCCTCATCTATTCTTAAAATGCAAATGATGAGGGGCCTGGTCAGGATTGGAGCAAGTGGACAGATCTGAAACACAGGTGAAGAAGAACTTTCAGAATCTCACCTTTGTAATTAACACAAGAATGTCTTGAAAACTTAGAATTGTATTATGAAGTACAGTATATGTTAGATGGCAAAAGGGGGCATGTAAGTTACTACAAACAAGCTCCTATGTAATCAATTAGAATAGTTAGAAAGGTGGAAAATGATCCTAAAAATAGATTCTAGGAAGATAAAAAAGAGAAAAGTTTTAAGTAATCTAGAAAGGTTATTGAACTCATCAGCAATGTTAAATAGGAGAACAGAGAAAATACTGTATTTTGTGTCATGGTTGTCACTGTCAGCCTTGAGAAGAAAGTCTCCATGGAGCAATAAGGACAAAACTTCCTATCCTAAGTTGATGAATACTATGATACGGAAAGTACAAGCAATTTATGTAGATTTGTTTTCAGAGGAGTTGGTTATGAATGACAGCAGAGAAGAGCATGACTATCTGAATTAAAAGGCAGAATCATCGGACTGATTTTGTAGTGAAGTGGGCTAAGCTATCTTATTTTAAATATATTTAGTACATTTTGAAAACTGCTCATGTACTAGCTCCATCCCAAGCATTTCCTCTGAGTTGCATACTTAACAAAGATTTCTTCAGCTTCCAACTGTATGTTCATGTTTGTACTGGAACTCATACTTTCCCATCCCCTGAAACTGTTTCTCTCCAATTTTCCCCACCTTGGTATAAAGCACCATTATTCATTCAGTGGTTTAAGCCAGAAACCCAGAGGGCGTGCTGGATTCTTCCCTTTACTATCTCTCAAATATGACTCAACAGAAAAGCTTAATTTTACCCGAAAACCCAGTCCATATCTTTCTGCTCCTCCCTTTTAACTGCTATGACCATCCTATACCTTGACTGTTGTAAAGAATACCAAAGCCTAATTGCAATACTCAACAATTCTTGTATTCAAGTTATTGGAAGCTTGATTCAAAACGCTTAAACAATTATGATCTTTATTATCACACATAATAAATAATTTGTATAGGCTGGGAAGTCCCAAGGATTTTCAAAATCATAGCTCGAATATACCACCAATGACTACACTTCCTCTTATATCTGCATTATTCCAATGTGTCTAGGGGAACCAATGAAAATCTGCAGTTCTTTCTGCTTTTTGTGCCATCATAAAGTCATCTTTGACTCAGGATTCCTATGCCTTCTGCCGGCATTTGTGAAGTTGTGGAAAGCTTAAACTGTCAAGTCGAAAGCAGGGTAAAATCTCAGATATCTTCATAGTTTTTGATTCTTTGAGTCCCCATTACTATCTACTTGGAGATAGAGCATCATTGTGGTCTATGGGATCTTTCATATCTAATGCTGGAAACTTGCCCTATCTACACTTCCTAAATAGGAATTTCTCCAGTGACCTGAATCTAGTCACCAGTTTTTAACAATTTACCCAATATCTTCAGACAAATCAAATGCCATATTAGTCCTGTCCAACCTTCTCTGCAATGTCTCCTTATTAATCAAATACAGCAATGACTACATTATTAAAAGAACGACTAAGGAGGATTCCCTGGCAAGCACATACCAACTATGCCCTTCCCCTTCTAGCCTGGTATGTCTAGGAAGGAAAAGAGAGAGAGAGAGAGAGAGAGAGAGAGAGAGAGAGAGAGGAAGTGCATTACTATCTCTGACCTACAATCCTCTCGTTTGTCAAAAGTTTATGAATGGTGATGGGATGCAATGAAAGAGCCAGCCTCTGAGGCTACCCATACAGTTCGGATGATGCAATGCAACAATATTAATTGAATCAAGAAGGAGCAATGGTGTTATTGCCATTCTGCCAGTCATATTTCTGACAAGGACCAGAGGCCCAGTTTCCCAGAATACCATAATAGATGCCACATAAGCAGCCATGTTATATTATGATGGAGAGCACTTGGGTGTAAATTGCTTAACAATTTGCACTGGGGTAGTAACAGCATTTATACTCTTTAAGGCTACAGGTCTAACTGAAACTGTCACACACCAAGGGTTAGCTATACTCTAAAAATACCACACACTAAAGAGATAATAATCATATTAATTGAAATTGTAAAAACAGTGCCTCAACCTTGACCTATATCACAAGCTATAAGGCATTTTTCCTGACTAAGTCATATTACTCTCTCAACAATTAGATAAACACTCTCACCTACATTTTGTAACAGAAAAAAAAATGGAGGCTCAACTATAGAAGTCAAAAGGGGATTGGGTGACATAAGGCACTCGTTTGAAAAAAAAAAGCACAGTGAAAGTATGCTTAAGATCCATGCATTTTTAACAAATGTGCATTTTACATCAAAAGAAACATTGTAAGCAAATACATTTGACTATAGTTCATGAAATGTATACTGAAGTGCTTGCAGGAAAGATATTAAATAGTTATGAATTTACTTTGAAGCTCATCAATAAGCAAGATGCATAAATGGGAATAAGATAAACTACAATAAAATGTCAATATCTGGTCTGGGAACACCTCAGAGTTTCTTTGGGGATCTCCCCAATTGAAATGCCGGACTCAGAATCCTAACACAGAAGACAGAACAAGTCAATCAACCACCTCAGTCATATGTTGGCAGCGACATACTGGGCAAACAGAGACTCTATGATGGACTATGTCAATCAGTGGATTCTTCAAAGACCTCATCGTGCTTGGAGTGGTGAGATTGGCAGTGATTCATAACTGTTGAACTATCAAAATCACTTGAGCAAGAATCTCGGAGCATGCCCCAAATCAGGGACCTGGGGTGGGGCTTCTCCCTCAATATCCCCCTTTACCTCAGATACATGAAGAAAACAATCTGGAAATAATAGTCTTATCCACTTTCCTATAGCCCTGGAACCTTTTTACCCTAATTAACTATGTAAAGATTGTCAAAATATAATAAATGAATATATATATAAATAAATAAATATCAATGGTAAAAATTTATGTGATAGGATTATTGATGGTCTAAGTCTTTGAGCATGTCTTCTGTATGAAAATGTTCATGATAAAATGTTTTAAGGAATTAAGGAAGCTCAGAGAAATTCAATGTCTACTGTCAGGCTGCAGACTTGACTGAGACCCAGATGGAATGAACCTGATGCTATGGTCCACGTCTTAACATTGAAGCAAAACCATTACTTCTCATGCTGAGACAAAGGCAGTAGAACAGGCAAGTGCTAAATCCTGCTTCACTAGGAGCTATACAAAAGTAGAGCATCTTCTGCCATAAAAGGGATGATATCCAAGGAAGGAGTCTGTATTTTGAAACCTTGCACTGATTCAGCTTAGGGAATATTGTCTCCTCCAAAATAGTCCCTTTGGAGTATTTGACATTCACAATAATGATGCTACCTTGCTCAGAGCTTTGTCACTCCTGTTAAGGATGCCCTTTCAGACATTAACAGCACCTCTTCACATCTTCTCAAAGATGATAAACCCTTGTCCTTTTAAAAGACCCAAATGTCACCTGAAGCCCAGTCAGGTGAATAAAGTTCCTGGATTTATGACATTGTCTCCTTGCAGACCCATCTTGAAAAGATAGAGCAACAAAGGTGATTTTTTCTTCAAGTTGGTTGACTGATTTTGCATTTTTCAAAACAAGATATATTTCATCACAAGAACAAAATACCTGATGTAACCTGGTTTATAAGGAAAGAAAATTTCTTTAGCTCACTGTTTTGGAAGCTGAAAGGCACACATCTGGTGATGAGCTTCTTGCTGGCAGAACCCAGAAGAAGACATCACATATAAAAAGACTGGGAATATGTATGTGTATGTGTGCTTGTCCGGTATTTCTTCTGAAAGAGACTCCAGTACTTGCTCACAGCAGCTGCACATGAATGAGCTCAGCTAAACCTATGCTTTATAAAAGTGCAAATTTTCCTTGAACCCCAACTCTAAATACAAGTTGCACTAAATTTTCACCCTTTTACTGTCTGACAACAGAACCATATTTCAACTTATTAAGCACTGTGGGACACTCACATTACTAAACCATAGCAGACCCAGAAATTCACAAAAATGGTTTTTCTTGCATCACTCAGAAATGATCTTGGAAACATCCTTTGAGCTTATGTGAGTCAATGGAAGTGTTTTTCCTGTCTCTGCCCACTAGAGCAGGCACCAGCCTTCAGAACCCATCACGTGCAAGGACTGTCAGCAGATTAAGCTTTTGACTGCAATGCGCCATATGACCACTGGTTTGAGTCTCAGCTTCTCTATCTCCAATCTACCTCCTAAATAATGTGCCTGGGAGAGCAGCAGAAGATGGTCCAAGTGCTTGGACCCCTGCACCCACATGGGAAGCCCAGTGAAGCTGCTGGCTTCAGCCCAACTCCAGAAGCTGTAGCCATTTGGGAAGTAAATCAATATATAGTTTTTTCTCTGCCTTTCTCTCTGCCTCCCTCTCTCGCCCCCCTGTTTCCCTTTCTCCCTCCCTTTGCCTCTTCCTTTCTGTCTCTGCAACTCTAGCTTTCAAAATAAGTACATTTAGGTAAAAAATAAAAAAAACAAAAACAAAACAAAAAATGAGCCCGGTGCAGTATCCTAGTGGCTAAAGTCCTTGCCTTGCACATGCTGGGGTTCCACATGGGCACCGATTCCAATCCTGGAAGCCCTGCTTCCCATTCAGCTCCCCGCTTGTGGCCTGAAAGGGTCATCGAGGATGGCCCAGGATCTTGGGACCCTGTGTCCACATGAGAGATTCAGAAGAGACTCCTATCTCCTGGCTTCGGATCTGCTTGGCTCCAATCATTGTGGTCACTTGGGGAGTGAATCATTGGATGGAAGATCTTCTTCTCTGTCTTTCCTCCTCTCTGCATATCTGACTTTCTAATGAAAATAAATAAATCATTTTTTAAAAAGTGAAAGTAATTGAAATTGACTCTTCCAACAGGCTGGAAACTTCACAAGAGCAGGGATGTTGGAAGATGTCTCACTCCCCCCCCCCAACACAGTGTTTTCAGTTATGAATAATTAATACATAAAAGAGTTAGTGAACAAATAATGATCTAACCACTTCAACTAATTTCACAAAGTATGATATTTCATTAGTATCCTGAATATATCTCACCTAATATTTCCACTGTAATTTAATATATTAAGTGTCATGTTCCATACATGGAATGTAAAGAGATTAAAAAGTAACAAGGCTCAGCCTGGCAAGATGACTCACTGGCTAAATCTTCAGCTTGCAAGTGCTGGGATCCCATATGGGCACCAGTTCATGTCCCAGCTACTCCACTTCCCATCCAGCTTCCTGTCTATGGTCTGGGAAAGCAAAAGAGGATGGCTCAAAGAGTACCCTGCACCCGTGTAGGAGAAGCTGTTCCTGGAAGAAGTTCCTGGCCTTGGATCAGCTTAGCTCTGACCATTGTGGCCATATGAGGAGTGAAGCAGAAGATGGAAGTTCTTTTTCTCTGTCTCTCCTTCTCTTCATAAATCTGATCTGCCCTTCCAAAAATAATTAATAAATCCTTTTTTTTAAAGTAGGACAAATTTTCTATGGATTTACTTTTTTGCTTTTTAATTATCTTGCATAAGTTTTGGCTACTATACTGGTGTTTCCTAAGTATACAGTTTCATCTTTTGAATAAGAAACTTTTACTTTTCTCCATTTGATTATTTCTCCCTTCTCTACACTACTGCTTATTATCAGTACAGGTCACAGTAAGATGAGTAACAAAATAGGATGCATCTTACCTTGTCACTCTCATCTTTACTAAATGTAACACTAACTCTTGGTCTAAGTATATGGTGTTTACTGTGCTCATGAATAAATTCTTCATTTACACACTATTAATCCTATTAATGAATGGATTTTCAACATTGATGTGATTTCTTCTTCCTAGTGATATGCAATGTATCAGGCCACTGGCCATTGAGGTGAAGCAGACAATATCCACGTCACATATTTTTATAAGATCAAGGTAATGGTGCTTATCATTCAGATTGCCATGAGGAGTAGACAATAGAGACCAGTATGGGGACTTGGCATCTGTCACGTAAGGGTTCTGATTGTCTCTCTTAGATTTCACGCAGCCCTGGAGGCCTGAGCCAGCTCTCCACCACATACCTTGGCACCACTGGGTCCTCATTCCTACCCCTGTGTGAGTAGTACTTCTGGATTTCCACGCCCTGGTTCGGTATGAGTTCCTCATTTTTCTTCATTCCTGGCTCCAAACTGACTTATTTTCGAGACTCTGGCTTCTGCTCTAGACCCGGCGCCTTCTCAAGTGGGGGCACGCCTTTCCCTCTCACATTTTGCCCAGGGTTTTCCACTATGACAGCTCCGGGTTATAGCTACTTAATAACAGCAGCCAGTGATAGCTTCTTTTTAAACCTGCCGACTAGGTTTAGACACTTGGGTTTAAAAGCAAAAAACAGAAATTGGCTAGAGCGATGCATAAAGGCCAAACATGAATTTCCAAAATCCATTGAAAAAGGAAAAAGAAAACATTTTTCAAAAGCAACTAGAGGCAATTCCCAAAGTACAACGCCTAACTGGAGGGCATTTCCAAGAAGCAACTTCTCGTGAGACAAGTCTGTAAACATAATTTTATTTGCAGATCAATCATAGTGCTATAGCCAAATTTTGTAGAATTTTATGCTCTAGGAAAACCTATGCAAAAAGAAAAAAATGCCTACTTAGCAAAGGATTTCTATCAATACAATCAAAATAAATGTTTACCTGCTGTTCTTCTGCCAAAGCTAGGTAACTAGTTGTATTTCCTTATCATCTCAACTGCTGATATACTACAAATAATTGTACTACAGCAAAATATTTTTACTTATTTAACTTTCCGGTACTCCTATAATAATTTCACAGTCATCCTTCCCGTATGGGTGGTTTTTGTCATTTCACTGTTGTCCTGTTAGATAAAAATAACAACTTAGGGTGTTACATTATATTTCTATTATAGTTGCAGTGCTACAGAAAAGAAGAAAGAACATAATTTGTTTTGTTTTTCTTCCCACTTTTAGAAAAACCCATTCTCCATGGTCTGAGTGTTGAAGGTCATTGTCTTCTACCCCAAGAACTAGAACTCTAAAGAATCCCCTCTCCTCCAGGCCCCTGAAAGAACACAAACAAGGAGGCAGACACAGTAAATAAGAGAGGACAAGTGAGACTCTTGTGTTCACACAGGAGTGAAGACGGGGGATGGCCAGGCTCTATGGTGCTGCAGTCTTTGGGACTGAGAGACCCGTTAGGGTATTCTGTGTGGTAAATATCTGGGCATCTCCTGTGAGCATCCAGGAAGTAGTAGGGTTCAGATAAAGTGTGAAGGTCTACATCCCAGTGAGAATTTGCAGGTGGGATCTAGCATCAAAGAAAAAGTCACTGCAGGAGTCTCTGCAATTTTCCTGAAACTTCAGTGCCTGTTAGACAGCCGTGAAGCTCAGACTACTGCTGTTGCTAATTAGAGTATCAAACATCATTGACCATGAGCCCGACTTTCCAGTGTCTTGTATAACCTGGTGCAGATAGGGAAAAATATACAAAGTAGTATTTGACTGTATATATCTGATAAAATCTTGCTCAAAGACAGACTTTGTCTGATATTTGCAGGGAGAAGGGGAGACACAAAATGTCTCATGTATGGGGTTCAGTCATTCACATTTATGTCACTATATCCAGAAATGACAAATTCCTATACAATACTTCGGGGAATACAGAATTTGTAAATAACTAGATGAGTGTTGGGAACAAATACTTTCCTATTATTTCCTCTGAAGTTCTACAGCATTCAGTGCACAGGTTGTACCTAGACATAGAACAGGAGGCACAGCCCATCTATCCTAAAGCCAAAATCTCACTAAGTCTCAGGGTTGACTTCCACAGCTAAGAGGTAACACAGCTTCCCATTCCTACTTTTGTCCCTTTGCTCAATATTTCCCAAACATCTTAGTACCTCTCAGAATGCACTGTCACTACTTATTCTAGTTTCAGAGTTTAGCTCTGGTTAGGACACTGGTAATTTCTTTTTTTATATAGATGTATTTTTTTTTAATGTAAGAGGCAGAGTTATAGAAAAGAGGGAGATACACACACCTACATATGTAAGAGAAAAAGGAGAGAGAGAGAAAGGAGAGAGAGAGAAAGGAGAAAGATCCACTGGTTCAAGATACACTGGTTCATTTCGCAAATACCCTCAATAGCCAGGGCTAGTTAGGTTTGGCCAAATCCAGGTGCCTGGGACTTCATTTAATTCTGCCACATTAATTATAGGGTCTTAAGCACTTGGGCCATTCTCTGCTGTTTTACCAGGGACAATCCAGCATGTACCTGGATTGGAAGTGGGACAGCTAAGACTGGAACAGTCATTCATATAGGATATCAGCATCTCACCAGCTGCAAAATGATGCTGGCCCCAGAACACAGGTGATTTATTACACTATTTAATAATTCTCCCCCCTCAAAAAAAAGGACAGAAGAAAACGTTATTCTTTATAGTTTTGGGCTCTTATACTTTCAGTGAATGACTTAGTACGAAGATCGTACACTGAACAATATCTCAAACAATCCACATTCTAGAATTTACTATAGACTGAGATAAAGGTAAGTAAGCAAGTGAGGTTTGTAAAAGTTAGCCTTATCAGACATCCTGTTACAACTTAAATCGAAAAGCAAGTTTAGTAAAGACTATGCTGTGAGTTCTCCTCCAGATACCATCATCTTGGTGATTTCTGTGGACTTATCATTGTTCTTCCCAAGCCCTGCAGACACAGGAACCCAGTCAGAACATAAGAGCAGAACTGTCTGTCTCAGGAAAAGTCACACTCACTGGATTCCCTGTTAAGCAAAATGGAAATCTGTTGGTTTATAATGAAACACACAGGAAACTGACTAGATCCTCCTGTTGGTTCACGCACTTCCCCAAGATATCCAAGAGAAACCTATTATCAAAGAAAGGTTCAATAGTATGAATATCAGGCAAGGGGATGAAGCGGAATGATCTGTAAGCCCTGCACCTGTGCTACAGAATGTCCCTTGCCACGGGAGGGGGGTGGCATGCTAAGCTGGCTTCCAGGATAGTGCTGGGAATGTCACTGATGCTTCTGGAACTGGAATTCTTTTCTCTGCATTCACAGCTTACCAGCTGCTTTCCTTTTGTTTTCATTTTAAAAACTCTGATTTTTACATTTGATTTACTCCAAGCTAGTCTCTCTTACACTAGAAGTGGAACAAATTTTAGTATAGGCATACACCTCAAAGTCTCTTTGGGAACTCCCTTAATCATAACGGAGGAAACAGAACATTAACCAAGAAAAGACGGAAGATGGAATAGATCAATCAACCACCTCAGTTGTATGTTGGCAATGAAATACTAGACAATGGGAGATGCTATGATGGACTGTATCAGTCAGTGGACTCTACACCAGCCTCATCATACCTGGACTGTTGCTGATGATACGTTGGAGCTTCTAGTTGATCGGGATGACACTCTGCTGGCACTGCCTTCAGACCTGAGAGGGCCTCCCTAAGAGGCCGTTGAATTTGGTTAATGGGACGCTGGACTCTATGTATGGTGTATGCTTGCAATGAGGGAATCCCAGAACAACTTGAGCTGTGGCTATGCAACAGGATGGAGGAATCCACCAGGCGGGGGAGGGTTTGGGGTAAAGGGGGGAGAGTCCCAGTACCTATGAATTGTGTCATGTAATACATTGTAATTAATGGGGAAAAAATAATAAAATTAAAAATAAAATAAAATAAAATAAAATTGTTGTGATAATATAATAAAAAAAATTATAGCCCTAAGTCACAGCCTATGCTAGGACATCCAAGAACCTCAGAATGCAGCAGCACAGTGCAGCGAGAAGTTCAACAAGCTCCTGATCCTAGATGAGGCACTAGATTAGCATACAGGGCCAACAGCTGCCAGGTACCATGTCTGAGGGACACCGTCATCCTTAAAAACTCCAGTGGCCTCCAGGGATCTATGACTGTTAATGTATTCATTGTCACCTTGGGCTACTTTTCTTATAATCTTTGCTTCCCAGGTACACAGTAAGTCTCTTGGTTGTTCAGTTTCTTGATGACCTTTGCTTATTGTCGAGTCCATATGGTCTCTATCCCTTCTCCATTTCTTGTGGCCAATCATGTTCTTGACTTAACTTCTGCACTTAACTTCACATGATAATACCTTTACCTCTTGCCTATTTGAAGTTGTAGAATTTTACCTAAGTCAATTATGGCAATTTTTTTATTGAGCATCTTTGTGTTTTACTAAAGTAGTAAACTTTATATCCAACCATATAATACAAACTTTGCCTAATAAAGCAGTAGTTTTGCTTGTTTAAATTCTTTAACATTTTTGATAAATTTTTCACCAGCTTAATGCTGACAGTGATAAACATAACAATAATATTTATAAAATATGACCTTTTCTGAAAATGTGGAGTTCTTGATTTCTAATTTGGTAAAACTGCTTAGACACAATTATTGAAGGAACAATAGATAAAAGGTGATGAGAATTACCACCCAAGGGCATACAATTGTAAGCTTTATGTCTTTGTTTCACTACTTTATCAGTAATTTCACTAAAAAAATGAAAATAAAAGTAGAACAAATACAATTCCCTCTGGAAAGCATCAAATTTTGACCATGTACAACTAAATATGATAAACTAGAAATGATTTAAGTAACCAAATATGTTTATTTCATTCTCCCAATTTTTAAAACTATTTGAGCTTATGATTATTTATTATAACATGACTCAAAAGTCCTCAGGTTTTTAACTGGGAATAAATGGTCTCTAATCCAACAGTGCTGGTTTCTAAAATGGATCATTTGATACCTTTTTTCAAAGCTAAGTAAGAGTTGAGATTCAGGAGGCCTTTTGAAAGAAAATTGTTAATCTAATTAGAGTGCAGTTGTTTTTAAGTAGCCTCTTTCTAATCTACATATCTTTTCTTTGGATTTATTAAGTATCAGAAATAAAATTACTTTGACTCTTTAAACCAAGAGGTATGAGTCTCTGAAAGCTGACGTGGTAAATGGGATTGGTGCTTATATAATTTGGACTTTAAAGAGTAACCTTATTTTCTATGTCCAGCTTTATGTCAACAGTTTATACACCTGTTTTTGATTTTCTAGTCCTGCCTTTTCTTTTAAAAATTAATCAGTCCCAAGAAGTTGAACAGGGAATGCAAGATACCTAAATTCTCTGTACACCTTGGCTTCTAGAAGGTTGAAGATTGGTAACAAGCTCAGGAAACTGGGGGCCAGGCAAGGGGCGGGGAGCTGTATGTAACCAGAATTGTGAGATTTAGGCAAAAGGAAGACAATCCTCAACTATGGTCAGAAAATATGAAATAATTTCCTTTTAAAGAGGAAGCACCAGGAAAGTTAATCTTACCATGTGGTATTCAGAGGAGCCAAACCTCTCAAATACGGAGTAGTTCAAGCCACAAGAAACCAGTATGAGTCAGACTTTTGAACAAATAATGTGTATTGCATTCAGGAAGGTTCATCCTTCTACCCCTCTTCTACATCCTGGTGACTCCTCTTAACCTTGCCATAAAAGTCTCAGCATTCTTGCAAAGGCAATTTCTTTCAGGAGCTGTATCTTCCTAATGTTGCCTTTATTTGTCATACATAAGCCAACGGTTTCCTCTGAGCAGCTACCAACTGAGGCCATTACTTGATGACACCCAAAGAAAATAGATTACTGATGTCAGCTAATAAATGTAGTTTCGATTGTTTATTCCCCAGCCCCTTCCCTGCATGGACACCACAAGCAGGCTGCCTTCTCCAGTACTGGAAGACTATCTGTTCAAGGGTAGTCCTTGCTTCCAGGGTCTGAAACTGCTGTCCTGCTTCAGACCTCTTTGTGACTGAGTGGCCAGTGGAAGCTTTGGCTGCTGCTGTCCTGTACTATGCAAAAAAAAAGTCTAAATTCAAAACCCAAAGTACATCTTCTAGAGAACGTGTGATGCTTTTCTCCTACCATAAAGTGGAACAGTGATGAGTTGAGACATCATACATGGGAACCACCTGTGGTCCTTCTTGTTTCAAATTACCCAATTTCAGGGCCCCATGCTTTTCTATTTGTGATTCTGACCACTACATACTTCATTTTCATCAGAACCCTTCCAAAATAATAGAACTGGAATCCCATTATTTGACTCCACTGAATTTGTGGGTGCTACGATAAGCAGGTTAACACCTCATTTTCATGAAAGTGTTGGGATTTACAGAGGTTTTCAATTGCCAAGAAACAATCAATCAACTTAATACAAGCTGTAATTAAGCTTTGAATAAAATTTTCCTCTTTGACATACATAATCATACCTTTCAAAGAGAAAAAAAATAAGATTAAGTATTTCAGACCTAATGTCTTCAGCAGAAGTAAAGAAGGGCCCTGAATTAAACTTGAAGTCTTAACAATAGACAAGAAGAAGCTGGATTGTCTTCCTGTTATCATGTGTTGCACCGGCATTCCTAATAACAATATTGGTAGTAATAATAGATAACAATTGTTGAGTGTTTAGTATACATCAGGACAGTTTCAAGTGATTTTCATGTATTATCTTACTGAATATGCTCAAACCAATCTGAGATGTAAACACCAGCATTATCTTCATTTTACCAATGGATAAATTACAGAAAATTAAATAACTTGCTCAAAGTAATAGTCTTTATCCTGCTGTTTTCATGGGTTTTAGAACATGCTAAACAATGAACCCTGCCCCCGCAAATCATGTTGTACTAATATTTCTTTTTAAAAAATATTTATTTTTGGACCCAGCATGATAGTATAGTACTTGCACATGCTGGGATCCCATATGGGCACAGGTTCTAATTCCAGCGGCCCTGCTTCCCATCTAGCTCCCTTGCTTGTGGCCTGGGAAAGCAGTCGAGGACAATCCAAAGCCTTGGGACCCTGCACCTGCGTGGGAGACCCGGAAGAGCTCTTGGCTTCTGGTTTCAGGTTGGTTCAGCTCCAGCCATTGTGGCCACTTGGAGAGTGAACCATTGGATGGAAGAGCTTCCTCTCTGTCTCTCCTCCTCTCTATATCTGTCTTTCCAATAAAAATAAATAAATCTTTTAAAAATATATTTATTTTTATTGGAAAGGCAGAACCACAGAAAAAAGACACAGAAAGATCCTCCATCAGTTGGTTCACTCCCCTAAGTGGCCATAATAACCAGAACTGAACCCATCTGAAGCCAGAAGCCAGGAACTTCTTTTGGGTCTCCCACACAGGTGTAGTGTCCCAAGATTTTGGGCCATTCTCCACTGCTTTCTCAGTTCACAAGCAAGGAAAAAGCTGGATGGGAAGTGGAGCAGCCAGGACAAGAATCAGCTCCTATTCAGGATACCCATGCTTGCAAGGTGAGGATTTAGCCACTGAGTCATTGTCATGCTGGGCCCACTAATACCTTTTTTCAAATTAAAAATCACTTTTAAGGACCAGTGAGATGGCTTAGTTGGCTAATCTTCACCTTGCAAGTGCCAGTATTCTATATGGGCATTGGCTCATCTCCTGGCTCCACTTCCCAACCAGCCCCCTGCTTCTGGCTTGGGAAAGCAGTGGAGGATGGCTCAAGTCTTTGGGATTCTGTACTCATATGATAGATGCGGAAAAGGCAGCTGGCTCCTGGCTACAGATCAGATCAACTCTGGCCACTGTGGCTATTTGGTGAGTGAACCAGTAGATGGAAGATCTTTCTCTCTTTCTCTCTGTAACTCTGCCTTTCCAGCAAAAATAAATAAGTCTTTAATTAAAAAAAAAAAAAAAACCCTTATATTACCAATTCAATATTGTTGATCTCCAAGTCCTTATTGACTTAAACAATTTGGTCATGGAATGGTGCACATTTTTTTTAAAGATTTATTTTATTTTTATTACAAAATCAGATATACTGAGAGGATGAGAGACAGAGAGGAAGTGGAGCTGCCGGGACCAGAACCAGCGGCCATATGGGATCAAGGTGAGGACCCTAGCCACTAGGCCAAGCTGCCAAGCCCAGTGCACATTTTTTAAACTTGACAGTTTGCTCCAAATCATACTTTTATTATTCTGAGAATTTCAGCAAAATGTTACTTACATATCTAGATATTTCTTCAAATAAACAAGATCAATACATATATAGGTAAACATGTGTATTCACACATTCATCTAGAGGAATCATATAATGGAGGCAAGTATACTGTGAGGATACACTGCATATGCATCTCTACTTCTGAATAATAGCTGCACTCCCAATGAAACTGTAAATAAATCTTGACCACAGAATGCTATAATTTATGCAAGTGATACCTACAGTGTCATGATACACTTAAATCACAAAATGATGGACTTGTGACTGTTGCTACAGGAATATACTATTGTTATAGGAGAAAACAGTGCAGAGGAGGCAGGGAATAGGAAAGATGGAAGGGGAAATCTCTGCACCTACAAAACCGTAGGAACCTGCAGAGGACACCTGGTAGCACAACAGAGGACAAAATAAAAAAATCAAAATCAAAAACAACAGATTGTGACCAATAGCTCATCTGTGTGCATGTAAAAATAAAACTGCATGATAAGCTATTATGATTAGTGGCAGCCATCTTAAATGGGAAACAAATTTCATGTATTTTGTATATGCATATTTAAGAGCACAATGACCCTTTCTTTTTTTAAAAAAAATCTTACAGCAGCATATTTTAGGTTTGTTGAATAATCACAGGCCTAGCTCTGCACTAAATATGCAATTTAACAAGTAGTGAACAGCAGAAAAAAAAAACAAAAACAAAAAACCACTGTCCTCAAGAGTATGTACAAGGGCTAGACACAATAATCAAATCTCAGCATATCAATTTCACTCATGCCACTTATTTTGCTGCTAAAATTGTCCTGCCAAAGAGGATTTGCTAAACTAAAAAGAGGAGCTAACTCTACATTGTTAATTTTTTAAAATTACTTATTATTTTTAATTCATTAATTACATTGTATTATGTGACACAGTTTCATAGGTACTTGGGTACATTGTTAATTAAGTCTCAAATAATAGTAACAATAGTCTTAAGAGCTTTGCTATGATGTCACCATCAAAGTATTAAATGATAGTAACAACCTTCTTCATTCCAACATTTAGATCAGAGTAACCTTACACTTGATCTTAGCCAAAAGGCCGAGAAGCGATAGATTAGAGTAACCTTACAGACAATCTTATGCACAGTACATCGAGCACAGCTAGTCTCACAGGAGGAAATTTCCGGGGGTTACATAGATGTTCAAGGCATGGTAGTACTTGAATATGCAAATTCACATCAACATGCATCTGTGACCTTTTCAGTTTTTGATATAGTATATAATGCAAGTAAGATATAAAATCTCATTAAACTAATAATGATTAATCTCCCAAATTCCCAACAATCAATTCCCTATGTAATAATAAGGTCCTTGTTCTCCTCCATGTAAAAACATTAGTCTCTATTCCTTCTCTAGGCTGGAATATAAAGGGCTTTTATTCAGAAGTTCCAAGTACATGAACGCATTTATACTAATAATGCCTCTGTCTGAATAAGATGTTTCATTTCATCCATATTTCACCAATCATAGTACTACAGCCAAGGCTACTGACTTCCTCCAGGTCATACCGAGTGTCAGAACTCTCGATCCCATGTCAGAATTTATCCATGATTTTGACAACAATATCAAGACTGTAGAACCCATCACATGTCCTGAACTATTTACTGTTCAAAAAAAATTTAAATAACTTATTTCTGTCCCCAAAACACTTTTTACACTTATATCCCAAGCAGATGAACCAACAGGAAGTGTTTCATCCATTTTTAAGTGAGAAAATAAGTGCTAGGACAACTTAATGAAGTACAACTATGGAAAACCTTCAGGAAATCAGAAAGTGAATTGACATCAGGTTACATTGTTCATTCTAAAGTGGTAAAAACGCTAAAGGGAACCTGGAGGGGAGCTTGAACTAACTACTTAAATTTCATTCCTATATATAAAAAAAAAGAAATCACAAACAATACAACAAATCGAATTTGATTGATGGATTCTCTTCATCTCTGTTGTATTTTTCCTGATGTTTGAAATATTTCACACTTTAAAAATTTAGTAAAACCAAGCTTCCAAATTCTATACAATGGAAAGCAATTTTTAAAAGAAAATCACAAAACTTCAAAATACATTTGTAGACCCAGTTTAAGAAAAGTTGAAATACAGAGCTTACCAGAAGCAAAAAATTTAAACCAGAATTTTGTTCTCTTCTGCATGTTTTGAAGATTTTTTTTTCTTGCATTGAGAGTTCAGAAAATATGCGTGTATCTAATATCTACATTGTGAGGTCTTAACTGTTACTTTATGCTATTTGAGTAATTCTCAGGTCTTTGAGTCTGGTTCCTTATCAATCTGTGTATGTTCAATGTCCATTTAAAAAGTATAATTAAGAATAGAATATATAGGGATAATGAAACACTTTTTGTTCTATCCAATGTTTCATTCTTTCTTACCTTAACTGTACAAGCAACTATTTCCTTAATTCCAGCAGGATTAATAGTCAATTTTAACGGGGGAAGGCGGGGGAGGGGTGGGGTCATTCCCAGTTCCAACGAAACTGTATCACATAATACAATGTAATCAATGAATAAAATATATATATATATAAAAATAGTCAATTTTGCTAACATTTAATAATATGAAAGCTGATGAAGTCAATTCCTTGCATATGCAATTCCTTTCAAACTCTTAGCAGGGATTTGGGTAATGTGTTTATGATATCTTTGCTTATGTAAAATATGTAACATATTTCAAAATTCATTTTCTTTAGAAAATCCCCAAATTTGCAATAGTATCAAGGTCCATAGAATTTTTACCTTCAATGTAATGGGATATACAAGGAAATTTTCTCATCTACATTAGAATTTTGAAAGGATAAATTTGTGCAAAAATGATTCTTGAAGGCTTTGGATGCCCTGCCAAATACAAGGAATGTCTAGAAAACAAGATAAATTCTCTAAGATTTATTCTTATTAGAACCACTTTTTCAAGGTCTCTCAATTTAAAAAAAAAATCTGTTATAATGCCATTACTTAATATATATTTAAAGATTTATTTATTTTTTATCGGAAAGTCAGCTCTACAGAGACAAGGTGATACACAAAGAAAGATCTTCCATCCACTGGTTCACTCACCAAGTGGCTGCAACAGCCAGAGCTGAGCCAATTTGAAGCCAGGAGTTTCTTCCTGGTCTCCCTCATGCGTGTAGGGTCCCAAGAACTTGAGCCATTTTCCACTGCTTTCCAAGGCCACAAGCAGGGAGCTGGCTGGGAAGTGGAGCAGCCAGGACATGAACCGCACCCATATGGGATCCCGGCACATGGAAGGCGAGGATTTTAGTCATAGGATATCACACTGGACCTCTAACACATATATTTATATTATCAGCTTGCCTCTAATGTTGCGTCTTCCACATGCATCTATTTATCTAGAGGAATTGCATAATGGAGGCAAATATACCACGAAGTGGAGATACATTGCAGTATGCATCTCTACTTCTGGAGAAAAGATGGACTCCCAATAAAAATGTAAAATCTATCTTGACAGTAGATGCTAGACTTTATGCCATTTTCTACAATGTCATGATACACTTAAATAAAAGAATGACAGGTTTGTGACTATTGTTGAAGGACTACACCATTGTCATTACATAGGTGGAAACGGTAAAGAGCGGGCAGAGAGGAAGGGGAGAGAGGAAGGTGAAATCCCTGAGCCTGAGGAACTGTACCATGAAATTTTTCTTAAATTAAAATCAAATAAAGAAACAGTCAACCCCCTTAAAAAATGGGTAGAGGATGGATAGAAACATTATGAGTAGATGGGTGATAGATGATTGATGGATAGGTGATAGATATCACCAGTCTTTAGTACAACGAATCATACAATGTTCAGCTCTTTGACATTATATCACAAAATCCCAAACAGCATAAGATCCTGACCGATAAGGCTACGTCAAGAAACACTGAATGGCCCAGCGCCATGGCCTAGTGGCTAAAGTCCTCGCCTTGAATGGAATCCCATACGGTTGCCGGTTCTAATCTCAGTGGTTCTTCTTCCCATCCAGCTCCCTGCTTGTGGCCTGGGCAAGTGGTAGAGGATGACACACAACCTTGGGACCCTGCACCCATGTGGGAGACCTGGAGGAGCTCCTGGCTCCTGGCTTTGGATCTGCGCAGCACCGACCATTGTGGTGACGTGGGGAGTGAATCATCAGACAGAAGATCTTCCTCTCTGTCTCCTCCTCTCTGTATATCTGACTTTGTAATAAAAATAAATAAATCTTAAAAAAAAAGAATCACTTCACTAAAGGATCACATACTATCATGACTATTTAATGCTAGATTCACCATGAGTAATTTGTGATGATTATTAATGTAGACGGTTGGATATTATCAGTATTAAAAAAAAACCACGAGCAAGCAAACTTAATACACCTACAATCACCCTCAAATAACACTCTCACTGATAACACCTTCATCTGAAAATAATTCACTGCCACTTTTGTTGGCATTGTCTTCAAAGTGTGGAAGGTGAAGTTGAAGAGGTTGAGTCTAGAGCTGGGATGGACAGTAAATGGTATGAATCTTGGCATTCCTCATTTGGTTCTGGGCAGACTTCAGTAATCAGCCATCTAATTTCTTGACATATGAAATAAATCCTGGTGAATTAGCTAGGCTTAGACCCAAAAAGACATAATCTTCAAGCGATACAAGAAGACTGCCACCGCTTTACCCATGCCCACACATCCAAATTTGTCACTGCTTCTTCCTATTTTGACACTCTTTTTCATATGACTTCATTCTCCTACTCTTCTTCCAGAAAAACAAGCCATTAATCCAGTTTATGAGTGAAACCACTCTCCTTTCCTGGTGGCAGCTAGTAGTTGATGATGACTGAGGGTTTGTCTTCATAACTTGGTTCTCCCTGTGACTTCACATAGTTCCAGCAAACATATCCATTGGCTCCCCCAGGGCCTGGAGCTCCAGGTGAACTCTTGCTTTCTCTGGCTTAGCTGTACTGTACCACGTCATCTGTCTAAACATGGGATGCCTAACTCACATTCCCACAGGGTTCATGTTCAGCCTCTCTTAACTGTCTGTGGGTACAGCCTTGGCAAACACTAGGGAAACTACCAGTGGTTTTACCTGTTTCCTGAATAGTATTTAACCATGGAAAAGTGAGGAGTTTCATAACAAACACTGCTTTCATCTTCTTTGGGGAGCCTTCATTTTCATCACCTTTTGCCCTCAGAGAAACAAGCAAGTAAGCTGAGAAATAGATGAATGATTTTGTAAGGAAGAATAATTAAATCAGAGCAATGGATGTCTAGGTCTACTCTGTATCTAAAAATTCTTCTTGGACGCACCTGCACACAAATGGGCAAGCAGCGAGCAGAGGTTCTCCTTTCCTTGGTCCCTTTCATGTCTTCCCTAGCTCAGAGCCAAGGGCTCACCAACAGTGAACTAGCAGTGCTATGTTCTGGGAAGTTAAAGCCTTTCTTCTAACACATCTGAGAAATATACATTTTATCCCATGGTGATCAATTTAGCCATTACTATGAAACAAGGGTCCTTCATTAATTCAAACAACTTGCGAATTAACTCAAAAGTAGACAGTGAATGACTGGAAGCCTCTGCCATTCCTTCAATTGCACTGGCTCTCAGGCTATCCCTGTTTAAACTCTGTAAATTCCTGAAGAGTTAGGGATTCAGGTGAAGGATGTTGGCAGGAAGAAAGAATAGAGTGTCTTGCAGAGATCCTCCCTGGAAAAAACCAGAAGAATTTTTTTCTCTTTTCACTTATCCATTTATAAACAGACTTCAGAAAGTACATGAACTCTGGAATCAAAAGATAAATTATTTTGGTGCAAAATGCTTTTGAAACACACACATGGAATCTTAGAAAAGTTCACAAGAAATGTACATTATTAAAATGCTGTGCATAGACTTCAAAGTTTTGTGTTTCAAAACAAATTATCTTTTAATTCCATTTTTCAAGAAATTATTGAAGTACTGTCATATTGATTCCACGTACACATATTGCACTCTCTAATACAGAGCAGCTTGTTCACATGCCTCATCCAGCCTCATGATGCTGGTATTATCAACTTTACTTTTTTAACTTGATGGTAAAATGTAAATTTGGGGAAGATATGTGGCTTAACCTACATCTCAAAATTAAAATATGCCCTTGATTGTATTTGAGCTGAACCCTGCCTTCTACCACATTGTCCAACACATTTGCCCTCAAAGAAATTATTTCTGCCATGCACATGCAAACATGGTACTGTAGGAGCAAATGGGAGAAGTAAGTCTGTCCAGATATCTGTGAGCTCACCTGGTCCATTATGCAGGCTAACACTTGGGAGACCCTAACATAGCAATCAGATGCATTAAGCTTTAAATACATCTCACAAATGATTTTCCAATAGAAATAGATGTATTGGGCCCGGCGGCATGACCTAATGGCTTAAGTCCTCGCCTTGAATGCACCGGGATCCCATATGGGCGCCGGTTCTAATCCCGGCAGCTCCACTTCCCATCCAGCTCCCTGCTTGTGGCCTGAGAAAGCAGACGAGGACGGCCCAATGCATTGGGACCCTGCACCCGTGTGGGAGACCTGGAAGAGGTTCCTGGTTCCCAGCTTCGGATCGGCACAGCACCGGCCGTTGCGGCTCACTTGGGGAGTGAAACATCGGACAGAAGATCTTCCTCTCTGTCTCTCCTCCTCTGTGTATATCTGACTTTGTAATTAAAATAAATAAATCTTTAAAAAAAGAGAGAAATATATGTATGGTTTAGTTCATAAGTCCTTGCACATATGACATGTCTTTAGTTATTAGTACACATTAAAACCAACATCTGATTCATAAAAAAAACAAAGGCAAATTGGTGGAATGTCCTTTGCAAACACTTTCAGCTTCCCTTTTGCTGTTATCAGGTGTGTAACCACAATTTAAGAAGCTATAACTTATTTTTGGATAAAAATGTTCCCTTTTAAAAATTTATAAATGTTGTTCCACAATCTATTCCTGGACTAGAAAGAATATATGCAATCTGCAAATGTTTCCACTACATGTCAGGTGTCACAAAAAAAGATGGTATTGCAACCTGGTGCAGTTATCAAAATCCTCGTTCAAAGAAATCATCTTAGAGCAATCTACACAGATGAAACCAACTATATCTAAAGAAACAAACATCTGATTGATCTCAACTTCTTCTTTCATATTAAATATTATAAGATTGTGGAGTAGCAGTTATGCATTTGTAAGGAGAGATACAATTTTCTTGTTTTATAAAAACACCCCATTGCCAGTGCAGCCATGACTGCCCAGGCTGTATGGTTTTGGTCTTGCACAACTTCAGAGCAGACACCTTGTTCCACTAAGGACCACCAGTCAGCTGTGCAGAAAAGTATCATTCACTGCAGAAGAGATCTGCACCGTGTTCACACTGCTACTCTATGCACAGGCCATGGAGGAAAGCAACATTTTGAAACTAGAACAGCAATGAACATCTGTCTATTTTTCTATAAAACAAAAAAAAACCTTAAAAACATTTTTAAAGAAGAGGTAAACCAAATGTAATGATACATTTTTCTTGGCAATCTTCGCCTTAAGAAATTGTATCCACATAGAAAGAAAAGGAACATTACAAATAAATAGGCAATAAATAATCTTACAATGCATTGTCATTGGGTACTATTGTTATCAAAATTTGCACTATGAGAGGCCTTCCTGGTTTTCTTGTGTCTTTTCAACTTATCAAGCGAAATCAGCTGTGTGAGTGAGTGTGTATGTGTGAGAGTGAAGGAGTGAGATAGGACCTGTCCTCTAAGCACAGAAGACTGAGTAATAAAAGTGGAAACACAATAAACCCACATCATTGAAAAATTGAAGTATCCAGATTCAAACTTTTGCTTGCTCATACTGTCATCACTACTCAACAGTTCCTTGCTCACATCTGATTCTGCAGGCTCAGGTTTTGATTTTTGTTTGTTTCTTGTTTTATTTTGGTCTGACAGTACATCTACCCTTGAGAAATTTAAAAATAAAGGAACATATGTCTGTAGGTGAACTGACCAAGAACAGCAAATGCAGTCACCATAACTGACAAAGCATTTGCAAACACTAGACAAGTGGCATAACCAGCTAGTGCTTGTGTCCCAGCTGCCTGGCTTCCTCAAAGAGCTGGGACACAGCTAATTGGGTTCCCCAGATTTTCCAGTCTATCGAGTCCATTGCAGTAGTTTGGCCATGGTGCTTCCCCACAGCAGGGAGCACACAGAGGCTCTTGCTGAAGGCTGCACCGGGCAACAGCAAAGCCCTCCCTCAGACCTCTCCTCTAGGCAGAAACAGCCTGTGAGCACAGACTCAAATTAGTGGTTGAATTGATGTAGTGTTTCTTTTTTCCAGAGTGGAAAAACTGAATAACCTGTATTTGTTGTTTTGCTATTTTAGTCACAGCAGAATGTTTAAATACCATGTTCATTTCACAATTTTCTGGACATGTTTATACCATAGTAGCATTTAAAGGAACACTGCCTTTTCATGATCAAAAAATTTCCCCCTGAAGACTGACAACAAAGAGTGGGGATTTCTCTCCTCTTTCCAGCCAAATGTCTTAATCCCAGCAGCATGTCAGACCTGGTCCTTCTGCTCAAATTTTCCCTGGGTCAATGCATGCCTCTCTGGGGCCTCACTGAGAAACACCTAGTGAGGCCCTTTCAGTTCACCTCTCATCTTTTGGCTCTCCATCTTGAATCTGTTGTACAAGGACCCAGAGCTGTATGGTCTGGCCTGAGCTCTCCAGACAATCTTCACCACAGGTGACAAGGATCAGTGTCCACACTGCCGCCTCCTTCAGCCACATAGGTGTCCTGTATCCTCTCTCCTAGCTCTCCACTGCCTGTCTAAGTGGCTATGCAAATAATCCTGATTGTGACAACCTTTGAGCTACTCAGGGGGCTCCTTGACAATTTGGTTATCCATTCTAGATGCATGGACCCAGCTTAGCCCGAGAGCAGTTCTGTCATTTATCCTCTGGTGCAGTTACCAGTAAGGGTTATGTCTGACACTTGGCTTGGACTTTTGGAGATGTACCCAGCACTAACATACAGTGCTCTGGGCATAATTAGTCAAGAAGAAAATATCATATGAAGCTGAAATTGTGGAGAGGAATTATCGTTGCTTTCATTACATCATTATTGCCTAATTGCCATAAAAGAAAATATTGTCTTCTTAAAAAGCTTTGCAAAGTGATTCATAGAATGGTAAGTTACATACTTTTTAAAATTTGTATACTTTTAGTTCTGTCTGATGATATTCCCCAGCATCTCTGAATAGTAGAAGAAACACAATGTAAAATATGACTTACTGCCAAATAAGTGGTGCATAGGATGAACCGAAAATCTTCAAAGAAAACGGGAAAGGAGGCAATATTTTTTTTATCTTATTCTGAAATCCTGACACAAGGTTGGGAAAGGGTAAGTAGAGGGCTGAGTTGATTGGAAATGCTTATCTCCAATTTCAATTATTCAAACCTGGGGAGAGGATCCGTTCACAGATCCATCAAAAGTACAACCTCATCAACTCTCTCCTTTTTCATGGTTATCATTTGTCCTCTGTACCATTTCCACAGCCACCTTCTGGTCTCCACACTTCCTGTCCTCTTCCCATGTATTCCACACACTCAACCAGAGTAAGCTTCTCAAAGCACACTCAAAACCACATCACAGGCCATTCTTCCTGCCAGGTGCCTTTCCTCTGCTCTCACTCCCCAAGGACACACAGTTTCTCTTTTTTAAGTCTTAGCTGAAATGTTGCCACCCTCTCTAAGAAGGTACTTAGAGAATTCTTTTTTTTTTTCTTGTCACCCTTTCTGCCTCACTTAGGGATTGCTTCCAGTTGACTCTTAGTGGTGGCTCCTTCAATAGACTACAAGACCCACAAAGTAGAAAACATGGCTGTTTATTCACCAAAAGGTATTTGGGAGTTAATACCTCAATTGCTAGGTACCAGGGACTCAATAAATGTTAGTTGTGTGATTAAGGAAGAGCAACTTGAATTTGAGTTTTGATGGTAGAAAGGAACCTGTATTCAAAGGCTCAATTGTGGTATTCCCTGGTAAGTTAGAAAAGATAAAGATGAAATAAGTCAAGGAAGAAAAAGAAGTGAAAGGAACTGTGTTGATAAGGTCACTGGAAGAAGAAATGGTTGAGTGGCATACAGAAAGACAGGGCAAGAATCAGTTTCAGGAAGTCTGGGAAAAGTAGGTCAGACATGGTAGCCTTATGGCTGCCTAGTTGCCTACCTTGTGAGCTGGCACAGGATGTCCTATACAGAAGTGAACTTGAATATCAAATAAGCAAGAAGGACAAGTCCCCCAAAAATCTATCATGATTTTCAAAAGTTTGGGTCCCAAAATGCATAACATCACACAGTTAGAGGCATTTCAAACCCAATGAGCAATATTCTCTGCATTCAAAAGTGGAATTCCTTGGGGCCAACATGATGGCATAACAGGTTAATTCTTCATCTGTAATGTTGTATCCCATACAGGCACCAATTCATGTCCCAGATATTTCACTTTTGATCTACCACCATGCTTACGACCTGAAAAGGCTGCAGAGGATGGCTCCAGGCCTTGGGCCCATGCACCCATGTGGGAGATCCAGAGGAGCTCCTAGCTCCTCGTTTTAGATTGGCTCAGCTCCGGTCACATGGCCATTTGGGAAGTGAACCAACAGATAGAAGACCGCTCTATTTCTCTATCTCCTGCTTTTTTCCTGCAAAATCTGCCTTTCTAAATAGAAAAAAATAAATATCTTTAAAAGAAAAAATAAATTCCTTACATCCACATGGAGCTTTTCTAAAGAAAATAATGTACTTACAAGTAAGATCTGAAGGTCACACTATAATGTTGAGAAAGTCCCTACACTCAGTAAATAACATAAAAGAGTAGCTCCTGGCAGCCAGCTCTGCACAAGAATTATAGTCCTGGAGTGAGAACTAGCTAAGGACTTAAGGTGTTACTGAGACACTATTTCACTAAAACTCTCTGCTTCTATAATCCTCATAGAATTAAGGCACCAAGGCAACAGAATACCCAACCTATTAAAGGGCCCTGGGGGAAAAATAAATGATTGTGTTTATGGTAAATCCAATCATTGTCACTGGATCCTGGGCTTTATTTCAACAATTAATTCTATAGTAAAAAGACCAGGTGGATGAGACACAATCCTTGTATTCAATGGTGTTTCATATCACAGCCAAGTTTTTTTTATCTGATACGATTATCAGGTTATTTTACAACCAAGAGAGAGTCCAAGGTGGATGTTGGTCAGGAAAATGAGACTTGTATAATGGTTCTGAGTTAAGCTTCCTGAGCCAAATAAAGTTCTTGACCCAGGAAAAGAAAAGCTACCATACATTGTATAGGATCAATAATGCCCTTTATCTTTTTGGCATTAAAGGGCAGATATGGGATCATAATATTGACTTAATTCCCAAAATATTTATTAAACTCCTGAGGATAACGGTGTTGGAATCTTAAGTAGAGTACTGCATGAATTGCTCACCTATAAGAAATCATAGGCACATCCTAGTATGTTATGACATGGGAATGACCACACGCAGGGCACAATGAAGTTCATGACCCCAAATATCAGAGCCACAGGATTATGTGTAGAGATCCTGAAAAGCTATGTCATTAAAGATGCAATTTCAAGATCTCACAGAAAGAGCTCCTGTATTCTTTCAGAACCAGATAGTTATTTGTTCTAAATGAGAATGCTAAGAATGTATAGGGAAGTATTTTAGGAAATCACATAGCTGAGAATAAGGTGTTCCTGGACTATATCAGTTGCAAGTATCAAGTATCAAGATTGGCAGCAGGAACTACAAACTTACAGAGTAACCTAGCAACTACAGCCGTCTAACATTCCAAATTTCGATGCCTCACATCTAGTAATGTAAGCCCATTACTGATCACTGCTCTGTCTCTGAGGAGCAGGAAGCTTAGTGGATACACTTCCCCAGTCATGAGGAAGGGCTCTGCTTCTCAGGCTGTTGGCTTCTTACCTTTCTCCCATTAATGATAAACAATAGACTTAGATTATCTTTCAAGACTCACATACTTTTGTGGGCTCCCACCTGAACATCTTCACAAATTTTCTGGGTAATAATACAATAAGCCAGCAATAAGTCCTTCTCAAGGACTCTGGCTACAACATATTAAATTCACATGTTATTAATATAAGGAATATTAGAAACATTATAAACGCACTGAGATTGACACATTACACTGTACTAAGGTCTCTTAATCCATTAATTCCCCACAATGGCTATGATGTATTATCCCTTAATTACCCAATGAATATTGCTGGTAGAAATCCTAATTTATTTCTGTATATGACCTGGAATTACAGATCTTCTTACAATGTCCCAAGTTGCTCACATTATTACTCAGAATTCCACCTGAGACGATTATTAAAATGGATTGTCTAGTTTTCCATTTATCTTCTTAGTAAGAAGAATGCATGTGCTTCTTGAAAGTCTGTTAGCACAAAGGACTGCAAGCAAAATTGGCTGAAGAAAATCAGTACACAACACAGAAGAGTGGCTTCCAAGCCTCAGTGACAATCACTTACAGAATTTTTAAAGAAGATTTATGACTTCTATCTCAGTCTACATTAATAACTATGGCCTTCTGTTTGCCTTCACATATTGAGATAGTCATAGATTAATCTGCAGTTGTATTACAATGCAAAGAGAGCCTATAGACCTTTCACTTGGTTTCTCTTATAATCACATCTCGCAAACCCATAAGACAACATCACAGCCAGGATGTATCATTAACGCAACTCATCTACCTCATCTAAATTCTATTGTTTATACTGATACTCCTTTGTGCTTGTAGGTTTAGCACTACGTAATTTTGTTCAGCTGTATGCTTGCATATGCACCACCACAGCTAAAATACGGAACAGTTACATCATCAAAGGATCTTTACTAAGCCCTCTTAGTAGCCACATCTCCCTCCCCTAACTTTGGAAACCATTAATGTTTTCCATATTCCTACTTTTGTCCATTAAGTCATATTGTACAAGTGGAATCAGGTAGTTTTGTGATAGGCAGGGCAATGATCCAACAAAGATTTCTCCACCTTAATCCTCTCTTACTACGACTATATCACCCTATATAGTGAATAATACTTTGTGCAGATGTTATTCAGCTGACAGTATTGAAAAGGAGAGAATACCCTGGATTTTCTGGATGGGTGTAGTATGTAACCACCAGCGTCTGGATCAGAGAGAGGAAAGAAGGCGAGAGACGTAATGGAAGAAGCTGTGGTGATGGGAAAAAAAACAATTTTGCAGGGGAAGTGTGACTAGGTCACAAAGGAATGGGTATCTTTGAGGGGCTGAAACGCAAGGAAAAAGATTCTTCCCCAAAGCCTCTAGAAGGAACCAACTCTGCCATGACCTTGGCTCTTTAAGACGTTAGTTCTGGATAAATGACTTTCAGAATCATAACATAGTGAATTTAAATTGCTTAAGCCACTAATTTCAGTTTCATTTGTTATAGTAATCAAGAGGAATTTAACACTTTGGGCCATCTTTGGGATAATCCCCTATTGTGTGAATTAGCAGTCTATTTATTTATTTATTTATTTATAGACTAGATTCCATGGTGCAGCTGGATACAAGTATCCAAATAGTTTACCATCCAATAGTTTACCATTCAAATATTGCTTTACAATCTTTTCTGCTTTGGGGTCATTACTAATAAAATTGGTATAAACAATCCTACACACATTTTGGTATAAATATGAATTTCTACCTCTATGGGATAAACATCAGAAGAATGCAACTGCTGGGTCAATATGGTAATTGAAGGTTTATTTTTGTTAGAAACCACTAAACTTTTCTAAGTGCACTAAACATTACCATCAGCGATGTGCAGGCGAGCCAGTGTCAGCTCTTCATCAGGTGTTGTCATTTTATTTTCTGCTATGATATAAGACAGGTGCAGCGATATCTCATTTAGGCTGTAATTCACATTTCCTTGATAGTTAATGATACTGATCAAGGCTGTGCTCAACCATAACTCTTCTTTAGTGAACCATGTATTGATATCTTTTTGCCTGTTCTGTAGCAGGGTTGCTTGGTTTCTTACTTTTCAGTCTTGAGAGTAATTCAGATACTCTGCATGTCAGTCATGGGCCAGGTAAGTAGTTCCCCAGTGTTTTCCCTATGAAAGAGTCTTTTTTTCCCCTCAATGTGATAAGTTCAATTTGTCAGGGCCAATGCCGTGGCACAGCAGGCTAATTCTCCACCTATAGCACCAGCATCTCATATAAATCCCATTTCATGTTCTGGCTGCTCCACGTTTGATCCAGCTCCCTGCTTGTGGCCTGGAAAAGTAGCAGAGAGTGACTCAAGGCTTTGGACACCTCCACCAATGTGGGAGACCCAGAAAAAGCTCCTGGCTCCTGGTCCCAGGCATTGGATTGGCTCAGCTCTGGCCATTTGCAGCCACTGGAAGAGAGCATCAACAGATAGAAGATCTCTCTCTCTCTCTCCCTCCCCCACCTCTGCAAATGTGCCTTTCAACTATAAATGAATCTCTTTTTTTTAAGTTCAGTTAATCAATTATTATAGATCATGCTCCTGGCATCAGGTCTAACAAAAGTCTTTGCCTAGTTTTAAGGGCTGAATATTTCTGTTTTTTTTATCCTAAAAGTTTCATAATTTTTGTATTTTATTTTTGAGTCAATGACCCATTTTTATATTAGATGTGAGGCATAGGGTGAG
This sequence comes from Ochotona princeps, assembly GCF_030435755.1. NCBI lineage: Eukaryota > Metazoa > Chordata > Mammalia > Lagomorpha > Ochotonidae > Ochotona > Ochotona princeps. The sequence goes on from NC_080843.1 coordinate 52,461,826, forward strand.
GTTAACTTTTTACCTAGGATTCCCAACTGCTCCAGCATCATCAATTGAAAAAGCCAGTCTCCCTCAAAACCTCTCTGTAGCATTCTCTTAAACCAAAGGCATGCATTTGTGTGGATGCCTTTCTGGGTTCTCTATTCCCTTCCATCAATGGGACTGCTATCCTCTGCCAATACCATATTGTCTTGATTTCTGCCACTCCGTAGAGGGAATTAATGACGAGTACAATGAGTTCCTCCTCTTCATTGTTCCTTGAATTGTTTCTATTTTGCTATTTCAAAAAAATAAAGAATTGTACATGTTTGAATAGTTCATGTTCAAATGAATGCACTTTTATTGTGAGGGTTTTCCCCCATATTCAGGTATTTATTACTCGCCTCTCATATTAATGTGACAAATTTGTTAAAGCTAATAATGCAATATTATAAAGTATCAGGATTATTTTAGCTATTTAAAAATCTGTCTCTACATACGTATTTTTGAAAAAGGTTACTTGTGTCTCAAAAAAAAAAATCTTTCAGGTATTTTGACAGGAATTGCATTAGACATTTACATCATTTTAGAAAGAATTATTATCATTAATATATTAGCTTTTCAATCTATAATCACAGTGTAACTCCTTTTATTTAAATATTCTTTGATTTCTTTTATCGGCATTTTATAAATTCTAGCATACATATCCTATAAATGTTCATTTTTACCTATTTCTTACTTGGGGGAAATTATCTACATGGACAATCATGTCATCCATAAAGAATAACATACTTGATTTTCTTTAAGGTCGACTAGCATATCCTAGAGAGAAACACTGAGGCATTTGGACTGAAGATTTCTGTCACTTCACAATTGCAGACAATAAATGACTGTTATTTGATGTAGGAAGGAAAAAAAGATAAATTAAAAGCACCTTTCTCCATGCCAATACACAGAAGAATAAAGAAAAACACCTGTCAATTTTATAGTTCTTTTCCTCTGTACTGTTGCCATATAGTGATAAGCTTGTAACTGTATCATAAGGGGAAAAAAGCAGGTTGGCTTTTATTCCCATAATTAAAACTGACCCATTCAAGCATGACTTTTATGCTGTCCTCTATTTTGTAGACAGGAAGTCCCTGCCAACCGTGAAAATAGCCTCTCCTTCTGCACGCACTTCAAGTGCAGCTTCCTTCATCAAACAAGTCCCAGGGTATCAGAAGCTCTGTTGATCTAAACAGGAGACAGATCTTGTTTCTTGATTTCTCCGTGGGTGACAGCAGGGAGCTGAGGATGAGCAAGTCCCCAGGGTCAGTGGCCATGTCGAAAGCAGCAACAAAACTCCTGACATTCAGTCTGCCAATTTAACCACAGACCACATTTCCTCCTTTTAATTTCCATTCAGTCCTCCACATAATTACATCAATGCTTCACTCTGTGTATGACACATGGTATGAATTAAAGAGCCGAGTGTAAAATTCTCTGCCTCAGAAGGCAATTACTTTCAGCAATTGTTTCAACTCGGTTGAAAGGTAATCTTAAACACATTGAATGTAAGTTCATATATTAGCAAGCCTTTGGGGTTGTGTGCCAAAGTCCAAGGGCAAGGACGCTCCAGGGGACACTCCAGAAAGGTCTCGGAAGTAGGCTTTGGAAAGGTTTCAGTCCTTCTGCTGTTTCTTATTTTCCTCCCAAGGTCATTCAATTTAAATCTCAATCTCTCTCTCTCTCTCTCTCTCTCTCTCTCTCTCTCTATCTATCTATCTCCCTCCCTCCCATCTTCTCTCTCTCTCTTATCTGTCATTTCTTTTCCCTCCTGCTTCAGAATCCATGGCGGGATTCTGCCTGATCCCCTGTGATTGGACGTCTATCCTAGGACTAACCCTTGAGACACTGGGAGTGGGAAGATACTGTATAAAAATGTCCCAGGGAACTATTAAAATGCCATAAACGCTGCAACGACTAAATATCTGAGTATGAATACTTCTTTCATTATAAATTTGGAAATAGAAATTACCTATTTATGAAGCCAGTTTGTTTATAAGTAACAGAGATTTCGCCACAATGTCAAATCTTTCGCTCCTAGACCTACAAGCCAATAGGCTAATCACAGTCTTATTTCTACCCTAAAATTTCAAGACTTGAAAATCAGAATGTTACTTGGCCCTGCAAATATAGACAATCTAGCAATCTGATAGAACTGGCACCTAAGACGTGTGAAGCCCTATTGACAATTAACGTAAGTCATGGACTTTAGAGGCTCTTTTCAGGACACTGTGACCTAAAATAAATCACATAGCCACTTTATACGTCAATTCTTTATTTATAGAATGGAAAAATAATATCTACTTGGTTTATATTGTCATGTTTGTAAATATCAAATGTGCTAGCATGCAAAAAAAGTGTGTTAAATCAATAGGTAATACAGAAATATGATACAGTACTATAATCACACTTGTTTGGGGAGTCATCTTTTTAAAAATATAGTAATTGCTTGAATACTATAAACTGAAAAAATAAAAAAAACTTTAGAAAATTTCCATTTAATGTAACATTGCTGTTTTAACTGTGTTGTAACTGGCATGGGATTACTACAGGGGAATGGGGAGTTAAGAAATGACTGTTTTGTTTGTGACCACTCACGTTTAATTTACTAATAAATTAATTAAATTTAATAGTAATTAGCATGTAAAATATCTTTTTTCTAAATCCAAGAAGAAAGATAATCCATAGATGTGGTCATACTTGTTTTTACAACGACATTTGAAACTATTTGAGGCATAAAATATTTCTATCACTTTGTTGGAGGCAAAAGTGAGGACCAAATAAAGTACCATGCCAAATGTCACATAAACAGATCTGATCTTAAAGAGACAAGTTTCCAAATCCTAATCCAGCCTGCCATCAAACTGACTTTACAAAACAAAGGTGTCTCCTAGTCTATAAAGTTCTCAGAAAGCGACCTCCAAACCAGTGCTCTTGGAGGCTAGAAGCATGAAAGAGATAACCAGCCACTCAGTTTTCATTGCTGACCTCATCCTGTTTTCTCCTCCCAGATGAAAAGTGCCACTGCACACAGTGATTTGCACCTACTCTCTACTAACTCCCAGATCCCTACTGTGCTCCAGCTTTCCCAAAACCACACAAAATATTCTGCATCTCTGGGGCCATCACCAACAACTCCCACATTAAAACGCTTTCTTTATCGCATTCCGCTAAGTTGATCCCAAGAGGTGGGGAACAACAATTTTCCTTCCTAGAGTCCACATTTTATGGAGTACAATTTTGATTTCTAAGCAGGAAAGAACATACTGGGGAATATTTTTGCTCATATTTTCTTTTTTTAAAAGGTGAGCAGAACCATATAATGATTTTGCAAATATCTACGAGACTCAAAAATCTTCTACTCTGATCTATCTGAAAAGTTCTTCTAGCTTCAGGTGTCCAGTAGCTGAGACTGGATCATGGTTTTCTGTAGATTGGTTCTCCTGTGTTTGTCCCCAGCCATGATAAGCAGCCCTTGTTTGTTTTCCCTCTTCTTAATAACTGAAATGTCTCTGAGAGGTCTGAAACAGAAAAAACCAAGCCATTTCATGGCTGTGCCATCATTAAAAGCATCTGTTTTCATTTGTTCATTAGGATGCATTCTACAAGAAAAATGACCAAAGACTCCATTTCTATCCATTTGTGGCAACACAGGTATCCTGATCTATTCTGCTATATTAGTTTAATTGAAACATCATTGAGAAATACTGGTTTCCTACGAGGAAGAAATGAAAGTCTAGATAAATTACCCCAAATAACATATGGTCATTTCCTGTGAAAGTCATAAACCATTTGTACACCATTTGTTTTCCAAGAACAGAGGCTTTATGTATTAAACTGCAATCTAAACTAAGGTACATTGATTTACAAGAAATTGTTCCTTTACACACAAATTCATCATTGACAAATACTATTTCAGGGAACTGAACTGAAGGAGGGCTTGTGTTTTGAGTCAAGCATGTCATCAACTGTGTCAGCATCTGTTTATAAACAGTTTTTTTTCCAATTAGTGGATTCAAAGTTTTTGGAAATATTTGTTTTAAATCATTTCAAGTAAGCATCACAAAATTCAGTATTGGGGTTCCCATTCGTGGAAATCTGTATTTGCTTCTATTTCACAGAAAAGCGGATAGGAGGTGAATTATTGGGGAATAAAGATGGGAGCCAATTGGGGTGGTGAGCAACATTTTCCTGGGAAAGGTGACTAGCTCTTTCCCAAACTGAAAGAACAATCAAGTATCCTTGTGACCTTGAAAAATCCCTGAGGATTTTCCATTTGTCACTCTGAACTCAGAGACAGTGCTTTGGGCTTCCTAGCATATTTACCTGCACATCTTAAAACATCTGTATGTCATGGAAGGTATGAGCTTCCAGTGACAGGTACAAAGATGTGTCCAAACATCACTTTTATTCAACTGCGTTAATTCAATCTATTTGGCTGGACTGGGAAGGGGGTATTCTTCTTGTTTAAGTTCAGCTTTTACTTTTTTCACTCTGGCTAGAATTTTTTTTTAATGAACTGGCATATGCCCAATATATTTTACTTTTTAAAAAATCATTATTTGCATATCCTCTCCCTTTCTGTTTTTATTGCTGTTCATCAACATCTCTGTGCTTACTTGACCTTAGCCCATGGATATTAACAAAGACCCAACTGGCCATATCACATCTCCCAAGCAAATCTCACCCCTTGGCCCCCTCTTCCTCTTTTCAGTTTTTTTTTCATTTTCTTTCCTTCAATATACTGAGGCATTATAGGAATATTGCATTCTATGATTTCAAGCCTGTGTACTTTAATTCTCCACCTCAATGATCCAACCTCTAGCTGAGGATGTCTCTCAATGCTCCATTTGTCCCTTGCAAACTTTGACTTGTGATGCTATGATGACACCCTAGGAGGTAAATTAGTTTCTATTTCTTTTGTTTCACAGATGGGAGTCTGCACGTAAAGAGAGATTGAGTGTAGAGCACCAAGAGGTAAGAGGTAATTCCTTGCCTCACCTCGGGCTGCATCTTGGAAACCAGGAGCCTGTCCCTTTGCTCCATGGTGACCAGATTTTTGTGGAGCCTTTGTGAATAGGAACACAGCAACTGGCTGATGACCTGTGGCTTTGCACTCCTTAAGATAGCCATTCCTTTCAAACCAGGTTCTCCCATTTTTTTCAACTGATGAGGATATATTCTAAATCCTGAGGAACCCACAGTCTCTCCCTCAATGCAGTTCTTCCCCTGGGACCTTGTTTGGCTCAGCTCCAATTGTTCTTTGCCTGGTCTTAGGCAGTTTCATGTTGCCTGACCTCTTTCCTCCTGTCTCAGTTCTCCAAAAGTCAACAAAGACTATGTTAACCTTTGTGAGCTATTTCTTTCTTGCACCTTCCTACCAATCACATGCATATCATCCATTTCAGGTAACAACAGAAACTTTTCAGCTGTGGCGATTAGCCACAGCTCATCAACAGCTACGAGAACCTGCTGGAATTTTCCTCAGAAATCAATGCACTCAGCTGTGACATGCTGATTGAGATAATGAGCTGCAAGATGAAAATTAAGCAATAATACAGTGGATAACCTCTTTTGTTCTCCCACTAAAGAGAGAAAGAAAAGCAAAAAGAGAAAGAGAAGGGGGAGGAAGCTCAGCAGTGAAGTTTATGCTCTAACACATTCCTTGCTTAATTGTTCCCACACAAATCTGACTGTCTACTGCTCTCCAAGGTTTCTGCAAATTCTGCTGGTGAATTTTAGACTGAAACATGTGTCTGGAAGAACATAACTTACATTTGTGTGAAGTTGACTGAGGTTTAAAAGCCACAGTACCAGCAGATTTTCCCCAAACCCCTTTTCCTATTACCCCTCCTCTTCCAAACGAGCAATCTTAACGTTGGCCTATGTTTGGCACCAGTACCTTGGATTGGGTGTCAGCTTTAGCCAGTGGCATGCAAACACAAGCCATAGTGCTTATTTGCCATTGTTCCTCTGGAATTCAGGAGGCATCTGGGCCACCTGGGGCAGCCCTTGCCTCCATGCACAGGATCCAGAGTACAAAAATAAATTCCCACACTTTCCATTGCTGGCCAAGCCCCTTCCCTGATATATGCTCTCATTCACTGCACAATAAGGTTCCATTAGCAGCATCCCATGTATATGACAGTGGGCCTGTAGGATTACATCACCTTACATCATTATAGCTGCCTCAGTGTAAGTGTGTTCAGTGATGTTTGCTCAATGAGCAAAATCACCTAATAAGGCATTTCTCAGAAGCAATCCTGTCATTTAGCAATGCACAGCTGTCTCGCAGAACACTTCTTCCAGTTACATATTGTTCACCTACAAGATGCTTCCAAGGCATCTCTCACAACATTTATTTAATGTTACTTGACCCTGTAGCTTCATGACTGAATTGCTTTCCAGCTTAATTAGCAAATTCATGTATAGGTCTACATCTAACTATACCATTTACCCCAAAATACAAAATGCATCTGTATTATTCATATACAAATAAACAGCTTGAATCAAGATATATAAGCAACAGCTTGAAACTACTTTAAAATGAGACATAAATTGATTTAACATCACATGACAAATATTATTTCCCAAATGTCATATATACATTTATATATTACATATATAAATACAAATTCCATTATTCCATCCCAAAGGAATATGGGATCTTGACACGTCTTTAACCTGCTATGCCTCCACTTCATTAACAAAAGAGCCCTTATGAAAGTGTATAGAATGGAGATAATGGCAGTGAAGTGACAACAATGCAAGTCCTTTCTACTGAGCTCCATAACTCCACCAATTCTAAGATTTTTAACCTTTCACATTTTAGTATCTAAATTTGCACTTCATTTTAGAATAGATGAAGCAACATATTTAACTGGCAGATAATTTCATTTTTTAAGAGTTATTTATTTTGGAAGTCAGATTTGCAGATGAGGAGGAGACAGACACTGAGAGAGATCTTCCACCTGCTGGTTCATTTTCCAAAGGCTTAAAACGCCCAAACTTTGGACCAGGCTAAAGCCAGGAGCAACAAACTTCACCTGGGTTTCCCATGTGGGTGTCAGAGACCCAAACACTTGGGTGAGCCTTTGTTGCCCGTCCCAGGCCATTACCAGGAAGCTAGACAGGAAGTGGAACAGGCAAGACTTCAACCCACACCCAAATGGGGTTCTGGCATTTCAAGGAGCAGCTTTACCGCCTTTCTACCATAGTGGCTCCAGGCATTATCTTTTTCAATAGCTCATGAAACAGCAGCAGTATTTCTACCTATAACAAGTAAGAGTGTAGATGCTATGGAAGACGTTTAGCCTGCCAGTTGAGACATCACGTCCCATATCTACTGCCGTGGTTTGAGTTCTACTGCAGGTCCTGACTCCAGCTTCTTGTGGATGCAGACGTTCAGAGGCAGTGGTAATTTCTGCCTTTGTTCCCTGCATAGTATTGACTTGATTGAATTCTCAGTTTCCAGCTTCATCCTGACCCAGATCCAGTTGCTGTGGGTGTTTAGAGAGTGAATCAGTGGTTGGCAACTATCTATCTATCTATCCATCTATCATCTATCATCTCTTTCTGCAGCTGTAAAATACCAATAATAATGTTAACTAAAATTGCAGATGCCTACTGAAGCACTCCTATGATGCATTTTTCTCTAAGAAAAATACAAATGTGACTTCCTTCTTCCAAAATTTCTAGCACAACTATATTCACTAACCTTGTTTTCTTTCTTGAGTTACAACTTATTATAACATTGTAACTCCTTATATTGCTTTCTTGTGTATCTCAGAGCCTCCAACAAAATGCAGAATTACACCTTAAACCTTGCAAAGGCAGTAGCTATATTAGTTTCTTCTATTTTCTGTGAAGATTTGAAAGAAATTAAGGTAAAGAATATCATATCAAGGGGGAATTAATGAAAGTAAAAATTCTGCGAGCTAATAATTTTGTTTAAATCCTTTAAAATTAGATATTAATAATGTGATAAATATTGACATATAAAACTCAACAACTTAAAAAAGTATAAGATAAGGCATAGTACAGTAGCCTAGTGGCTAAAGTCCTCACCGTGTATATGCCAGGATTACATGTGTGTGCTGGTTTGTGTTCCGGATGCTCCACTTCCCATCCAGCTCCCTGCTTGTGGCCTGGGAAGGCAATCAAGGATGGCCCAAAGCCTAGGGACACTGCACCTGCATGGGTGACCTGGAAGAAGCTCTGGGTTCTTGGCTTCAGATCAGCTCAGCTCTGGCCATTGTAGCCGCTTGGGGAATGAACCAGTGGACGGAAGATCCTCTCTGTCTCTCCTTTTGTCTATAATTCTGGCTTTCCAATAAAATAAATAATTATTTTAAAAAGTAAGAAATATTAGAAGCCATGTAATTGTAACGTTTCACCATTTTTGTTTTGAAAGAGAAGAAATGCTTGAGAAAGAATAAATTAAAAAATTTACCTTAATGAATGCATAGAATAACATTTAATTACAGTCATTTTCAGACATGAGCAGTCCTTACCCAACCTACCCCAGTGGATATTTGGTTTGGTGATGCCTGGACACATTTTTGATGGTCACAATTGAGGGTCTATTACTGACATCTAGTGGGTAGAGGCTAAGGATGTTAAACACCCTACAACGCATATGACAGCCCCATCAAAGAATTACCTGACCCCAAATGTCAAAGGTGCCCTACTTGAGAAATCCTGTTCTAATTTACTTGGTAAATAAAAAAGATGGCAGCTGGAATTACTTTCACAATGTCTTATATGGGTCAATTAAACTCAAGGAGGTCATCTTCTGGAGAAAGAGTCCAGTCTTCTCAAACCTTTCCACTCATTCATTCTTTGTCATTTTAACTGCACAAATTTCTAGAGACTCTATCTCCTCTAGCAATTGGATCCACTCTGCTCCCTGCCAATGATTTAAACAGCTGGAAGTTTAACTTTGACACACAGAAACCAGGAGTTTTGAAGCTCAAGGAAGCAAAACTATATAAATGCTCCAGCCTCTTTGAAAGAGCGTGGAGAGGTAGACACTCTAATCACACACATTAGGGAGCATACTCTACAAACGCTCTGAGCAGAATCTGAAAATCTGACAGGAAGTCCTGTGCTAGTTTGGCTTTACATGAAAATCAGGATAAGGAGCCTGTGTTGTGACCCAGCGGGTAAAGCTGTAGTTTGTGATGCCAGCATCCCTATGTGCACTGATTTCAGTACCAGCTGCTCCACTTGTACCCCAGTGCCCTCCTCATGGAAAAGCAGTGGAAGATGACCCAAGTTCTTGGCCCTCTGCCACCCCTGTGGGAGACTTAGATGAAGCTTCTGGCTCTCAGGTGGCTGCAACGGCCAGCAGCAGGCCAGAGTGGAGCCAAGAGCCAGGCGCCTCATCTAGGCTAGGAGCATGCATGGTTATACATATGAGGAACTTTCAACAAGAACCCTGTCTTACTTTCCTCAGTTTAACTTTAGGCTGTTGCCCCCACAATGTTTTGGTTTTTACGTCAATCCTATTCAATTTTTTCTTCAATATAATGTGAAAAAATTACTTTTGCAGACATGCTCACTGTGAATATTTGCATTTTTTCACTATTATCTGAACACTACCATGAATTCAAACAATTTGAGATCACAGAGCCTTAGAGATATTAGAATAATATCATATGGTTACGAATTACTATGCCAAGTAGAAAGCCCTAGGACTCTAAAACAGAAAGGAAAGCAGCATGGAACTGTAATCAAAAAAGAAATGATTGCCTACAACAGTAAAGAAAGACTTGGGTTAGATTTTTTATATGATTTGGTGGGAGATACTTATATTTTTTGTATGCATGTATGTGTTCATAAATGCATGAATATATATGCATATATATACACACATTTATTATTCCTTTTGAAGTTTTTCATTATTTCTTGATATTTACCCTTTTATTGTTAACAGTAAATTTAAAACATGGGCAGGTAGTCTGACCAACCAAGCAGATTGAGGACTGTCAGGAGTTGAACAACACATTCCTTCTCAAGGATACCGCGTAGCCACTGCTCACTCATAAAAATGATCCACGGTATGATTTTCCAACTTCATGATTGTGTGACTGTATTCATGCAGCCTTTCTGCCATTTGTGCTCAGTGTCGTATCCAATAAATTACATGAGATATTCAGAATTTCATTACAAATGGCCTTTTTTGTGCATGACTGTGCCCATCAGTGAAGTGCTCTGAGAACATTTAAGGTTGGGTACTACAGCTCAGTGTCCACTAGCTTAGGGTATATTTCAACTTACCACATTTTCAACACTGTCAGAAGTTGACAAGCTATATATATTTTTTCCACATAAAATATTCCTTTTACAAAACAGTTGGTTTTATCTACTTTTAAAGTAGAGTCAGAGGGAGGGGAGATGGGAGGACAGGAGAGGGGGAGGGAAAGAGGGAGAAAAAGAGTGAGAAAGGGAGTGGAAGAGAATAAAGAAGAAGGTGGAGAGGGAGGGAGTGAAAAAGGTCTTCCATTCACTGTTCACTTCCCAAATGCCTACAACAGCCAGGATTGGGCCAGGACAAAGCCAGGAGCCAGGAACTATACCTCAGTATACCTCATGGGTGGCAGGGACTTGAGTAAGGTTAAGCCACCATCTGCTGCATTCCCGTGGTGGGATGATGGAGACAGAAGTAATTATCGCTTAAATTATGCTAAATACTTTATAATAATAACTCTGCCCAAAAGAGAAAATATACATGTATCAACATCAAAATATCTGTGTTCTACCTGAGTTGTACTTTTTAAGGGTGGGGTAAGCTGTTCTTTGAGCTGCAATTTCCTTACCTATAGAATAGGATAAGCAAATATTTGAGAATGTTCCATGAAAACACCCAAAAGCTGTGCACATCTAATTTGATGGTATAGTTACCAGAAGGAAACTCTTGCAGCAGTGAAACTCTCATGCTCAGACAAGACAGCAAAATCTGCTTGCAATAAAGAGCCCATATGTGAACCTGCCACCCAATCCTTTATAGCATTATATATACAAGGACCCCCAGAGGCAGGTCAGGTGTGAGACAGGCAAGTGATCTTAGAAGCCACAGACAATTGACTGAAATGAACAATGGTGGAGCAGGACAGAGCATCAGAGGAACAGACATCAAGACAATGAGAAATGTGCAGTTGCTGCATTATAGTGTTCTGTGTGATTTGTTGACACTAAGGAGAAGACAGCAACATGTCTAAAAAGATAGAGGTCACACCTGTATGTATGACATTCTGAACGCCAGCTCAGCTGTCACTCACATGGGGGAATGAAGACCACCTGAATCTTAGAGTCATGCAAGTAGTGGGAATAATTCTTATCTCTCCCAGTAAAATAATGGTGGAGACAAACAATGGCAGCATTTCTTTCTCACGGTAGCAGATTATGTTTTGCAAACTTCTGAAGTAGATTCTTATTAATACTTACAATCTTTATCATACAGATTCATGTCAATCCTGGTGATTTTGGCTATCTCTTTATCTCCTTTATAAATGGGAATTATGCAGTCCCAGGACTGGGGAGGGAGGAGACTCTGTCATTCTCATGCACATTCCTTCTGTCTCGAGGGGGTACAAGGCCAATGTGGTTGATTTCCCAATGGAGCCCTTGTAAGGACTATCCATTGTCTATGCCTCAATCTCCCAAACTCACAGGAAATTTCCTGCCTCTGCCAGTGATCTTCACTATTGACTGGTTTCCCACCTCATCTGCAGAGCCAACGTTATCATGATGCCTAGGTCTGGCCATGAGAATCCCCGCCCAGTGCTACTCTTTCTGTCCTCCCCAGCCCAAATCCATGTGTTGAGACTCTCATCTCCAGTGTGATGGTTTTGCAGTGAGACTTTTGGAAGAATATTAAATCATGATAATGGCGTGATAAGATGGCCATCCTTATAGGAAGAGACATGAGCCTGTTCCCTACCTCCCACCCCACACTGCCATGTTGAGTCTATAAAAAAGAAAAGAACCTGTACTAGATACTGAAGTGTTTGACACCTTGATCTTCCACTTCCTTGTCTCCAGAATGAGAAATACAATTCTTTTGTTTTAGCCTGTCTATGGTGTTGTTGATACAGGAGTCTAAGCTGAGTAAGACAACACCTTCCCCAGCTCTGCCCTGCTGCTGTGAGTGCCACTGGTTTGGAGGAGCCATATTACCCTGGAGCCACAAAATATGAAGCCACCCAGCTCGTCATGGCATGTGTGAGGAAAGCTTCTCTGCATACCTGCAAACACAAAATTCAAGAGGATATTTTGATGCTTCTCATCTTTCTCTCTGCTTTCACTTTCTGCTTTCAAGTAAAATGGCTTCAGCATAGAGAGAAGCTAGAGGTTGGGGGCAGGGGCTGCCCTCCCTGGCCACCAGATTCTCTGAGTAGTCCTATAGCAGGCATACATTGGGACTTTGTCTGAATTCTGTCAGGCAAATATTCAACAACTGGAGGTTGTTGGAAAACCAGGAAGCCGTGGTTTCTGGAGCCTCACAGCCACTGAAAATGTTCTCTGCCATCCATAAGATTGGTGTTTCTGTGTCAAGGAAAATGGCCTGTCCAATGCTGAGGGTGAGGATCCTTATTCAGCCCCTTGGCAATCCCTGAAATTGTCAGCTGTTAGGGATGATGTGGAAGGCCAGAGTAGTAGGGGTGACTTACACCTCCCTAAGGGATGGAGGAAGAATGAATTCAACCCTCTCCAGGCACAAGGCTGCATCAGTGAGATCTGTGGGTGCTGCCCTCCCAAGCTTATCCACACAAGGAGTGAAAGGCACAGACTTCTACAGATGTGGCCTCTGGACAGCAGAGGTGTAACCAAAAAGAAGACATCAGAGTGGGGAAGAGCGGGTTCAGAAGACTACCAGTCAGGAGTCAAAAACTGCTAACCTTGAACCTGGTTAGATCCCAGTGTGGGCCAGAGGGAAACAGCATACAACAAGAGTGGGGCCACGGGGAACAGCACTATGGCATGGCGTGTAAAGCCGCCACTAGCAACACCAACATCTCATATAGGCCAGTTGCTCCTCTTCCAATCCACTTCCTTACTAAAAGCAGTGGCAGGAGGCCCAAGTGTTTTGGCCCCCTACTACTCACATGAGAGACCCGAATGATGCTCCTGGCTCCAGGATGTGGCCTGACCAGCTCTGACCATGGCAACCAGCTGGAAGTTAACTAGCAAAAAGAAAATCTCTCTCCCTCTCCCTGTCTCTCTCTGCCTTCCTCCCATTCTTCCTCCCCTCCTTTTCTCCCTTCCTCATCCCTCTCCTCTTTTTCTCTCCAGCTGCCTCTGTCCACCTTTCCCTCGCTCCCACTCTCTCCCAGTAACTCTTTTCAAAATAAAGAACTCTAAAACAAACAACAAAAGAATTACCTGGAGAGGTAATAATATCTTCCTGATTCAGGAGGTTGACATGTGATGGGGATCAACCAGCCCCTGGTTGACATGCGATGGGGATCACCCAGCCCCTGGTTGACAGGCGATGGGGATCACCCAGCCCCTGGTTGACATGCGATGGGGATCACCCAGCCCCTGGTTGACATGCGATGGGGATCACCCAACCCCTGGTATCATATTCATTATCTGAAAGGACACTTGGCTCACTTGCAGTTCTTCATATGCTTCCACCCCTTATCTACAAACCCATTTTTAAAGGAGCTGTCTTCAGGAGTAGCAAGTAACAGGGAATCTGATAGTGGGTCTCCTTTCTGCTAAGGGTTAAGAATGGCAGGGGATGAGTCTAAGTGCCCTGATGTAGAGAGAGGTAGAAACAGCTACAAACAGGTGAGAACAGACTGAATCTGCTGGGATGGCTACTGGAGAGGCTGAGCAGTAGGAGTCAGTCCATTGCTGAGAAGGGCCCTGAGCTGCCAGGCTGTGTTTCTGGGAAATGTTAAGATGTGTGGATGCCATGCCTTTGTACTACTTCCATGTTAAGCAGCACCTTCCTCTGCCTTACCATGTAGTCTGTCTGTGTTAACCAAAGGTCAAGGACAGAAAAAAAAGAAAGGAAAATAAAGCCTTGTGAACTTCCAGCCAGTCTCCTGGTCTAATGGCTAGTTACTTAGCCACTCTGCTAAGATGTTTTCTGAGTCAGGAAGGCTGAGTACTGCCCACTATTGAAAAGTTATTAATAAATATTTTTACCAATATTTCCCCAAACTGTATATTTTTTTTAAAAAAACAATGGTGATCATAGTGATGATGATGATAGCAGTCAGTTTTACTTCTTTCCATACAAAGTCTCTGTGACAATGCAGGATTTGAAGTGACCCAGGGGTAGGCAGAGGGTGTCTTTTCGTTTTGTAGACAAACTCACGGACCTGATGGCAAAGCACATGAGAGGTTAGCTGCATGCAGACCATCAGCGCCAAGGAAAAGGCTCGGGTTCCTATTGCCTGTGCTTCTTCTTTGTGCTCTTCTGTGATGTGTATTATTGTTCATAAAATATGCCGGCCTTGTGAATTGTCTTCATGTCACTAAAGAAACTGCACTAAGTCATTTGCTATCTTGCTATAGGATTTTCTTTTCTGTTTTCATATTTATGTATTTGTTCTCTTGGAAAATAGCAAGGTCAAATCCTGCCATTTGTTGCAAAATTCAAGAGCTTTAACTGAAGGTGATGTTGATTATGCATGCACCCAAATATAGACTTGGGTCTTAAATATTTATTTTAAAATTGAAAACACTTAAATGGGAACACATACAAAGGCACAAAGTAAACAAAACAGTACAAAGCACAAAAGCGAAAGAAAAGTGAAATGAAATCTTAACTATGTCTGTGTTACACTGCATGTGGTGGCAGGATCCCATCTCTGCAGTGACAGGTTCCTGTCCATTAAAAAAAAAAAAAAAATACGAAAGGAAGCATACAATTACTAACAAATTAAGTTTTCAATCAAATCCTAATTTGTATGTAGTTGATACTTTGTTTCTTGAGAATGAACTTTTGTTTTTATTTTTTGAAGAAAGTAAATAGCAAGTTCAATTCCAAAGTTATTTTGAAATGGAATCAGGGGAAACCTAAATCTATGGGCAATTTACCAAACTTCTTTTTAACACAGTCAGAATCTAGCACTGGAATTCTAGCCACTTCCTGGACACAGCAAGCAGCAAAGGTTCAAACATAAGAGGCAAATACTGAAAAGAAATAATAGCGAAGGATATTTACCAGTTGCCTTTTTAATTTTGTAAAAACTTGCAAGCAAGTCTACCTTTCCATTAGAATCAGATTTAATAAAACCTCAAAGATAGAGACAACCTATGTGGCTGAAGCATATTAACAAGTGCTATGGAATAACTACATAGCATTAAGTCAAATACTGCAGAGAACTAGAGAAGTGTATTGTGCATTCTAAGTAAAACTGAACTGCAATTTGACTAAGGAAAAAACTAAGACATTCAGAACATGTGAGGACTCAGAAGTCCCAATACCCATGCATCCTTTCATGGGATATATTATCAAACAAAGGAAGGGAATAAAGAAATATATTGCGAGCAGTTGCTGCAACAATAGAGCTGGGAAGAGAAATCTCAGGATGGGATCCAAAAACGGGATAGAGGTCCATTCCCCGGAAGAGAGTTCCAGGAAAAAGTAGACTTGATAAAATATTTTTGAGTATGATTTCTTTTGTTGTGATTGTTTTTTATTATGGTAAGATATATGTAATACAAAACGTATTTTATTTTCAGGTTTGCAGTTCCAGAATATTAAGTAATATAACTGAACAATCATCAACATTATTTGTGTTCAATTTTTAATCTTCCACTGAAATGAAAGAATCTCAACTGAACTTGAACTGTGGCAATGCAGCAAGGTGGAGGAACTCACCATGCGGGGAGGGTTTGGAGGGGTTGGGTGAATCCCAGTACCTATAAAACTATGTCACATAATCCAATGTAATAAAAAAAGTTACATATTTTTTATCTGAAAAACCCAAAAAAATCAACTAAAGAATAATATCATGATATTCAAATAAATTCTGCAGAGTCAGCATGGCAGAAAAGGGTAAGGCGCGTTTAAATGGATGGAAAAACATTTAATCAGGATGAAGCAGAGAGGACACATTCCAGGAAATAGGAAAGGACAGAACAACAGCAGAGGGATACCTGGAGAGTGACAGACACAAGAAAGCAGCAGACACAATGGTGTGGTGTTCCAGTGACTGATACTCCAGCAGTATTCAGCTAACAGTGATCTGAACTCCACCAGCAACCAGAACTCCACCAGCAACCAGGTGGGAAGGGACTTTCACTGGGAGCTTGGGAGGTGAACCCAGACAAAGAACTGTCCATCCTGCTGGTCTGTTGATTTGACCAGGAACAGAGACAGAGCAGCAGATCCCAGATGGACAGTGCTAGAACAGGGTGGATTTCACAATCCAGTCAGCCCCCTAGAGCTGAATTGCGCGCCATTTTGCATAAGGAGGCAAAGGCAAGGGAAAGGACTGAGCATACACTGAGCTGGGAGTGAACTCATTTCTGACTCAGTGAACTGCAGCAACGTGGCATTCTACAGGTTCCATCCAAGACAGGTCTGGGTAGCCCTAAGACCTGATGGCTAGCAGATCAAGAACTCTAGTAGTGGTACATCAGGCACCATTTTGTACACTGTGGCAATAGCTTTGGGACTGCAGGGGACAACAGTGAACTGAGTATGTGCTGAGCTCACGAGAACTCACTGAGGTCCATGGATAGCACTGGTCCCACAGGAAAATAATACCAACTGTGGCATCGTACGGATCAAAATAGGTCCGTGTGGCACCCAGACCTAATGTCCAACAGGTTCTGGCAAGATCAGTGCCACCAACAACCTAACTATATAGGACAACTGCTGTCTCCCTGATCCTGGGACCTGCTCCAACTAGAAGTGGGAGAAAGGTTGCAGAGACAACGGTACAGCCTCAGCGCGGTATTACAAGAGGTGGAGAGTGGTGAGCCAGGAGCTGGGGCTGTGGAGACCATGGTGGAAATCTAACATAAGAACTAGACCTGGAACTCGCTGGAGGGAGTGGCACAAGTGGCTGCAAGCAAAGAGTTGTGTACCAACTGAAATAAGTATGTAAAATCAAACTGTAGACCTGTGGGTGACACAGCTTAGAAACCTGCCCCAAGAAGAAGAGTCTGCTAACCAGAAGTACAATGACCAAGAGCAAAAGAAGAGACAAAGACACAATGAATATTACCAAAAACTCCCCTGCAAAGGAGCAAAACTGTATGCCAACCTCAGAGTTAACTGAGGAAGATAACGAGAAAATCAGAGACACAGAATTCAAAAAACTCATTTTAAAGTTTCTGATCAACAATAAGAAGCACATACAAGAGTTCAAAGAATTTAAGGAATATTTTACACAAGGAATAGCAGCAATAAAGCAAATCAAGGCTAATATGTCAGAAATTAAGAACACAGTAAAGCAAAGTAAAAGTACAGTGGAGGGTCTCCAAACTAGAATGAAGCAAGCAGAAGAAAGAATCTCAGAATTGGAAGGTATTTCCTGTCATCAGGGGGAAGCAAACAAAAACCTGGAAGCAGAGCTGGATCAGACCAAAATAGTATTCAAGAATTGAAAGACACTATTAAGAGGCCTAATATAAGAGTTATGGGAGTCCCAGCAGGTGCAGAAAGAGAAACTGTTTTTACAAATACATTTAATGAAATAATAAAGGAAAATTTCCCTAATCTAGAGAAAGAATTGGGAAACAAGATCCAAGAGGGGCATAGAATTTCCAACAGGCCTGATCAAAAGCAATCTTCACCAAGACACATGATCATCAAGTTCTCTCCAATTGAACATAAGGAAAAGATCCTTAAATGTGCACGTGAAAAAAATCAATTGACACATAAAGGAATGCCAATTAAACTCACAGGAGATCTCTCACTGGGAGCTCTATAGGCAAGAAGAGAATGGAGTAACATATTCCAGATTCTAAAAGAAAAAAATTGTCAGCCAAGGATAACATATCCAGCAAAGCTTTCTTTTGTCTTTGAAAATGAAATAAAATTCTTCCACAGTAAAGAAAAGTTAAAAGAATTTGCCTCTTCCAAACCGGCCCTACAAATGATACTTCAAGATGTTCTCTTGACAGGGAAGAGGAATAGCACCCAACAAAACCAAAGGCAAATGGGAAAAACATGCCAGTAAAATGACAACAGAAGACTAAACCAATGAACAACCCATTCCTAAAATGACAGGACCAAAGTACCATCCATACATATTAACCCTGAATGTAAATGGCTTAGCTCAATCAAACATCATAGATTAGTAGATTGGGTTAAAAAACAAAACACATCTATTTGTTGCCTATAGGAGACACATTTCACCAACAAAAATCAGTGGAAACTATATTGCATGGGCTTTGAGGTTTTCTGTTAGTTTCATCTCTTCAAAACACTTTCTTCCGATTAAATTCTTCAATGACTCATAGATCATACAGTAGCATTATTTTCTTCAAGAAGGTTCTTGATTTACATTTCTGCAGCTACATGTTAGTCATTTAACAACATGTTATTTAACTTCATGGCATTGTTAATTTCTTTTTTCTCCCTGATGTTGATTTTGTTTTGTGGCTTTTCTTTTAAAGGGATGTATAGTAGGTGTGTAATGGAGACTGTCATATCTAGTAACATGCTATTTAAGTTCATGGCATTGTAAATTTCTATTTTTTCTTTCTATTATTGATTTTGTATTATGACTTTTCATTTAAGGGGATGTACAGTAGCTGTGAAATGGAGACTAACACATCCAGATGTAAGGATATAATGTAGTACGCATTTCTACTTCCAGACAAAGATGGACTTACAATGAAGCTGTTTACTATACCTTGACAATAGGATGCTGGACTCTCTGCCATTATATACGCCCACAATGATAGACATATGACTGTGAATGCAGAACTATAGTAATGATATAGAGGAACTAGGTGGGGGGTATTGGGACTGGGATAGGGAGCCTATGGAACTATATCATAAAATGTTAATAATAATAAATAAATAAAATTCAAAAAAAATAAATTCTGCATAAAAAATAGTTTTTATATTGACAAACAAGAATCACTTTGATTTAGCAAAAACTACATAGGAAAATACTTAATTTAAAAACTTTACGACACTGTAGGATATGGACAATAAATTTAAAATCTGGCATCCAGTGTATTCTTAATAGGAAGGTTTGATATAAAACCATTAGTGAATATAGTTTAATTGAATTCAATCCCAATAAAAATGTAATTTTTAAGCTATAGGAGCTGATTTTTAGATCATGATAATATAGGAAGGCCATTTGTGAAATGGAAAAGTAAAGAAGAAGAATAGAACCTACCGCATATTGAAACATTAGAATTCTGGATTCATCAGTGCATGGACACCAGCCTCACACTTCATGAGCGGCAGAAAGTTCAACAGGAACAACACTACAAAGGTAAGAAATATTAAGAAAAGAAACAATAAAAGTCAAAATTTTGTAGAACTTCATGTATTATGCCAATATTTTAAGGCCTAGTATTTATTTTAAATTTATTTATTTGAAAGTGTTACGGAGAAAAACAGGAGAAACACACAGACATCTTCCATTCTCTGGTTTACTCCCCAGGTGGCCACAGTAGCTGGGACTGGGCCATGCCCAGGTCAGTAGCCTGCAGTCTCATCCGTGCCTTCCACAAATGTCATCACTAACTCCATGAAATTGGCACTATTTTTATCCTCACTTATTAGATGAAGGTGGTGAAGTAAAGATAATAATTTAAGTTCATAGCATTGGTAAGAGCAGGAACTATTCAAATCCACACAGTTGGACTTCAGAGCAAATATCCTCAAGTATTAAACTTTATTATCTATACAGGGAATTTGGTAAATAATAATAGTATACTTCATATCTGGATAACAAATGACATTGTAGGTGTTGGCACCATAGTAGGCCAAGTCTCTACCTGCTGGGCCAGCATCCCATGTAAATGTCAGTTTGTACCCTGCTGCTCTACTTTTTTTCCTTTTTTTTCTACAGATTTATTTACTTCATTGGAAAGTCAGATACACAGAGAGAAGGAGAGATAGATAGGAAAATGCTCCGTCTGATAATCCACTCCCCAAGTGGCCAGAGCTGTGCCAATCCGAAGCCAGGAGCTTCTTCCAGGTCTCCCACACAGGTACAGGGTCCCAAGGTCTTGGGCCATCCTTGACTGCTTTGCCAAGCCACAAGTAGGGAGCTGGACGAGAAGTGGGGCCACCAGGATTAGAACCAGTGCCCTTATGGGTTCCCATATGAGGACTTAAGCCACTAGGCTATAATGCTGGGCCCCTGCTGCTCTACTTCTGATTCAGCTCCCTGCTTGTGACCTGGAAAAGCAGTGGAGGACGTTTCAAGTCCTTGGGCTCCTACCGCCATGACTGGGAGCTGGAGGCAGCTGCTGGCTCCTGATCGGCTCAGCTCTGGTCATTAAGGTCAGTAAGGCCATCTGGGGAGTGAGCCAGCCGATCCAAGACCTCTGTCTCCTCTCTAATTCTGCCATTCAAATAAAAGTAAAATAAATCTTTTTAAAAATAAACACTGGAGGGCTTGGCAGCGTGGCCTAGTGGCTAAGGTCCTCGCCTTGATCCCATATGGCTGCTGGTTCTAATCCCGGCAGCTCCACTTCCTCTCTATCTCTCCTCCTCTCAGTATATCTGACTTTGTAATAAAAATAAAATACATCTTTAAAAAAAATAAAAAATAAACACTGGATACCTTTATCATCTACATTACAATAATCAATACCAAGTAGGTAAAATATTTAATAATTCAATGAGCAATAATGAAACTCAAATAATAGGGATATTATCATACTACTATTTTTAACAATAAAATCAGATATCCATTAATTGAGGATTGGATTATAAACAAGGTAAGTCCACACTATGGATATTGTATCATTATTCCATAAAAAAGAGGTAGTATTACTTACATAGTGGCAAAATGGTACACAAAATATAACTGTGTGCAGTGTTTTCAGGCAGGCTTGTACTAAGCCTCAGTGTGAGTGGTGTGGCCACCCACATGAGGACCATCCCGGGCGCATGCTGGGGAGCCAGGCACAAGAAAATGTCTCTGAAGAGGAAGGCACAATGACCGATGTCCAGGACAAGAGGACTTTGTTCTCACTGTATGGCATCTCATACCATCGAAATTTCTTGCCATGTACACGTCAGTACATGTTCACAAATAATAAACTGTACAACTTTACCAGCCACACGTGACAGCATTTAAATCACTCTGTGTACTGCTATCTCTGCCAATTAAAGAAAGCAACAATTGTAAAAATAGAGGGGAGCATGGCAATGTTTAGCAGAATCAGCAAGAGGGCAGAGGAAAACATTGAGTAACTCTCTCCTGAGGTTTTTCTGCAGCTTATCAGAGCTTTTCATTACCCAGGACAATTAAAGTAATTGAGAATGTCACATACGTTTGAGACAAGAACATCAACAATAATAACAGCTAATACTTGGTTGGTGCTGACAGCTTGCCAGACATTGTTTTCAATGCTTGCATATATGTAATCATTTATCAATCACAGCAACCTTTCATTCTCCGTGTGTGTGTTATTGTATCCACTATTCCACTGGCTCTCACCTCACAGAATTTCCATCAAATGACAAAGACATCCATCCACTTTCCCACCAGCCAGTCCTCTTGGCCAAGTTTTCCGAGGCATCAAAACTTCCCACCCACTGGACTAGGTCCAGAAGTACAAAGTCCTGCACAGATCACAGGATGATGATCATGGTGGCCCTGGGGTGGCCCGAGCAGGGGCAAATGTCAACATCCAAAGACAATGTTGCTGATAGTGCAATTTCCTGCTTCAAACATTCTGCATTCCTGAGTACTCATAATGAGAACTGAAATAAAGATTTCCCTAGGCTGGTGGACTGATTGCCATGCACTAGGGGTTACATGGAGACAGAAGAGCAATTAGGCACCCTGCTTACAACTGATTATTTTATAGTGGTGACAGTTGTCACAAGGAGAACTATTTAATGGTACTTGGCAAGAGTTCCATGCCAAAAATCTCACACCTCTGTCTCTGCATGCTTGAAATTCCATAGAAAGCTGAATCCCAGCTCCACTTTTTAAATAAGCATAAAATGGGAAAAATAACACATGTACATATATAAATGGTTTATACTAAATGTACAGGATGATTTTTTTGCAAAGAACAGAGACAGTCAAATATTTGTTCTAAATTTATGTCTTTAATAACTGTGCTGCTGAAAAAGATCACTGAAGTTGAAGTTTGTCATATTTGTAAAAGGAGGCTTCTTTATTCTCACACCATGGGGTCATTGTGAAAAATTAAACACACACACACATGCAGCTTGACACCGAACCCAGTTCAGTGCTAAAGCATAACAGTTAAATGTTCCCCTAACATCAGCTTCATCCCACACTTTTCCTACCCAATTAACCCCAATCTCTTGGCAGACAATGCAAGAGTTCTTTGCTATAAACCAAACTTGACACCTGGCCTGGAACTTGTCCTTTGTGCAGTGACCACCCACACTCTTTTGTTTGCTGTACTCCACTGACCCTTGACCCAGTCTACTCACTCCACAGTTTAGTAAACCAAGGGACATTTCCTACCACCGGGGGGCGGGGCAAGTGGGCAGAGAACCAGCAGACTTGTAGTGCCACCCATTTCCCATCGGTAAATTTCTCCAAAGACTTTCCCGTAAGTCATCTCTGAAGGCCTGTGATGTGATTAATAACACCAAGTGACTCCATTGCCCTGAGCATTTCAGATGAAATGGTTTCTTAAGAATGTACAGTTGCTGAATTATGAATGGGAGATAGTTTCATCCATCATCTTTTTTATTCTCATGCATGCCAGAGTCTCAGAGGGGTTGTGGGAATCAATCAGTTAACCAACAGGTGAAGTTTTACTTCGTTCCAGCATGAATGAATAGTGTTACTGTATGTTAAATCTAGTGTCATTCAGGGAGACCTCAAAAGCACCAGGGCCAAATACAACTGCCATCACAGAGTGGCATTCCCCAAACGCTGAGTCCTGGCTTCCTGTTTGCATTGCTGCCACTGCAAAGTTCAATCTTATGAGCACAGAAAAGCGTCATTTTCTCTGTGCAAAACTTTTTTCAACGTCACATTGCCTGAATGGGTGGTCATTTTCTAGAAATAGGATGTCTAAACTGTCCAGTCCTAGCAATTGTGCCTGCTGCCTCTTCATCCCGCCTACTCACAGCAAATGGTGCAGCACTGTCATGCAGAGCCACATGCCTTCTTTCAGACTTCCACTGTTCTTTCACTCCATGCCAGAAGGAGTAAAACAGGCTGGGCCAGTGTTCCAGCCACCCTCTTTATCTGCCTCCACATTCCTTCCTCTGCCTAATTCAAGCCAAGGCAGAAGTCTGAACCAGCTTCCTGAAATCCCGTGGTGGGAGGTTGGGGTGGGGAGCACATCTCCCTTTAATAGGGCCTCCTTGCTAGGGGAAGTTGTTTTCCTCCTCTTAGAGCTTCCTGTGCTCAGCATCCACCAGGGAGGAGTCTCTTCTAAACTCCAGGACCTCAACCTGTCCGAAACTTCCTGCCATCACAGTGCAGCCTTTCCTGCATGGGGAGTGTATACGGTTGAGGCACTGTGGGGCTCTTTCCTGACCACACCTCACAGGCCCCATCCTTCTCTCTATACTATGCATTATATCAGTATCCCAGGACACAGGGGCTGTCACCTCTTTGATGTATGGTTTCCTTCATCCCCATTCTCCAAGTGCCTGAAATCCTAGTGTTTTTATGTTTGGATTTGGGAGTGGTCTTTCTACTTCAGGCTTTAAATGGAAGGACTTCATTCAAATAAAAGGTTAGCAAGCAGCTAGAAAAACAAATGGTGCAAGAAGCATAACACCTCCACTAAAACCTCCCCTGTACACCCCAGTTAAAATGCTAAAAAATTCAAAAGTGTAAGAATTAGTAGAAATGTTCAAGTTATGCTAAATCCTGCAATTCTTTTTCCTCCCAAGGGAGGAATGTAAGGAAATACTGTTAACAATTTTAAATAGCTGTCAGGCACGTGAGACAACTCCAGACTTGCACCAGAAAATGGCCTCGGGGGAAAAAAAGTCATTTTAAATCTGGACAGTAACATTATCAATAGAAGTGCACAGAAAAATACTAAATTTCCCACATGTGTGGTTCAATACATGTATAGTAACAATATATGCCAAGGGTATAAATGATAATCAGATGGAAAAAGTCATCTCATCTATCCAAAGTACATTTTGAAATAATCACACATCATTAAAACTCACTAATACAACATTCTTAACCATCGGTTTGAAGAAAATATAAAAGGCTAAAAAAATTACTCACTGATGCACACAGGCATTTCTATCTTGTTTTAGTAAGTTAAAAAGAATTTTAGCTCCTATATGTAAGGGGAAATATGTGGCATTTGTCTTTTCTGTATCCCACTTACTTCACTCAACATGATGTCCTCCAGTTGCATCGATTTTTTCACTAGAATTTCATTCTTTTATGACCTAATACTATTCCACTGTTTATATATATCACATTTTCTTTATTCACTCATCTGATAATGGACACCATGCTTGATTTTATATATTGGCTGTTATGAATAAAAGAATGAGTGATGAGGCATCTAACAAAAAGGAAAAATATTTGCAAGTCATCCTGACAAAGGATTCAGGTCCAGGACATATCAACAACCTAAAAAAACCCAACAAGAAAAAGCAACCTATTCAGTTACAAAATGGGCAAATGACTTCAACAGACAATTCTCAGAAGAAAAAACACAAACAGGGCCCGGCGGCGTGGCCTAGCGGCTAAAGTCCTCACCTTGAAAGCCCCGGGATCCCATATGGATGCTGGTTCTAATCCCGGCAGCTCCACTTCCCATCCAGCTCCCTGCTTGTGGCCTGGGAAAGCAGTCGAGGACGGCCCAATGCATTGGGACCCTGCACCCGTGTGGGAGACCTGGAGGAGGCTCCTGGTTCCCGGCATCGGATCGGCGCACACCGGCCCGTTGCGGCTCACTTGGGGAGTGAAACATCGGATGGAGGATCTTCCTTTCTGTCTCTCCTCCTCTGTATATCCGGCTTTCCAATAATAATAAATCTTTCAAAAAAAAAAAAGAGAAGAAAAAAGAAAAAACACAAACGACCAACAGATTTATGAAAAAAATGTTCAACATCACAAGCCATCGGGGAAATGCAAATCAAAACCACACTGAGGTGTCACCTCACCGCATTGCAGTGGTATTTATCCCAAAGAGAGAGAGAATAACAGATACTGACAAGTATGCAGCATCCTTTTAAAACAGAAAAGACACCATTCCTGGTTGCAAGAATTTAACCGAAAAACAAAAGGGTGTAAAACAATATCAAGTGTATGTTCATTTATGACATTAAGTATGGAAAAAGAGCAAAAACTAAAGAAGTTAATACTAGTCATCCAGTAACTGAACACCCCAGGCTTCTGTGCACAGGGCATCAGGAAATCTCCAGATAACGCCATCTTACAAGCCCAGTGGCTGTCATGCTCTTGTCAAATGACAATAATCCTTTGAATTGGAGAAGAAAAATTTTCTAATAAGAGGCACACAACTGAATGATACAGCTTTGTCTCCACCTGCAGGAATGAAGAGAACGAATTCTGATTGATTACTTGAAATTCTGTAGCACTTCCAGGATCATCATGGAAAACGACAGTGGGATCTTCAGCTTTGTCCATAGTCCTTCTGAATAAAGAGTAAATGGCATCAAAACTCAGGTCAGTTCAACGAACCATATGAAGCATGTGAATCACGACGCTTCTTTTTAAAACTCTCATTATTCAGTTACACACAGTTACACATCCTACAAAGGTTCACAATTATTAGTGTACAGATTGAAGGACACCACAAAGCAAACACACCTGAGGAACCATCATCCAAACAGAATTAGCCTCCCTCAGGAAGCTTCTTGCAACAACTTTTAAAACCAGTATTCAAACTCTGAGTTTCTAAGTTTTCCATTGATGACATTTCAGAGCAGAAGAGATGAGTAAAGGCACGAGATTATCAGCAAGCGGGCCTAGCCTTGCCTTCTGGCTCCATTGTCCAAGAGCTGTCCCCAAGAAGGCCAAGTCCAACCCCTGCTGTGATGGAAGAAGACAGCTACTCTCATCACTTGCTGTGGTTTCAAAAAGGGTCAGCTCGTGGTCCTGTTCAAGAACAGGTTTTCTCACATTTTTTGATTTAGCTAAGATCCTGCCACAAGAGTCAGTTCAGATGAGAACAAAATACTGAAATTTCCTCACCAACATGCCTTTCTCATGTGCTTCGTGCACAGTCGAGTGTCCAACATTTAGGTATAAATCCTATCTTATACAAAAAAGCACATTTAGCATTCTGCATCCATACTGACAAAGAAATTAAACTCCTTGGCCAGAACCCAAACTACAAGGCCTCGCCATGTGCTTTAGCTTCTTACCCTTAACCTCCTTTCATTCATTATCCTGTAACTGGTAGTTCATATAGCATTTTAGATTTCTGGTTGTATCAGACAGAGGACCCATCTAGTTGTTGTTACTCCTTATTGGCCTGAAACAGCAACTTGAAGAGTTCCACTGGCATCCCTCTTGCAACTAGAGAAGAACAGGGTGTTTAGAAACAGAAATCAGACTATCATCTTTATGCTTCCCTATATATGGGATAATGATTTTATCCTCGACCTGAGAGATATGGCCACTTGTTTTATGACCACAAAGTCAGTAGACATTCTCAGAGTTAGACTTAGCACCAATTAAGAATCCTACCTGGGCCCAGCGTGGTGGCCTAGCAGCTAAAGTCCTTGCCTTGAACGTGCCAGGATCCCATATGGTCACCTGTTCTAATCCCGGCAGCTCCATTTCCCATCCAGCTCCCTGCTTGCGGCCTGGGAAAGCAGTCAAGGACGGTCCAATGTCTTGGGACCCTGCACACGCATGGGAGACCTGGAGGAAGTTCCTGGCTCCTTGCTTTGGATCAGTGCAGCACCAGCCATTGCTATCACTTGAGGAGTGAATCATCAGATGGAAGATATTCCTCTCCCTCTCTCCTCCTCTCTATATATCTGACTTTGCAATTTAAAAAAAGAACCCTATCTCCTCCTGATTTCTCTGAGAAAGAGCAATTTCATATCTTCACACCACTAGCCCAAGGGTAGAGTCCAAGAAGAGAGGAAGAATAGAAAGAAAAATGATGGAATTCAACATAAAATGGCAGGCTTTATCTTCTTCCTAGTTCTTAAGGAATTTATTAAAATATTTTCAATATAGAAATGAATTGTTAAAATTATTGGGGACAAAATTTATTTGTCTCTCAAAGAGTTAAGCCATGCTTCATGGGAGAGGAGGTGGGGGAGTGGGGTCCCAGAAGGCTGGTGACCCTGACAGGTGCTGTGGATAAAAGAGAGGTGACAATGTGGCTACAGGCTACATACTGTGAGCACACTTCAGCTATTCAAATCCAGAGGAATGAGAGTGGGGGAGGGATGGGCTGGGACATGAATAAAAAAAGAAAATGGCCCCAAAGGCTTTGCTTGTGGGCTCTTCATGTGACAAAAGCCTGCACTGTGTGAAGTTGTGAGTCAAAATGAGAAGGTTACTGTGCAATCACAGACTGCATTGAAAATATGAGATAGTTCCACCTAGGCCACTTAGCCTCTCATCCTATCAAAAAAAAAAAAAAAAAAAAAAGCCCTTTTCATTCATTTGCTCTGATTTAATTCTACAACCCACAGTCATTTCATTTTGAAAATTTCTCTAATCTGCCAACTGAGTTTATATGTTCCAGTGAACTGGTATGAATGAGTGGACCTAACGTGATGTTTGCCAAAAATCTCTCCATTGCTTTCATGAGCATCTACACATTCTGTGGACATAGTCCTCTCTCCCCTTCTCTCCTCAGCAACAACTCTCCTCTGTGGCCCTGCTCCCACAACTGAGGCCCTTCAAGTCCATCTATTTTCCTTGGATGAGAGCTGCCCAGTGAATAACAAACATTTTTAAGAGAGGAGAGGAGGGCTTGTGAAAAAGATTTAGAGGCCATGTGAGGCCCTTGGAGGAAAAAGAATTTAGAGACACTGATGTAACTCAAAGGCATTCACTCTTGCAGAGGGTAATGAAATTTTTACTTGGTGAACAGCGGTTCACCTCATGTCCTGTACTAATTTGAGGCCATTTTCCAGTAAGAATAGAAAGCCATGTGATTCACAGTTGTGCATAAGTGCATAGCCCGAGAAACGTCCGCCTTTTCTTGTGCAGACTTTTGTGCAAGGAAAAGACTAGCTCTAACCTTTGTTTCTCTGCCTAGTTCTTTAGGAGGCATTCTTTCATAGGAAAGAAAACACAAGGGTAAATTGCATGGCTCACATCCATTTTGAAGAAGTACTTTTGCCTGAAAAAGTATGCGCTAGACCTTGATTGCAATCTTCAATTTGTGAAAATGTTCTCAGACCTCCCTAAACAACAGTGTATACAAAATATCCATTTATCATAGAGCTGAATTTTCCATTAAGTTGAATGAAAGTATAATAGTTGGATAATCATGGTGTCTCTTTGCTCATTTCGTCCATATTCATATGAGTACCTGACCAGAAAAACTATTTTATCAGTTTCTATAAATAGTTTCATCCCAGAAGGCACATGTCTGTCAGGGAACAGTCAGCTACCAAGGGCATGCATGCCATTGGAGGACACAGTGCTTCTAGGTGTCTCTGTCTTCCATTACATTGTTTTATGTGTTCAAAAGTAAAGTTTTGAGCATAGAGATTTAATTTGGTTAGATCTCAGGTGTTGCAATACCCTGACACTCAATCAAACATTCTTGTCTTTCGTTTGGAAGACTGCTATTGAGTCACACCTGCAAAGACAAGGTACTGTTTTGGTTTCTAAGTTGAACTCAATGCACTTGTAAGTCAGAAATTCAAAACTTCCTCCACACCACTCTCTGACAGATTTTCTTGGAATAACAACGTAGATTTGTCCCTGATAGCTCAGGTCTCTGAGGCGGAAATGAAGTGATATCCAGTCCCAAGTCCCTTCCCTGTGACATCACAAACACAGCTTTCTAAGGCTGAATCAGGAAGAGGTCCTGGCAAGGCCTTTGTTCAATGAAGCCACACTGAGTATCTGAAAAGATCTACTCAAACTTTTCTGGATGCCTCCTGAAGGCTCTAGCAGTGTTATTTCATTTTTCCTTTTTTGACCTGTGTTTGTCCATTTCAAAAAGGGGTTTGGGGAGAGAAAGAAAAAGAAGCAGAATAAGCAACAGCAACAAAGAAAGAGAGCCATATCTTTTTTTTTTAAGATTTATTTATTTTTACTGGAAAGTCAGATTTACAGAGGAGAGACAGAAAGATCTTTTATCCACTGGTTGACTCCCCATGTGGCCATAAATGCCAGAGCAGAGCCAATCCAAAGCCAGGAGCCAGAAGCCAGGAGCCAGGAGCTTCTTTTGGGTCTCCCAAACAGGTGCAGAGTCCCAAGGCTTTGGGTTGTCCTCCAATGCTTTCCCAAGCCACAAGCAAGGAGCTGGATGGGAAGTGTAACAGCCGGAACATAAACTGAGGCCCGTATGATGCATGCAAGGCAAGGACTTTAGCCACCAGGCTTCTGCGTAGGGCCTAAGAGCAATATCTTTCGATCTCCTATTTTTGTCTACTCCCCAGATAGCAATAATAACAGGTTGGGTGAGGTTAAAAGCCTGAAACTATATCAAGATCCCACATGAGGGTAACAAGAGCAATCTCCTGCTGCTTTCCTGCTACATGAGCAGAGCTGCTCAGCAAAACCAATTGTGAATCTCTGGCCTAGGAAAACTATGAAATAGTATTTTGCTGTGTTTAATCACCCAGGGTGGGATCGTTTGTTATGTATCTATAGATAACAAATGCACACCGTTTCTGAGTGTGCATTTAAAGCCAGAATACCAATGTAAGAGGTCTGAAGGCAGAGTCCATGCTTCACTAGCGCACTATTCCACTTTTCCTGGTAATAACAGCTATATTTGATGAACTCTGATTTGGGCAATAAGTGTGTGATAAACACTGCAGGAAATCCTGATGTGTTTCTGAAATCCAGCAAAGGTGATGTGTTTTGCCTTCCTTGGACATTCTAAATTAATGGTGGTTGAGGCCTTTTGCCCTATACTACTTTTTCTAGACTTAGGAATATACCAGCTTAGTACACTATCTCAGATGAGCTGTGACAATGCAATTAATCAGATGACAGCTGACTTTAGGGCCATCTCCATCCTGAGGCTACATCACAGTTCCTTAAGCAAAATAGGTAGGCATGAAATCTCCTGAGCCTGTGTTATCATCTATTCCTTACACACAATGCCTATCTTACACAAGATCACTATCTGTGTGGTTATCTCCCAGAGGGGCTGATGGACCCTCTCTAGCCCTCACACACTGCTGTCCTGACACTTAGCTGTCATCGGGTTGACAAAATAAGCGTTAATGTCCTGACTCAGAGTGCATGCTCAGTAAATGGCTATTCCTGCCTCTCTTACACATATCGGGGAGGAGGAATTGTCTCCCTGAGACTCCTATTAGTTTTCAGAAGGTAGCCATCGATTGCCATCAGTCCACTGGCTGCAGCAAATGCACGTTCCTTGCTACTTGGTTTTCAGTATCAGGGTGCCCAGAATATCCATTCAGAGATTCATAAAGTCTTTAGTGAATAATGTCCTAGTTACTTAAGAGTCAAGAGACAGATGGCTTTACAGATATCCCATGAACAAAGAAGAACCGATCTGATCCTGGAATTCAGGCACTCATAATCTCTTCAGGATAGACGCCCATGGCCTTTCTACTGCCATTCCTGTATGTTCTCCACATGGCAGTACTATTTTCTGCCTAAAGCTCAGGTCATACTTCAAGAGTATAAGGAGTTAGGATTTCTGACTATGGTCTACCTCATCTCCCAACAATTCTGTTTTTAGTCTACTAACATGGAACTTCATGTGGTTTCCCAAGCCACCATCCTCTCCAGTTCCATACCCCTTATAATGCAGTTAACTCCTAGTGTTTTAGGATTCAGCATATCTCTTCTTGGGTATCATTCTTCCACGTCTCTTAAGATTTTCACCTGCTAATTTCTCTTCATTATTGGAATGGCTCCTCATCCTCCAGGCTCACCTATTACTCTGAAGATAGCCCCATCTGTTGGGAATGCTGTGTTGACACTATCTGTTTAGATGCCTGTTTCCTCAGTATAGTATACGTTTCTTCCCAATGGCAGGATTGTATTTAACCTTGAGTTCCCAGCATCTAGCAAACAGTGTTTAATAAACACAATAATGGATAAAGTTCTTAGCCTCACATTTGACATAGTGCTCAATTCTCATTTATGATTGTTGCTGTTATGGTTAACATGTTTATGCAACATGACTGCTCACCTGTACTTGACAACAGCTATAGACAGGAAGGCTAAATGAAAAGAGATGAAAGCAAATACAAAAGATACAAAGAATCTAAACACACTATAAGCAGTTAAATAAGCAAACTCAAATGAGATTGGGGATAAAATTAAATAAGGCAAGGGGAATTTGACAAAGTTTCCTATGAACTAAATAGTCTACCCAAGGAAAGCGGCTTTGAGAGAAGTGGTAAATTCCCTATAATCTGAGTCACTAAAGATCAGACGAGACAAACCACTTGAAAGAATATAGTAGACATTGGGGGACCAGCTGGGTAAGTGGGCTTTTTCCTCGTGAGTCTGATTCATTTATAAAATATTTCTAATAAGGCTGAAAAACACTTTTTACATATTTTCCCCTTTACTCCCTTTTATTTTTCCAAGGAAGTAGTGTATAATATTTACTTAGTTAATATAACCAAGCAAGGGAACTATGTAAGATCAGAGTGGTAAACACTGAACAGTCACATCAGAGAAGGAAGAAATTACTGGAAACTTTTTTTTTTTACATAACCTGATTTTTTTATTAAATCTAAATTGGGAATTAAATTCAGAGCAGACTGCTTCTGGGTGTTTGTTGATTTATTCTTTGAATAAAATTGGTCAGAATAAATTTCCTTAAAATAGCACACAAGTGTACTGTATTTCTGTTCTCCCCCTCTGCCTCCCCTTTCTTCTCCTTCTTCCTCACATCTGCTTTTTTTTCAATCTAGTAGTTCCTAGAAACAGAGCCAAATACCAGAATAACACAGCTGAAATCACTATTCTTGTTTTTTACTTTGGCTTTTTAATATGTAAGCATACTCCTCAATTCTTTGTTGATCAGAATTTTGTCTAAGAAAATATCTATGAGAAGCATCTAAAAATTATTTCCATCCTTCATCTTAGCTAGCTTAGTGAGATGCTCTGTTTTGGTGTAATATTGAAATGTAGTACCACATTTTTAAAAAAATCACTAAGTTACAGGGAGCGACTTGATCAAGACCACAGGATGTTAGGTGTGAGTGGGAGCAAGGATCATCCAGAACAAGCTCCCCGCTTCAGAGGGAGGTAAACCAGCCCCAGTAGACTAGGAAGGCCACAGAACCAATCATGGCAGACAATATCAGGATTCCTTCTTCATCTAGAACTTTCCCCACTGTATCAATTATTAAATGCTTAGACAATGGAGTTATTATTTACTTTTTCTCCAATCTAATTCTGGCAAATTAACTAGAATGCAAACTGAGACAGCTAATATAAAGTACCTGCTTCCTTTGTGTCCTGTGTTGTTTTGGATTTTTTTCTTTTAATATGTCTTAGATTGTGTGAGTCACAGTATCATTATCCCCATGGTGGCAAGAAAGAAACTGAGGCACAACAAGGCTCTTGCTTCCCCAGGGTGACCTACCTACCAGAGCTAATGCATACCAAGGAAGGCGGGACTCCCATGTGTACCTGCAGAACCTCGTACCTACCCATTTCCCATCTGTTGGTCTTTCAGCAAAAGAAGACCTTAACCTGGTAAAGCCATGCAAGTACTCATTTCTGTGGGTGTTGATAATTGATATTTCAATGTTATTGCTTAGCTTTGCATTTTATGACCTCTCTTTCACAAAATCATTAATATATAATTCCCCTGGAATTCCACGAATGTAATCCTCTCAAAGTTACAATCTATGGAGATTGCTAACTTTGTAATTTTTCGATGTTTGTAATGCCTATCTGAAACAATTTTAAAGTTTGCCCTGAAAATATTGAAGAAAGTAAAATAAGCACAAATAAGAACACTTACCAAAAGATTAGTATAAAAATTTATTATACATGTGCAGAATCACTTCTGAGGTTTCTTTGCTGTTCCATTGATCTTCTCTATTTCTGTACCAGGACCAGACTGTTTTGATTACCACTGCCCTGCATCATGTCTTGAGATCTGGAGTTGTGATTCCTCCAGTTTTATTTACTCTCCAAATACCTTTGGCTATTCATGATCTTTGACAAGAGAACTGAAAAACAATCCAGGGGAAAAGCCTGGTCTATTCAACAAATGCTGTTGTGACAACTGAATACCAGCCTGAAGAGTTCAGAAGCAAGACTCCCACGTCTCACCTTATACAAAAATCAGCTCTAAATGGATCAGGGACCTAAATCTGTACCCAGAAACTATCACACTACTAGCAGAAAATATACGAAAAACTCAACTAGAAACAGACATTGGTAAAGATTTCTTTAAAAAGTAACCAAAAGCACAGGCAGTCAAAGCCAAAATAAACAATGGGACTACACCAAACCAAGATGCTTCTGTACAGAAAAGGTAATTGTCAACAAAGCAAAGAAGCAACCAACATGATGGGAGAAAATTTTTCCACACTACTCAACCAATAGGGGATTAATATCCAGGATTTACAAAGAGCTTCAGAAACTCAGGTACAGCAAAACAAACTATTCTGTGAAAAAACGAGCAAAGGAAATCAACATACATTAAAAAAAAATCAGGTGGCTAATAGAAATATAAAAAAATGCTCAAGCTCCCTAGCCATCAGGGAAATACATTTAAAAATCACACTGAGGTTGCACCTAACTTCAGTGAGACTGCCTACATTCATAACTCTACTAACAACACCTACTGCCATGGATCTGGGAAGAAAGGTACCCTACTTCACTACTGGCGGGAAAGAAGGCTAGTGCAGCCACTATGGAAACCAGTATGGAGAGTTCTAAGACAACTGATAATTGATCTGCTATATGACCCAGCTATCCCACTCTGGGGAATATTCCCAAGCCAGAAAAAAATGCATATGAGAAAGTGACTTGCAACCCTGTATTTATAGTAGCACAATTCGCAAGAGCAAAGACATGGAAACAACCCCGATGTTCAACAAAAGAGGAATGGATAAAGAACCTGGTACATCTACTCCATGGAATACTACTCAGCTATTAAAAAGAATGAAATTCTAACATTCATAACAAATGGTCCCAACTAAAGACTATTATGCTCAGTAAAATAAGTCAATCCCAAAAGGAAAAATATCATATGTTCTCTCTGACATAAAGCAACCTTCATGTAAAATACAAGATAAACAAATATATATGTAAGCATGTATATACATATATTCTCACAGATGAACTGTACAATGGAGACTAACATATCAACAAGTGAAAATACACTGTAGTATGTATCACTGCTCTTGAATCAAAGTTGGACTCCAAATGGAGCTGTTAAATACACCTGGACAATAAGACACTAGACTTTCTACCTTTGTCTAATACCTACAATGCCATGATACACTTAAATTAGCAGAATGGTGGACTTGCGACTATTCTTGAAGGACTATCTTATTGTAACAGTATGGGGGAAAATAGTGGGGGGAAAAGGAAATAGAGGGTGAGAATCCCTGTGCCTATGGAACTATATCATGAATAATAATAATAACAACAAAAACTTGACCAAGAAAAAAATCTATAGCAGTGAAAAGAAATTTCTTAGTATCCAAAACCACAGCTCATGCATAAGGTTTTCGGCATAATACAAAATGTGCCCAATACTAAATATAGTTCTCAATTCTTTTTCCAACCACATTTAATGAGTGTCTTATATTCTGTTCCACACTTCAGAAACAATTGGTCTAGAAATTTATAGAAAATGACTTTCCACTGGCAAACACAAGCTTTCAAAATGTCCATGGCTTTCATAAAATTTTGAAATTATATGCAGCTTAGGGGAGAATACATAATGTGGAACTTTTGAAAGTCACGACCATGGTTTCTTCTTCTTCAGCTATGGACTGAGGTTTACTGATGAGCATTCTATAAATATCACACTCAGAACTGCCCACCCACCAGGCCCTTTCCTGCAGTTGCACAATCCTGCTCTATGAATGGCAGGGTAGTTTTGAGCCTGTGTATTTGGCACACACCACATACTCTCATAGGTTTCTATCCAAACTTCAGACAACTTTAATGTTTATGTGACTTAATTTCAGATTCATTTAAGCCAATATTTATACATCAAAAGATATGGACAAAAAATCTCAATAAATAGATTAACCATCTCCATTTGCATTTGGATCTATTAAGAGTGCATTATGATAGGTTTTACAAGGGCTAAGAATGGAGTTTCTTATGCTAAGTAATGCATTGAGTCTTTTCAGCCCAAAGTAACTGATTATAAAGTGGAAGTCACAGGAAAGAACTAACCTATTTCCAAAAATACTTCCCAGCCTCATTTGGATCCAGACTGAGTTGAAACGGTGCAGAATGTCCACTGGCCACTCTAGATAACTTGTAAGTGGCAGGAGCTCTGATCTTTGAAAAGCTAGACACTTCTTCGTCAGAAATCATACAATCAGCAACTCAGGAATTTTTTGCTTTGTTTTGTTGTTGTTTTCATTCAAGCAGAGGTACAGACAGACAATCAGCTTCTAATGATTGAAAATTATGGCGCTCTGG
Organism: Ochotona princeps; assembly: GCF_030435755.1. NCBI lineage: Eukaryota > Metazoa > Chordata > Mammalia > Lagomorpha > Ochotonidae > Ochotona > Ochotona princeps. The sequence goes on from NC_080843.1 coordinate 52,497,726, forward strand.
TCTTCTGTTAGTCAGAAAATATATAAATGGCATGAAAGATGTGTGTGTTACAAGCCTCACAAAGACATTCATCGGCACTGAAAGACTTTACAGTGAGGGAAACCCAGACTGTATGAAGCTCTTTCTCCTCTCACTGCAAGAAAGTCCATTTGAAATTGCTGATTGTTGCTTCACTCTGGCATAATTATCTTGCAAAAAAAATGCTTGTAAATATCCCAAATGGTCTATCCCCTGGGAAGGCCAGTCTTCTGCCTCTAGTTGCCATGGAGACAGACTGGCTATTTCTTCCTTGCCAGTATCAGGATGGAGGGAAGGTGGGGAGGTAAGAAGAGCAGCAGGTACACAATTATAGCTCTGATCGCTACTATGCCATTGGAAAAAACTCTCCACTCTCAAGAAACACCTGTCCTCATCTGGAAGAGAGCAAAGCCCATGTCTTCCTGCAGAACTAATGTGAGGAGAAAAAAATAATGTATACGAACACCTGATCCCAAATTGGTGATTCGAGATGGCAGGGGTGCAGAGTAGGCTGCCCCTAGGAGATAGGACAGGAGGAAAGGCCTTTACCATCCACAGTGAGAACACTGGATCATGTTTTTATTTTTCGGTTCCTTTCCTGAGACAAAAGAGTCCAAGGTACCTGGAACACAGATGTCTGTCCTCTACAATGATCATAAGATACTTGGTTCCTTGGAGCATCCTTCAGAGGTCAAGAATAGAGCTCTTAGGTTGAGGCAGGAAATCTGAGAAGAGTGAACAGTGAAATCGAGGTTGGTGACCTGAATTTCAGGTGGATTAAAATAGGCAGGGGCTTTTGGCCCTGCCAGGCACATTAAGATAACTAAGACCCAGTCCTCAAACAATGGAGATTTGTGGAAATAGAAACTACAAGCTCCTTGAGGGCAGACACCATGGCTGCTTGTTTCAAAACAGAGCTCTCTGTACCTCTCCAGATCCCTGGTCCATGACAGGACCCAACAAGTGCTTATGGCATCAAATAGCAAAGAATGCAAATGAGATGCAGGCACAATCTATTCTCCAGTATCAGGAGTGAGAAAGGCAGCATTGGGTTAGTAGGGAAAATCTGATGAGCTATTATTAACGGTTTAGGAAACAATGGGTAAGGGAAGATATTTCAGGAACCAACATGAACAGAGGTAAAGCACAGGCTTGTTCAGAGAACCCCAGAGCCACTGTGACTTGTCAGACATCTGGAGAAGAGGTTGTAGAAGGCAGTTGTAGAACAGAAAGATGGATTTTTTATTTCTCCCCTGTGCCCAGCTTCAGCACTCTCACCGTTGCCTTGTACACTGCTCCTGCCTCAGCACTAAGTCCAGCACCAGGAACTTTGGCAGGCATCAGAAATATGTTGGACTGACATATGAGAAAACGAAACCTGAAGGCAGGGGAAGGGAATGGGAGAATCCCTGGTTCATTTTCAGTAACCATAATACCAAATATGCTGCTCAGTCTCTTTATACCATTGAGCTTCTGGGATCTTATTTCAGGGGATGCTCAAAACAAATGATAAGAGTAGACAATCTGTATAATCTTCCTTATGCAAGTAAACAAAAGGTTCAATGTGCTCTGCCAAAGTAGAAGCCCTACTGAGCTTTACAATCCTGACTGTCCTGCAGGGCAGTCACCCTGCCTGACGCACTTCTGTGCCTCTGCGCTCCAGGGTCCAGCACAGGGCCGTCGTGATGACCAAATGACAGGGCTGAGCAGAGGAGCAGAGCATTGACAGAGATCTAACAAGACAGCGAGATACCAGTTATCCCCTCTGTAATCCTGTCCAGGTGCTTCTGGGAGAAACACACCTGGTTTGTCTTGCCTGACACAAAGTTGGTATACACAGGAATGCGTACATATAATGGAATGTGACATAAGTGGAGCAAACATTACTTAGTATCTGAAAGAAATAAGCCAAAAACATGGCGGGATTTTTTACCTGCTGAGTGATGTGCAGAGGATGGTTCTGGAGCTGTTGGGAACAAGGGCATTCTGCCCATCAGCCTCTCCAAGCAATCACAAGTGAGATGGTGGCAGTGGCACACCTGGCTCTACACGGGTTTGATCTGCCACCACTTACGACCCCAGGAGCAGCTAATGAGGAACAGCCAATGCTTAAGTCCATGAAAATGCAGCATTTTTTTAAAAAATGCAAGTGAACACACAAAGGAAGATGATTATCAGACGAGGCCTTGCAGAGACAAGAGAAGGCAACGAAGCAGTGAGGCTTTTTTTAAAAAAAATCATCTTGGAGTAAAGAGTGTGCTAACTACATGTTTCATTTGCTACTAAACTTCACAGTAATTAAAACTTGATTGGGATAAATGAAAGCCTATGATCTTAAGCCTTTTCATTACAAATAAGCCTTTTACAATGGATTCTTGAACCATTCCTCTTCAAACAAATTTGACAGTGAACTTTGTTTTGTATTCTGACTAATGGAAGTAGCCACCTCTGGAGACACAAATGCGTTTCTTCTTTCAATATATTAAAATGGATTAAATCAAGTAACATTGAAAGCGAAAACAAACACACACAAACTATAGAGCAAAATACAGTGAGGCAGGGTGAGGTTGTGCAAAAAACACTGGAGCCAAGAACAGAAGACCTGGGCCTTCAGTCAAGTTTCTGCCACATAAGACAAATCACTTCATTATCTCTAACTCTGTTGCTTTATCTGTAAAAATGGGACTGGAAATAACATGCAACTTTGAGGACCTCAGCAGGGAGGCGAATGAGAGGTGAGCATGCTTTCTGAATGCTGGCTTCTGTGAGCATCACTGTTAACTGTCTCTATGGACAGCCCCATCAAAGTGATAGAGTGTGAGGGAAGGACTTGCTGCCTCATGGAGCTCTTTGGGCTACAGCTCAAACACAGAATGCAACCAAAATGTACAAACAACAGCAGAGTAATGGGTATTAGGTAAGTTACCAAATGGCCACCTGTGATACATACAAACAAACAAACAAAAACATATTTCTACCCTCTGCTATTGATCATTTCTTTTCTTTGCAGGGCTGATTTAAATTGTGAGTGAACATTATATTGCAACTCACAGAAGACTAAACAAAAAACAAAGAGGAATACATCCATGTGATAAACTAAAGTGAGGGTAAACTCCAAGCAATGGCTCCTTCTGAGGGTAGGCCAAGTGTGGGGTAAATAAACACAGGGGGATGCCAAAAGTACCAAGGACCTTCTGGTTATTAATATGAGTGATAATGTACATGAGTGACTACTTTGCATGCAACACAGCTAACTATAAATTAGATGTAATATTTTAAATGTAGCAGATACCACACAACCCAAACTTCCTTTTGTTAAAGTTGCCACTGGGATGTGCCTGCACAGGTAGAACGGCAGAGCCACCTTCTTCCCCTCCGCCCTCAGACACCTAAAGCCCAGATGACAAACAAGAAAAAAAAAATCAGACCAAGGTATGTGGTTATGGTTATCCAAGTTTGTTTGTTCTGAATCCTCCTCTCCATATCTCTGCAAGTGACAGGACTGCTTGGGGCCCTGGAGCCCACAGAAACAATTCTGACAACACAGCAGTGCAGGTGAGAAAGATCTAGGCCACCCATACAGTGACCCAGAACTCCACCAGGTGGGCCAGGAAATTATAGTTGTCCCTGCCTTTTGGCAGCTCTCAGCCGTGGGGTGGAAAGGCTGTAGGGACAGAAGAAGGGTAGTTATTCAAGGCCCAGCAGCCCAGTAGACCCCAGGGGCCAGTGAGCCTGTGCCAGGGAGGTACCAGCACCAGGCTGTTCCAGCTGAGGCAATTTAAGAGCACACATAATTGCACTTAATAAAGTTAAAATATAATTGCCTCATTAAAACAGTTACTACATCTCATTGTGTATGAGTGTGAAAGAGCATTAAACTGCAAGAAGCAGAAACCATGTGAATGAATGTGCGTGGGTAAGATGTGAGACTGCCTGGCAGTGCCGCCTGGACAGTGGGAAACAGGGTTTCTAATGGACACTATTCCTAATGTAACCTGGGAGCCTCTGACTGCTCTCTTAACAGCACCCAGGGTTGGAACTGAGAAGCAGGAAGCTGGTCTTAGCTTCTGCTAGGTAGTTTCCATTTGGAAGCCAAAACTCCAGTTTAGGGTATATCTTTCTAGGACTTTGCCACCTCCCAGTTGCCTTCAGAGCAGAATTCAAGCATGGCTGATAGGTGAAATACTCCCAAGTAAATGCTCCAGGCAAAGGACTCATGCAAGGAATGTTCCCTCATGCCCTGGAGGTTTGTGCATGACCAGACTTTACAGCCAATGTCCCCCAACTCACACCAGCACACAGAGAGGTGATGCTTTTCTTCCCCACAGGTGGTTCCCCAAGTACAGTGCTTCCCATCACTACTACCTCCATTTTTACCTCCAAAATGGCCAATGCCTCACATAAGAACAAATACAGGAAGGAAACGATCATCTTCTTACCTCCTCTGGATGAGGTTTAACAAAAAAAGTAGTGCTTTCTTACAAAACTTCGAGCTTCTGCTACCCCAAGCCATCAGCGGTCACACCATACTACATTCCCAATGCTCTCACCTGAGATAATCAGTATCTTTGTGGCTGGCAGGAGCCAAGGTGTTTTTTGTCATCAAACTTTTCCACATTAAAATGTCAAAACTCAAGACTTACTCCCTTTTCTGTATTAGCAGATCAGTGTTCACAATCTGGTGACAGTGTCACCAATAAGACGCCAAACATGTGTAGTGTTCATTGTAGACTCGGTGCAGGGTGGAGGAAGGAGAGAGAGGCCCTGACTGAAGGGAGAGGATTACACACCCAGCCCTGACCTCTGCATACAACACAGATTCTGTCATCACCCTAAAGCAAGAAAACACATCAGCAGCGGCAGGAGCAGGGGGCAGCCCACTATTGCACCTCTCTAGCCACCATGACTCACCTCTGCTGGTGAAGCCTTGAACTTCAAATGCAGGTTTTTGTTAATCTGCACAGATTTGTTTCTGTGCAAGATTGAATATTCTGTTAATTCCTCAGATAAGTTCACAAGTGCAGAAAGGGGGAGGATAAGCTTTTTAATTACAAGTAATTCAGCCTGGCAAATGGAATTCTCGACTTGTCCAAGTCCTGGACTTCACAGCCTTGCCAAGATCCCCATCTGCTTCTTCCGTGGGAGCTTGGGGAGGGGCTGCTGATTCAAGTTCCCACAGAAAGAATAGGAGAATTCTGTACCAAATGTTTGGCTCTAACAAATTAATCTCCTCTGTTCTGGATAAAACCAATTTGTTCAGATACTCCATTACTCAGGTTTTGGATGGGAGCTTGGGGAGTGCTATGGGGTAGGGTGAAATGGACAAGACAGAGATAACCAGATTTCATCTATTTTAATGAAACTTTGGAGTTGGAAAAGTGACCCACGTGTTTGGGAATGCAGACTTGGTGTACGTGGGTGTCCATAAGCCCAAGGGAATCTCTGTATCCCACTCCCAGTTCCTTGAGTATCAGGATGCTCCAGTAGCCAACGAGTAGAGACCCCTGAAATTTTAGGAGAACTAGCAACACTCTTCTTTCAAGCTGTCAAGTTGGAGAAGGGTTAGTGGGGAGGTTGAGGCTCAGGAAAGGTAAATGCCACATGTCAGCTGGGTGTCATGACTCCACTTGCATCGTTCCCTGACTGCACCCACCATCCAAGTGGCAGGCAGATGGTGGGCAGGTGAGCAAAACAAGATGGGAACAGAGGCAGTACTGTAGAGGGTATCTGGAAGCCAGAAGTGGCCTGGTGGCAGCTGCTGAGTGTCAGCCAGGCTGGCACAATTATCAGGAAGCCTGGAGTGCCACCCTCTGGCAAGTGAGCCAAGGGTTGGTTGCTAAATCCTGTAACAGAATCTTCCCTACAGGCACTTGGCATTTCAGCCTTAATGGTTTTGGCGTTCGGCCTAATTGCTCAGAATATGTGCTCAGTTAGAGACTAATTCCTTCATCACAACTGAGTAAGTATCTGCACACAGCACAGACACTGTGATATTTTTATTCCAATAAACCCTTTACTGATCACCAAAGTCCCATGAAAACTTCTCTGAGGCTATTGGATAGAAACCAAACCCAGTTTTACATTAACTTTAAACCCCAGATCATGGGTAGTTTTCAAAACAGCAAAATGTCTATCAGTTAAGAAAATGCTTTATTGTTTTGTTCATGAAACCATCCAGAAGGAAAATTGCAGCATTTAGTTATAAAAAGGATTATCATTTTTTTCCAGAACAAAAGAAATTGAAAAATCCATGTGACATATTTACTTGTTTGTTAATCTGATAAATATCACAATTTATTTTGAGATAAAGTCAGTCTTGGGAATGAAATCAGATTACTTCTAGTGTATAAAGCATCAAAAGCTATTTAACTCAATATTAGTATCCAAAAATGGGTCAGGGCTAGCATAATCCATGTCATGCATTCCAGGGTTAAAGAGAAAAGGAAAAATAAACAATATGAGCAGTGCCTTAATGTGTGACAACGACTTAGCTTAATTTGCTGCAGGGACAAAGAAAGTGGAGCTGTCAATAGTTCATAGGGCAGTGATTGACCTAACTAATATATCTACAATTTATTTTTACAACTGGAATAGGGAACAGGCACACAGAAACAGGCATACGTTAATCAGAGGGGCATGGCAGAAAGAAAAACACTCAAATAGATTACATATTTCTAGAAACAAAATTCATTTCTTACTCTCTTGATAAAAACATTAAAAACAAAAATGCAAAAAGCATACTTCTGAGTAACTCACAGATTAAACAAGAGATTCTGATGATTAAACCTAATAATTGGAACTAGCCTCAGACTACATAAAGCAAAAACTAACAAAACTAAGACAAGGGAAATAATGGAATAAAGCTTACATTTCCCAGTAGCTGGTACCTTGTGCAGGTTAAAAATCAGAAGGACTATGGATGATTTGAACAATGTTAACTAAGCTTATCTTCTCACATATACAGAGCACCATATTCAACCCCTAGAGGAAACATATAACTTCAAGTCTAGAGATGACAATTTATTATGATGGATCACATGTTACACCACAAGCAAGCAAAAAATATGAAATGACCAAAACATGGAAAATATTTTCTATTTATGATGACAAGAAACTTGAAATCAATAATGAAAAGATGACTATGAAATAATTAAAGGTTTCAAGATATATGTTTAACCTATGGATCAAATGGGAAATCATTATGAAGTTTAAAGACATTTTGAACACAAGATACTTATGAGACACAAAAACCCATGGATGTAACTAAACCTATGTTTAGATGGAAGTATATGTGAAGACATTAATGTAATGAACGCATCACAAAAGAACGTCTGAAAACCAGTAATACAAGATTCCATTTCAAAATGGGAGAAAAGCAAAAACAAATAAAAGCCAAGAAAGCAGAAGCAAAGAAATAATAAAGATAAAACGAAGGGCAATGAAAAAGGAAACAAATATGCAATAAAGAAAATCAACTAATCTCTTTAAAAGCACCAACAAAATCCATAATCCTTAGCAAAACCAATGAAGGAAAAATGGAAAATACATATCACAATTATTGTCCACAGACATTTAAAAATGAAAGGATATTAATGACAGTGTTATCACACCAGTTTAATGAAATGAACATAAATTCCGGAAAATAAAAGCTGTCAAAACTGACATGAGATGAAATAGAGCATCTGAATAGTCCTACATATGTTTAAAAACTTAATATTTAACTTTAAACCTTCTCTAAAAGAAGTCTCTAGGTCCCATTGGCAGCTGTCGGAATCCTAAATATTTAAGAAAAAAATAACGGCAATCTTACACAAGCTTTTCTAGAAGACAGAAAAAGCTAGAATATGTCCCAAATTGTCTCATGAGGCCAGAATTATTCTCTTATCAAAACCTAAGAAGAACATTATAAGAAGGGAAAACTACAGGACACTCATTCTCATGAAGATGCAACAATCCTAAATAAATCCTAAATAAAACAGTATCTAATCAAGAGATTAGATCAAGAGATTTATAAAAAGACAGTATTTGATAATCACTGAATTCATTAGAAGTGATACTCCTGTTTGAAATTCTCCACATTAGGCAGGTGAAAAAAAAAAACAGAACAGAACATGTAGTCATCTAGACCAATACATAGGAAACAATTTGCTAGAATTTAATATTTAATCATGAGTTAAAACAACCATAAGAAAGCAGGAGCATTAAGGGAACATTTTTAACTTGATAAAGACAAACATAATGATCTGACCAATCACCTCTTTTATTCACCTTTATAGCATTGTGCTGGTTGAATATTAAAAAATACCTTATGTAAAAGAGAACTTAAAGGAAAAAACAGAGTTATTGCTAATCACAGACAAGGAAGGCCATTATCAATTTGGAAAAGAATCTACATACTTTAGACTTGATAAACAAATTTACCAAGGTCACCAATCAACACACAAAAACATAGAGAAAATAATTTAACCAATTTAGGGGAGTGATCCATTGGATAGAAGATCTCTGTCTTTAGTTAACTCTGACTTCTAAATAAATAAATCTTTAAAAATGTTTTGAGAAGGCCTGGGCTCGGCCCATGCAAGCAGCCATTGGGCTGTCACAGGCACAGCCGGCAGCATGCTCCTAGCGGTATGAGGGTGCAGGTTTGCAGGTGGCTTGGCAGATGGTGCCAGTGGGTGTGTTCAGAGACCTGGGGGCTCCATCCAAGCAGGCAGAGAGAGCCTGGGAGTTTCCCCAATGTGTGTGGTCCATGTATTTATCAGGGAAGGGGTAGAAAGATATGTGGGAGCGAAGACCTCTGAATATGTTGCAGGGAAGGAATGATTTCTGAGGGGCATCTATTGACAGGGCCATTGTGCTTGCAGGTAAGCAGGAGTGCTGGGACTGAGAACTTTGGAAGGGGGATGCTGGAGGACCTTTGTGGATCAGACCAATGCACCAGCCCACATGGGAGACTTGGGCTGGGCTAGTTAGCATGAATCACCACTGACCACCACCTCCAGACTTGGCTAGACTCCAGCACCCCCTGGTGTTTTTAAGGTTAAATAAGTCTTGGTACCCACTGAAACATGTGAGAGCTGTGTCTGAGCATGGACCAACAGCAAGAACTGGAATAGGTATGGACCAGTTGGGCAAGGCCACTGTTCCTGCCAGGACAGGAGGTGGACTAAGTCAGTCTGGGCCATCAGGGTCCACAAGATCTGCCATTGGGAGGAGGCATGATAGAGGAGCTTGGAGAACTCCTTTGTCAGGATGCAGTCCCTGCGTGTAAGCACTAGAATCAAGGCTGGGAGAAGCTCAAACCAGGCCAGGTTACAGTACCTGCCAGCATACATGTGGGTCAGGTCCGGGGACAGGCCAGGCTCAGCCACTGGCAGATCTGAACCAGGATAGGGGGCAGGACAGGCTAGGTCAGGTCGCAACACCAGCCAGTCCACATTACGGCCAGGACTGGGGCTGGCTGGGCTGGGCTGGGTGGTGGCACCCAACAGCATGAGCTAGAACTGGTGGCAGACATGGCCACTCCAGGTTACAGCACCCACTGGCAAATGCCAAGGTGATGTGTCATGCCAGACTGGGCCACAGAAGCCACCAGTGCACATGACACTTGGGGGTGGTGTTGAAGAGAACACAGTAGGGAGCTGTTGGGGGGCTCTCCTGCTGGACCACTGCTCCCACTGGTGAGCATGAGTACTGGAACCAGGACCAAACCAGGCCAGGCAGGGCTACAACACCTGTTGGCTAGCATGGGAACTAAGTTAAGGGGAACACCAGGCTGGGCTAACTGGCTGTATTCACGGGCACAGGCATGAGCCAGAGTAAGTGCAGCACTTGCTGCAGCATCAACTAGCAAGTGCTGGTTCTGGGGGCAAGTCCTGTCAAGTTAGACTGCAGAATCCCCTGGAGATTAAAAGATCCGGGGCTGGGAGTGGGCCCAGTAGGGAAACTGTGCACACCTCTTGGATGGCTACGACTCCCACTGGTGAGCATGAGAACCCGGGCTAGGGGCAGGCATGGCTAGACAGGCGGTGGCACCCTCCAGCATGCGTGTGGGCTACATAGTGGGGATAGTTGTTGAACTAGACTTCAACATCCACTGATGTGTACAAGAGCTGAATGGGATGCAGGACAGCCTGGACCAGTCTGCTCCATATATTGGCAAGCATAGGACTCAGGGCTGGGGGCAGATTAGATGTCTGACTGTGGAGTGCCTGTGTCAGAACCAGGATTCCTAAGAGGCTAAACTGGAGCAGTAGACGACATGCCGAGATGCACATGGAGAGTATGGCAGCCCACTGGAGCCTGCAGAGGACATCTGGTACCATAGCAGAGGAAGGAGAGAAGAACAGATTGGTCAACTACCCCAGCAAAACGTAGACAGCAAACATCTGGAGAAATGGAAACTCTGGGGTAGACTGTGTCAGCCGATGGAACTTGGAAGAATTTCCTCATCCTTGAACCAGCAAGATCAATAGCATTTCAGAACTATCAAAACCACTTGAGCAGAACCCTCAGAGCATGCTCCACACCGGGGACACTGGGATAACTGTTCCCGATTCCTGGATACTGAAGTGGTTGGAAGGCTAGGTGCAACTCTCCCCTTCTTTCATTAATTTTTTTGAAAAGATTTATTTATTTTAATTTGAAAGACAGAGTTACAGAGAAAAGGACAGAGAATGTTTTTCTATCTACTGGCTCATTCCCCAAATGGCCTCAATGGCCAGAGCTGAGCCAATTCAAAGCCAGAAGCCAGGAGCTTCTTCTGTATCTTCCATGTAGGTACCAGGGTCCAAGGACTTGAGCCATTCTCTGCTGCCTTCCCAAGCACATTAGCAGGGAGCTGGATCAGAAGTAGAGCAGCTGGAGTATGAACTGGTACCCACATGGAATGCTGGCATCACAGGTAGATTAGCATGTTATTCCACTATGCTGGCCCCTTCATTGTTTTAAATATACAATAAAAAACACATTGGTAGAAAAATGATATATTGTCTCAATACATGAAAATATTGTGTGTGAATAATTGTGGCCTACCAAATTACTCCCCGATTCAGTTCATTTTTGTAAACTTGGCACCATTTACTTTCACTTATTCCATTAACAGTTCTAGGAAAGCTTTTATTTTAACATTTACTGGCATGGGAATAATTTTTTCTTGGATTGGATAGACTAGCATGTTGTTATTAATATGGTTATTACATTAATTTCTCAGCTAATTTATAGTATTCTCACATTTGGACCTGTGAAAATACATAATCATGTTATCTGTCTCCAAAAGCACATTCTCTCCTAGGAGAAATTAGCAAGCATTTTCAAGATGATAGATAATTATGCTTAAATATATGTATAGTCGGCCTATTTATATTAGCAATAGCACAGCAGATTTATCTAAATAGGAAAAATCAATGGACTTGAAGTATTCAGTATTATGTGACTCTGCATTTTACTTACATGTTTAAAGTTCACTGTTTATAAAAGATGAAGACTGGTAAATATTCCAAGACTCAATTACACACATTAGTACTATATAGTTCAAGGAAAATACACCTCAGCTTTTGACTTTCAAAAGAGAATTTTAAATGGGATCCCTGAATCACAGGAACTGCATTAATATGTCAAAACCTGAATTTGATACACTAAAACTGGCCTATTACACTTCAATCATTTTTCTGCAACTTAATTTTATTGATATAAAACTCATATAATATGGACTACAGCCACATTAGGATACAAAAACATATAACAAGGAACACAACATATTCCTGCAACTTGTCATGTGGCACTACCAGCTGGAAGCCATCAACTCACAAAATTAAGGTAAAAAGTCACCACACACCTTTAGGTGAGGGAAAATTCTGCAGTGACCCACTGACAATAATGCCAGCCTAGAGGGATGACTGGGATTTGAACAAAAGCTGGGTTCCCAGAAGGAAAACCACACTGCCTCTCCCCTAACGCCCACCCTATCTCCACAGAGTGCTTGGTGGAGCTGTGAAGATTTCAGTACTGACATCCATATCACTGCTACCACAAAGAGCTGAGAATCAAAGTCAGGGCAACTTGAGAGGCAGAGGCAGACCACCAGCTTCCTGCACCCGTGCGAGATTTGGGGCATTAGCTCTGGTGCTATGCTCCTTCCTTGTTTGTGAGCCAAAGAGACTCCACTAAACTTCTAGAGGTTAGCACCTGCAGCATCCATTTAAAAATTCCTTCTTGGGCCCGGCGCGATAGTGTAGTGGTTAAAGTCCTCGCCTTGTACGTGCTATCCCCTAGGGGTGCCGGTTCTAATCCCGGTGGCTCTACTTCCCATCAGGCTCCCTGCTTGTGGCCTGGGAAAGCAGTCAAGGACAGCCCAAAGCCTTGGGACCCTGCACCCACATGGGAGACCTGGAGAAAGCTCCTGGCTCCTGGCTTCAGATCAGCACAGCTCCAACTGTTGTGGTCACTTGCAGAGTGAACCATCAGACAGAGGATCTTCCTCTTTGTCTCTCCTCATCTCTGTATATCCGTCTTTCCAATAAAATAAATAAATCTTCAAAAAAATTCTTTCTTGGGGATGACACAGTGGCTCAAGAGGCTCATCATGTAACTACAAAATGCCAGGATTCCATATGGGCACCAGTGTGTGGCCCCTCTGCTCTACTTCTCATCCAGCTCCCTGCTTATAGCCTGAGAAAGCTGAGGAAATGACAAGGGTTCTGTGGAGACCCTAAAGAAATTCTGGCTCCTGGCCTTGGATGGGTTCAGCTCCAGCTGTTGTGGCCACTTGGGGAGTGACCCAGCAGATGGTGGGTCTATCTCTCTGACTCTCCTTCTCTCTGTAAGTCTGCCTTTCCAACAGAAAAAAATAAATGTAGGTAATGACCCCATTATATCCTAAAAATAGTAGGACCATAACAATCAGTTCTAATTTTCTCAATCCCTCTACTTAGTGGATTAACTGAACAACCTACCTGCATTCCACCTGTATGAGCCCATACTTGCTACAGTAAAATTTCTGGCATATCTTCCAGTAGGCTGTTGGGCCGCAGCAGGGTTTGGTTTATATTCCCCAGTCCCAGGACTAGCGATATTGGTGCTATAAGCCACAGCAGCACATTACTGCACTCTCCTAGTAAGAACCAAGGAAAGGCCCATCTGCACAACCACATTACTCAGCCCAAGAGTAATGGCAATCAATACCACAAGCCCCAGCATCACTGACTTGTTCGTGGGAAAAGGGAAGAGCCCTCTTTTCCTCCTTCAGCACCAAGAACAAACCCTTAAATATCACACTCACCAGTGAGTCTGATCCTGAACTCTCTGTGCACTGAAGGAACACACCTCAGGAAACAGATCTATTGCAAAGTCCTACTTCTAACCCTATGAACTTCAGCATATTAGACTACTGTGTATCATATAGACACAGATGAAGTTGATTAATGCAAGAGAAACCACTTGGGTCCGTGCTGTGGCTCAACCTGCTAATCCTACACATTGTAGTGCCAGCATCCCATATGGGTCCTGGTTTGTATTGTGGATGTTTCATTGTAGCATTGCATTTCAAACTCTAATGCAATGCTACTGGGTAACTTCAACACCCAACTGTTACAAATGAACAGATCATCCAGACAGAAAATCAACAAAGATATATCACAATTGAAACATACCATTGATAATTGGGTCACTGAAGAAATTAAGAAGGAAATTAAAAATTTTCTTGAAGTAGATGAAAATGAAAATATAACCCATCACAACATATGGGATATAGCAAAAGCAGTATTAAGACTGACATTTATAGCATTAAGTGTTTACATTAAAAAAGAGAAATGTTTCAAACAAATTATCTAATAAGGTATTTCAAAAACAGAGAAACAAGAAGAAACCCAATCAGCAAGAGTCAAGAAATATGACTAAGATCAGAAAGAAATGGAATTTAAACTAAAATAATTTAAAAGATCAACAAAACAAAAGGCTATTTTTTGGGAAAACAAAATAGATAAACCTTTGGTCAGACCAACAGAGCAAAAAAGAACTGAGTTAGTTCATCTAGTCCGTTCTAAAAGGTTGATAAGAAATCAGCAAGGACACACCAAAAATTATAGTCTTTGCTCATGGATTGGAAGCATGAATATCATTAAAACATCCTTCTATTTAAAGCAATCTATAGACTCAATTCACTCCCTAACAAAATGCTAATGACATTCTTTACAGATTTAGGGAAAATCCAAAATTCATACCAAATTATAAAGACCCACAACTACCAAACAGCACTTGAATGAAAAAATATCAAGCTGAGGACAAGGCATGACAACCTGTCTTCAAAGAATATTACAAAGCAACAGTAGTAAAAAGGTAATGTCATAAAAAAAGGACATAGAAACACAATGGAAAGGAATGGAGAGCCCCAAATACAAAACACATATAAACAGCCAATAAACATTTTATAAAAGTGCCCAGACCATATATCGGAATAAGGATAATCTATTCAACACGCTGCTGTCAAAACTCATACACATAATTATACATACATGGGCTCAGCGTGGCGGCATAGTGGCTAAAGTCCTCACTTTGCATGTGCCAGTTCTAATCCCGGCAGCCCCACTTCCCATCCTGCTCCCTGCCTGTGGCTGGGAAAGTAGTTAAAAACAACCCTAAGCCTTGGGACCCTGCACCTGCATGGGAGACCAGGAAGAGGCTCCTGGCTCCTGACTGCAGATTAGCTCAGCTCCAGCCATTGCATCCACTTTGGGGGTGAATCAAGGGACAGAAGATCTTCCTCTTTGTCTCTCCTTGTGCTGTATATCTGACTTTTCAATTAAAACAAAAATAAATCTCTAAAATAAATAAATAAAAATATATATACATGTATATATATATATATATATATATATATATATATATATATATATATGTATGAATGAAATTAGAACCACACCTCTCACCAATATACAAAAATCAACTCAAAATGGATCAAAGACTTAAACTGAAGACCTGAGACTATGAAGTAGCTATAAGAAATGTAGGAAAAACACTTCAAGGCACTGACACAGGATAAGACCCCCAAAACACAGGCAAAACCAGTAAAACAAAACTGGATATTATCAAATTCAGAAGCTTCTGCACAGCAATCAATACAGTGACAACATTCAACAGAAAAGGAGAAAAGCATTTATGAGCTACCTATCCAACAAATTATTAACATGCCAAGTATGGCAGCAAGTTAGAAAACTTAACAAAAAACCCACAATCTAAGTAAAAAAAAAAAAAAAATGGGCAACAGACCTGAATATAGTTCTGAAAAACATACAAATCACCAAGCTATATTTGCAAAAATGCTCAATCACTAAGCAACAGGAAGATGCAAATCAGTACCACGATGATCCTATGACCTCATCCCTGTCAGGCCGTTACAAACATGGCATTACAGGCATCTCTTTGATACAACCTGTTCATGCTGTGAGTATATACCCAGTAACAGGAATGCTGGCTCACATGGAAATTCTATGTCTGGATTCTAAAATAAATCTCTTTACCGTTTTCCACAGTAACTGTTCTAATTTACATTTCCACCAACAGTGTTTAAATGTTAAGTTTGGGGAGTGAATCATCAGACGGAAGACCTTCCTCTTTATCTCTGCTCCTCTGTGTATATCTGACTTTGCAATAAAAATAAATAAATCTTTTTAAAAAAAGATGTTTTCTCTGAATTATGGTGGCAAACATAGAGTATAAAAACTTTTATTGCATGAGTGGAATTGACATCTTGGGATTTTTATCATCATGTATAGCCTTGAATATACTCCCTTTTATTTGCTGGACACTATATTTAGTGGATGGTTAAGTCTGAGGTTATAAAGCACATTAAAACATAGTCTCACAAAAATTAAAAGCAAGCAAAGCCAAGGGAGAGAAGTATCATTTTATTTCTAGAGTTGTGCATGTGAACTAAATGAAAAAAGTTCTCATCACATTAATAAAATCCAGTTGCCTTTTATTCTTGTGTTGTAGGATTATATTCTAGATATACATATTCCGGACAGTAAAACATTATTGGACACAATTTGCAATTTTTCCACTTGTTATGTGTGGCTCCGCTTTTTTTTAATGTTGTCTATTAACACATGCACATAAAAATTCTGCAAAATCCAATTGTTTTCCCTTTTAGATGCTTGTACTTTTGGTGTCAAACAAAATGTTGGCTTACATAATGCCACAAAGATTTATAGCTATTTCTTTGTATAAGTTTCACAGCTCTCTTAGGCTTGTCTTTCATCCATGTGGAGTTCATTTTTTAAGAGAATGATTTATTTTTCTTGACAGTCAGAGTCACAGAGAGATACAGGAAAGGAAAGGAAAGAAGAGGATGGAAAGGGAGGGAGGAAGGAAAAGGGGAAAGGGAGAGAAAGGAAGAGAATCTTACATCCACTGGTTCAATCTCCAAACAGCCACTATGGCCACAGCTGCAATGGTCTGGATCCATGGTGGCATCACATGGAAATTCTATTTCTAGTTTTTAAAATAAATCTCTTTACTGTTTTCCACAGTAATTGTTCTAATTTACATTTCCTGTTAGCCAGGAGCCACTTTCAGATCTACATGGGTGCAGGGGCCCAAGTACTTGGGACATCCTCCAGTACTTTTCCAGGCTATAAGCAGAGAGCTCAAATGGGAGTGGAGCATCCAAGACTCGAACTACTGCCCTTATGGGATGCCAGCACAGTAGGTGGGACATTTGCCTGTTGAGCCACTGTGCCAGCCCCTTTTGTTCATTTCTTTATATGGTGTAAGATGAAAGCAGAGTTTTTTAAGATTTATTTTATTTTTATTGGAAAGTCAGATATACAGAGAGGAGGAGAGACAGAGAGGAAGATCTTCTGTTCCTTGATTCACTCCCCAAGTGACCACAACAGGCTGGAGCTCAGGCAATCTGAACCCAGGAGCCTCTTCCTTGTCTCCCATGCAGGCGCAGGGTCCCAAAGGTTTGGCTGCTTTTCCAGGCCACAGGCAGGAAGCTGGATGGGAAGCACACCTGCTGGGACTAGAACCGCCCATATGGGACCAGATGCAAGCAAAGCAAGGACTTCAGCCACTAGGCCACCGCGCCGGGTCCGAAAGCAGACTTCCAAGTCTATTTAGATGCCATTGTATGGTCTTGGCAGTCTCATAGAAAATCAGCTAAGCATAGAAGTAAGGATGTATGCCTGGACTCTAAAATTTTATTCCACTGAAGGATATTTCTGTTATTACATCAGTACTACACTGTTGTGATTACTGAGGCAATGTACTACGCCTTCAAACTGGGTAGCTTCATGATTATTTTGGTTACTCACACTCCTCTCAATGTTCAAAGGAATTTTAGAATCATTTTACCCACTCTGAAAGACAAACTGAAAGGCAGAATTGATATGGACTACATCGAATATTTTGTAGATCAATTGGGGGGGCGTAATTTTAATATTAAATTCTCAAATCCATGAACGAGGGAAGAAGTGATATTTATCAAGATCTCCTTTAAGAGTTTTTTGTGATCTTCAAGTGAAGAATCATGTCACTTTCTTACAAAGTGTTGTATGTTTGGTGCTACTGTAAATGGAATTTCTTTCGGATTCAACATTTCATGTCAGCATAGAGAATACAAGATACTTGCACGCTATCCTATATGGCTGCTAAATTTATTAGTTCTACTAGGCTTATGGGCTGGCAACATGCTATAGGATGCTCTGTACCTATGCATATTATATAACCATAGAATCTGTGAACAGACATTGTTTAACTCCCTTTTCTGTTATGAGTGATTTTCATTTCTTCCCCTTGCCTAACTGCTCCGGCTAGAAAATCCAACAGCATGTGAAGCGGAAGCAGTGGCAAGAACACATCCTTATTTTCCTCATAATCTCTGGGAGAAAGCTTTCATTTTTTCTTTTTTTTTTTTTCTGTTTGAGTCTTGTGTTTATTAGTAATTGCCTTTTTTTATTCATTAATTACATTGTATTATGTGATACAGTTTCATAGGTACTGGGATTCTCCCCACCCACCCCCAAACCCTCCCACCATGGTGGATTCCTCCACCTTGTTGCATAACCACAGTTCAAGTTCAGTTGAGATTCCCTCATTGCAAGCATATACCAAACATAGAGCTTTCATTTTTTCACAACTAAGTATAATGTTTGGTGTGGTTGGTTGACTAAAATTTTTAAAGGCTTGTAAAAACACATATTGTTGTTAATTTCCTCCTTAGGATGCAAATTTCCTACTGAGCACTGCTTTTGCTGCATCTGATATTGTTTGGAATGCTGTTTCATACCAAACTTTTAATCATTTCAAAGAATTTTCTTTTTTTTTCTTTCTTTTTTTAATATTTTTATTGTATTGTTGTTGACAATCTTTACATAGTTAATTACAGTTAAAAAATGGTTCAGGGGGTATAGGGAAGTGGGTAATGCTATTATGTCCATATTGTTTCCATCATGTATCTGAGGTAAAGGGGGATATTGAGGGAGAAGCCCCACCTGGTTTCCCGCCCACCCCAAGTCCCAGATGTGGGGCATGCTCTGAGATATTTGCTCAAGTGGTTTTAATAGTTCTCCAGTTATGAATCACTGCCAGTTTCGCTCGATGAGGTCGTCCACTGATTGATATGGTCCATCATAAAGTCTCCGTTTGCCCCATATTTCGCTGCCAACATATAGCTGAGATGAATGATTGACCTGTTCTGTCTTCTGTCTTTTCTTGGTTAGAGTTCTGAGTCCAGCAGTTCGATTGGGGAGATCTCCAAAGAAACTTTGAGGTGTTCCCAGACCAGATTCTTGTATGTTCTAGAAAGCACAGGGCCCGGCACAGTCCATCACCCCGATCAGCTGGTGGTTGCAATTGCTGGGTTGGTTCTGTTTTCAGTCCCGAGTTGCACTGGAACCAATGGGTGTTGCAGTCCAGTCTGGTTCTGCCCAGCACATACTCGGCCCTTACATCAACCAGTGGGAGCTGCAGCCTAGTCGGGGCGACCCACAATAATCCCCACCAGGCCCACCCCCTACCCTGATTTGCCAGTATGTGTAGCAGTAGACCAGTCTGTCCCACATCCCATTTGGCTCTTGTACTTGTCAATGGGTATTAAAGCTTAGTTCCATCTAACCAACTCTACCATCCAGCCCTCACGGATGTTGTTGAGTGCCTCTCTGTCTAGCCACCCCAGCCCCCGTCCTAGTTTTCGTGCCCTCCCGCAGGAGTAGTGACCCAAGAAGGGGGAACCCACTTTTTCCCTCCCAGGTCTCTCTGTCCCGGTTTATGCACTCTTTAGGTGGTTCTGTGATTTGACTTGACAGAATTAGTCCCCAGTGCCAGTTTCTGCCAGCTGATGCTGCGGCTATGCCCAAACATCCCTCACCCACTCTAATTTATGCTTGCACCCGCAGGAATAATCAGCCCGGCCTGGCTTTTCCCTGATCTAGTCCACATGCAGCACACAGGTGTTGCAGCCCTGCTTAGTATGCTCTGTCTCCATCCCAGCTCACGCTCTCCAGTGGGAGTAGCTGTCTGGCAAGGGGACCAGCCCCTTAATCCCCCCGCCAGCTCTGCCCCTCCCTTCCTGGATCTCACATGTGCTGGTTGGGTGCTGCAGTCAAATCCAGTACAGGCAACCTTGCCCTGGCATTCCATAATGTGTACTGGTTTTGTTGCGACCAAACCCAGCTCAACCCACACTCTGTTCTGGTGTTCGGATTTGCCAGTGGATGATATGAACTGATTCAGCCTGGTCTGCCCCTGACCCATGCCAAATGTGTGCCAGTGGGAAACTTTCCATGGCCTATTCTGGGCTGTTTCCTATCATGCTTCTTGCGCTTACCTGCAAGGACTGTGTCCTGCCAGAGGAGTTGCCCAGGCTCCTCCATCAGAACCTCTCCCAATGCCAGATTTTGCGCATACCAGGGGGTCCTTGAGCCAGCCCTACTCAGTTTACCTCCTGTCCTAGCAGGAATCAAAGAATTTTCTAATTGCCTTTCTGATTTCCTCTATGACTCACTGGCTACAACCAAGTTGCTGAAGTTCCACACACATGTGTATTTTCTGTATCTCATTTCATGTCACTGTGATTGGACAACATGTTTTTTATGTACAGTTTGAACCTTGGGCTGTGGGAGAATATGGCATGGGCATTGGAGAAGAATTTACTTCCTCTTGTCAGGTGAAGCATTCCAGAGATTTCTATACAAATTTTCAATTTACCACCCAGGGTCCTTCCATCTGAGACTGAAGGACTCTGTTCATGCAGGGACAGTTTGCCAGCAATGAGCCCTGAGATTTTCTTAATCTGAGAATGTCTTAATTGTCGTATCTTCATTTTTGTGGACACAGAATTCTCTAACTTCTGACTTCTTTCAGCACTTTGAACGTACCATCCAGTCCCTTCTAGTGCATTTGTAAATGACTGCCTATCTCTTGTTTTTGAGATTCCTCTTCACTTCTTGACAGCTTGTGACTGTTGTCTCAATGCGAAGTACTTTTCACTGAACTTCTTGAATGTATAATGTTTCTCATGAAATCTGTAGCTTTGTGACATTTCCCCAAACATTCTTTCATCCCCTTCCTTTCTTCTTTATATTTCAGACTTCCACTGTGTACCTGCTGCGTGCGATATCCCAGAGGCCTCTGAAGCTGTTTATTTTCATTCCTTCTATTTTCTTTTCCTCAGGGGGTATCACCTTAATTGACTTTCAATTCTTCTGACTCGCAAAATTGCTTTTAATTCCTAGAGTGAATTTTTGTTCAATTATGCCCATATTTTTACAATTCTTTAAGATACAAATTATATATATATATATTTTTAAAGATTTATTTATTTTTATTAAGTCAGATATAGAGAGAGGAGGAGAGACAGAGGAAGATCTTCCCTCCAATGGTTCACTCCCCAAGTCAGCACAATAGCTGGTGCTGTGCCAATCCGAAGCCAGGAGACAGGAACTTCTTCCAGGTCTCCCACGCAGGTGCAGAGTTGCAAATGTTTTGGCCGTCCTCAACTGCTTTCCCAGGCCACAGGCAGGGAGCTGGATGGGAAGTGGAGCTGCCGGGATTAGAACTGGTGCTCATATGGGATCCTGGCACGTTCAAGGCAAGGACTTTAGCTGCTAGGCCACGCCGCCGGGAGCAGCAATAATATTTTTTATGATTTATAACTTTACAGAAATTTCCATTTTATAATTTTTATAATTTGTCCCTGACATAATATTTTCATATTTCCCTTTAGTTCTTTGAACATACTTTTCTCTGTCTACAAGGTTCAGTATCTTGGTTTCTTCCAAAATAGTTTCTACTGACTACTTTCCCTCCAGTATCAGTTGTACTTTCGGTAGCTTTCTATTTTTCCTTTGGGAAAAAAAAAGGAAGGTAGATACTTTAAATGATACTGTATTTATTCTGAAAGTCATATTCCTTCAAAACACACCCAGTCTTTGCTAATTTGTGATTGCATTTTAATAATGCTTCGTTGACGTGATGGTGCTTTAGTGACTTATTCTGTAAAATTAGTATTAACATGATGTGATCACTTAAGTGTCTGATTGTCAGTCAATGTTTGCATAAAGATTTCCTTTAATTCCTCTGACTTAGAAAATGACTCATTGCTCAGGCTTAATTGAAGGACTCAGTGTCGATGCTGGAACATGCCTTCAGTACTCAGCCAGGCAGCTTCCATTTCCTGCTTGCATAGAACCTCAAGGTCAAGCAGAGGGGACAGTTAAGGTTCTCCTCAGTATGCAAAATGTCCTGAATATGCCCACAGTCTTTTAGATCCTCAGGGATGTGCCAGACTTTTCAAAACCCTTATGAATAGCTCATTCCCAAATCATTTTGGTTAGCTTTTTATTGTTCACTCCAACTGTTACTTACTGCGCCAGGTTGCAGTGACTAACATTTCTTTTAGATAAACGCACCTAGTTAGTGGCTTTCGCATTGGATAAATTTCAAATAAGATAAAAACAAGCTTTCTGAATGATCTTCTCAAGGTCACCAGATTAACAAAGAACAATTTTTGCAAGTCCCTTCTACCATTTTTTTTCACATTTGAGCTGATTTTATTCACCTTTTTTTCCAATACTGACAATCTTAGTCAACCTCATTTTCTTTTTTCTCATTAGTATTATTATTACTATTATTATTATTTTCTGTATCCAGGGTAAGGAGAGAGATAAAGAGAAAAGCCCCACCCAGCCTCCCACCCATCCCAGGTCCCCGACATGTGGCATACTCTGTGGGTCCTGCTCAAGCAGTTTTGATAGTTCCACAGGTCTGAATTACTGCCAATCTCGCCGTTCTAAGCATGATGAAATCTATTCAGAATCTACTGGTTGACAGTCTCTTCATGGTTGGGGTTCTGAGATCAGTAGTTCAGTTGGAAGGATCCCCAGAGAAATTCTGAGGTAATCGCAGACCTGACTCTTGTGTGCACTTGCCAGTACAGGGTCCAGCACAGTCCGTCGCCCCAGTCAGCTTATGCATATGCTGGTGGTTGCTATTGCTGAGTAAGTTCTGTTTCCAACCCTGTGTTCCACACAAACCAATCTAGTAAGAACGCCAGATGGTCATTTCAAGGCTCTTAACAGGGCTTAGAACAAAGTACGGACTCAACCTGTGTGATAACACCAAAATCGTTGCTGTTCTGATCCAAACTGCCTTTTTTATTTTTTTTTCCTTTTTTTAATAACCTAGGTTTGTGTATCTTTAAACAATTTCTTTCCAGAGATCTGACAAAGCGGATCTTAACCTTTGGAGGCCATTTTTGTTGCAGTATTACAAAGGAGCAGAAGTTTGCAATTTCTTCATCCGCCATTTTGCCGAGGTCATATGCCGTCATATAATTGTACGTCTTCACCAGAGAGCTGACCCAGATGATTACAATCGTCCAGAATCAGAACTGTGTAATTGTGGCTTGAAGTGTTTGCTGCACTCTTTTGGACTTCAATATCATGTACACACATCTAGCTGAGCCACACAGGATGCTGTTCATTCTCTTAATGCATAAGCACGAATACCACTATCTATATCTATATCTATATCTTCAGTGATATGATTTTATATTTTAAAACTAACATTTATTAATGATCCTGATCACAAGCTTTCTGGGTATATGTACAGTGCTACAAGTGAAAAATTTCACATGTGATGGATCTGAAATCCACATGGAGTGGATGAAACAAAGGTTCACTCAAATTATTGTGTAAAATCAAATTCAGTCTGTATGTGTACGTAACACTGCCAAATTGTGTTTTTAGACTGGGTCCCATCCAAGATATCACAGTATGTGTATAAAAATTTTCCAAAATTTGAAATCCAAAGCACTTCTTAAGTATTTCAGGTAAGAGATATTAAACTCAGTCTGAGCTCTAACATTAGCCCAGATCCATTGCTAACAAAATAAATTATCTTTTTGTGAAATATACATTGACAGTTCATATAGCATGGAAATATAGAAATATTTAAATAAAATAACACATACCAACAATCGTCTAGAACATGATCAGTTTTTCATCACTCCTGTACTTTCCTCTCGAGAATCATTTCCTATTTTCCTTATAGATTGACCATAAGAGTTCCCCCAAAATAATGTACAATTTTAATACTTCATAAAGTCTATAAATGGAATCACAGACTCTGATATTTTTCTCAACATTATGTACTTAAAAAGCCTTCATGTCATAGTGCCATGCAGTATGACAAATACAGACATTTAACACTAGTAAAGATAGCAGAGAACTTACTAAGACAATTAACAATCTGTGAGCGTATTTTCCTTGTAATGGCAGGAGAATAAAGTTTTGAGTCAATTCCTAGTGTACATTTTCAAAAGTCAATTTTCAGAAGTGTACAAGTGAAACAACCTCTATGAAAGAATATTATTTTAAAAAGAAGTATGAGGGCCAGGCGCGATAGCATAGTGGTTAAGGTCCTCGCCTTGAACGCCCGGGATCCCATATGAGTGCCGGTTCTAATCCCGGCAGCTCCACTTCCCATCCAGCTCCCTGCTTGTGGCCTGGGAAAGCAATCGAAGACGGCCCAAAGCCTAGGGACCCTGCACCTGCGTGGGAGACCTGGAAGAAGTTCCTGGCTCCTGGCTTCGAATTGGCTCAGGTCCAGCCATTGTGCTCACTTCAGGAGTGAACCATCGGATGGAAGATCTTCCTCTGTCTCCCCTCTCTGTATATCTGCCTTTCCAATAAAAATAAATCTTTAAAAAAAAAATACATGGAATGCGACTGAGTTTTCAGTAAGAGATGGATAGAGAACAATTCAGTGGATTTGACAACATACAATACTTAAGAGATGTTATCAGCTTAGTACTGATGCTGCTGAAACAATTAAAATATGTGATGATACTTTACAAAGACAGAATAGGAAATATGGAAATAGATAAACGACATGTGTAAAAAACACTAAATATAAAACAGAGAAATGAAGCTGCTAAGATTTAGCATGTGGACAGTTTTTAAAAATTGCAATTATAGCATTCTTTATGTCTGTAAGAATAATCATAGATAAATGAAATTAGTGATAAAGCAGATGAAAGAATAACCCAGAGTGAAGAGCAGGTCAGATGATGAGATGGGCAGAGAATGCAAAGTAAGGAAACAGCCTGTCACAGGAACACAGATGTCACCTTGAATTTAAAAGGAACAAGACAGAGGAGATGGGCATGGAAGTGGATGGTAGGAAAATGAGGCAGATAAACCTAATAATTTGTGTTTCCTCAGTAAGTTTGGGTTCAGTAAGAATGGGGGGGGGGTTGGAAAAGTCATGTTGAAAAGCCAGAAAATGAGCTGCCAAAGAGACCGGACAGAACACCAGAGTGCAGGGGACAGCAGTACCTAGTTAAATGGCGAATGAGTGTAAAGTAAAATAAAAAAGTAAAAACCAGTCCGTTCGTGCAATTTTTCTCAGGTAACAATCACCCTCTAAAATACAAAGAAAAATAAGCTGAAAAGTTTAAGCAGAGAAGGGTTTTACCAGGTAAAATCCTTTTCACTCTGAAGAAGGGCTACACTGTTCAAGGTTATATTTCTGTTAAACCGAAATTCTAAAAGGTAGCCTATGACGTATACAGCAAATCTAACTGCAAAGCGAATCATTTACATCTATTATTAACTTGGTTCTCAAGTGTGTAAGACATCACATTCTTCCTACTTATCTGAACTATGTACAGTCATACATCAGTTACTGAGACACATTTTCATAAATGCTTTGTGAAGCAACTATGTCACTGTGTGATATCATACAGTGTTTTACACATAAACCTAGATAAAATTGTCCATCACATACCTAGGCTAGATGTCTCCTATTGGTAACATTAGCAGTGGATTATATATGTTCAGGAGCCATGCTGAAAAGGAAAACATGAGACTAAATTAGGCACAACAAACGATGCAACACAAATGCAGTAAAAATGACACAAAAAGGCTTTTGCTAGTATAACTCAACATACTGTTTTTACAGTGAATACTTGCAAAATAAATAGTACAGTGCCAGGTTCGTGAGCCCCAGGTATGGGGGCATTCCAACGGGGCCTGGGTACTTAGGCCTGCCTGCGAGGTGGCTACCAGGTCCATGAGCCCCAGGGGCAGGTGTTCCAGTAGGGCCTATGTCACCTGGTCTAGTTCCTTCGGCTTGGACGAGTGGTGGCTGCTGGGTTTGTGACCTCCAGGGGTGGAGGGTCTGGCGGGGCTTAGTTCGCCTGGCTTGGGACCCCTGTGCCCACTTGCAAGGTGCATGCTGGGTCTGTGAGCCCTAGGGGCAGTGGATCTGGCAGGGGTGCTGGACTTGGTTGGGCCCAGATCATCTGGTCCAGGTTTCTTGGCCTGCCTGTGAGGTGAGTACCAGGTTCATGAGCCCCGGTGGGTTGCCTGGCCCCAGGTCCTTGGCCAGCCTGCAAGGTGGGTAGTGAGTCTGTAAGCCCTGAGGGTCAGGGATCCAGTGGAGCTTGGGTCACCTGGACTGGGTCCTTGGGCTCCCCAGCAAGATGGTGCCAGGACCATAAGCTCTGGGGATAGGTGTTCCTGAGAGCCCTGGGTCACAGGACCTGGGTCACCTGGCCCGGGTCCTTGGCTCTGCCTGTAAAAACACATCCTCCTCAGTGGAAAAGGTGGAGCAGTGGATGGCAGGCCCTGATGCACATGGAGAATATGGCAGTCCATATGCACCACAGCAGAACAGAATAAACTGGTCAACTACCCCAGCCAAATGATGACAACAAAAATCTGGGTGAACGGACTTAAGGTCGACTATGTCAGCCAATGGACACTGGGAGGGCTTCCTCATCCCTGCATCAGTAAAATCGACAGCATTACAGAACTATCCAGAACACTTGAGCAGAACCCAGGAGCATGCACCACATCGGGACCCGTGGTCGATATGAAGTGGCAGTTCCCCATTCCCGGGCACTGGGGCATTTGGGAGGCTGTGTGTGACTTCTCCCTTTATCTCTCCCCTTCCTTCAGAAACAGGAAGAAATAGAAAATTTGGAAACAATGATCACACGCACTTTTCCCCAACTCTTGATCCTTCCCACCCTGATCAACTATGTAAATATTATCGAGAATTTTTTTAAATGTACACTGTAAAATAATAAAACCAGAGTAATAAACCAGTAACATCATTGAATATCAAGCATTAGGTACTATATTTAATTGTATGGCCAATGCTTTTATATAACAAACACCATAACAGGTATATTTATACCAATATCGCCATAAGACATCATATATAACATTACAATGTTCCGAGGATATAGGAATTTTTCAAGTCCGTTATAGTCGCAAGTGAGCACCGTCATATAGTTAAGTCCATCATTGACTAACACATCGGCAAGAGGCAAATGATTGTGGTTTCTTTTCCTACTCACGTGTTTGCCAAAATCATATTAATGAAAGTGTAAGGAAAATCAAAAAACACTGCAAAGACTGCTACTATAGAAATAGTTTAATCTTTTATTTAGGAAAACGAGGTAATCAGTAAAATACATTATTTCATAGAAAATAAAGAAATGCATTAATGGTGAAGTGTCAACATTGTTTTCACAGTAGAAATAAATTACGTAAGATTTAAATTATATTTTATATATCTTTTATACCTTATTTAGTCTTTGAAGGAGAAGGAATAAAAATACAGTTTTATACAAGAATAGATGAAACATCATCAATCATTCTCACTCTAAAATAGAGTCACAGTAGGTATAAACAAGTGTAAGCTTCAGGCAGGTTAATAAACTATGTTCTACAAACACAAATTTGGTATGGGTCAAATCTATAAGTATCAATTTTATTACTTTACAAAATTTTGGAACTAGTTAACTTTTTCCTTTGTGCCTTGTTTTTCTCAATTCACAGCTTAAAAACTACCTCTTTTCTCTACCAGAAATGAAGATTTTTGGGGGGAGGACTAGTAAGAGCTGTTTTGAAAACCTTAACAAAATAAAGCCACATCAAACCCATGCAGTTGTTAACTACAGAGATTCTGAGTGTTCATCAGTTTACAGGAACCTAGTATATATTTCCTGAATAAAAACCTAAGCTTCTAATCATAAATTGATGTCAAAGAAAGTGTTGATTAAGCTGATTTTATCAGTACACAAGGTATGCTTCTACTGAAAAGTTCTACACAGTCCAGTCTGCAAATGTACACTTACAGTTAACAAAAACACCGAAAAGAAAACGCCTTCTCAAGTTACAGCCTGGGTCACCCTCCCAGAGGCAAATCCACTGCCTGCTTACAACTGTCCTCTGGCAGTCAATGTTTGTTGCTGAATGCACGTAGAGTGCACTGTTCAGCCAACACGTGTTCTTAAACATGCATCTCCTGACCTGACACTCAAAGTGCAAAGCTCCAGCTTTCCTCCCGGGCATCCACAGACATCCACACTCTAGTTACATGACTTCACTACTTTTTTTTCCTTTTTGCTAACTGTATATTTACAATTACACATAAACACATAGTCAATTACAAAAACAGTAAGTAGATGCCTGGCTGGGTACACCAGCAGCACAAACTACTGTCTCTTTTCCTTTCTTCTAACACTTTCAGACAGTTGTTCTGAAGAAAAAGATACAGGTAACATTCCAAAAAGTCATGAAGTCAACTTACATCAATATCTAAAAAGAAAGGAAATGAATCTTGGGATAAAGAGACATTTATTGGATCATAACCTCATGCTAATTCTTAACTTCACACAATTTTTATATGCTATCAACTAAAAACTAGTTTTGTGAAAAAAAAAATTAGCCAAATCTTTCACTCTCCTTTCTCCCATACATTTGTGTTACAGAGTTGATGGAAATTACAGAGCTAGAAATGCAGCCTACAATAGAGCTTTTCCATAAAACTGAAATGGGGCAATATGAACTCAGGCCAGCATTATGCTTACTTCCAGGTTAGTGAATGCAAAGGGCATTATCTTAATCTACAATCTCATGACACAAAGAAAATTCTATCAAATGTAAAAGATAAGTCTTCTAAAACGACGGCAGTCTTCAGTGTCTTAGGAGTGCGACAGCGTGCCAACAGAACAAACAAGACAATCAGGAGAGAAGTGTTTGCACTTGCTGTGGTGATCGGTGTAGGATGGTCTCTGGATCTTTGTACTCATTGATGGGATTCAACACGGCTGCATACACTTCACCATAGGCTCTGCAGACCAGTTCTGTGGACTGTTTTATAATCTGCTCTCTAATGACAAACAAACAATCATGAACACATAATCTGAAAGAATGTTCCCAAGAATAAGAAAACTCATTGCAATGCATTTCACACAACATGAAAGCTCCAGAGTCTATCCCATAAATTAACATTTATGATTAAATTCCCGATACTCGATTGGCCCAGAGGGTAAGAACTGCGTCTTTTCACTGTTGCATCCTTAGGGCAAGCGCTTGGAGTGTATGTGTATATGCATATATATATGGCATTGTCAAACAAGAAAACACAAACTGTACCCACATTCAATGTTTCCTTTATTTTCCTGAAAGAAGAAAGCTTACAAATGTTCATATTTCAGAACACAACTTGTCTCAAAAACATTTGTAATACACTGTCCTTTTCCTACAAATCCGATAATAATCGCCTAGATTTCTCTTAATCTGCGGATCAGCTGGATAAAATGTGGTACCTGCCTACAGCAAACTATAGTATTCTCATAAAGAGAAATTTTTACAAAAATATGTGAAAAAATAAGACGTTAGGACTTACAAATGTTTTAAAAATATTCAGCCAGGATAAGAGCATTTGTTTCATTAAATCTGCATCAACCCTCTCATGTTTTCATGTTACCTACTTCCTGTCATCAGTCACTTGCATTATTCATACATACTCACTGATAAGAACACTTTCTCCTATCCTCACCAGTATTTTTTACTGTTTAATTTTTGGATATTGCCATCCTAACTGGACTGAGGGGAAACTTCACTGTGGCTTTAACTTGCATTTTTCTAATGGTTAGTTATTCTGAGTATTTTTTCATGTGTCTTCAGTCATGTGAATTTCATCCTTTGAAAATTGCCTGTTTGGGGCTGGCATTGTGGTACGGCAAGTTAAATCATGACCATAACATATAAGTATGTTATATACTCAAGTCCCAGCTGCTCCACCTTCCAACTCAGCTACATGTTGATGTACCTCAGAAAGCAGCAAAAGATGGCCAAAGTACTTGGATTCCTGAACCTGCGTGGGAGACCCACAGGAAGCTTCTGGATTCTGGTTTTATCCTAACCCAGCCTCAGCTGCTTTAATAGCCATTTGGAGAGTGAACTAGCATAAGGAAAGCCCATGTCTGTCTGTCTCTCTGTAAGTGCTCTTCAAATAAACACGAAAAATTTTTTAAACTAAAAAAAATGAAAAAAATGTCTCTTCATATGCTTTGGTGCACTCTTTACTGGATTGGCTGTTGGGATGTTCAGTTTTTGAGCTCCTTCTGGATATTAATCCCTTACAAGACATACAAATTGCAAATATTCTGTCAGCTGCCCTTTCACTTCACTGAATGTTTCCTTTGCTGTGTACAAGTGTCTTAGCTTGTCTGTCTTCACTTTCGTTGCCTGTGCTTCTGAGGTCTTATCCAGAAAGTCCTTCCCTGTGTCAACATCTTGCACTGATTTTCCTATGTTTCCCTCTGGTAATTTAGTGCTTGCCGATCCTAGGTTTAGAACACCGATCCATTTGAATTAATTTATTCCATAGGGTGTCTTTTTCCATGAGACCTATGAACATGGAAATCAACTCTTTCCAGTACTATTTCTTAAACAGTCTGTCTGTTCTTCAGGAAGTGAATTTAGATCCTTTGTTAGATCAGTTGGGTTGTGATACATGGATTAATTTCTGGGGTTTCTGATCTGTTCCACTGGTATACACGTTTATTTCTGGGACATGGCTAGGTGATTTTAATTACAACTGCCTGCAGCATGTCTTGAAGCCTGAAATTGTAAAGCCTCTGATGTGTTTTTATAATCCAAGATCGTTTTAGCTATTTGTAATCTCTTATGTCTCCACACAAATTTTAGAATCTTTTTCTAGATCTGAGAATATCCTTTGTATTTTAATTAGGATTGAGCTGAATCCGTAAACTGCTTTGGGCATACAGGGCATTTTACTGGTAATCCATCTCCCTAGTAATGCAAACGGAAGGAGCCTGCACTGATTAATCAAGTGATTGAATTCCTGTCACTTATGTGGGAGTTCTGGACACCAGGTCCACCCAGCATAGTCCAGTCCTGGCTAGTGAAGATTCCTGGATGGTGATACACTGACAGGACCTGTCTGTCTTTCAATTAAAGTTTTTATTTAAGATGCTTAGAGGCCCAGCATTAGGATGCTGCCTGTGATACCACAATCAGATATGGGCTCTGGCTTGAGTCACAGTTGATCCACTTTCATCCCAGCTAACTGCTAATAGTCTGAGACAATCAGCAGACGATGGCTGAAGTTGAGCCCCTGGACTCACTTGAGGCACGAGGAAGAAGTTCCTGGCTCCTGGCGTCAACTCTGCCCAGAGCTGACCACTGTAGCCATTGCGAGAGAGAACCAGCAGATGGAAAATTTCTCTAATTTCATCTAAAATAAATCTTTTTTAAAATTCTTAGGATTACAGGAATATATGATGTTCACAATGTAGTTGCTTGCAAAACTTCAAGTAACATCCTTTAAAATCCAGTACGTTTTCAATGTGATAACTGAATATTTGGTCAATCTGTGAGGAAGAAAAAAGGATCCTTCACATTTATGGAGTCGTCTTCTTTCCCTTTTTCCATGAGTTAGTAATTATTTAATAGTCAGTAGTATATTTATAAAATCGACCAATCTAACATATAGTATTTTCAGAAACTGGGATCGGCAAATAATTATTTAAAATAAGCGTATCAGTTATTTCTATATAAATATGTTTGTACAGTTAGAAAATGTTTTATTCTATTGCCATTTTACTATCTCTTCCTTTAAACTTCTAGAATTACTACGTACATTCACTCTTTAGCTTTTAAAAATCTGTTAGTATATATAAGTGCTACTGATATTTCTGTATTGATTTTATATCTTGCAATCTTGTCAAACTCTTTTGATAGCATTACTGGGGAATTTTGGTTTCCCAATGTATAAATCATGTCACCTCCTCTTTTCCTCCTTGTAGATCTTTGCTTTCTTTTTCTTCTCTAATGGTTATGGCTAAAACTTCAAGAAATATTCAGAACAGTAATGGTGAAGAGTGGACATCCATCTCTGGTACTAGAACTTAGTAGAAATGCTTCCAACTTTGTCCATTCAATATCATGCTGGCTGTGTCTCTTTATACTTTTTTCCTTGTTTGTGGTGAGACAAGTTCCCTCTACATTCACATTCAAGCTGCTTAAGTCTTTTTTTTTTTTTTTAAGATTTATTTTCATTGGAAATTCAGATATACAGAGAGGAGGAGAGACAGAGAGGAAGATCTTCTGTCCGATGGTTCACTCCACAAGTAGCCACAATGGGCTGATCCTAAACCAGGAGCCAGGAGCTTCCTCTGGGTCTCCCACGCGGGTGCAGAGTCCCAAGGCTTTGGGCTGTTTTTGACTGTTTTCCCAGGCCACAAGCAGGGAGCTAGATGGGAATCGTGCAGACGGGATTAGAACCAGTGACCATATGGGATCCTGGCGCGTTCAAGGCAAGGACTTTAGCTGCTAGGCCACTGCACCAGGCCCTAAATTTTCTTTTAATCATGAAAGGATGTTTTATTTTATCAAATGTTTTCTCT